>NC_056002.1:69640608-70285202 GCF_018446385.1 Zingiber officinale
TATATGACAAGTGTCCTTCTATCCTAGACATCTAGATTGGTCAATGTGAGGCATAGACCGTGTCATCCTCTGACCAATCTAAATCTTGAACTCCAAGTAGACTCACTAAATCAAATGAGCTAAATATCCTATATTGACTCATTTGGGCATGGCCATGCACTTCGTGGTCTCACTCTATCAAGAATACCGATGTCTCTCCCGTCATATAGGAGGGATAGATTCCATCTACATCACTCACATCCCTTTGCATAATTTGTTATATACCCAGTAATCGCCTTTATAGTCCACCCAGTTACGGGTGACGTTTGACGAAACCAAAGTACATAACTCCTTATGTAGGGATCTATGGTGACTTCAGGTCTAAGGACTAGTAGTCATACTAATAGCCACATGAGAAAGTATATGACACTCATATAACGATCCATGATACTTTCTCATAGCGGGGCATTCAGTATACATTCTCTAATGTATACCCATGTGTCAACTTGATATCTCTATATCCATGACTTGTGAGATCAAATCATCGAGTTGACCTACATGCTAGTCTTATTGCATTAACATTGTCCCTGAATGTTAATACTCGACTAGGAATGATTTAGAGTAGTGTTCCCTATATCATCTCACTATCGATTCAACCAATCGATTGATATAGGTAAGAACCTTCTACTCAAGGGCGTTATTATACTTAGTTTATTTGGCCCAAATACAAGTAAGTATAATAACTAAACAAATGCCTTTATTAATATAAAAATATGATACAATAAGTCCATAATACAATCATCAAATGATTGGCTCTAGGGCTCTAGCTAACAGGACTTCCTTGCCTAGCCGCAACTAGGACTTCCTGCCTGGTGTCTGGTCCTCTTGATCCGAACATAGGAGCCCGCCTTTCTTTGTTCGAGGTCAATATTGTACCCACATGTCTTAATCAGATCATAGCTCTTGTGCATAGTCGGTGGTTAGTCCTTCTGGCAGTCCAGGCTCTGATACCAATTATTGGATCGAAAGCGCTAGAGGGAGGGGGGGTGAATAGCACTCGTGGCTTTCACAGTCGATTTTGGAATCATAAAAGTAAATGCAATCACACACAGAAGACACATTCGAATTACTTCGTTCGGAGCCTAGCTCGACCCCTACACGAAGGCTCGCGGTCGTTGACCGCTTTCGGTGGGCAACAACTATAGAATCGATAATTACAATTTGGAGTACAATTTAGTGCAATAAAGAAACTATACCAACGAAAAGAGAACAGAGAACTTTGGAGTGATTCGTTGGAGTAACAGAGAGTTGTTGAGGCGTTAGCAGCAGTATACGGAAGAGCGCAGTTTTCTGTTCGAAATCGATGATCTGAGCTTCACCTCGAGGCCTTCTTTTATAGCTCTGCAAAGTCTGATCCAGATCCCCAAGCTTCGGGATCAAGTTTGACCCGACGCGGATCGGTTGACTGATCCCAATGTTCGGTCGACCGATCAGGCGATCTTCTCCCATCCGATCCGCCCGATCCTCTCACTCCGCTAGTAAAACTTTATCTGAGGTTCGGTCGACCGATTACCGTTTTCGGTCGACCGATCAGCTGTTCTGACTCAGCCTAGTTAGCTTGATCCAGTCGACACCAAACCTAGGTTCGGTCGACCGATCACGAGGTCCGGTCGACCGATCCCCTGGTCGAGCCCGGTCCAACCTCTGGAGATCTGATCTGCTGGCTTGTGAGTTCGGTCGACCGATCCCAAGGTTCGGTCGACCGATCCCGGTCACTTCTAACTCTGCACAAAAAGGTTAGTCTCCTGCAAAATAGAGTTAGAGCAAAATGGATAGTATGTAAACAAATGAATTGACAGCCTTCGGACTGTCCGGGTCTGACTTCGGGTTTCCGACCGGAAACCCTAGGTCGACCCAACGCCTATTGTTCCCTCTACGGGGAACGAGTCCTTACCTACTCCACTCAAGAGATTTACTTGATGCCAGTCCGGTCCTCCAGACCGACTGGACTTTTCGCCTAGGGTTACCACCCCCTAGGACCTAGGGTTACCGCCCCCTAGGGTTTTCCTCCACTTAGGGTTACCTCCCCCTAGGACCTAAGGTTATCGCCCCTTAGGGTTTTCCTCCACCTAGGGTTTCCTCCCCCTAGGACCTAAGGTTACCACCTAGGACTTTTGCCTAAGTATCACTTAGGACTTTCCTGCAAGCTCCATAAATCTTGTTAGATAACACCACAGCTTAACTTTGAGCCCTTTACCATAATCAAAACTCAGGTTCGATCATCTGGTGCTCACTGCACCAACAATATCACCACCTATAATGTACTGAAATTAAAATAACACAATAATAAATTATAAAACATGAAATTTAATCATCCATTATAATGTCACATCCAATAACAACTAATAAATCAAATCATACATCAACTCTAGTTCATGTTTGAGAGCAACAATAATACACACAAAAAAAAATCAATGTCTAGTTATATAATTATTCCACATTTGTGCGGCAATAGAGTCTCTTTAGATTCCCCCCCTTCGTCCATCTTCTCCTCTAGCAATTGCTCTATTAGCAAGTCCATGATCAGGCTTATTATTCATGAGATCCCTATCAACTTGTGCAATAATTTCTTCATCTGGATCAAAATCCACTAAGAAGTTGTGCAAGATGCAGCATGCTAAAACAATTTCACTCACTGTCTCTACATCATATCTAGACATTTCTGCTAATATTGGAAACATATTCTTCAAAACACCAAAAGCTCTTTCAATTGCATTACATAATGAGGAATGTCTTAAGTTAAATAACTCTTTTGAGTTTTCAGGCGGATGTCGAGAATATTCTTTCAAATGATATCGAGTGCTTCGATATGGAGTGAGAAATGTTGACCTCAACATATATCCAGCATCGACCAAGTAGAACTTACCTAAAAAATAGAATTTAAAATATTTATATAAAAAAATTCAGGAAAGTCTTAAATAGACATGAAACACATTTATGGAAAAACTTAATACCTTGAGGGGCATTTATATTATCTTCTTTACTTAACGCATTATCTCAAATTCTTGAATCTGAAGCGGAGCCCTCCCACCCAGGTAATATGTACGTGAATTTCAAGTCAAAAGTACAAGCTGCCAAGACATTCATTGTAGGATAGTTTTTCCTTCCTCTATACCTTGACACATCTTCTTTTGAAACCTTCACTCGGATATGTGTTCCATCTATTGCACCGATACAATTCTAAAAGTTTCAACATAAACCAGTAATCATTATCATGTGACATTACAAAAATAAATTTAAAACAATATTTATATTTAAAAATACCTTAAAGTATGGATCGAATCTTCCTCCAATATTGAGTATTTGTGGTGAGATAGTATAACCATTTGGTTGGACTAAAAATTGATCTTGAAGTGTTATTAAAGCTCTAAGAACTTTGTGGAAATGACGACTAATGGTCTCAGTTGATCGACGAAAGAAAAAACTTTCTGATCGAACACGTCCTTGACCACTTAAAATATCTAGAAACTTAGCAACTTGTTCCTCAACAAAACTGTATTGATTATCCCTCAGAAGTCCTCTTCCACGAAGTATTGCAACTAATCGAGTGAAAGCATCATAACTCATGCGTATTACAGAGTGTGAGTTATAATGGGCTTCTAATTGAGCCATCAATTCTCGGCGCACTTGATTTCCATTACATCGTTATGATTGGGTAGTTGGTCTTTCAATACGAGACACATGTCGAGTCATATATTGCATGCAAGCTAAATAACCAGCGTAAGCAACTATGGCTAAGATTGCATTTTTATCAAATTGTCTCATATTACCTACAATGTAAGTGTCTTTCAATTTTCAAGATAATAAAGTTGCAAACAAAGCACAAAACTGTGGCTAAGACTAGTAACAATGGTGGCAAAATTAAAATTATTGAAATGGGGATCTTCCTACTGTTAGTCTCAAAGCAAAAAATGGCAATGACAATTTTTTATTAGTATATTCGAAAAAGGAGAGAACAATTTATCAAAGCAGTAATTTATCAATAGCCAAAAAATATGACCTTTTACTTGCTAGCATAAGAAAAAAAATAATCATAGCAGACAAGGCTATATATACACAGAAACGAAGTTTATCCCCTAATCAACTATATAAATAAAGGTAAAAAATAGGATCAGGAAACGGAGCATGGCAAATCGATCAAGAGAAGTAACAAGTAACAGGAGAAATGACTAAGAAATTGCGCGTATCAATGTAGATACCTTATCTAAGCGGAAATGAGAACACTATGTTTGGAAAGACTAACTATAATTTGTACAAACTTGCTTCTCCAACTCTTAACCAATGATATCTTAACCTATCAATGTAGCACTTAAGACTTTAGTTGGCCTACTCCTTTATCTCTTCATCGAACACTATGTAAGATTATAGTGTCAAAAAAGCATGCCACTAAATACCATCGAAAATGAATTCACATCATGAAGGCAAGAGGCGAGAAAGATATGAATTCATCACCCAAAAAGAGCATAACTTACATAGAATTGCCTATCCAACTGTTAACCTATGATGTATATCTTAAGTCTTAACCTATCCAACTGTTAGTGCATGCATAGTAGTTATGTTAGTTATGTTATGTATTAGTATGCTTTTGTTAGTATCCGTCCAGTTGTTTGTAGCATACATCAAATGTGTTGGGTCAATCATTGATCATGGTTGACCCTACTAGAGATCAAGGAATACAGTCTCATAGGACTTCTTTTACCATACCACTTGTGTTATTAATTTCTGTTATCACTAGTTTAGTAGTGGTTAGTATCTGCTAAATATCATATTGTTTCAGTTCATGGAGAACCAAATTCACTCGTATTGCCTTGGTTCATAGAGAACCGATTTACTCTTATTGACTTGGGTAGTAGAGGATTGATTTATCCTAGTTGGTTCGGTTTGTAGAGGACCAGTTTACTCTTGTTGCAGTTAGTAGAGGACCGATCTACATTTGTTGACTTGATCAGTAGAAGTTTGATCCGTTCTTGTAGGTGTAGGTGGTAGAGTACTGAGTTATTTTATTAGTTCAGTTGTAGGAGACCGACTCACTCTATTTTATAGAGATTCTGATTATCGGGTTATGTGTGCTGGTTAGATAACCTAAAAGTTACATTTGAGTTCATGACTTGTACCGACGGAGAATTGACTGAGTTAGCTGCATACCATTGCTGGCTTGACTAGTCTATAGATGATCAAGGTATCCTATCCTATGGAGACTTTGACCATGAACTGTATGTACCTAGTAGGATGACCTTGAGGGTACATTTGCATAGATGACCTCCACTGACGTGGAAAAGTGTGGAGCTAGTTTCTTAACACTTACGAGATACAACCATTATAGGGTGTATGAATTGGTAAGTACATTCAGATACTAGAGTGCAGTTGGGAGCATGTTATGATGGATTTTGTTGTGAGATTTCCCAGGACATGGAGAGGATATGATGCGTTGGGAAATCAATGATTGGTTGATGAATTTGCTTTCTAGTTATTGATTGGTAGGATGGATTCTTTAGATCGAGTAGCAGGATTATATGGTGCAGAGATTACCGGGCCTCAGGGTATATCTCTGAGTATTGTACAGTCGGAGATGATTGATTTACTTACAGTTGGTTAGATAGCGGTGTGAGAGTAGCGGAAGCAGGATGAGCTCATAACCCACAGAGTCATCTCTTACGAATGGGGATTTATTCTTGATACTCGGATGGAGTGATATATGAGTATGTTATTTGGTTGTTACCCTTGAATGTGGATCCCTGAGTTGAGCAGTAAATTTGGGGACCAAATTTTTATTAGTGGGGGAGAATGTAAAATACGACACCAGATAATAATTAAATAATAAGGTTATTTGTCAAATAATCTTATTGGATTTTTCAGGAATTTTTAGAAATTTTCTGGGATTTAAACGGAGTTCGTAGGAGGTAGTTTGCGGGGATGAATTAATAGGTATGGGAGAAAGCCTGTTTGGATTACCTAATAAGTGGGAATTGATTGAGGAAGCAACTTAGGATTTAATTAATTGAAACCTAAGTATGTAAATGCCCAAATCCTATGCGTTCATTCCCATCTCGCCGAACCCCTTACCCCTACCCGAATCTCACTTCTTCTCCTCTGCTCCCGACCCTCTCCTTCACCTCTTCTTCTCACGCGATCGGAGCAGACGATGCCCCTCTTTGCCGTGGGATGCTACCACCGTCGACGCCGAGCCACCCGTTGTGGTCGCCGGTGAAGCTCTAATGCCACAACCACCTTGAGAGCATCTTTTTCCTTTCCCCTAATCTCGTCGCTATGCCCTAGATTTGCCGGCGCCTCACACTCCACCTGATCCACTGCCGCCGACCGATCAGTGGTCCTACCGTCTCCTCCTCGCAGCAATGCAATTTCACCGACTCCTCTGCTCAAGCCGGCCACACTGGGTTGTCCTCGGCCAAGATCAGGGAAGCACCGTCGTGCCCTGGATCCACTGATTGGCTCTTCCTCGTCCCCATCCACCTCCAGCGATGAGGTCAGTGCGGGCACCATTCTCATCGGGTGTCGATGTCCCTCTGTCCTTGTCGAGCCAGCTACATCCTCCTTGCCGATTGTTCTTTTGGGCTACGTGTTAAAGGCAGCAAGCTCCACATCGCCGCTGATCTCTCCTCCGTTACGTCTCATTGCTAGCGTGGATCTGTTGCCAAGAGTTGCTGTAGGAACAGCAAACAACCCTCAGAGAGGAAGAGAGAGCAATGGGTAACGAATCCTATAATCTAAGTGGTGTTGTTCTATGATCAGTGATGATTTAGGGTTCTTTGTTTTGGAGGGAAGCTCCTACATTTAGCTTCGACCATTGTTGTGACGCATTCTCTTATCGGATTTAAAGGGGAGAATCTTACTTCTATTGCAGTGGCGATTGGCTATCTTCGTCAAGCGGTGATTCGGATTTGGGTAAGTTGAGAAGGTAATTTCGTATGTGAACTACATTTGATTTTAGTTGTAAAATGAATAGAGTTCTAATTCTAATTAGTTGTGATTTGTTGTTTGAGTGGATTTGGGTTTGTGTGTGATTATCATGTGAATGGATTTGGTGATGTAGCAGATTTGGAATTCGATGGAATGTTGAAGATGGACATTGGATTTCATGGTATGTAGTGGTTTGGTTAGCATTGATCTATGTTTGTTTAAATTGGTTGGACTATGGAGTTATTAGGATTATTGAATCTAATGTAGTTATGATTGATGGTGAAAGAGATTGGTCCATTTTATTGAGATAAAACAAGTAGAGTTGATTCATGATGTCTAATAGTTGATACAATGGATTAAATGATGGATTTATAGATTTTGAATATGGTTGAGGAGATTAAAGGAATCATAGATGTGTGTAATTGATGTTAATCATTTCGATTAGGGTTTCCCCTAATTAGTTTGGGTTTTAGGGTTTAGCTAGTTATTGCATATGTGGTTAGCTAAACTGTATTTTGTGAAATTTGCAGGACGGTGAATTGAGGCGAGCGTCTCGAAGTGGGGGTTGTATTTTGCACGATCTACATTTAAGGCGGGTACTTCTTGTTTTACCTCTTTAGTATTTTGATCCTAGTGCATGAGCTTTATGTTCGGATAGTTGTTGTATCTATCTTGACTCCACTCTTATTTTTCCTGCGTTTGATACTTCCACTCAATCTTTGAGCTACTCGTTTTTGTATCTATACAGTCTCTCGTTGCTATCGATGATATTTAGCAGATACTATAGTACTAGGTATTGGATACCAGATACCAGACATTAGATAGTAGGTATTGGATATATGGACACCTGATACCATATTTACCTGCTTTGATTTCCAGTTTATTTACACACCTTGCTGAGCATGCAGCTTCATGTAGCATACATGTTTTCTGTTTATATATATATGATGACTGCTGCATTATTCGCATCATGTCATTGCATGCATGCCGGCGACCATGTCTCCCTTATGGTTGAGAGGGTCATTGGCCTGGGCCGCACGCTCGGCCACTCATGGGTAGTGGTAGCTGGAGCGTGCCGCTTGTCCTGTCGTGCCACACTCGGTCACTCATGGGTAGTGGCGGCTGGAGTTGCGGCAACAGGGACCCCCGTCGCAGACGTAGCTATTCAGCTACTATGCACCTGTCCATCCGGTCACTCGAGAGTAGTGGCGGCCTTTGGGTGGTACAGTTTGTCATCGATCCGGCCTCTCGACCATACAGGGGTCGTGGTGCAGAGAGGTGGGCGGGGTGACCATCTGTACATATGCTGTTGTTATTATATCTGCTGGTTGTTTACTTATGTTGTTGTTGCTTATCTATGCTGCTGCTGCTAGATTATGCTGCTGTTGCTTATTTACGCTGTTATGCTTACATAGGTTGAGATTTATACCTGTGATATGTGTCTAGACACTGGCTTACTTACTATTGACCTGTATATACCTCACATGATACCACGTAGTTATGAGCAGTACTGTAGCAGGACTTTGCTACATCTACCTTCCCTTAATAGCCTAGGATATGGTTTCAGGTATGGACACTTATTATGATATCACTGTAGTATCTGCTATTTCCATACGAGACTGTATATCTTTGCATCTCTAGTTCTTTACTATACTCATGCACTATCTGTCTATTACTCGCTGAGTCTTTATACTCACCACCCCGTATATTGGTAATTTCACCAGGTAGCAGGTAAAGGATTTATGGAGTCGCCTGGAGATTCTGTCCGCCAGTTCCACGTCACATTCGAGGACGACCTTACGATTTTGATATTTCTTACGCTATTTGTATTTTGGGTTTTGTACTTGTTTATGTATTGGTGTTCTCTTGTATTTGGTTTGATATTATTGTGTCAAGCCGAGCCGGCTCGCAGTCAGTTGATTTGTGTTTTGTGATCGTTGTTTGTGATTTCCGCTGTGTTGATTTTAGTACAGCCGTGTTTATTTATGTTCCAGCCGAGTGGGCTGATTATATAACTGCGTGGTTGTGTATATATATTCCAGCCGTATGTGGCTGATGTATTTTGGTATGTATGTATGCCTCAGATTGTCACTCGTACAGGGGAGATGCTGTCGAAATTTTTCGGTAAGGATTCCTTTGGGGGCGTGACACGTTTCCTCCTTTATCTCTTCATTGAACGCTATGTAAGACTACATACTACATATTCACTAAATATGAACATGTCATGAAGGAATGAGACGACGAAGAAGATGAGAAATCCCTTAATCCAAAATGACTAAATTGGGTAGAATTGCCCACTCATCTATTAACCTATGATATCTTAACCTATCGATGAGGCACTCAACTACTCAAGAGATCAGGAAATTGACTTGAATAACCTCGTTTAACTAACAGTAAAGAGAGTATGATTGCTAGCTATGCGTTGCTAATTACTTTTAACCTTTACTGGCGTTGTAAATCAGCAATCAAAAATGATGCCGGCTCCATTGTCGCAAGAGAAAGCAACCAGGAAATTAAACGCTAACAATTGAGTAACCATTACCACCTAAACAGCAGCAGTAAAACTACATAGGTTCTTCAGTGCAACCCACATCAACAGTAACACGAGAGAGAGAGAAAAGATAACCATTTAGAGCCTGAGAATGAGCAGTAGAACTGCACAGTTAGTCTATGTTAAACTAACATCAATTACTGCAATCCACATCAAAACAACGAGAAAACTGATATAATGCGACTAAAAAAAGGATCTTTCAAGAATTTAGGACCAGAGAATGAGCATTTAGAACGAATTTATCAGTAAAACCTAAAAAAATGCATCGAAATCAATTCTCGTGCGCAAAGGAGATATTTTGAAAAGTAAGCTAAAGAAAAGAGATCGAGTACCGAAGAGCTGAGGCGACGAAGGCTGAACAGATGGAAGAATCGACACTGCGATTGTGAGTGAAACCGTCGAGTGAGCGACAGGGACGAAGAAGAAGGAGCGACAGGGGCGAATAAGAAGAAGAGGAAGAAGCCGATAGAAAAAAGAGGGTCAGGCACGGGAAGAAGTTGGCACACGGTGTACGGTAGAAAGTAGTCGACAGATGAAAAAAAAGAATTTTAAAAGGAGCATTTAAGTAATTCTAGTCCTTAAAAATAAATTTCCTATCAAATCAAATGGATTTTGGTCTAATTTTCTTTTGCACTATTTCATAGAATTAGAATTCAATTTTTGAATGATTCCATATTAAAATTTTATACCAATGAAATTGAATACTAATCCCACTAAGAATTTAATTCGTAGTTTTTCCAAACATAATGTTAACTAGAACTAGTGGCGGCTGAAATTTAATTTCCAAATGCTGGTGGATAAACCAAAAAAGTTTTAGTAAGCACAGATCAAAGTGAAAATTTTCCAATTTCGCTACTTGACGTGTCGCTTCACGTAGCCTTGTTTCATCCCTGCTGCTTCTTAAAGCCGACTCGTGTCCGGCATCCTAACCGCCCGCACTCCCTTCGCAATCCCATTAGCTTCCTTCGTTTTCATCGCGCATCGGATCCATTCTCGTTCGACGCCCTAAATGGCCACAGAAATGGCTTCCATCTCCGACGAACCAGCGGAGAACGGCGAAAAGAAAGAGTCGCTGCGAGCAGCAGGAGGATCTGGTGGGTGGGCGAATGTGGTCTGGCAACTGGCTATAAAGGCGGCGGTCGCAGGAGCCGCTATGGCCTCCGCTCCCATCGTGATTCCTCCCTACTGCGTCGCCTCCACCCTAGGCCTGGCCCTCTCCTTACCCTTTTGCGTCTACCTGGCTACCATCGTCGCCACCGAGAAGGCCATGGCCTCTCTCCTCTCGCCAGCTCCTGAAAACCAAACTGACGAAGCAGAATTAGGGTACTGGAACAGCATCGTCGAGATCATCCCATCGTCAGAAGGTGAATTCACAGCATCCCTCAGCGAGCAAGTATCTGCAATCGATGCTTCTTCAGAAACCGAGACGGTAGTGGAGCCTCCCATAGTGGTGAGCACGGAGCCAGCCTCCGCCATGACCGAGACGCGTACGTATGAGGTAATTATCATTCAAAATTCGACTTTCTTAACAAAAACATGAGCACTATCCTCTTCAAAATTGATCTTCTGTTTTTTTTTGGTTCGTTGCGTTCGATTTCTTCCGAAGTCCTAAACTCCGTTTTCTCGATCGAAAACTGAACATTCTCATTTTACAAGTCCGTTTTTTCTGCTTCTAAATTCTGTTTTTTTTTGGGAAGGAAAATTTAAATTAATTTCTGCTTCTAAATTCTGTGAAAGTACAGAAGGTGGAGGAGAAAAGGAAGGACGCAATATGGAAAGAGATCTCAGCGCTGCGAACCATAATAGGCTACAGAGCTGCACTGCAGCCTTCCACACTAGAGGAACTCCGAGCTCTCTATGTCTTCATCGGCATTGAACCTCCTTTCTCCTTGAAGGACTCTAGCGCGATGGAGATCATGGATAAGCTTCAGTTCCTCAAATTTCTTCTTGGAGTAAACTGATCCATCAGGAACAAATTTAAGGAGGTCCTCAAAATTTATGTCGAAACTCAATAGAAATTGTCAGCTAAGAGATAACTTGTACCGTCTCCTATGTCTTTTTTTTCTTTTTCCTAAAAGAAATGTAGTGGCATGTTTGGAAAGGGAAGACGAACTGTAGTGGAAATAATCTTGATGTACTTTAGCTAGACAATCGCGAAGCACCTTGTTCATCGCTACTTAAAGTAGGGCAAAAAACACTTTAAGTTTTATGTCAACTTTTTTCTCTTTATCTGTCCATCTCTGAATGAATTAAAGAAAATGAAGGATCAATCTTTTCTTATCGTTCTTTAACTGTTGGTAAGTGATTTATCAGTTGGAGTTACATGAAGCGGATCACTTGATAAGGGCGTTACGTTGGAAGAAAGAGGACAATTGCCTCCTGGAATTCTTGGACTTATCCAGAACAAGAGCATGTTACTCTATAACCTGCTGTAGTTTGAAAATTTAGTTTAGCCTTAAATTTTGATTGTCGAGAAAAAAAGGTCAAAGTTTGATTAAGCTTTGTCAGATTTTCGTTCTACTTGAAGACTCCACTGCATTCTAGTACCTCACAAAAATTCTAGAAATATGCTCCCAAAAATTGTATTTTTAGGACTTTTGCCTTCATTCTCGTAAAAAGGTCAAAAGTTAGAGAATTACCTTAATGCATTTCTTTAATTAAGGTTGTGCACATAATGTAGGATTAATGTTTGATTCTTCTTGCAGCCACTTTTGTTAAAAGATGGTGGCTTTTTTTCTGGATCCTCTGTTGAAAGTTGGAAGTCAAGGGGGAGCATGGATTGAGGTTGGCAACAACTAAAAGCTAGTATACTGAATTGAAATTTAGATCCAGAGTTTGAATTTTAGAAAGTTTACAGAGATGTATATTCGTCAAAAATGACTCCATCCAGCGTGATTCAGCCTCTTATATATCAGAAGAAAATGGAACTCTATGCGCAGTAGTGAGATCAACTATAGGAAAGATTTGCCTTTCAGAGTCTTTGGATGGTTTCTTGACCTTCCAAATCCAAATTCAGGTTTGCCACTGTCAATGGTTTAATTGGGGCTACTTATCCTAATCTTGAACCTTTAGTATACCACAATCAACCTTTTTTAAAAGGAATTCAGTTTAACAAGCCAAGACTATCTAATTCCTTTTCTCACTGCTCAGCAGAATCAAGTTTTGGGATTACTCCGTGCACAACCTGTGAAAAACAATGGATATAGTCTGAGAATATAAATCCACAAACAGAGACATAAGAATTTTCCTTAGGTTTAAGCTTTCTGAGATTATGAAACCCCTCACTCAAAAACTTGAACTATTGAGAAATATGAAGAAATGTGTATGCTTCGATGCCATCTTTCTGATGTCATTACTTCATTTTTTAATCTTGGAAGCGTAATATCATCTAATAATAAATTTATAAACTTGAAGCAGTAAGTAATTTCTTGACCTTGTGATGAAACACTGGCAGTGATAATGGCATCAAAATGAGTGATGAAAGGGTAGTGATGGTTACAACGCTGCTGACTCGAGAGGAATTCTTAAGGTAGCATACTCTTGGATGATGTTGATTCTTGGGAAGAAATGATGACACATTGGAAGATGCTCAGATGGAGTTGTAATCTAAACAATGGATGTTCTCATTCACCTTCAACAGGACTCGGATCAAGGTGACAATTCTTTCATTAGTATTCTCATTTGGTGGATGCAATAGGCTTTTCTGGCTTCTGCTGAGGTTGACAACGCATAATCTGTCACAACATGTTGTTGTTAAACCTGGGAATGATCTGAGATCATGATTCAAGGAGTTGGAAGAGTCCATCAGTTATTTTTGGTTTCCACAAACAGCGAATTTTGAGATTCAAATTCAAATCTCCCTCTTGCTTAGCTGGCCACACTTCTTCCTCAAAGACCATGCCCCTTGACTCGCCGGAGCCTCCTCATGCCTGGCTGATCACCCGAGCTGATGCATCCAACCTTCTCCCTGGTAGTTGTTTGAAGCGCCTTTGCAACCGCTTGATTACCTTGACTCCCCTTCGGCCGATGTGCACTGCAGCCACACCCTCTGCCGCCCATTCCCACTCATCACCGGTCACTTCTTCAGCACGCACTGTGGTCCCGCCGGAGAGGTGCTCTCTATAATCTATGCACGGCATTCAGCAACAACCAAATATTCCGGCCAAACCATGAAGAGGCCCAGAACAGAGGGAAGAAGGCTAAGCCCTCTCGTTGCCTTGCCTGAGTTGATTTGCTGATGATTCTGGCGTGCTTGCCCGACTCCGGGAGTTGCTCTCCCCACCCAGCCTTCACAACCAAAGAATGCGCTTGTGCTCCACAGCCCATCCCTGGTTGGGTGGAGGGCCTTGCTTGACTGGAGCCCAGCCTCCAGTGCTGAAGTTGGAAGCTTCACCAGAAGCTACTCCAATTCTCGTCGGGGTTGTGCTCCCACAGCCCCTCCACTCTTCCACCGTCTAGCGAAGCGTGTCCAACGAGCCCCACCAGAGAGGGATCTTCCTCTAGCCACTACCGACAGGAGCATATTCCCGTCGCCTTATCTATTATGGCAATATGCCTCAGCACCCTCGTCAATCTGTCCCAAGGCCAACACGGAATAGGTAAATCACGGACGACTTTTGAAATAATGACTAGTACATAAGGAAGGTATTTACTTCGACTTTATCGAGATTCGAACCCCAGACCTCATTATGATAACACCTCATTACTAGCCACTAGACCCATCCGAGGGGGCACCGATCGCCTTATCTAAAGAGAACATGTGGTAGAGGGAGATTCACCAATATCACTTAAAGAGTCATATTATTAATGGCATGTTTAAGGGCTAAAGTTTTTTTTTTTTTTTTATATGTATATATATTTCAGTTTTCCTTATCAATACATGTATTGACCAAACAACGTTTGGTATTTCCACTATGATCTTACACAAAACTATAGAAGAGAAAGATGTCAAAATGTCGAAGGACACTAAACTTGATATGTTGTTTAACATTTTGATAGGCGTGTTTGTTAAAGTTGATGTTCTTTCAGATTGATTTAATAGATGATTCAAGTGTTAAGTTTTTGTGCCTTTGTGTTTTATAATAGTAGGCACCCCTACTACACAGACATGAATTCATAAATTGCATGTGTAGTAATCATGCTAGGTATTACTAAAGTTTACGACTCATCTCTCATAGTGAACTCATGCATGTGGATGATGTCTGGACCCCCTTAAAAATGAAAACCACAACAAAAAATGTATGTACAGATAATTGACAAAGAACTATCAGCTGTCAAATATTTTCCTCTTCAAACATGGGACTGATAGTTAAAGTTCAATAAAACATACACATGCATCTTACTGAGCATTGTCTATAAACCAAAACTATCTATAGTTGCCCATCCTTTTTATATTATGTAAACATCCTTTTCGAGACTCAACATGACCTCTTTTTAGCATCTCAATGCAATATATATGGTCATTCAAGGATTAAGCAAAACTTATATTTTTCCAGTGTTGTAACTAAGGTTCTAGAAAAATTGACATTTCAACTTCTGTGGTTTTATAGGATATAGGTACAAACATACAAGTTTGTACATTCATTTGTGCAAATGCCACATAAACATAATTTGAATCCATACATCAAACAAATAAAATACCTTAATGTAACCATTGAGGTTTACTAGGATATGTATCATATCTTCATTGATCTTTCTAGCAATCAAATCAGATGACATTGAAGACGAATCAATAAAATATTCTGCTTCAGACTGGATACACTGCGCCACTCACTGCCATCATTTTGACTCAATGCATAACAGACAACCTGTAGATGAGAATTTCTAGTAAAGAGAAACAAAACTAAATAGCATGGAACAATGTCTAATGGTGCAGGCAATTAAACCTCAACATTCTCTCGATTGTGCATTCCAAAGACAGGCCATAAGATGTGAGCGTGGGTGATTGCCAAAGTCACCGCTAACGTACCTGAAAGATTGTCAAAATAAGTAAATAAAATAGTTACAAAGATCAGACCAATTGATCGGTAACCATGAAAATCAACCCTTAGTTTAATCGTCTAGAATTGCAAGAAACTAATGGATTGACAAAACTGTCCACGCTGATATGGTTAACACTCTAGATCAACAATCCATCAGCCTCTATTTTTTAGAAACGTCTGGATTTTTGAAATATTAAATCTTTTTATTATACATGTAAATACTTCTGGAGTAAAAATAATCCATATAATTGACCCATCAGTCTGATCAATAGCTCGCTTGGTCTAAAAGCCAACCAGGTTATTCTTAGGTTCTTGGTTTGTAAATATGGTAAATAACTATACAAATGTAGCATATACAAAGAAATAGATGGTACATACCCAATCTTCAGTCTCCCACTTTTTCTATCAGCCTACAGAGGAATACGAGGTGGATGGACAAATGCAGGAAGCTTGTAAGGTGAAGCAATCAACCAGCAGTGTACTTCATATTTTCGACTAGAAGCAAATGAAACAATTAGCAGAAAGAATTGGAAGGGAAAACAATGACAGCAATGTTGAATTCAGTAAATAGTCACCTTATCTCCAATACAAGCACAGTTGATGGAAAACAATGACAGCAATGTTGAATTCAGTAAATAGTCGCCTTATCTCCAATACAAGCACTGTATCAACTGGGTATGCAATAGCATGAAACGGTTGCACACTTGGAAGAACCAAACACCTAAATTTGTACACACATTATGACCATTGGGTACAGAAGTAATAGCATAAGAGAAAAAGTGAAAAGAATAAGAAACCTTTATCTGCCTTCTAATGATGCCTTCAACTTCCGAAAACCTCTTCTCTGTTGTCCCAGTCACAATCACACTGCATATGAATTCACAAGAATAATCAGAAGCAGATAAAGGAATAAGAGACTACAGAGTTACACATAGCATAGGAGTCTAATCTCAAAGAATGAATATGACTCGTATACTTTGGAGGTATGGTACCATTATTGCTAAATATACTTAATTGTCCTGTGTGCAAAAGATTGCGTGTAGTAGAAGATACAAACATTACACGCTAAATTAAACATTAGGCAATGTGGCTCCATGTGATTACTAACATATATCAATCAGGCCTATGTTACCTGAGAAAACAAAATAATTTGTTGCGCAAAGACATGATGAAGGCATTAATAATTTGTTTCCATGAGATCTGTATATGGCATGGCATAAAAAATGACTTGCAATGCAAGTCCTAGATTTTGAAATAGACCTCTTGTAAATAGTAGATTCAAGATAGTTAAATGTTAAGCTTTAAAAAGTTATTTCCTTAGAATATTATGTCAACACGGCTCCCAATATTAGATTTCTGGTTCTCTCATGGATTCTTTTATCACACCAAATGCAGAGACCATATACAGTAGATGTGTCTCTCATGCATACAACAGCATAAGCAACCTTTAAAACCATCACTATCTTACAACCACACTACATGAAGTAACCTCCTACTTAACATCCAAGTAGGCAGGGACAGAGTCAGGAATTTTATACCGAGAGGACGAAATGTATGTGTTTATGTTGAGGGGAGACAACCATGCCGTTGCCTCCCATTGGCCTCTCTTTCAAAGAAGATTGTGAAGGAAACAAGCAAAGAATCCTCAACCAATAAGGCAAGTCAGAAGATACAAGGCAATAACTCTCAGCATAGAGAAGTTGGTGGTGTGCAAAGAAGAAGAGGAAGAAGGCAATGCAACTAAGAAAGAAGTACAGTAAGAAAGAAGACACAGAAAGAGGAAGAAGTCATTAGAAGATCTAAATAAGTGGTATAATAGGGTTCTAGGTTGTCAAGACTACATACTATTTTGGTAAAACTAGGAGCTGAGTTGAAATTAAGATTTAAAATTTTAACCCGTGCTGAGATTTCGGTCCTAGATCAGAACGATATGATTTTGGTACCATATCGTGTCGTGCCGATATAGTTTCGGTATTTTTTAAATATAAAATATATTAATTAAAAAATAAAATATTTAACATAAATATTTTAAAAATAAACAATATAAAAACTAATCTTAAAAAAAGAAACGATATGAAAATAAATAAATAAATAAATAAAATTTTATTATAATTTTTAAATTAAAATAAATTAAATATAAATTAATTAGATAATTTTATTAGGGTTTAATAAAATCATTTTAGATTATCTCCATCATAGCTAAGAGTTGATTAAAATAATTAACCTAAGTTTAATTAAAAAAAAATTCAAAATCCGACACCACTAGCGAGCTCGCGCGACTTCAGCGCTGCCGTGGGGTTGCGCGACCCCTCAGCCATAGTCGCAGGGATCGCGTGACTCCTCAAGCGCAACTGCAGTGGTCTCGCGACCCCCTTGCAGCGGCCACATGGTCGTGCGATTCCTCTGTAGTGGCAGCAGAAGGGTTATGCAACCCCTCCATTGCTGCTGGGGGTTTGAGCAACCCCTCCGCTACGGCCACGGGGTCACGCAACATGTCACAGTTGTCGAGGGTCTGGTGTCGGAGTCGTGCCGGTGCCGGTCGTCTAGCGGAACGAGACGTTTTGCCCATTTTGACCGTCTCAGCATAGCACTTTAAGCCATGGTTGAAATTGATCCCAATGGGAACAAAAATTAGTGTCAGAACAACATTGTAACCCTTGATACAATACTATGGCAATCTTGAAGAATTCAAGATTGCTTGAGACATAGGATAGGCACTACATTAGAACAGACACTTTATTTGCATGAGCATGGTTTTAAAAAGCCTTTAATTGGGTCCACATATGTGGGCACTTAGGCAAGTTTTGAAAGGGACTGGAATTGTCACGCCCCGGGGGAGTCCCTGCCAAAAGATATTTCGGCAACATCTCCCCTGTACGGATGACAATCTGAAACTTTACTACATCATCCAGATACCTCGGCCAACACGGTCGAAACATATATATAACATAAAAGTAAAATAAGCAAGCATCCACGCAGTTAATATTAAAAACTAAACAAATGCAATGATAAGGAAAAACCAAGTCAAAAATCCTACTCATCTACACCCATAAAGCTCAAAACTTATATCCTACACCACTACACCCATAAAGCTCAAATCCGATATCCTACTCCACTACACCCATAAAACAAAAATCATAACAAACTCATCTCTTCTGCCATCCAGGCAGGCATGTAGCAAAAAAAAATATCCAAATAAAACTCATCGACTATAAAGATAACATAATATCCATATGTCAGAAACCAGAACAAATCTAGATAATAATAAGAAAACCAAAAGATAAAACACACATCCTCACGATCTGCAAGGGACTAGCGACTGGAACTCTTCTGGACAGCCTCAACCTGAAAATAGTAATAACAACGGGGTGAGTCAACTCCTCAGCGGGTAACTACTGACATGCATAGTAAGAAATATAACAAATAGCACTAATCATACGTACAGTCTCCTGATATAAGAACGATAAATGCAACTGAAATAAATAGGAGAACAACTGTATTAATCAGGACCTGGTGTATGGATAATAAATCGAGAGGTATCGAAATCCTGTATGCATGTCAAACATATGCATCCACCCAATATGCAGCAAATAAATGCAGTAAACACAAGCAATAAATGTGTATGATGACAATGACATGTCCTGGTCACCCCTACTGCCAGTTAGCCGTCTCACACACGATGGTGAGACCGAGTGGGTAGGGTTGTGACAACCGTGCACTTTGCCATCACTGCTCTTGAGTGGCCGAGTGGACGGGATGCTGTCGGAGTACACCTATCCTCCTACCCCAAATCATAAGTGAGGGAGCGCAATGCTCTCATCTCCCTGAGCAAGTCTAGAGGAGGGATCCCTGCCGGTTACCACGCTGTGTCACACTACCCATGAGCGGATCAACGGAGCTAAACAGAGCAAAACTATCTGTCAGCTACCACGCTGTGTCACCAGACCAGTGGAGCCTAACAGAGCAGAACTGTCTGCCGGCTACCATGCTGAGTCATCGGACCAGCGGAGCCTAACAGCAGAACTATCACACACCTGCCTAACATACCACTAACCCATGAGTGGTGGTGTATGCAGATCTATGTAACTAGCGATGTGTTTAATAATAATGGAGTCGACTATCGCACAGCATGCAATCATGCGAGATGGTGCATGACACTAAGTATGGAAATATACTGATCCTGACCATATCTACCTCCATAAAATATGTACAAAAAATATACATGGATCAAATCAGAAATTCTAGGTACACAGGTCAGATATGGTATCAAATAAGTCCGGTATATCCTATAGCATGGTATGTCATTACCTTTATGATCATAAGTAATCTGAAAGATATAAACATTAATGCAAAACAGGAAACAATCAAAGCATGCACAGTTAATGGATAATGACATACCGATGCAGATATAATACATAATCATTACTATTTGTTAAAACAAACTACTATGCACATCAAATGACAAATCTAAAACGATAAGTCAAAGTACCCGCCTCAATATGGATCGAGCTAAACAACCTCTGTGTCGAAGTGCTCGTCCCGCGTCAAAGTCCTGTGTCAAACATACAGATTTAGCTAATTACTTATGAGTTAAATAGCTAAATTAAATCCTCAAACCTATTTAGGATAATCATAATCGAATACGATTATTGATTAACCACCCAGGCTAGAGTTAAACTGGTTTAACCCTAATAAAGCCATCACCTTTCTTAAACCAAATTTCGTACCTAAATTCAATATATTTACCAAATCTACAAAATAGAAACTCACTTGCACTGATCGGATCAAACATGGGTATCACGGGAACAACTAGGCATTCAGTGTTGTGGTGGTAAAAAAAATCTGCAACTCCAGGCGCCCACTAACCTTCTTCTGTGGTTGTAGCTCACTGTTGTCAGTGGTGATCGACTAGGGCACACAGCTCTCTGTCCTTGAATCTGTGTCTTCTCTGTGGAGGAGGCAAGATACGGGAGAGATCAGCAAAGGATAGAACAGCGAGGACAGGGTTCAAGCAATCTACCTCAGTCGCCTAACCACACTCTCAGCTTCCGATGATCTAGGGCATGGGATGACAATGCACAGTGAAGTCGACGTCGTCTATGGTGGCCGATGGAAACATAGAGGGAAGAAGGGAGCCGCGGGTCACGGACACCGGCAACCGACGATCAGTAGCGTCGGAGATCGGGGCTGCGTCGGCAAACGCTAGGGCGTGCCCGCAACCCAGATTAGGGCAGAGGGAGAGGAGGTGGCGTCGGGACGGCGGTGGCGCTGGGTCGGTGTCGACGCGCAGAGGAGAAGAGAAGGGGACAAACGACGAGGTTTAGGAGACGGTCGGGTTCGGGAAGAAGAAGAGAAGGCTTGGCGTCGCGGAAGAAAAAGGGGAAGAGGAGAAGAAACCGTCTCGAAGCGGTTAGGGCACGGATCGACGCGAAGGAGGAGGGAAAAAAAATGAAGGAAAAGGAAAAATAAAAAGAAACGGGAAAAGAAATATAAATATAAACATTTCCTCGTTAAAACGGGATAGCCCAAACAGATTTTTCCGGGACCCAGTTTTTGTCCCCGTAACCTTAGTCATACGAGCTCCAAAAAATTCCCGAAATTTTTTTAAAAATTCTGGAAAATTTCCTTATAGTTATTCGCCCTTTTTCGATATTTTACATTTCCCCCACTAATAAAAATTTGGTCTCCAAATTTCGTTATCTATCATCAGCAAGTATTAACAACAAATAGATAGTATAAATCCTGAACAAAAATTAACCCACATACCTCATGTGAAAAGATGGGGGTATCGAGCTCGGATCATATCCTCGAGCTCCCAGGTAGCCTCCTCGTCTGAATGATGCTGACATCCGACTTTAACCAATCGGATAGTCTTGTTCCGCAGCTGATGCTCTTTCCAGTCCAGAATCCATACCGAAAATTCCTCATAAGTGACGTTAGGCCGAATAGGAATTGAGATATCTGTTAGCACATGTGTCGGGTCGGGTATGTATCTCCTCAGTATAGATACGTGGAATATGTCATGGGCGTCTGCCAGGGACGGTGGTAGTGCCAGACGATAAGCTACTGCTCCAATCCTCTCCAAGATCTGGAAAGGGCCAATGTACTGCGGAGCTAGGTTACCTCTGAGGCCAAATCTCTTCACCCCTTTCGTGGGTGAAACTCGCAGAAAAACATAGTCATCAATATAGAACTCCAAGGGCATGCGTCTCCGATCAGCATAACTCTTTTGGCAGTCCTGCGCCTCTAACATCCTCCGTTTGATAGTACGGACCAACTCTGCCTCCTGCTGAGCTCTATGAGGTCCCATCAGCTGGGCCTCGCCAACCTCATCCTAGAGGGTGGGTGTCCGACAAGGCTTACCATACAACGCTTCAAACGGTGCCATCTGGATAGCCGAATGAAAGCTGTTGTTGTAGGCGAATTCTACAAATGGCAAATGGTTCTCCCAACTGCCTCCAAAATCCAATACACAATACCTCAGCAAGTCCTCTAGAGTCTGAATGGTCCGCTCTGACTGTCCATCTGTCTACGAATGGAAAGCTGTACTGAAACGGAGTTGAGTGCCCAAGGCCTACTGCAGACTCTGCCAGAACCGGGACGTGAACCGTGGGTCTTTATCCGAAATAATACTCAATGGGACACCATGCAATCTGATGATCCCCCGGCAACACAAATCT
Source organism: Zingiber officinale (assembly GCF_018446385.1). Classification (NCBI taxonomy): domain Eukaryota; kingdom Viridiplantae; phylum Streptophyta; class Magnoliopsida; order Zingiberales; family Zingiberaceae; genus Zingiber; species Zingiber officinale. Next base: position 69,662,778 of record NC_056002.1, read on the forward strand.
GCCAATCGATCCAGGGAATCAGTCTTCCGGATCGCTAAGAAGTGCACGTATTTGGTTAATCGATCAACGATTACCCAAATCGCGTCATGGTCTCGTCGTGTCCTAGGCAAACCCACCACAAAATCCATGGTAATATGTTCCCATTTCCACTCAGGAATAAGAATCCGCTGAAGTAATCCGGCAGGTCTTTGGTGCTCAGCCTTCACCTGCTGACAGATAAGACATCTAGTTACAAATTCTGTGATGTCTTTTTTCATACCGTTCCACCAGTAGGAACGTCTCAAATCTCGATACATGCGGGTCCCACCTGGATGGATCGTAAATCGAGAGCGATGAGCCTCCTGAAGTAGCTCCTGTAAGACCGGGTGAGACTGAGGTACGCATAATCTGTCTCGGAAGTATATAATACCCTCCTCATCTCGTGTAAACTCGGTCTGCTACCTGGAAGCTATCTGGCTTCCAATGAACTGAAAATACTGATCACCGGCCTGGGCCTCTCGGATCCTCATCCTGGTCGACGACTGAGCAACCATAGTAACAAGAATACCCTGCTCTGTCTGTCCCTGCTCTGTCTGTCCCTGCTCCTCAAGGCCTAACTCGGAGAAACCCTGAATCAAGTTTGTAACTAAAGCCCGGTGGCAAGCCAAAGTCCCTCTTAACTTCCTGTTGAGTGCATCGACAACCACATTATCTTTCCCTGGGTGATAGCTAATGGTACAGTCATAATCCTTCAAGAACTCCATCCATCTCCTCTGCCGGAGATTAAGTTCTTTCTGGGTGAAAATATATTTGAGACTCTTATGATCCGTAAGAATCTCAAAGGTAATGTCGTACAGATGATGCCGCCAAATCTTCAAAGAAAAGATGATGGCGGCTAGCTCCAAATCATGTACAGGGTAGTTCTTCTCATGCTCCTTTAACTGACAAGAAGCATAGGAAACTACTCTACCGTGTTGCATCAGAACAGCGCCCAAACCCTGAAGAGATGCGTCAGTGTAGAGCACAAATCCGTCCTCTCCGGAGGATAAAACCAAAATCGGAGCCGACACTAATCTCCACTTCAGCTCCTAGAAGCTGGTCTCGCAGTCCTTGGACCACGTGAACTTCACTCCTTTCCTGGTCAGGCGTGTTAGTGGCATAGCAATCCGGGAGAAACCCTCGACGAACCATCTGTAATATCTAACTAGTCCCAGAAAACTGCGGATCTCCTGAATTGATTTCGGCTGCTCCCAACTGGTGGCAGCCTCGATCTTTTGAGGGTCTACTGAAATACCTCTTCTCGAGACCACGTGTTCCATAAAATCGACTGAGGATATCCAGAAAGCACACTTGCTGAACTTCACGTATAGCTGATGTCGTCGAAGAGTCTCCAAGACTGTGCGAAGATACTGTGTATGTTCCTCCTCGGAACGCGAGTAGACCAATTTTTCATCGATGAAAACGATAACAAACTAATCAAGATACTCCAAGAAGACGCAATTCATCAAATCCATAAACACCGCTGGAGCATTGGTAAGCCCAAATGACATTACCAAAAACTCATAATGGTCGTATCTGGTACGGAATGTTGTCTTCTGAATATCAGATTCTTGACTCTCAGCTGATGATATCCAAACCGCAGATCAATCTTAAAATACACTGATGTACCTCTGAGCTGATCAAACAAATCCTCGATCCATGGTAAGGGATACTTATTTCTGACGATCACTGCATTCAGCTGTCTGTAATTGATGCACAACCTTAAAGTACCATCCTTCTTCTTGACAAATAATACCGGAGAACCCCATGGAAAAGCAGTAGGGCGTATAAATCCCCTATCTAAAAGCTCCTAGAGTTGAACCTTCAGTTCGTTCAACTCTTTTGGTGTCATACGGTAAGGAGCTTTCGATGTCGGCGTGGTTCCAAGAATTAACTCAATAGTAAACTCCACTTGCCTTCTAGGAGGCAAACCCGGTAGCTCATCTGGAAATACATCGGGATACTCTCGGACCACCGGAACGTCTGAGAGCTAGGAACTACTGTTGTCATCAGTATTAATCATAGACACAAGAAATCCCTGACAACCATGTGACAGCAGCTTCTGAGCCTGAATCGCTAAAATGATCGATATGCCATCGTCCCTGATGCCAGTGAAATCCCACGAGGGTTGGTTCGGAGGTTGCAATGTGACCACCCTCGTCTGGCAATCAACCGTGGCATTATATGCAGACAACCAATTCATGCCGAGGATAATGTCGAACTCGACCATTTCCAGCACTAATAAATCAACCATAAGTATTATGTTGCCAAAATCTAACGGGCAACCACTGACCTCCTGAGTGATGTCCAATGAATCACCGGACGGTAGAGAGATGGTCAGTCGCTGCGGTCTCAAGGTGGGTAATCTACCAGTCTCCCTCATAAAGGTACAGGATATAAAATAATGCGAGTTACCAGTATCTATCAGCATATCAGCAGATAGCGCATAAATGAAAATCGTACAGCGGAAAATGGATCCCTCGGCCTGCTGCGCATCCTCTCTAGTAATCGCGTGTATCCGCTCAGTCTCTGGCGGAGGTAGAGGTGGTAACGCTGCCAGCGGCTGCTGCATCTAGGCAGGAGCCTGCCACTGAGGTGGTGCTGGAGACTGTGCCAGAGGTGGATGAGAGGGCTGCGATTGATACTGTACTGGTAGTTGAGACTGCATCTGGTAATGAACTAGTGGCTGGGGCTGCAGATACTGGACTAGGGGTTGAGGCTGCAGCTGATACTGGGGTCCCACGATAAAACTCTGTGGTACCATGACGACACTGGGGTGCTCCTGTCCATGCATGCCATATGCAGCTGCTGCCGGGGGAGCTATCCTCTGTTGGGTATGCGAAGATTGGGCTCTCAGCCCTCCTCGATGAGTCCCAGACTGACTGAGCTGAACTCCATGACTAGAAACTCCGGAAGTAATATGTTGAGTCTTCAGCAAATAATCTCGGATCAGGTGCCCAGGTAGTTTACAATAATAGCAAATTGAATGTCCCAGGGAGCAGGCTGAGGTGATGTGGTCTCTGGACCCACATCTAGTGCAGCGAATGTCGCTAGCGGATTGTTTTCGATTCTGCTGAGAAGACCAGAACATCCTTATGTAGATCGCCCTGACTTCTGAGGCTGACCAGAAGCCCCAGAAGTACCTGACCTGGCCGATTGCGACCACTCTGCTGCTGTGTAGCCTGTGGCTGCTGGATCTGTCCAGATGTCTAACTCGTCTGCTTCCTTTTCTTTTCCGGATATGCTCTCTGGTGAGCTAACTCTATCATCAGGGCTCTGTCCAGTATCTCTATGTAAGATGCGTTCCCAAAACCGACAAGCTTTACTTGCAGATGTCCATCCAGTCCCTGAATAAACTGCTGCATATGGGAACTGTCCTCAGCAACTAGTTTTGGACAAAATCTGGGCAACCGATTAAACTCGGCATTATACTTGGTTACCGAGCGATTGTTCTGCCGCAGACTCAGAAAATCCTACCGGCGAGTCATCTGATATGCTCGTGGGAAGTAGTGGCTCTCAAAAGCCTCTCTGAATCTAGTCCAGGTGATGTTCTGCTCACCTATGATGGAACGTTGCGTAACCCACCAGGTGTCGGCCTCATCCCGTAAATGGAAAGTAGTCAGCTCTGCTTTCTCCCACTCAGAGCAAGTCATGTAGAAGAAGGTCCGCTCCATGGTCTCTATCCAAGACTGGGCCACGCTCAAATCAAGCTCTCCTCAGAAGAGTGTGAATCGACTCTTCATCGATTATGCCAACGTTGGGATCCGGGCTCGTGCCGCGACAATATTAGTGAGGTGTGTAGGGACGACTGCAGGAACTGGTGGAACCACTAGAGCTGGTGCTACAGGTAGTACCGCTTGATATACTGGGGGAGGTACTCCCGATGCTACTGTATAAGCTGGGGCATATACCACTGGTGGTACTGCGGGGTCGATATGAGTGGCCTCGGCAGGAGGTACGGTAGGTGGTGGTACCGGAAAGGGAGCAACCGGTACCGCTGGTACGAGTGCTGAGTACACTATAGGTCTAAGAGGCGGTGGTGCCTGGTACGTCGTAGGCTTGACCGGAGCAGGTGCCGGGTATGCTAGTGGTACCCCTGGTGGTACCGTAAATACGGTAGAGGTGGGTACAGCGAGTACAACCAAGGTAGGTACCTCTAAAGGAGCCATCGGGGTCTGAGAGCCCGACGCACTCGCAGTATCTTGAGTCTGTCCCTGACTGACAGGCTCAACTCCAGTAGGGATCTTTGGCAAGTCCGTTGCCAGAGATTCCAAAGTCCTCTTACGTGGTTGTCTAGCACCACTTCTCGCAACTACTCGTGTAGATCTCCTCATATCTGTTAAGTTATAACATAAATATCACTACAAGTATAAAAATTTAAAAATTACCTTTATACATATTTGTCGTTTGGAGATGTTCCGTCACTATCCAGTCCCCATTTTACCTCAAAATTCTTGACGACAAAATTGATGAAAGCCCGTACAAATCCGAAAATAAATACCTAAGTTAACTAGCAAACTTGGGCTAACCCTAAAATTCAGAACACTAAAAGCAGGTATCATAACCCGCTCTGATACCAATAAATTGGTATCAGATTAATCTCGAAAATCTGTAACACGAAAAACAAACAAGTATCGCCAACTTGGCTCTGATACCAAATAAATTGTCACGCCCCAGGGGAGTCCCTGCCAAATGAAATTTTGGCAGCATCTCTCCTGTATGGGTGACAATCTGAAACTTTACTACATTATCCAGATACCTAAGCCAACACGGCCGGAACATACATATAACATAAAAGTAAAATAAGCAAGCATCCACGCAGTTAATAGTAAAAGCTAAACAAATGCAATGATAAGGAAAAACCAAGTCAAAAATCCTACTCAACTACACCCATAAAGCTCAAAACTTATATCCTACACCACTACACCCATAAAGCTCAAATCTGATATCCTACTCCACTACACCCATAAAACACAAATCACAACGAACTCACCTCTTCTGCCATCCTGATAGGCATGTAGCAAAAAAAAACATCCAAATAAAACTCATCGACAATAAAGATAACACAATATCCATATGTCAGAAACCAGAACAAATCTAGATAGTAATAAGAAAACCAAAAGATAAAACACACATCCTCGTGATCTACAGGGACTAGCGATTGGAACTCCTCCGGATAGCCTCAACTTGAAAATAGTAATAACAACAGAGTGAGTGAACTCCTCAGTGGGTAACTACTGACATACATAATAAGAAATATAACAAATAACACTAATCATGCGTACAGTCTCCTGATATAAGAATGATAAATGCAACTGAAATAAATAGGAGAACAATTATACTAACTAGAACCTGGTGTATGGATAATAAACCGAGAGATATCGAAATCCTGTATGCATGTCAAACATATGTATCTGCCCAATATGCAGCAAATAAATGCAGCAAACACAAGCAATAAATGCATCAATGCGTATGATGCCAATGATATGTCCTGGTCACCCCTACTGCCAGTCAGCCGTCTCACACACGATGGTGAGACCGAGTGGGTAGGGCTGTGACAACCGTGCACTTTGCCATCACTGCTCCTAAGTGGTCGAGTGGACGGGATACTATCGGAGTACACCTATCCTCCTACCCCAAATCATAAGTGAGGGAGCGCAATACACTCATCTCCCTGAGCAAGTCCAGAGGAGGGATCCCTGCTGGCTACCACACTGCGTCACAGTACCCATGAGCGGACCAACGGAGCCAAACAGAGCAAAACTGTTTGTCGGCTACCACGCTGCGTCACCAGATCAACGGAGCCTAACAGAGCAGAACTGTCTGCCGGCTACCACGCTGAATCACCAGACCAACGGAGCCTAATAGCAAAACTATCACACACCTGCCTGACATACCACTAACCCATGAGTGGTGGTGTGTGCAGATCTATGTAACTGGCGATGTGCTCAACAATAATGGAGCCGACTATCGCACAACATGCAATCATGAGAGATGGTGCATGACACTAAGCATGGAAATATCCTGATCCTGACCATATCTACCTCTATAAAATATGTACAAAAAATATACATGGATCAAATCAGAAATTTTAGGTACACAGGTCAGATATGGTATCAAATAAGTCCGGTATATCCTATAGCATGGTATGCCATTACCTTTATGATCATAAGTAATCTGAAAGATATAAACATGAATGCAAAACAGGAAACAATCAAAGCATGCACAGTTAATGGATAATGACATACCGATGCAGATATAATACGTAATCATTACTATTTGTTAAAACAAACTACTATGCACATCAAATGACAAATCTAAAATGATAAGTCAAAGTACCCGCCTCAATATGGATTGAGCTAAACAACCTCTGTGTCGAAGTGCTCATCCCGCGTCAAAGTCCTGTGTCAAACATACAGATTTAGCTAATTACTTATGAGTTAAATAGCTAAATTAAATCCTCAAATCTATTTAGGATAATCCTAATCGAATACGATTATTGATTAACCACCCAGGCTAGAGTTAAACTGGTTTAACCCTAATAAAGCCATCACCTTTCTTAAACCAAATTTCATACATAAATTTCCAAATCTACAAAACCAAGAAACACCACAATAACCAATTAACTCACTAAGCACAAAAATTGGAAATCATATTTCTACCTGTTGTCCTCTTCGACAGTGATAGTAACAACCGATTGACCAACCTGTGGCCATCAGCTAAGGCACACAACTCTCTGCCCTTGAATCTGTGTCTTCTCTATGGTGGAGGAAAGATACGGGAGAGATCAACAAAGGATAGAACAGCGAGGACAGGGTTCAAGCAACCTACCTCAGTCGCCTACCCACGCTCTTAGCTTCCGATGATCTAGGGCACGGGATGACAATGCACAGTGAAGTCAATGTCGTCTGTGGTGGTCGGTGGCAACACAGAGGGAAGAAGGGAGTCGTGGGTCGGCCGGGGCTAGGGCTTACGGACAGCGGCAACCGGCGATCAGTGGCGTCGGAGACGGGGCGGTGTGGCAGACGCTAGGGCGTGCACACGACCCAGATTAGGGCAGAGGGAGAGGAGGTGGCGTCGAGATGGCGGAGGCGCAGGGTCGGTGTCGACGCGCAGAGGAGAAGCGAAGGGGACAAACGGCGAGGTTTGGGAGACGGTCGGGTTCGGGAAGAAGAAGAGAAGGCTTGACATCGCGGAAGAAAAAGGGGAAGAGGAGAAGAAACCATCTCGGAGTGGTTAGGGTACGGATCAGTGCGAAGGAGGAGGCGTCGGGCACGTGGGGAAGGGGAAAACGATGGAAAAGGAAAAATAAAAAGAAACGCAAAAAGAAATATAAATATAAACATTTCCTCGTTAAAACGGGGAAGCCCAAACAGGCTTTCCTGGGATCCAATTTTTATCCCCAAAACCTAAGCCATACGAGCTCCGAAAAATTTCCAAAAAATTTCTAAAAATTTTGAAAAATTTTCTTATGGTTATCCTCCCTTTTTCAGTATTTTACATCCCACATATGTGGGCACTTAGGAAAGTTTTGAAAGGGACTGGAATAGTTATATATAGAATATAACAAGCTGTCCTTGGTTAGTAGGAGGCCATTGTGTAACGTTTCATCAAAAAGTGGGGTAGAGAAAGGATCTTTTTCTGACTCTGAACTATATTGAGGATCTAAAAAGGAGTTAATTAAAGAATAGTCTTTTTGTATTGGAGAAGGGTTGTCTTTTAGATCTATGACAGACAAAATTGAATAGATGGACGAAGTACTTGAGACATCGTCTTGGATATCTATTAATTCAAAATTAGTATTGTCGACCACTTCTGCTTCTCTACTATATAAGTTTTTCTTTCAGGGAAGGCTGACGAAAGATGTCCAAGTTTATGGCATGCAAAACAAGTAAGAGTGTTTGTATATGTTTTCTTGGGTTTAAATCTTCTGACATTTTTTTTTGTTTAAAAAGGGTTTTTGTTCTTTGCTTTTTCTAATATAATAAGTAAAACCACCAATACTCCTCTCCTTAGCACTCAATTTGATGGCCAACAATTAAGCTACACAAAATATGTCCATAATGTCCATTTTACGTTTCTTTATCAATTGTGGCATTTTTGGTTCTCCCCTACATTTACCCCAACTTTGGATACGCCCGATGCCACATAAATTTATTCCCTTAATACTCGGTCTTAATTTTCTCATTTCCCCTAATCGAGTTCTTTTACTTACTAAGGATTATGCTTTCTTTCTTTCCACCCCTTATTATCTCTCCTATTTTATCTACTTATCCCTCTGAAGTTAGCGCTGGGACGCGTGGTGGCACCCCTCTTGCTGAAAGTTGCAATCATACTTCCTCTACCTTACCCTGTCCTTGTAACCCTAACCAACCTAAAGAAAAATCCAAGAAACCTAAAATTACGCTTTCCTTACAGGAAAACTAGAAAGACTTGGCTCTTGGAGCCCCAAATCTGAAGGTAGTTACGAGAATATACCAGACTTGGAGGCCTCATTTGACCCAGAAACTTACTATCAAGATGGTCTTAAGCCCTCCTTTTTAAATACACTACTTAGTAAACAAGACACCTTAGATGCTGTCATTTCTAGACTAGAAAAATAGAAATTCTTGGTGAAAATCCCCTTAAATATTGGGAAAAAAAATCAAGTATATTATAAACTCAATATTATCAATCCTGACTTAACTATTAAAGCACAAGACTTAAAATACTCCAATTGGGATATAGAAGAATGCAAGATGCATATTACTCAACTTCTGGCATTAAAAGTCATACAACGATCTGATTCCTTACATAGAAGTCCTGCTTTTATAGTTAATAAAGGAGCTGAATAGAAAAGAGGATAGTCTAGGATGGTTTTCAATTATAAAAGACTTAATGACAATTGTCATGAAGATGGATATAAAATACCAGACAAAGATCAATTACTTAATAAAATTTAAAAATCAAAATGGTATTCTAAATTTAATATGAAATCAGACTTTTGGCAAGTTAAAATACATCCAGAATCCATTCCCTAGACAACATTTTCCTGCCCTGAAGGTCATTTTGAATGACTAGTTATGCCTTTTGGACTAAAAGTAGCCCCTCAGGTCTTTCAAAGAAAAATGGATGACATCTTTAGATCTGTTACAGACTTTACATGTGTATACATTGATGATGTTCTAGTATTCTCTAAAACAAAGGAAGAATATTATGCACATTTACACATGATTTTTAACCTATTTGAACAACATGGGTTAATTGTTTCCAGAAGAAAAATGAAACTAGTAGTTCCTTACATTGAGTTTTTAGGCAGTCTTAAAGGTCAAGGTAAGATAACACTTCAAGCTCATATCACCAACAAAATCTTAGACTTCCCTGATAAAATGGAAGACATCAAAACACTTAGATCATTTTTAGGTATACTTAATTATGCAAGACCCTATTTAAAAGATATTGGTAAAATAAATGGGCCTCTGTATAACAAAACTTCTCAAACAGGACAAAGATATTTTAATCAACAAGATATAGATTTAGTAAAACAAATCAAAGTAATGGTTAAACAAATACCTCACTTAACTTTACCTTTAGACACAGATTATTTAGTAATTGAAACAAATGGCTATGAAACAGGATGGGGAGGAGCTTTATTTAGTAAAAAATCTAAGTATGACCCCACAACTTCAGAACAATTATGCATATATGCATCAGGAAAATATAAAGAAAAGGGGAGACTTACTTCCTTAGATTTTGAATTACTAGCAGTCATTTATTTTTTAGAAGCTTTCCTTTTATTTATCTGTAATAAGCCTAAAATTATGATAAGAACTGATTGTGAGGCTATAGTAAAATATAACCAACAGACAAAAGAAGTATGAAAAGGATTAGGTTCTAAATGCTGGATAAAATTTACTGATGTCATTCTTAATAAAGGACTTAAAATTCAATGTGAACATATTAAAGGAAGTGCTAATTCTCTTGCTGATACTTTATCAAGATTACTAACTTAACACCTTCTATAGTTATGGATATACAGAAAAGAGTTCATACTTATAGCTATCAAAAGACAATGAAATTTGGCAACCAAGAACTTCCTCAATTCTCTTGGAAAGGAGATACTTTTGAGTTCCCTCTCAGAGTTCAACTTGATAGCATACAACAATGCTTAATTGACAATATTTGGAATATTCCTACGTCTCCAGGAATAGCAAGTCAAAAGATAGCTATCATCAATGCTATCTCTAATTACTTCATTACTGTTAGGATGCATACTAAAAGCCTAGTTTTTTGTATGAACATTTATATTTTGAAATGAGAATCACTCTGGTCAAATGTTGCATGTTAATGCAGTTGTCCATTTAATTTATATTATAGATAACATGGTGTGTGATGCCACACAGAAGATCATGTTATCAGTTCCTTATAAATTATAAATAGTAGTTCACGACCGAGATGGATAGGAACAAACCATTGGAACAGTTGTAGTGTAATTTGAAATTAGTTTGTCTTGACTATATAATTACACTAGTACACTATGTGTGTATTGAGTAGGATCATTTGAGGTTGTTCTTTTTATACTGACTGCATAAAAGAACAAAACCTCTGTTATTATGGATGTGCGTACTCTTAATCCTGATATAATAACAAATATATATACTTAGTATTTATTTATTTAATTTATCAAAGGATGAAATTTATTCAGTTAAATCAATAGGCCCGATAAGTTGAGAAAAAATATTATTTATATGGTGTGTTATTGATTATAAAAGGAAAATGTGTCTTAGTAATCTAGGTTGATGATATCCCTTGAGGAGCTCATAAGGATTATCATATAAACCCTGCAGGTGGACTTAGTCCGACATGATAATAAGGTTGAGTGATACTCTTGGAGCTAGATGTTAATTAAGTGAGTTGTCAGTAACTCATTTAATTAACAGACATACGATATCTTAAACATAGGGAGACTAACACACTCATGATAAGGAGCCCATATTGTAATATGAGATTGACGCGGTAGTTCAATAATAACTCTTTAGTGGTATGAGTTATTATTGATGAACTTGAGTTGGGTGTTCGGGTCGAACACAGGAAGCTCAAGTCCATCAGGAGGCCAAAACCAATTCCTCCTCTCGGTCCCTGTTGTAGCCTCTATAAAGCCTCACATTCACCTATTTTGGTTTTCCTTCCTACCCAAGAAAGGGGGCGACCACATCCTTGCTTGGTGCCCAAGCAAGGGGCTGGCCAAGCCTTGCTTCCTACCCAAGAAAGGGGTCGGCCAAGCCTTACTTGGTGCCCAAGCAAGGGGTCGGCCAAACCAAAAGAAAAGAAAAAAAAAGGGAGATTTTTTTTCAACAGAATTAGAGATTTTTTTAAAAAGAATTACGTTGATTCTTTCTTAGAAATTTTCTAAAATGAATTATATTAATTCTTTCCTAAGAAATTTTTCTAAAAAGAATTATGTTAATTCTTTCCTAGAGATTTTTCTAAAAAGAATTATGTTAATTCTTTCATAGAAATTTTCTAAAAAGAATTATACTAATTCTTTCTTAAGAAATTTTTCTAAAAAGAATTATGTTAATTCTTTTCTAGAGATTTTTCCTAAACAAAAATCTATTACTTTTTCTCCTTTTTTATCTGGGGCAAAGGGTTATTGATCCTGTCTGAGAAGCTTGACAAAATGGAAAGCTGAGAGAAAACCTCACCGCTGATGAAGAATAATACCTATGGAATACCGATTCGAGAAACCCAAAACGGATTTGGGAAAATAAACCCACAGAACGCCCTCCTCATACCAAGATCTAAAGACGAAAGGAAGGCTTTAGTGAAAAATGTCAAGATCTGGAACTCCAATGACTTCCTGCGCATAAGAGAACTGCCAACACTATCGTCAGTGATCTAAGACCGGGGTGAAAATCCCTGGCTAGGCCCTCCGATGCTCAAGTTAGTGATCTCCCTTAATGTGGAAAGCAAGAAGGAAGAAGATGAACAGTGATTGAAATTAGGGTTTGTAATGTGGGTTGCAAGTGTGAGCATAAGCCTCTGCATCCTTGGCCAACGGAGAGAATTCCTCTTTTTATACCACTTCATATAACCTCCGTAGTTATGAAGTGGACCCCAGTTTGTTAGAGTTTGTTAGGAGATGACGTTAGTCCTGTACTTGCAGAAAATAGCTTTTAAGGAATTTTTTTTGTACCCCAGATGTACCTTCTTTGTCGTCTAACACCTGTAGAAGAGTCTAGAGACGTTCTTCCCACCAGATTAGTCAACCTGTTATACAATCATATGCAATAGATATTTTCATAAGATATTTATGCACATTCTTGAAATATTTGTTACCCCAGACGGTGTTGACTTATATTTTCTTAAGCATGTTACCCTGGCCGATATTAACTTATATTTTCTTAAGTATGTTACCCCGACCGATATTGGTCTATATTTTCTTAAGCCTGTTATCCCGGCCGATATTGGCCTATATTTTATTAGGCATGTTATCTCGGCCGATATTGACTTATATTTTCTTAAGTATGTTACCCCGGCCGATATTGACCTACATTTCCTTAAACATGTTACCCCAGCTGATATTAGCTCATATTTTCTTAAGTATGTTACCCCGGCCGATATTGACCTACATTTCCTTAAGCATGTTAACCCAACCAGTATTGGCTCATATTTTCTTAAGTATATTACCCCCGGCCGATAGTGACCTGTATTTCTTTAAGCATGTTACCCCGACCGATATTAGCTCATATTTTCTTAAGTATGTTACCCCGGACGGTGTTGACTTATATTTCCTTAAGCATGTTGACCCGACCGATATTGGTCTATATTTCCTTAAGCCTATTATCCCGACTGATATTGGTCTATATTTTATTAGGCATGTTAACCCAGCCAGTATTGGTCTATATTTTATTAGGCATGTTAACCCGGCCAATATTTGTTCATATTTTCTTATGTATGTTACCCAGGCCGATATTGACCTGTATTTCTTTAAGCATGTTACCCTGGCCGATATTAGCTTATATTTTCTTAAGAAGGTTAACCCGGCCGATATTGGCTTATATTTTCTTAAGCATGTTGACCCGACCGGTATTAGCTTATATTTTCTTAAACAGGTTACCTCGGCCGGTATTTATACCTGCTTGATTCTGCTATCTTTTTTCCCCTTTTCACCGGGGACCTATTAAACCTAACCCATATCACTAGCCTTCCCCCCAAGTCTAGTCGAAGAAGGTGTAGCCGACTGACTAGACACAAGTCTATTTTTGTTTCTTTGCCTATCTTTAATCATGGCTCTGCCATGGTCACTGCAATAGACCTATGACCTTCTTCACAATAGTCCTTGTGATTTCTGGTACAGCAATCCCGTGACCCTAAGTATAGTGATCCCATGAGTCTTTTTGACCCTTTAAATAGGGTTGTGATCCTCCCTTCCTTCTTCACTTGTCTTAGTTCTCTTCCTCCTTGTTCGTCTTTCCTTACCGAGAGTATGGCTTTAGACCCCTCTTTCTGGGAGCAAATCTTGTTGAATAAGGTGAAATCTATAGATGAAACTACCCAAGCTTTGGATCCAGTTAACTCTCTATCACGAGAGCTAGGGGTATTTCTGTCAGTCACCCAGTTTCAAGTATGGTTGGGCATGGCCTCCGAGAATGAAGTTCACCGAGATCTAGAACTTCAAGCCAAAGAAATGACTACTTTGCAAACTCAACAGGCTTCAAAAGTGCTCACGTTAACCGAGGAGGCTCACATAACTAGCCTGTTGTCTTTACGATGGCAATAAGGCCCAGGTCATCTGCAGGCTAAGGTGGATGCTCTGGAAGTAGAGCTCAAAATGTTCAAGCAGGAAGTGGGTTGTTTCATGACATGTCTGAGGGGACTTGAGCAAGTTTGCACCTCCTTTGTTCATGAGACCATTCTTTTTCCTACTTTCTCCCAGACGTAAAAGAACACACTGGATCTTCTAAACGAAGAGGAGGGGGGCAATTCCGTTGGATGACAGATTTTTCATCCTATCCTCCTGCCAGGTAAAATATTCCCACTTCTCTGACTTGGTCGAGTTTACCTTTTAGCTGGGTTGAAGTTTTCTAAGAAGTTTGAAAGCTCCTGTTTCAGTGGCCTTCCCTTCAAGTCAAACCGAAAGAAGTGTCAGCTGACTGATTAGACATGAATTTATGTTTAGTTGAGTTATATATCTTGAGCAATATTATGTGCTTGATCAGGCTTAGCCCATTGAGTATATGCAAAACTCATTTTATTTAACTAATGACATACTTCGAGTTATATAAGGCTAAATGCTTCAAATGCAATTAATATGTGATACTTAATCAAACCCTTTTGACCTTGGCTGATACTAACCTATCTATATTAGACATATTATACTGGCCGATATTAGCCTGTCTATGGTAGACATGTTATCCCGATCGATATTATCCAATATATTATAGACATGTCGTCTCGATCGATATTAGCCTATCTATTATAGTTATATTAATTCCTACAGTGCTTCACGCATGGATGACCATTATTATTTCTGATATTCTGTCTTTGACCCGGGATCTGTCAAACCCGATCCATCCTTTTTTATTACACATAGTAAACTACGCCCCTTCTCTAGAATTTCCTTGATTATGATTGGTCTTTCAACGGTAAAAGAATGTTGGAGGCGCGCGACGAGGCGCCACCAACCCCTGTATGATTCAATTTGTCGCGTCCATCATAAATGGTCATTTATGGCCATCTGACGCGTGTCCTTTCTTTCCTCTCTGTAACACCAGCGTTAGCATGCTTCTATAATCAACGGTGTCTGTTGAAAAAGATATTCTAATCTAATGGTGGTTGTATACTCTTTCAACCCTAAACCCTTTATCTTCTTGTCGACTTTGCCCGTTCCTTCTTGCCTTAGAATTTTTCCTTTACTGCAATCTTTGATCAATCCTCACGCTCATCGTCTTCCAGTGATCTTCTCCCTTAACTTTCAGTAAGTAACCTATTGATCTGTTAACCCTTACTTCTATCTATAGCTGACGAAACGATTGCCCCTTAGTATACTCAAATCTCATCCTCTTTCAACAAGGATGCTCGGCTTGCTATTCCTAGGCAATATAAAATTCCTAGGGAATATGACGTCCTAATTCCTAAACCAGATGAGCATCCTCACCATCCTCCTGCTAACTGTATAACTTTCTTTAGGGATCAGTTGATAGGGGGTTTAATGTTTCCCATTCCTCCTTTTCTGATCGATGTAAGCCAATATTTTGACATTCCTCTTCAACAGTTTGCACCTAATGTCTTTCGTTATTTATGTGGTATATACATGTTGTTTCATACACTTGATATTCCTCCTACTCCTCAAAATATTTTTATGTTTTCCTATCCAAAGGTAGCAGAACCAGGTGTTTTTCTTTTTCAATCTCGGACTAAGATGGTCCTTTTTTATGATATGCCTTCTTCTCTTAACTCTTGGAAATCTCGCTTCTTTTTTATAAAATTTCCGAGACCTATTCCTTGGTCCCATGCTTGGAAGTCATCTCTACCCCCTTTGCCTGATATCATGGAATTTCATCTTCACCCTTCTTTTCCCCTTTATTGTAAAAAGTTACTATGTCATCATCTCTCTATCACTAAATGGCTGTGAAGTGATCCTCTGTATTTGTTTGGTTTAAGCCCAGTCAGATATAAGATACACGGCTCCTTAGGTAAAGTTCTGTTTCTTCCTCTATCAATTTTTACTAACTAAAATATTTTCTTCCCTTTTGTGTAGTGGCTGGTTTTTATGCTGCTTTGATTAATGAAGAACTACGTCTGGAAGAGGCCAAACTTCATGCAAAAGAGCAAGAGCTTCTTGCTAACATTAATCTGCCACCTTCAATTGAAGCTTCAGTTCTTCTAGTTGAAGCTTCTAGCTCTCAAGTGGCTCCTGACGTTCTTGAGATTCTTCCAGCAGGAGTTTCTGCTATCACTTTGCCAATTGTTTCTTCATCAGTGGCTATTGCCTCTTCACCAGCCACTTCTCTTTCCGTTGCTGAGCTTACATCCCCTATAAGCCCAGAAAAATCTCTTACTAAACTTGCTCCTAGCAAATGCCCGGGGCGCAAACTAACTAGAGTTCCCCCTCCTAAAAGGAGACTCACTCTTCCTGCTGAGGAATCACCCTCAAAAGGTTTTGCTTCTGCCGGCCCTTCTTCTACTGAGCCTATTTTGGTTGATCTATATCCTTCCCTTCTTTTTTCTTCCTCTCCTTCTAGCAATACTTCCCCTGGTAGTACTTCTTTTACTTTTCCTCTATCTGTTCCAGAATCTGGGTCTTTACCTCCTTCCTCCTCTTCTTACTTTGTTTTTGCTCCCCCTTCTATCCCAACTTCCTCTTTTTCTACCACTTCCTCTTCTATCCATGTTCTTCCTATACTGCTAGGAGGCTCTTTCACCACTGCTCGAGAGGAAATTCGTCCTCTCTTTGGTTAACTTCCCCCTTCCGAGATAATTGATCAATTCTCACATGAGGAAACCAAGGTATGTCTTCTATTACTTATTTATTATTTATCCATAACTTCTTTATGACCCATTCTTATGTTCGTAGAGATGGATGGCCAATATGGGTCTAGCTCGTCTAACACATAACTTATATCATGAGAATGAGAAGTTGAAACAACAAATTGCTGAGCTGTCCTCTACCACTCTTTCAGAAAAGTCTAAGAAACAATATGAAACCCAGCTTGAGAGCCTTCAATCTCAATTTAATCGGCCACAAACCTCAACACTGAGCTGTCTTCCAAATTGGAGAAGCAGCTCGCTGAGACTAACAAGCTGAAATCTGATTATGAGTCCACCTTGGCTGACAAACTCAAAGCTCTACAGTTGAAGGATGAGGAAATAACTTCTTTAAATACTTCCTCGAATACAGCTAAAATGGAGGCTTCCACAAAAGATGCCGAACTGAAGTCTTCTCAAACAGCTTTGGTGGAGTATAAAGCTGGTGAAGATAATCGCTTTAAAGATCGGGCCACAACTCTAATCAACTCTACTTAATTCAATAGGCCAATTGTAAAATCTATTTTGGCAGCCTATACGGTCGGAGCTAAAGGAGCAGTAAAGCAATTGTGAGAAGAAGGCTTCCTATCTAGTGATCCTCCTCCTAACTTCTTGAATCGACGCAAGCTGATTGACAATAGGCCTACTGATCTATTTCCCCAACTATCTATAGAATAACCCATTTACCTTAATCTTGACTATTGTAAGGTTAACTGCTACTGGTCATGACAACTCCTGTTGAAAACTAATTTATTTCTGTGAAGTTAAACTTCTTCTTCGTATCTGTTGTCGAAAATTGTTTGTGTTAATGAATTTGTTAGACCATTTGGTTTACATTTTTATTTCATGCTTTTATCTTTTGTATTTATATGTTTCAAAATTATTCTTTTCCTACTATCAAACTTGTTCTTTTCATTTAGGTTGGTTTACTTCCTTCTTCCTGAATTTTATCCCTTTTTTATAACTGGCTTTTCCTACCCTTATCATATTTTCCAATCTATTACTATTTACATAAGGACCTAATCTTTACTAGTATACTATAACATCATCCATCTTTGACCGATTTACTATAGCATTCATCGATCCTGATCGGTTTATTATGATATTCTCGATCTTGACCGGTCTATTATAACCGATTGATTTACTATAGCATCACCAATCTCGCTCTGTCCATTATAACATTCTCAATCTTGATTGGTCTATTATAACCGATCAATTTACTGTAGCATCACTAATCTTAACCGATCGATTTACTGTAACATCACAAATCTCGACCGATCTATTATAACCGACCAATTTAGTATTATGTTTACAAATATCGTTCGGTATTTTATACGTAGTCGGCTTTCATCCGATCTAGTATACTTGTACGAGATTATTGTTTAATCAGATAGATAGTCTTAAGTTACCCGATCGACCTTATACCAGACCGATTTTCCTCATGCCTCTTTGATTCTTTTAGAATCAAGTGCAGAGAGAAAGAAAAACCTTGTCACATTTTTTCGAGGATGATTGCTAAGCTTACCTTCCTTTCCTTGGGATTCGTCTTTCTTTTTGAATTTGATCCCATCCCTCGATGATGCCACCTCTTTTTATGACAGTTATGTCTCCGTATGTTATTCTTTATTGAGTTTACACTTTTTCTTTTCCTACCCTCCTTTATACCTAAGTTCTGCACAAATTATCATTGGCCTTTGGATTTCTCCTTTTTCCAGTTCTTCTTCTATTTCTATTTAAGGGTTTTTGGTCTAAGGCACAGATGAAGGCAAGGGTTTAAGACACTCTCTTCTGCTCCCCGACTATTTCTCCCCCTTCCCCTGTTCACCTTCCTTCTACTGTTCAACCATGGCCACTTCTTCCCCCGTGTGGTTCCTTTCATGCACTTCTGGCCTTATAGAGCCAGAGGAGGTGGAGTTATAAGTGAACTATGGTTTTCCTTCCTATATAGTTCGCCCTACCCCTCAGGATTGTCCGCATCTTCCTCATTTAGGAAGTATATCGATCTTCTGGGCTCAAGCCTTGCAAGGTTTCCTGATTCCCTCTTCATCCCTTTTTCGCTGATGTTAGTATTTATTTTGATATTACTCTTAATTAGCTTATTCCTCAGTCTTTTTCTATCCTCGTGGGTTTTGTTGGGGTGTCTAAACTACTAGATTTTCCTCTATCCCCTCATTTTTTTCACTACTTCTTCATTCCCCGCCAAGTAGACATTGATGTCTTTAAATTTTAGTCTCGCCCTAAGGATATTTTGTTTAGCAGGATTCCTCAAGAGGAATGGTATCACAAAATTTTCTTTATGTGTCTCCCTTCTTCTCTTCCTTTTCCTATTGCCTGGATACACAATCTCCCCCTGACTCCTAACACTGATAACTTCTTCAATGATCCTTTTGTCTCTCTTGCCTTATCCAAGCTAAAGGGGGCCAAATTTTGCTTACCGACCTTGATTGTGGAGGGTTTAATGTTTCCCTTTGGAATAAGTTGCATCGACACTCCCTTGGAGGTCTCTTTTGGTATGTCTAAACATTCTCGGCTATGTTTATAAGCTATTTGTTAATTATTTTCTATAATGATACCTAACTCTTGTGTTTTAGCTGATGCTCTTCTACCCGCTTTAATGTACAAGAATACAACTATGACCAAGTCTTTTTTGAATAAACTTGGAGAACAATTACTGCAAGCTTGTCGAGCTAATCCTACCGCTTCTACTCTGGGTTTGTTATCTAAAGAAGAACAAGCAGCGGAAGCCATTGCTTCCCTGGAAGAGGAAGAAGAGCAACCTTTTGTTGCCATACACAAGAAACCCAGGCTTATTGAGGAAGTTCCCTTTCGTGACACTTTTGGTACTTTTGTGCAGATCCCCATTGTTCCTTCACCTATTTCTTTGGAGAGAGGTAAAGAACCAATGCCCCCTACTCACATTGTCTCCAACCTTTCTCTTAATATGATAAGACCGGGTCTACTTATTTCTTCCTCTTCTGCTATTATTTCAGCTACTTCTGCATCTCAGATGGCTACTACCACTTCGGCATCCTCTCAACCTCTTTCCCTGGCCTTACCTCCTTTGGCTTCTGGACCCCGAGCTAGAAGAACACCTTACAGGAGATCTTCTCTGAATCTAGGACCATTAGCTATCTGTGCCTCAACGACTGAATCAACTTTCATTGCTTTTCCATCTTCCATCCCTTCTAGTTCTTCCTCCGTTGTTCCCATTTCTACCACTTCTTCTCTTTCTCTTCCTTCTTCTTCCACCCGGCCTTCCTCACCTTCTGTCCTCCCGCCTTTGTTTAGATAGGCTATGGGTTTTTCCTCTCAAATGGGACAAGCTTCAGACCCTCCTGGTTATGGTTTTCTACAGCTACAAGGCCCATTGGCTGAGTCTTGGCAGCATAGCCAAGAACTGTTAAGGGGCACTAGTATTTCCAATCGCGTTGACAGTTATAGTCGTCAAGCTGTTGCCGTAAGTGTTTTTCATTATATATTGTTATCATATCATTATTTTCTGCTAACTGCATTATTGTTTTAGTTTCTGGCCTCAAGTCTTCATATAGACCAACTAGTCATTGCTTTGGAAAGGGGCAATAGCAGGTTAAAAGCTCAAGTAGAGGCACTGAAAGCCAATCTTCCTCCTTCCCACATTGAGCTTACTCAATTACAAGAGAAGATAGCCTCACAGACTCAACAAATAGAGGATATGAAAAAGGAATTGCAGCATCAGCACTAGTTATTGAAAAACAAAGAGCTTGAAAGGAAAACCCTGGAGTTACAGGTGAATCGGTTAAATTCCAGTCTCCAGGTGGAAACTGCTCTGAAAGACAAAGCTATTTCAGATGTTTCTCATAAGAACATTGTTTTAGAGAAAGTGGAGAGACTTCACAATATCTTTCTTTCTGAGCAGGCTTAAGAATCAGCCTCAAGTGAATTTGCTCTTCTACAAGAGCAAGAACAGAGAAAGGCTCAAGATGCAGAGATATCCTCACTCCGGAAGGAATTAGATCAGCTCAAATTGGAAAGAAACACTTTCAAAGACCAAGCTGCTAAACTATAAACTGAATTTCAAAGTTATAAGGAACATGAGGAAGACCGATGGGAAGCTAGGAGTTTAACTTTTTTGAGGTCTCCGATGTTTGTTAGCAAATATGTTCGTTGAGTCATAGGGACTCTAAATCATTCTGTGACAGGGGTTATTCAACAACTAAGGGAAGGTGGCTACCTCTCTCGTGAACCCCCTTCTCAATTCATAAACCGTCGCAGACTTAACCAGGAATTACCCGAGAATTTAACGAGCCATTTTGAGTGAGCATGACTATATATGTAACGCCCGCCCTCCCTGCTATCAACAAGGGACGGGGCTACGATACTCCACGTACGTATTACAGCGGAAGACTTAAAATTATTTTTCTTAGCTTAATTAAAACCGAACTACACTAACATGGTTTCATAACATGATAACAAACTAAATAAAAACTTAACATCAAGTCACCCATATTGTATTACATTTCACAAAACCAAAGCATAGTTCTTAAAGGTTTTAAAGCAGGTTTCTTGATTAGTTGCCTAGCCACCACCACACACATCTTCGTTGCCCCTCCTGCTGCTCCTTTAACTCATCCAGCTTTTTCCTTTATCTGTGGTACAAGGAAAGTAAGCTATGAGCACTCATGGCTCAGTAAGTTCCTTTCCTACTCACTAAAACCAACAATCAGTACATAATCAAATAATGTCTCAACTTAACATGATCTCAACTAGTCATGGCATAACATATCATACTCTTTAAGCATATCATGCAACATAACAAACATTATAACTAGTCATGGCATATCATCACTTAAAGCATAGCATGAAACATAACATAATCATATCATGGCATATCATCTCTTAAAACATAGCATGAAACATAACATAATCTTATCATGGCATATCATCTCTTAGAACATAGCATGAAACATAACATAATCATATCATGGCATATCTTAAATCATAGCCTCAACACAACATAATCATAGATTATATGCATCATGATTTTAAAAACATGTATCCGAAAAACATGTGTATGTCTCATGATCTTTTAAAACCATTTTCTTCTTACATATATATACTTGAACATAATATCAACATATTTAGGGCCCCGGCTTGTACCATACATACATAACATAGATGCGCGCATCCTAAGTATATCCAAGGTAGCAAGTCTTGAATCATACTAGGAACTAGGTCAAGATCACAAAGCATGGCCTAGGGGCGTATTTGAAGAGTCCATCCCTTATTAGCCTAGATCACAAAGCAAGGCTTGGCCTAGATCACAAAGCAAGGTTTAGGGGTGTACTAAGGAGCCCATCCCTTATTAGCCTAGATCACAAAGCAAGGCTTAGCCTAGATCACAAAGCAAGGCCTAGGGACTGATTAGGAGTCCACCCTTGGTACAAGCCTTACAAAGTAAAATAGCATGTATAAAAATGCATCATTTAGTCACATAGCATAGCATAAAAGTATGCATCACTTAGGCATACATTATGTCATAAAAGTATGCATCACTTAGGCATACATCATATCATAAAAAGTATGCATCACTTAGGCATACATCATGTCATAAGAAAGTATGCATCACTTAATCATATCATAAAAAGTATGCATCACTTAGGCATACATCATGTCATAAGAAAGTATGCATCACTTAGGCATACATCATATCATAAAAAGTATGCATCACTTAGGCATACATCATGTCATAAGAAAAAGTAGGCATATTTTAAACACATAGCACATCATAAAAACATGCATATTCTAAGTACATAGCATATCATTAAAGCATGCATATTTCTACTCACATATCATATCATAAAAGCATGCATATTCTAAGCACATAGCATATTATTAAAACATGCATATCCCTATCCACATATCATATCATAAAAAAGGTATAAATCACAAGCATACATGGTTAAGCATAAGGGTATATCATGTGATTATACTATCATAAGAAACATGGTAACATAGTTAACTTGGGTTCTAAGCTTCCTAAACCCTTGGGTTTCTATCATGGCCGAACCCCCTTAGGTCTCAATTTAGGTAAAAACAACCTCCAAGCATGTGAACCCTAAATCATCATCACATAAATTTCATAGGAAGCATTATAAGCATGATTAACTTGGTTTCTAAGTTCTCCAAGTCCTTAAACTCATGTGGCCGAACCCTATCAGTATATAAACAAGGTCCCAAATGTCATGAAAGCATGGAAACCTTAAACCATATTTATAGCATTTTTTTCCAAATAGCATAATAAGCATATTGAGCTAGTTCCTAAGTCCTTCAAGCCCTTAACGTATGTCTTGGTCAATCTTTTAACAAGTATTCATTAGGGATAAAAACAAACATACAAGCATGTAAACTTGAACTAACATCATGTATAAATTCTTAACAAAACATTATACAACATGTATGGCCGAAACTTACCCTAGCCTCAATTAGGTCATTAAACAACATATAGCATGGGAACTTTGTCTTTCTACTTGTCATATTCCATGTAAAGTGACATAAGTATATTTAATTCTTGTTCTAGGGTTTCTAGGGCATCTATTCCTTCGTGGCCGAAACATACAATGGTCCATTTAGGTCATGGAAAAATTATACAAGCATGTGACACAATCAACACTTTATCCTATTTTCATAATAAGCACTTTTAACACATTTGGTTTCATTTCTAAGGCCTCTAGGTCTTTTAAACCCTACTTGGCCGAAACTCATAGAATATAAACTTGCTTCAAATAGCCTAAAAGCATGAGAAATTATACAAGTTTCATAGCATGTATAAAGACAAACATAATAAACATACATGTGAATTGTGTCTTAGGCTTCCTAGGTTTCTTTCCCTTTTTCTTTTATTTTTCCTTATGGCCGAAACATACCAATCTTTAAACTAGGTTTTAAGTGGCCTAAAGCATGGAAAATCTAAGTAAGTTTCATGGCAAAAATTACTAAGAACATCATATACAAAGTTGGTTCATAAACAAGCTATGACCCTTGTGATCTTACATGTCATATATCATGTAACTAATTTTCTATACTCAATTTAAACATAAGAGCATTAAACAACTTTCATATCATAATATCACAGAGGTCTTGAGCATATTAGAATTTTGTTCAAGTTTTTCTAAACTATCCATCTTATCATGGCCGAAAATCTAAAATAAGAGTTCATGAATTTCTAGCAATGTACAACATGCAATTCTTTAAGAGAACTCTATATTCTATCATACAAACATGGTTATTTAAATTTAAAGGTCTTCCTAACCCTAAACCCTTTTCTTGGTCGAAACATATAAATGGATTTCTTTGGTTCTAAGTAACCTTCAAGCAAGAAAACCAATAAAACCCCTTAGTAGTTCATGGGAGAAATTTTGTACTAGTTTAGTTAAACAATATTTTTCCCTAACCTCCTTAACATATTTTTGGCCGAAATTCTAGGGTTAGGTACTCCTCTGATCAAGCATCATTTAAGTATAAAAACATGAAGAAAATCCTTCCTACATAGCATAGAAAGAATATCATGAAATAAGGACTTGTTTAAACCATCCTAGATTTGAAAACCCTTTCTTTAGCCGAATTTTCTTAAATTCTTTTCTAGGTTTTCTAATCCTTATAAAATCCGAAAATCACATAAAAGCCTTGTACCACAGGTGAGGGGAAAGCTTACATCCTTTTCTCTTGTGGATCTAAGGTATGGTGAAGAAGAAGTAGCCTCTTCTTCTAGTTCCTTTTCCTTTGATTCCTTTGCTAAGTCCTCCTTGTATCTTAGGCTTTCTTAGGGAAAAACTTGGCTTTGGGGCCGAAGATGGAGGAGAGGGGATTGTGGTGTTCTCGGTGAGGGAGAGGATGAATGAGAGAAAATGAGAGAAAAATAGTTTTCTCTTTTCTTGCTCCCTTTTATGTTAAAGGGGAAGAAGTAGCAAAATTAATTTTTGCTTTCCTTCTCCCTTAACCCATTTTATATTTTTCTTACATTTATTTTATTTTCTATTTATTCTCACCATTCATGATAAAATAAGGGGGAATGAATCCCCTTAATCCCTCTTTAAGTTTTCGGCAAAATCAAAGAGGAAGAGGGAGAGAAAGGGAGGAAGGCAAGTTGCCTTTCTCTTGCTCTTTTCTTGTTTTCTTTTGGCTAGCTTTTACTCTTACCTTTATCATGAGTTTCCCTCCTTTGCTATCAATATCTTCTCTCTATCCCAATTGGTTTCTACTAATTAACTCTATGAATTATAATATAAGAGGTTCAAGGTTCAATCCTTGACCTTCACTTCTTTTTATTTCATTTTATTTCTTTTTGTTTCAACTCACTTCCTATTATTTTTCTAAGGCAAAATCCCACATGCATATATTCATCTTACAAGTTTAGTGGGTATTACAATATACTTGTAAAAGACTTGTAATTAAGTACTTGTAAATTTGTAAAAAATTTGTACTTACCTGTTTTTCCAACCTTTATGATCTATTTGCTGCTTCTTGAGAATAAGTATTATCTTGCTAAAAAGCTTTTCCTGTTGTGGTATTTTAATTGATCATATGATTCTGAGCAATAAGGCTTTCCATAAACCCCTTGATTTTTGTCCGGGCATAACTGTATATAAAGAATTCCAAAGACCTCCATACTTTCGAAGGACGTGTAATCCCGAGTAACTTTATATGAAAAACTCCATAGGATTTATATACTCTGAGTCAGATGTATAATCCCGCGTGATTTCTCTGATCTTTGAATCCTGGTCGAGAGTGTAATATTGAGTGATCTTTATAAAGAAATATGGATGACTTCAGATTTCGGACGGGCATGAAATCCCGAATGATAATATGTGACAAATCACAAAATTCTCTCATAAGACTATGAATTCTAACAGGGAGTATAATTTTGAATGACTAATGAATTCCCACTGAATTTCGAATCCTGAGCAAGAATGTGATCCCGAGTGATTTTTATAAAGGAAGCCAAATAACTTTAGATTTCGAACGGGTGTGTAATCCTGAACGGTTTGATATCAACCTTTGAGTTCTTGGTCGTACATATAATCCCGACCGATTTGAACTGATAGAGTCCTGTGCTCTATCATATTTTGGTCAGGTACTTAATTTTTGCCTGACTTTGCTCATGATAGTTTAAAGTTTCCGGTTCCTCCCAAGAAGACCCGTTCGGGTTACTTCAGGAGATTTCCCGATCAACCATGTTTGTGCTAGTTTAAAGTCTCCGGTTCTTCTTAACAAGGCTCGTTTGGGTTTTATCAAGAGATTTCCCGATCGACTATGCTTTTGATAGTTTAAAGTCTCCGGTTCTTCTTGAGAAGGCCCGTCCAGGTTTATTCAAGAGATTTCCCGATCGACTATGCATTTGATAGTTTAAAGTCTTTAGTTCTTCTCGAGAAGGCCCGCCCGGGTTACTTCAAGAGATTTCCCGATCGACTATGCTTTTGATAGTTTAAAGTCTCCGGTTCTTCTCGAGAAGGCCCGTCCGGGGTACTTCAAGAGATTTCTCGATCGACTATGCATTTGATAGTTTAAAGTCTCCGGTTCTTCTCGAGAAGGCCTGTCCGGGTTACTTCAAGAGATTTCCTGATCGACTATGCATTTGATAGTTTAAAGTCTCCGGTTCTTCTCGAGAAGGCTCGTCCGGGTTACTTCAAGAGATTTCCCGATCGACTATGTATTTGATAGTTTAAAGTCTCCGGTTCTTCTCGAGATGACCCGTCCGGGTTACTTCAAGAGATTTCCCGATCGACTATGCATTTGATAATTTAAAGTCTCTGGTTCATCTCGAGAAGGCCCGTCCGGGTTACTTCATGAGATTTCCCGATCGACTTGCATTTGATCGAAGTTACAATGCTAGCACTAACCTTTTGATGGTTTAACGTCTTCAAGATTCCTTAAGGAAACCTGCTTGGTCACTCCTCAAAGCCTCCAATCGACGACCGCTTGAGCAGAATAAAAATGTTTGCCCGATAATTACCTTGCTACTTAAACCGCGCTTATTTTTCGGGTGATACTTGGCTGGCATTGTATTTACCAAATGAAATACATAAATTATAAGCATACTTGTTATCTGTTCGCAGGGCCAGACGGAGGAAAATTGCTTAAAGTAAACTTGATTTGTTCTTTTGGTCATGATAAGTTTCACATGATTGGATGATTGAAATACACTGAAGAGGTGTTAGTCCGCTCGTTCTGGGATATTTGTATTTCTCGAGCGATATAAGCTTATTAAGTTCGGTAGGGCTGTAAATGATTTGCACTCCAGTGGCACCCGAGAATTCTTCCTTCTGTGTCTTGGAGATAATATGAGCCTGATGCCAGTTTTTCTACCACCTTGTAGGGTCCTTCCCATTGTGGTGCTAATTTGTTAACATCCCCAGCAAGCTTGACATGCTTCCATACTAGATCCCCCGCTTTGAAGAATCTTGGAATGACTCTTTTGTTATAATTTTGCCTCATTCATTGTCGGTATGATATAAGACGAGTTGTAGCTTTATCTCGAATTTCTTCTATCAGATCTAGCTCCATAAGTCATCTACCTTCATTGTCCTCGTCATATAGTTGTCTTCTGTCGAATTCTATTCCCACCTCGATAGGAATTACGGCTTCTCCTCCATAAACTAGTTGGAAGGGAGTAATCCCTATAGCTTCTCGGGGTGTAGTGCGATATGCCCAAAGAACACTGGGCAATTCATCTACCCAGCTACCTCCGACATGATCCAGTTTGGTTTTTAAACCTCTTATAATCTTTCTATTGGTTACTTCTACTTGACCATTACTTTGTGGATACACCACAGAGGTGAATGCTTGCGTAATACCGTAGCTTTTACACAAATCTGAGATTTTGTCTCCTTGAAACTGCCTTCCGTTATCAAAGACTAATTTATAGGGAATACCGAATCTGCAAACAATATTTTTTCAAAAGAATTTAATAACCGCATCCTCAGTAATCCGGGCAAGTGGTTCTGCTTCTACCCATTTAGAGAAATAGTCTACTGCTACTAATAAAAATCTTCTTTGTGCAATTGCCATAGGAAATGGACCAACTATATCCATGCCCCATTGATCAAAAGGGCAGGAAATTATAAAGGTTCTCGATAATTGTGTAGGATGATATGGAATATTCTGATGTTTCTGACAAGAAATGCAAGTTCTTACACATTTGGCGGCATCTTCATGTAAAGTAGGCCAGAAATATCTTGCTAATAAAATTCTGCGTGCTAAGGATCTTCCTCCTATATGATTGCCACATGAGCCCTGATGAACCTCTTGCAAGATAAATTGTATATCTTCTGTTCCGACACATTTAAGCAGAGGTCTAGAGAAAGCCCTTTTATATAATTGTTCCCCTATTATAGTGTATTGGGAAACTCTCTTTTTAAATATTCTTGCTTGTTCTGCATCAATCGGAAGAATGCCTTGCTGTAAATATAATATGATTTCTGCTCTCCAATCACCTTGTATCTCCATTTCAGCCTGTCTCTCAATACAAAATACTAATAATGTCTGCTCAACTGGTCGATCTAAGTTCCATGGTGTTATAGCTGAGGCCAACTTATCTAATTCATCAGCTACTTGATTCTCAGAGCGAGGAATTTTTTGTATATTTACTTCTTGAAACTGAGTTTTCAATTTATCAAATGCCTCGGCATATAACCTGAGTCTATCATTATTGATTCCGAAGTTACCTAATAATTGTTGGGCTGCTAGCTGAGAGTCAGAATAAATATATTTCTTCCAATATATTTCTGGAAGACCTTATTCATAAACCTCTGATAAGTCGCTCCTGCATTTTTTTAGTCCAAACGACATAACATTATAATAATAAGTACCTTCAAATATTACAAAACTAACCTTTTCTTGATCCTTCTTAGTGAGAGGAACCTAATGATAGCCTTGATAGGCGTCCAGCATAGAAATATATTCGCACCCGGCTGTAGAATCCACTAATTGGTCGATCCGAGGCAAAGGATAATAATCTTTTGGGCAAGCCTTGTTGAGATCACAGAAATCAATACATACTCATCATTTATTCCCTGGTTTAGATACCAGGACCACATTAGCTAACCAGCTAGGGAACTGCACCTCCCTGATGTAACCAACTTCCATGAGTTTAGCCACTTCTTCCTTGATGATTTGATTTTGTTCTGCACTAAAATTTCTTTTTCTTTGCATGATAGGACGAGCATCCAGGAAGACATGCAAAGACATAGGTAATAATTTTGTAGGCGTCTCCATTACTGAAGAAGAAACGCTCGTGACTTCTGTAGGCGTCCAGGCAAAGACATCATCATTTCTCTTCAAGCATTAAACCAGCTCGGTTTTCAACGTAGGATCAAGATCGACCACGACATAGGTAATAGCTTCAGGTCGACCGATTTGTATCTGGACCTCTTCCTTTTCCTCATAGTCCAGAACAGGTGGCTTCTCTTGAATGATATTGACCTCCATTCTTTGCATTTTTCGGGTGGCGTTGGCTTCAGTTCTAACGATTTCCACATAACATTTACGAGCCGTCTTCTGATCACCCCGTACTTCCCCGACCTAATCATCAACAGGAAATTTATTTTTTTTTGGCAAAAAGTAGAAACAACCGCCCTAAACTCATTTAGGCCCGGTCGACCCAGTATCACATTATAGGAGGAAGGGGCATCCACCACCATGAAGTAAGATCTTCTTATTCTCATGAGGGGCTCTTCCCCTAGAGATATAGCCAACTTTATTTGACCGAGCGGTTGTACCTCATTACCAATGAATCCATATAAAGGAGTCACTATCCGTTGAAGTTCACTTGGGTCAATCTGCAATTGATCAAAAACTTTTTTGAAGATAATATTTACAGAACTACCAGTATCTATAAAGGTACGAGAAATAGTGTAATTGGCTATCACAACCTTGATTATTAATGCATCATCATGGGGTATTTCTACCCCTTCAAGATCTTTGGGCCCAAAATTGATTTTTGGCCCTGCTGCTCTCTCCACGCTACATCCTACAACATGGATCTCGAGTCTTCGTGCATGTGCTTTTCTGGCCCTGTTGGAATCTCCATCAGTGGGCCCGCCCGCTATCATATTAATGTTGCCTTGGGCAGCATTGCTCCTGTTTTCTTCTTGTCGAGCTGTTACATCTTCAGGCTGAGCTTTCTGAGGCACTTGAGATGTACCAGCCGGGGTTGATGATACACCTTGCTGAGGTTCGACCAAGCAATATTCTAATTTGAGTGGACTTTGCTGCCTGAGATATTGTTGTTGATAATAATTTTTCCTTTGATAACGTTCCCTATTTGCTCTCTTATTCTTCAGAACAAAACAGTCTTCTGTATGATGGTTGCTGGTCTTGTGATAAGTGCACCATCTTCTTGTTGCATTTCCACATGTTGTACTGCTTGTGGACGATATTCAGGATGACGACGGGGTGGAGGGATTACTCGAGGTCCTCTCGGTGGGGCAAGAGCGGGAGACTTCTCCTTAACAGGAGCAGGAGAAGAAATGGTATCTTCTTTCGGTGTGCAGCCTGAGCTTCTTCAACATTAATAAACTCAGTATTAATAAATCAAAATTGGCTGGAGGATTCCTCACCAGATCTTTAAAGAAATTATTATCATTCAAGCCTTGAGAAAAAGCGCTTACCAATATTTCAGTAGTAGCATTGGGTACATCAATAGCTACCTGATTGAATCTCTTGATGTAGGCTCTGATGGCCTCTTTAGATCCTTGTTTAATTGAAAATAAGCTCCAGGGAGTTTTATGATATCTTTTGTTGCTGGAAAAATGGTGTAAGAAAGCCTTCTTGAAATCTTTAAACCGTCGAATAGAATTTTCAGGCAATCTTTTGAACCATCGTTGAGTGGCTCCTCTGAGTGTTGTGAGGAACATCTGACATTTTACTCCATCAGAAAATTATTGTAATAATGCTACATTCTTAAATTTTAATAAATGATCTTCTGGATCTGTGGTTCCAGTGTATTCCCCGATTTGAAGGTTTTGATATCGCTCAGGAAGCGGATCATCCAAGACACTTTGAGAGAAGGGAGAAATAATTCTTTCCGGTGAGCTATCACTAGCCACCATCATTTTAGCTTTATGTTTCTCTTTGTCTGGTGCCTCGCCAGAGGATTCTTGGAAGACAGGTCTCCATCCTCCCTGCTCGAAGGGAGTACGAAGAAAGGCTCGAGGGCGCCGGGTTGGAGAAGCAATGGCTGGAATAACATATACACGATCTTCTTCCTCCGCCTCTTTTCCCTTTAGTCGATCAGTGGTTGAGACTGCCGGATTATGAGACATTGGCAGAATAGCTCCAGTATGAGCTTGTTGTTGTTGTTGTTGCTATAGTGCTTTCTGGACGTGAGTGATAATGAGGAAATCCAGATCTTCAGGATTAATAGTGAGTAGATTCGCGACTAATAGTGAGTAGATTCGATTTTCCAACGTGTTCCATATTGCAATCTCAGATTCAGGTGAAATTCCCACAGACGGCGCCAAATTTGATCCTGTCTGAGAAGCTTGACAAAATGGAAAGCTCGGAGAAAACCTCACCGCTGATGTAGAATAATACCTGTGGAATACCGATTCGAGAAACCCAAAGCGGATCTGGGAGAATGAACCCACAGAACGCCCTCCTAATACCCAGATCCAAAGACGAAAGGAAGGCTTTAGTGAAAAATGTCAAGATCTGGAACTCCGATGACTTCCTGCACACAAGAGAACCGCCAACACTATCGTCAGTGACCTAAGACCGGGGTGGGAATCCCTGGCTAGACCCTCCGACGCTCAAGTTAGTGATCTCCCTTAATGTGAAAAGCAAGAAGGAAGAAGATGAGCAGTGATTGAAATTAGGGTTTGTAATGTGGGTTGCGAGTGTGAGCATAAGCCTCAACATCCCTGGCCAACGGAGAGGATTCCCATTTTTATACCACTTCATATAACCTCCGTAGTCATGAAGTGAACCCTGGTCTATTAGAGTTTGTTAGGAGATGACGTCAGTCCTATACTTGCAGAAAATAGCTTTTAAGGAATCTTTTTGGTACCCCAGATGAACATTTTTTGTCGTCTAGCACCTGTAGAAGAGTCTAGAGACGTTCTTCCTGCCTGATTAGTCAACCTGTTATACAATCATATGCAATAAATATTTTCATAAGATATTTATGCACATTCTTGAAATATTTGTTACCCCAAACGGTGTTAACTTATATTTTCTTAAGCATGTTATCTTGGCCGATATTGGCTTATATTTTCTTAAGTATGTTATCCCAGCCGATATTGGTCTATATTTCCTTAAGTATGTTATCCCGGCCGATATTGGCCTATATTTTATTAGGCATGTTATCTCGACCGATATTGACTTATATTTTCTTAAGTATGTTACCCCGACCGATATTGACCTACATTTCTTTAAGCAAGTTACCTCGGCCGATATTAGCTTTTTAATTTTTTGTACCCCAGATATACCTTCTTTATCCTATGCCTGTGAAGAGTCTGCATTCTTCTCATATTAGCAAATCTGTTATACAATCACATACTACAAATGTATTTATACATATTCTCTAAGTATGTTACCCCGGATGGTGTTGACTTATATTTCCTTAAGCATGTTGACCCGGCCGATATTGGTCTATATTTCCTTAAGTCTGTTATCCCGGTCGATATTGGTCTATATTTTATTAGGCATGTTAACCCGGTCGGTATTGGTCTATATTTTATTAGGCATGTTAACCCGGCCGGTATTGGCTCATATTTTCTTATGTATGTTACCCCGGTCGATATTGACCTGTATTTCTTTAAGCATGTTACCCTGGCCGATATTAGCTTATATTTTCTTAAGAAGGTTAACCCGGTCGATATTGGCTTATATTTTCTTAAGCATGTTGACCCGACCGGTATTAGCTTATATTTTACCTGCTTGATTCTGCTATCTTTTTTTCCTCCTTTTCACCGGGGATCTACTAAACTAAGCCATATTAGTTATAAAAGGAGAGGAGGTTGTGCCACAAAAATCAACAATTCAATTAAGAATTGATAAGTTGTTCTCCACAACTAAAAACCCTCTCCTTTCCCTTAAGGTCGGTGTCCATTTTTTCTTTTCTTTCCTCTAGGGCCGGCGCCCCACGTCTTTTCTTCTTCCCTTTTATTCCCTATAGGGCCGGCACCCCATCTTCTCTTGGTGGCCGGAGCTTGGAGGAAAAGAAAATGAAGAGACGAAGCACCTTGGTGGCCGACGGTTTGGAGGAGAAGAAGAAGAAGGAGGCGCTCCTTTCTTTCCATCTTTTGGTGGTAGGCGGCTTGGAAACAAAAGGGGTTCGGGTGTTTTTGTCTTGGTAGATCGTCACCCACACGACATCCAAGAAGAGGAGAGAAATATGGCAGAAGATCAAGAGGTCTTTGTTTACGAAGAAAGGTACAACTAGTTATTTTTTCGCAGCATAACTAGTTTTGTTTTCTTTGTATGGATCTTGAAATACCAACACAAGAGGCTAGTGATTTTGTGTTTTCATTTTTGTACTTCGATTTTGTGTTTTGATCTTGTGCTTTGATTGAGATCTCTGTAGTTAAACCTAAGGTTACTGTGAGAAGTTTAAATATTCAATTTCTTTGAAAGGCTTTGTCTAGGAAGTGATGGATGATCCCATAACCAAGAAGGCCTAGTGGCTCGCCAACGACCTGGAAGCCAACCCTTGAAATAAATATTTAATCAACTTCTGTAATATGGTTTAACTTCTGAAGAACACAAGAGTTGAATTTGGAGTAAAAATATTAAGTTTCATTTCCAATCCAAGTTTAACTTTGAAGAACGAACTTGGAGTAAAAATGTTAAGTTCGGTTTCCAGTCCAAGTTTAACTTCTGAAGAGCACATGGGTTGCTAGGAAATGTTCTGTGCTTGTACAAATTTTTGTACAAGGGAAACAAAACTGTATTCTGAGTAGCACCCAACAATTACAACTATTTAAAAATCACTCGGGAATCAATTTTCTTGCTATGCTATTTTCTCTGGGCCTTATGCAGACATTTATGCTACTTGTGATGAAGTAAAAGTGTTACTTCTAGAAGAAGATAAACCTCCTTATAAGGGGTTTTATTCACTTAATGAATCCTATGACTTACTACGAGAAAAATTGGGCCCCAATTTTATAATAAGCACATCACTTCGCTTGGAAAACAAAATACAAGAAGACAAAACATACTTAATGGAAGTCACTTCTTCTACTAGTCCAATAAGGCAAGATACAGATCTTCTTTCTGTACCACTTAAACCACTACATTATCAGTCTTTAGAAGTACTTCAGGGCCAAAAGAAGAAGGATAATCTCTTCTCACTCAAAGCCCTTCCAGAAGATATCACTTTGTATTTATGAACATTAGGAGACACTTCATCTTATAAAACTTTCTTAGAACTTGCAGATGCTTTGAGCTAGTTTCATGAAAATCCTACCTCAGGGATGATGATTACTTATACCGAAGAATACTCAGACAAAATCCCATGTAGAAACTAGTTCCCGCAATGCTCTCAGCCTATAGAGTTAGGATGTAGATGTCAATTGTTATATTAAATTAGACAAGAAAATATGCAGTTAGAAAATTTTCAAAGAAAGAATTATAGAGGAAGACTTATTACGCCAGACTCACTTATGACTTACGGGCTTCTTGTTAGTAATTCGAGCCGCAAAAACCGCTTTTTGCGTTGCGGAAAAGCTCGAAGTTCTTGCCACAGATCCGTGCGAAGATAAAAAATTTACATATACATAGTTTTCTCCTAGATCTACACTAGATCTACATGGTAGAGATTATACCTTTGTCGCGAAGCCCTTCTCTTATCCCGCTCGTCCAAAAGTTACCGGATCTCGTAGAGTGGCAAGTGAACACTCCTCTAAAAGTATCCACGTGGAAAAAAGGTGGAGAAAAACCACTTAGAGTGTGCTAGCACTCTCAAGGGGTTTCAGCAATGGAGGATGAGGGAGAGGGAAGAAGAGAGGAGGAAGAAGAAGACTTGAATTCCAACTTGAATTCCAATCAATGTGTGGCCGACCACTCTTGAGAGGTTTTAAACCTCCATATAATACTAAGATTCATGACTCTTGGTCTCCCTCATGAGGTGGCACACACTTGATATAGCCTTGATGATGTGGACCATCATCATTGGCCGACCCTATGCCAAGTCACAATGAGCTGGCAATTGGTCAAGTCAAACTTGACCCTTCATCTTCCCTCTCAAGTCAAGTCAAACTTGACCTCTAATCTCCCATGGTTGATCAAATCTAACCTTTGATTCAAGTCAACTTAATTCAATGAATCTCTATTCATTGATTTAAATTGACTCAATGAATCATAATCTAAATTAGACTCATTAGACATATGAATCAAATTGAGTCCAACTCAATTAGACTAATTTGGATTACTCTTAATCCAATTTGGTTCATCATATGAACCTAATCCTCTTAGTCCATCATATGAACCTATTCTCCATCTAATTACCCTTTGTGTGTGAGCCTATAGTTTCTTGTAACGTTGGCAATGCTCCTAAACCCATTTAAAAACATAAGTAATGAGCGGTATCTAGCAACACATCATTACTACCCAAGTTACAAGAATGTGGAGATCCAACATCACCTTTGTGACTAGTAATTATGACTCTCACAATATGTGACAATGTCCTTCTATCCTTAACATCTAGATTGATCAATTGAGGCATAGACCGTGTCATCTTCTAATCAATCTATATCTTGAACTCCAGGTAGACTCACCCTAAACAAATGAGCTCAATATCTCATATTGACTCATTTGGGCATGGTCATGCACTTAGTGGTCTCACTCTATCAAGAATCATGATGTCACTCCCGTCATATAGGAGGGATAGATCCCATCTACATCACTCACATCCCTCCGCATAATTTGTTACATACCCAGTAATCGCCATTATAGTCCATCTAGTTACGGGTGACGTTTGACGAAGTCAAAGTATGCAACTCCTTATGTAGGGAACCATGGTGACTTCAGGTCCAAGGACTCATAGTCATACTAATAGTCACATGAGAAAGTATATGACACTCATATAACGATCCATGATACTTTCTCATGGCGGGTCATTCAGTATACATTCTCCAATGCATACCCTTGTGTCAACTTGATATCTCTATATCCATGACTTGTGAGATCAAGTCATCGAGTTGACCTACATGCTAGTCTCATCGCATTAACATTGTACCTTAATGTTGATACTTGACTAGGAATGATTAAGAGTAGTGTTCTCTATATTATCTCACTATCAATTCAACTAATCGATTGATATAGATAAGAACCTTCTACTCAAGGACACTATTATACTTAGTTATTTGGCACCAATACAAGTAAGTATAATAACCATAAAAAAATGGCTTTATAAATATATAGGAATATAATACATCAAGTCCATACAACAATCATCATATGATTGGCTCTAGGGCTCTAACTAACAATGTCCCACTAGCACTAGTGCTAATCAGTGTAGGCTTTAAGGCCCAATGACCTAGTGTGACCATCATGCTTTCTCTGTGCCAAAGCCTTGGTCAAGGGATCAGCGACGTTAGCTTCTGTGAGTACTCTGCAAATCTTCACATCTCCTCTATCGATGATCTCTCGAATGAGATGGAAGCGTCGTAGTATGTGTTTGGTCCGCTGGTGTGAGCGAGGTTCCTTAGCCTGTGCAATTGCTCCATTGTTGTCATAATAGAGCTCTATAGGATCGGCTATGCTAGGAACCACCCCAAGCTCAGTAATGAACTTGCAGATCCAAACTGCCTCCTTTGCTGCTTCTGATGCAGCAATATACTCAGCCTCTATTGTAGAATCAGCAACTGTGTCCTGCTTCGAACTCTTCCAGCTCACAGCACCACCATTCAAGAAAAACACGAACCCAGACTGCGATCTATAATCATCCTGGTCAGTTTGGAAGCTGACATCACTGTAACCCTTTACAGCTAGCTCACTATCGCCTCCAAATATTAAGAAATATTCTTTAGTCCTTCTCAAGTACTTAAGAATATTCTTGATCGCTATCCAGTGACGCTCACCTGGATCTGACTGGTATTTGCTCGTCATGCTCAAAGCATACGAAACATCAGGACGAGTACATAGCATGACGTACATGATAGATCCTATGGCTGAAGTATAAGGGATCTTATCCATGCGATCTCTCTCCTCTCTAGAAGAAGGACTTTGAGTCTTTGAAAGACTCACACCATGTGACATCGGCATAAATCTTTTCTTGGAATTCTGCATGGCAAACTGTAGTAATACCGTGTCAATATATGTACTTTGACTTAGGTTAAGCAATCTCTTAGATCTATCTCTATAGATCTTTATGCCAAGAATACAGGCTGCTTCACCTAAGTCCTTCATTGAGAAACAATTCCCCAGCCAAGTCTTTACAGACTACAGCAAAGGGATGTCATTTTCAATGAGTGGTATGTCATTCACATACAATACAAGGAAGACAGCTGTGTTCCCAACAACCTTCTTGTAGACACAGGGTTCATCTTCATTCTTGATGAAACCAAACTATTTGATCGCATCATCGAATCGAAGATTCCAGGTGTGTGAAGCTTGCTTTAGTCTATAAATGGACTTATGCATCTTTCATACTCTGCCAGTATGCAGTGGATCTACAAAACCCTCAGGTTGTGGCATGTACACATCCTCGAGCAAGTTTCCATTCAGAAATATGGTTTTGACATCCATATTCTAGATCTTATAATCGTGGTATGCTGCAATAGCAAGCATGATCTGAATGAACTAAAATTCGCTACTGGAGAAAAAGTTTTATCATAGTCAATACCATGAATTTGCTTGAAACCTTTAGCTACCAAGCGACCCTTATAGGTAATAAGTCCATCCATGTCAGTCCTTCGCTTAAAGACCCACTTACACCCAATGGGTTTGACGCCTTCAGGTGGATCAACCAAAGTCCATACTTGGTTGGTGTACATGGATTCCATCTCGTATCTCATGACCTCTAGCCATTTCTCAGAATCTGGTCTCATCACAGCTTCCTAATAGGAGGTAGACTCATTCTCAACGAGCATAACGTCATCATGGTCAGACAAGAGAAATGAGTATCTCTCAGGCTGACGACGTACCCTATCAGACTTGCGAAGAGGTAGGTCTACTTGAACTGATTATTGGTCCTCAACTCCTTATGGAACAATCTCATCATCCACAACATTTTGTGGTTCCAGTTCAACATCCATCAAGGCTTCAGTGCTATAGTCCATATCTTGAACTTCTTCAAGATCGAACGTACTCCCACTAATTTTTCTAGAAACAAAGTCCCTTTCTAGAAATACCCCAGTCTTAATCACAAACACTTTATGTTGATTGGAAATGTAGAAGTAATATCCCTTCATTTCCTTGGGATATCCTATAAAATAGCACTTATTGTAACACCCATAAGATCCCTAATAATTTCATATGAATTGTTGCATGAATTAGAATAGGCCTTATATGGATTTTTTCCAAAATAAAAGAAAAATAGAACCAAAAAGAGGCATGACCAAGGTTCAAACCTTGGACCTCTTGTTAGATGCATGTATGTCATAACCAGTAGCCCCAGCAGGGGTGTGCTATTAAAAGGGAAGGGGACATGGTAGTTAAAGGTAAGGAAAGGCTTCCTTCACTTAGAAAGAAAAGCTTGAGTTTTCTTCTTCTTCTTTCAATGAAAAGTTGAGTTTGCCTTCTTCTTTCATTTAGCATAAATAAGAGAAAGGGAAAGAGAACTCCATTTTTTCTTCCCTCTTATTCCTCCCTCCTTCTCTCCACCGAAAACCAAAGTGCTCTCCTTCCTCATTGCCGAAGTCAAGCTAAGGCCTCCTTCCTAGGCAAACTTCACAAAAGCAAGGGCAATTTTCCTTAGGACCAAGCGAAAGGAAGTAAGTATCCCCTCGCCTGCAGTACAAGTAGTTGTTTTCATGCTTCCTATGGTTAGGTTCGGCCATGACAAGAAAGATTAGGTCAAGAAGCTACCTAGGGTTCCTAAGGTCTCATATGTTATGTAGTTACCATGAAAACTTATGTTAGTGATTTATATGTTTTTATGTTGTTGAAAATCCATGATTTCATGCCTATATGTTTTGGCCACAACAAGAAAAATTAGGTCAAGAAGCTACCTAGGGTTTCTAAGGCCTCATATGTTATGTTAGTACCATGAGAACTTATGTTAGTGATTTACATGTTTTTATGTTGTTGAAAAATCCATGATTTCATGCCTATATATTTCGGCCACAACAAGAAAGATTAGGTCAAGAAGCTACCTAGGGTTTCTAAGGCCTCATATGTTATGTTAGTACCATGAGAACTTATGTTAGTGATTTACATGTTTTTATGTTGTTGAAAAATCCATGATTTCATGCCTATATGTTTTGGCCACAACAAGAAAGATTAGGTCAAGAAGCTACCTAGGGTTTCTAAGGCCTCATATGTTATGCAGTTACTATGAGAACTTATGTTAGTGATTTACATGTTTTTATGTTGTTGAAAAACCCATGATTTCATGCCTATATGTTTCG
The DNA here is from genome assembly GCF_018446385.1 of Zingiber officinale. Taxonomy (NCBI): domain Eukaryota; kingdom Viridiplantae; phylum Streptophyta; class Magnoliopsida; order Zingiberales; family Zingiberaceae; genus Zingiber; species Zingiber officinale. The sequence continues at coordinate 69,701,849 of NC_056002.1, forward strand.
GCCACAACAAGAAAAATTAGGTCAAGAAGCTACCTAGGGTTCCTAAGGTCTCATATGTTATGTAGTTACCATGAGAACTTATGTTAGTGATTTACATGTTTTTATGTTGTTGAAATATCCATGATTTCATGTCTATATGTTTCAGCCACAATAAGAAAAGTTAGGTCAAGAAGCTACCTAGGGTTTCTAAGGTCTCATATGTTATGTAGTTACCATGAGAACTTATGTTAGTGATTTACATGTTTTTATGTTGTTGAAAAATCCATGATTTCATGTCTATATGTTTCAGCCACAACAAGAAAAATTAGGTCAAGAAGCTACCTAGGGTTTCTAAGGCCTCATATGTTATGTTAGTACCTTGAGAACTTATGTTAGTGATTTACATGTCTTTATGTTGTTGAAAAATCCATGATTTTATGCCTACATGTTTCGGCCACAACAAGAAAAGTTAGGTCAAGAAGCTACCTAGGGTTCCTAAGGTCTCATATGTTGTGTAGTTACCATGAGAACTTATGTTAGTGATTTACATGTCTTTATGTTGTTGAAAAATCCATGAATTCATGTCTACATGGTTCGGCCAAGATAAGAAAAAAAAGAGGACAAGGAGTTACTTAAGGTTCCCATGATATGATGCGAATTTTATGTCACCATGTTATTCAATATGTATGTTTATGCCATTATGATATGCGTTCCCATGATATGTCATATGTTATGTGCACTTACGCCATCATGTTAAGATTCTTTATGATATGCTATATGTTAAGTGCACTTTATGCCATCATGTTATGCTTATGCAAGGCTTATGTAAGATGAAAAGCCTAAGAGATGCTTCCCTATAAGTTGGGACTAAGAGTACTCTTCATGATATGACAAGAAACATGATATGTTATGATATGACAAGAAACATGATATGCTATGATATGACAAGAAACATGTATGCTATTTTACTTTTGTATGGCTTGTACCGAGGGTGGGCTCCTAAGTGCCCCTAGGTCGATGGTCAAAGAAACGGGCCTAGTAAAAGGGATGGACTCCTAAGCGCCCCTAGGTCGATGGTCAATGAAACGGACCTAGTTCCTAGTAGGTTCAAGATTAGCTACCTTGGATCTATTTAGGATGCGCACATTCATGTATGTGGTACAAAGTCAGACCCTCATGTTGAGATTATGTTTAAGTATATATTTAATATATGTTTTCAAAGGACATTTGGCATATACTCATTTCATGATTCATGTTTTCAAAAGAACATCTTGCATCTATATGTTCATGCTATATGTTTTCCTCTATGCTATAGTAAGATGATCTTGAAGATATGTCTATGATACTTAGATGATCATACTACTACTTTATGTTTATACTCTCACATGCTATGGTATGATTTGCTTAAATGAGTATGGCACTACTTTATGATAGCATGCAAGTTGTTATATCTAGATGTTGGTTAAAATAACATGCCACCACTTTATGTTTGATTCATGATTTGTGGTTGTTTTTGTGAGTAGGAAAGGAACTTACTAAGCCTATGTGCTTATAATTTACTTTTCCTTGTATTGCAGAAAAGGATAAAGAGTGGCTAAACTAAGGGAGCAGCAGGAAAAGCAAAGATGTGTGTGGAAGTGGCATGGTGGAAAGAAGATCTAATTTACAATTTCAAGACTTATTCATTCTCCAAGTTTTGCATATGAACTATTTTTACTACTAGATACTTTTGGGATGATTTATACTTGATGCGAACTTATGTTTCATGTTTTATGCTTCAGATGATCATGTTGCAAGTAGTAGCTATTGAATCCAGTTATATGCAGTAGCATGTTGACACGTTTATTATGTTACATGATTCTATGGCTCACATGCCAAGTTCTGTTAGTATGCTTTTATGACAGCATGATCAGTAGTTTAGTTTTTAGTTAGTGTGTTATTTTATATACTTCTGCTGCCATGATTTATATTTATGAATGCATATATGTATGTTGTAAGTAACCCTGTCCTTCCCAAGGTAGTAGTGGAGGGGTGGGCGTTACACTTATCAGATTTGGGTCCCAGTTTGTCCGAAACTTGACGTCGAACGTAAGTCTCACAACCCCAAATCCTCATAAAAGGCATATGAGAATCTTTCCCAGTCCATATCTTATATGGTGTATTTATCATAGCTTTGGATGGAACCTGGTTAAGTGTGAAGGCTGCTGTGTCTAGAGCATATCTCCAAAAAGACATAGGAAGATCTGTGTGACTCATTATAGACCGTACCATATCTAATAAGGTATGATTCCTCCTTTCGGATACACCATTCCACTATGGTGTTCTAGGAGGAGTGAGTTGGGATAGAATCTCACACTCAGCTAGATAGTCACGAAACTCATGGCTAAGGTATTCAACACCTCGATCTGATCGAAGTATCTTAATACTCTTGCCTAGCTGGTTTTGTACTTCATTCTTAAATTCTTTGAACTTTTCAAAGGATTGTGACTTATGTGTCATCAGATACACATAACCATATCTACTGAAGTCATCAGTAAATGTAATGAAGTACCTATAACCACCTCTAGCAGCGACATTAAAAGGGCCACATACATCACTATGTATAAGTCTTAACAAGTCAGTTGCTCTTTGGTTGTGTCCACTAAAGAGAGTCTTGGTCATCTTGCCCAGTAGGCATGACTCGCATGTCTCATATGATTCGAAATCAAATGAGTCCAGTAAACCATCTTTATGGAGCTGGGATAAGCGATTCTCATTTATATGACCTAAGCGACAATGCCAGAGATAGGTTCGGTTCATATCATTTGACTTGAACCTTTTGGTACTTATGTTATAGATGGGGTTCTTTAAGTCTAGAATGTAGAGTCCGTTCATTAGAGGTGCACTACAATAGAACATATCGTTTAAGTAAACTGAACAACATTTGTTCTTTATTATAAACGAAAAACCTTTCTTGTTTAAACAAGAAACTGAAATGATGTTCTTTATGAGAGCAGACACATAACAACATTCATCTAATTCTAGTACAATCCCAGAGGGCAGAGATAGAAAGTAAGTTCCTACAGCAACAGTAGCAACCCGTGCTCCATTGCCTACTCGTAGGTCCACCTTGCCCTTCGTCAATGCCCTACTATTTCTCAGCGCCTGCACATTAGTACAAATATGAGAAGCACATCCGGTATCCAATACCCACGATGCAAAAATAGATAGATTGACTTCTATAACATATATACCTAAAGTAGAAGTCTCACTTCTCTTCTTCTTAAAATCTTCCAGGTATCCTTTGCAGTTCCTCTTCCAGTGCCCGGTCTGATCGCGGTGGAAGCAGGTAGCATCCTTAGCAACCCCTCCTTTAGGTTTCATTACCTTTCCTTTTCCCTTAGCTTGGGACTTTCCTTTACCTTTAGGCTTGCCATTGCCTTTATGCTTTTGCACCATCAAAATGGAGTTGGGCTTTACCTTATTAAGGTTAAGCTCAATAGTTCTCAACATGCTTAGCAGCTCAGACAGTGGCTTGTCAATTTCGTTCATGTTGTAATTCATGACAAATTGACTATAGTTCTCTGGCAAGGATTGCAAGATCAAGTCAGTGGCCAGTTCTTAGCCAAGTGGGAATCCCAACCTCTGTAGGTTTTCTATGTACCCAATCATCTTGAGCACATATGGACCTACGGGAGTCCCATCTTGCATCTTGCACTGAAACAGTGCCTTGGAGATCTTGAATCTCTCGTGCCTCGCTTGTCCTTGATATAGTTGACGAAGATGTTCAACCATATCATAAGCAGACATCAACTCGTGTTGCTTCTAAAGCTCAGAGTTCATGGTCGCGAGAATGAGGCATGACACATCTAATGAATCATCTTGATGCTTCTTATAAGCATCTCGGTCAACTCGTGTGGCAGTGGCAGGAGGTGCCTCCAGAATGGGCTGCTCCAGGACGTACAGTTTTCTTTCTTGTGTGAGAACAATTCTCAGATTTCTATACCAGTCCAGGAAATTAGCTCCATTGAGCTTGTCCTTGTCAAGGACAGAATACAGGGAGAAAGTGTTCGTGTTTGTCGACATGGCAATCTACAACAGAAATAATGCAGAAAGTAAATATCATATTTCATTTATCATTTAATTAAGCCTTTAACTAAATGATGCTCCCACTGAATTATAGAGCTTTTGTAGAATCTGTTGGAACCCCAAGGTTGTTTTCGTGTGATCAACAAGTTAAGTTAGGTCCTGTGTGTTTCTAACCTTGTGTCTAAGTGTGCAGGATCTTAGGAGCACAGGTAGTCGAGCGGTAGACGCAACTAGCGAGAAGGACGGCACACAGTGCGTCCGAGGGATGAGGTGGTGCGGAAGAGTACACTGACGGACGAGAAGGAACCGCGGGGTGGTTCCGAGGGACGAAAGCCGGAGCGGAAGATTGCTCGGGGAGCAAGAGACGCAGCTAGCGAGAAGGATGGCACGCGGTGCGTCCGAGGGACGACGACTGCGGATGAGTACACCGACGGACGAGAAGGGAACACGCGGCGATTCCGAGGGACGAGAAGCCGGAGGGAAGCCCGCTCGAGAAGACCGGAAGTCGGGTTCGGTTTAGACCTTTTCCGGATGACAGAGATCACCCAAGAGAATGGATCCGGAGTATAAGTCACGGACCGAGGCAAACTGAACCGGAGCAGTGGTCCCCGGATGAAAAAGTCAACATCGGTTGACTTTAGGCTCCGGGGCGCCCGGAGCAGCCCGGGGAGCCCAAAACCCTTCCGGGTGCCCGGACTTGGTTTGTTGACCAGATTGCGTCAAACACGATCTGAACGTTGGGGATAAAGTTTTATCCCCCAGGGCACCCGGAACCCCTTCCAGCTGCCCCGACCAAGGCTATAAATATAGCCTTGGTCCAGAAGCTTTTCATCAACTCAATGCATTCCATTTCCAACACTTGTACGCTACTGTTCTAGATTAGCTTCTCTATTTTACGCTTTCACTGCTGTAAGAGGCTTCTCTGCCTGAAGGAGATACTAGTTCTACATTCTTGGATTAACAACCTCCTTGGTTGTAACCAAGTAAAAACCTTCTACCTCTTTTTTTCTACTTTTTATTTACTACTTTAATTTTATACAAGTGTACTGTTGAGAGTTCGAGAAAGGGTTGTCTTATTTTTGCAGGCTATCCAACCCCCTTCTAGCTGACCACACCGGTCCTACAAGTGGTATCAAGGGGAAGAAGGGAAATTATACGTCTAGGGAGAGGTAGATAGATTTAATTTTTTTATCTTTTCTATCTTTTTGCACTTAAATTGTAAATTAAGTTAATTTACTTAATTTTATTTAATGTCTATTTTAACCCTAGATTAACTTGGGTTGATCACACCAAAAGGAGGAGATTGTTGGAACCCCAAGGTTGTTTTGGTGTGATCAACAAGTTAAGTTAGGTCATGTGTATTTCTAACCTTGTGTCTAAGTGTGCAGGAGCTTAGGAGCATAGGTAGTCGAGCGGAAGACACAGCCAGCGAGAAGGATAGCACACGGTGCGTCCAAGGGATGAGGCGCTGCGGAAGAGTATACCGGCGGACGAGAAGGTAGCGCACGGTGGTTCCGAGGGACGAAAGCCGGAGCGGAAGATTGCTCGGGGAGCAAGAGACGCAGCTAGCGAGAAGGACGACACGTGGTGCGTCCGAGGGACGACGACTGCGGATGAGTACGCTGGTGGATGAGAAGGGAACACGTGGCAATTCCGAGGGATGAGAAGCCGGAGGGAAGCCCGCTCGAGAAGACCGGAAGTTGGGTTCGGGTGAGCCCTTTTCCGGATGGAAGAGATCACCCAAGCGAACGAATCCGGAGTAGAAGACCCGTACCGAGGCAAACTGAACTGGAGTAGTGGTCCCCGGATGAAAAAGTCAACATCGGTTGACTTTAGGCTCTGGGGCGCCCGGAACCCTTCCGGGCGTCCCGACCTGATTTGGTGACCAGATCGCGTCAAACGCGATCTGAACGTTGGGGATAAAGTTTTATCTCCCAGGTCGCCCGGAACCCCTTCCAGGCACCCCGACTAAGGCTATAAATATAGCCTTGGTCCAGAAGCTTTTCATCAACTCAGTGCATTCCATTTCCAACACTTGTACACTATTGTTCTAGATTAGCTTCTCTATTTTACGCTTTCACTATTGTAAGAGGCTTCTCCACCTGAAGGAGATACTAGTGCTACATTCCTTGGATTAACAACATCCTTGGTTGTAACCAAGTAAAAATCTTCTGCCTCTTTCTTCCTACTTTTTATTTACTGCTTTAATTTTATACAAGTGTACTGTTAAGAGTTCGAGAAAGGGTTGTCTTATTTTTGCAGACTATCCACCCCCCCTTCTAGCCGGCCGCAACGGTCCTACAGAATCAAGTCATGGATGTGGTTAAACCACACTACTAGATTCTTACCAATTAGCTATAATTCTCGTGGGACAAGATCCACATCATACTATGACTTGAGTTAGCTTTGGATAAATCGCCCAAGACTTAGTATGATTGGTAGATAACGAATTATCAATTACATCTCTATGCAACTCTTGTTTATAGGACCAAGATCCTCATTTATAAGAAAACTTGAGTTAGCTTTGGCTAAATCGCCCAAGATTTAGTATAAATGTGATTTTTATCCTATCTTCCAACCGTTGGAAAATGCCTATAGTTATACCCGATCAAATTGAGTTAACTAGTTATACTCAATCTAATTGAGTTTGTACTCACCCAAGCTTTGATAGGCGGGATCAAGATTATCCCTTTGCACCCTACCAAGATAATATGTGTTGCTCTGCTTTGGCAGATTCAACAACAACAAATGATCGAGGTAGTGATGGGTATCAAAACATGGTAGGCATTTCGAGTTGACTCGATTAAGATCTAATCTAATCGTTAATGTGTATCAAGGCACTAATTACCCTACAATAGCATGCATCACATACACACAAAGAGTATATCAATGTTCAAAGATAATGTGACATGGTTATGGCCCTACTACGATCCTCTCTAGCTAAAGAGAAGATCGAATGGTCAACCTAGGGATATCACCTTCTCTAAGGTCTTCATTTCACCACCTTGTGTTGTCGGCTCCCTTCTTGTAACTCCATCTTCAAATTGTACATTACAAATGTGAAACTCGAGTTACATTCGAGTCTAAAACTATTTTACAATAGGAATATTAAAAGAAGGAGGGCATGACACACAGGTCGTGTAACAAAATACAACACTCACAACCAAATGACGGCTCGCAGGTCGTATTATGAATTACAACACATAATTTCCAATCATATTGGGTCTTTTGGGCCATAACCATGAACACATCACACACATATTCAAAATATGCATTTTTCATAATTTTTCATAAATTTACTACTATTCTAACAACCCTTTATGATCCGCAACTTCGCGGCGGTCTAGTTTGTTGATTTTTCGGCCGAGGTTAAGTAACAACTCCCCTTGCGGGGTTAGGGGCAGCACCCCTACTCACAAAATTAATTTTGTGAGTGTTACATAGACCTTACAGTACCTAAAATCATTTAGATCACCGATTTGGCCAAGACCAACTCGTTTGCAAAAATTTTCTCTTAATGGTCGAAACCTCCAAGTGACTATACACTTGTTGTTTTGCCCCAAAGAGAAACATACTCATAAAGATGTTAAAATTTAGTAAATTTATAGAAATTTACAGATTTTCAAGTTTTATATAAAATGCAAATAAAACTAGTATATGCTTTGCACGTGGCTCTGATACCACTGCTAGCAATTCGAGCCACAAAAACCGCTTTTTGCGTTGCGGAAAACCTCGAAGTTCTTGCCACGGATCCGTGCGAAGATAAAAAATTTACATATACATAGTTTTCTCCTAGATCTACACTAGATCTACATGGTAGAGATTATGCCTTTGTCGCGAAGCCCTTCGCTTATCCCGCTCGTCCGAAAATTGTCGGATCTCGTAGAGTGTCAAGTGGACACTCCTCTAAAAGTATCCACACGGAAAAAAGGTGGAGAAAAACCACTTAGAGTGTGCTAGCACTCTCAAGGGGGTTCAGCAATGGAGGATGAGGGAGAGGGAAGAAGAGAGGAGGAAGAAGAAGACTTGAATTCCAACTTGAATTCTAATCAATGTGTGGCCGACCACTCTTGAGAGGTTTTAAACCTCCATGTAATACCAAGAGTCATGACTCTTAATCACCCTCATGAGGTGGCACACACTTGATGTAGCCTTGATGATGTGGACCATCATCATTGGCCGGCCCTATGCCAAGTCACAATGAGGTGGCAATTGGTCAACTCAAACTTGACCCTTCATCTTCCCTCTCAAGTCAAGTCAAACTTGACCTCTTATCTCCTATGGTTGATCAAATCCAACCTTTGATTCAAGTCAACTAAATTCAATGAATCTCTATTCATTGATTTAAATTGACTCAATGAATCATAATCTAAATTAGACTCATTAGACACATGAATCAAATTGAGTCCAACTCAATTAGTCTAATTTGGATTACTCTTAATCCAATTTGGTTCATCATATGAACCTAATCTTCTTAGTCCATCATATGAACCTATTCTCCATCTAATTGCCCTTTTTGTGTGACCCTATAGGTTCTTGTAACATTGACAATGCTCCTAAACCCATTTAGAAACATAAGTAATGAGCGGTATCTAGCAACACATCATTACTACCCAAGTTACAAGAATGTTGAGATCCAACATCACCTTTGTGACTACTAATTGTGACTCTCACAATATGTGACAATGTCCTTCTATCCTTGACATCTAGATTGATCAATTGAGGCATAGACAGTGTCATCCTCTAATCAATCTATATCTTGAACTCCAAGTAGACTCACCCTAAACAAATGAGCTCAATATCTCATATTGACTCATTTGGGCATGGCCATGCACTTAGTGGTCTCACTCTATCAAGAATCATGATGTCACTCCCGTCATATAGGAGGGATAGATCCCATCTACATCACTCACATCCCTCCGCATAATTTGTTACATACCCAGTAATCACTTTTATAGTCCACCCAGTTACGGGTGACGTTTGACGAAGTCAAAGTATGCAACTCCTTATGTAGGGAACCATGGTGACTTCAGGTCCAAGGACTCATAGTCATACTAATAGTCACATGAGAAAGTATATGACACTCATATAATGATCCATGATACTTTCTCATGGTAAGTCGTTCAGTATACATTCTCCAATTCATACCCATGTGTCAACTTGATATCTCTATATCCATGACTTGTGAGATCAAGTCATCGAGTTGACCTACATGCTAGTCTCATCGCATTAACATTGTCCCTGAATGTTAATACTTGACTAGGAATGATTAAGAGTAGTGTTCTCTATATTATCTCACTATCAATTCAACCAATCGATTGATATAGATAAAACTTTCTACTCAAGAACCCTATTATACTTAGTTATTTGGCACCAATACAAGTAAGTATAATAACCATAAAGAAATGCCTTTATAAATATATAGGAATATGATACATCGAGTCCATACAACAATCATCAAATGATTGACTCTAGGGCTCTAACTAACACTTCTACACTAATTATGGATACAAGAATTAGACTCCATTCCCTTATTACCACAAACACTTGGAAGAGTTATCCAGCATTTACTTGAAGAAAAAGAAACTTTTATCTTATCCACTTTTGATAGTTCTCCTCCTGAGTGACTCTCTACACAAACTGAACCAGCCAGACATGTCATTAAACTTGATGTACAAGGACTTAATGTACAATTACTTCCATTTGAAGATTATCCATCTCATCCAGATAAAGAATTGCTCTCCCCAAAATCTTTGTCAGAACAGTTAAAACATTGGAGAGCATCCCTTCAAGGAAGTACTTGGCTATAGGATCCTTACCGAGATCGAACAGAATACAGTTTGGCCGGAGAAACTTTCATTGAAAAAATATACTGACTAAAAATATTTGGGACGGTTCATTTTCCTTTTGCTTATACTACTCAGCATCAAAACTTATGCCAGTTTTATCATAAGAAAAACTTAGCATGGCTAGACAAATAGAAAACTCCATCCATAGCCTCTACTTCTACAATACCACCTTCTATGGGCTCCGTAGAAGAAGCAAACTTAATCAACATGATGAAAATCTGACGGAAGCACTGATGCCATTTAATCCTCATGACAAAAGCACTTATGTCAACAAACTCAAGAACGTAAGCCCTAAGCTCATACAACACCAACAGGCTCAAACCTTATCAACCACGTAGTTCTTCTAGTCTCTTCTCTCATCCTTTATAAATAGATAGCCTCTCCACATACAAGAGGCATCGAAAGCTTGTAAGCAATAAGTTCTCAAGAGCTTGTAATCCCTCTCTCCTCTTCATAGCAGTGTAATCCCTACTCTATTATAAGTACTCTTTGTACAAGTTTGTAAGTTTGTAAGCATTATTACTTTTCATTTTCCGGCATATAGGATCAAACTTTTGCTTAAAAAAAAAGTTGGTATCAAAGCCAATAGACTTGGTGAACCTATATGTGTACAACCTCTACTTCCTTTAAGAAACTTGATTATTTAGATTTTGCTTTACAACCGAGAAATATAATAACTTTGGATCTTAACAACCATACTTGTTATATTCGAAGTAAGCAACTTGGTCATCTCTTACATTCTGATCAACCTCACTTAAACACCTTAACAAATATACATATAAGTCTTGCCCTTTCTTTAGAAACTCATAATCAAATCATAGCACATAAGATTGAATATCAACTTACTATCTCCCTCCAACAACAAAAGCTAGTATTTGAAGTATTAAGAAATCTTGATTATTTAAAACATTCACGAACCATAAAACCTATTTCCGAAACAGACACCCAACAACTTTTATTATAATCAAAAGACTTGATAGTAAGTAATAGAACTCAAATAAATGAAAAATTAGATAAAATAAACCACTTATTAGAAGAACTTAAATATAAATGAACAAATTGAAATATGAAAATACACATTATGATGATGTTGTAGAATATACAAGACAATTTTCTACCATAAAAGAAGATAATTATTGTCATATTGATCTTCCTGGAAAAGAAGATCAAATTCAGATATAACAAAATAATACCATTTTAGCCCTCCTTACCTCTCTTCATTATCGCTTAACTTTGATAGAATCAAAACTTCTCCAATTAGACAATAATCTTGCTGGTAACTTTGGATCTAGTGAGGTAAAAGAAGTCTTTGCAAAACTTACTAAAGATCTTAGTCAATTATCTTTAGGAAAAACTATTCCTAAAACACCACCAGTTACTTCTAAAATTTTAACATATAAACCCAATGAGTCTGACAAAAACTGAACCCTTCTTAGGATCTTCTCGATCTGTTAGATCCATGGAAGCTAATACTTCCTCTTCCTGGTTAGATACTATAACCAGAAGAAATAATACTTCTACTTTAGGACCTCTTAGATTAGAAGAAGTTATAGATGTAGATAAAGACTTGACTATCTTTTCAAATAAATAATTAAATGCGTTAAATCTAAAGAAACTCTATAGTCAAGGGATTTTAAATTTCTCCGCTTTTGTGTATAGACATCACAGACAAGAAGCTCTTCATCTCCTAGATGAAGGTGAAGTTAAACTTGGTCTTGTTGGATGCTACTTAAAATTCCGTTCTGCTTCTCCTGTACAAAAAATTTGTGCAAGCACAGAACTTTCCTAACAACCTATATGTTCATCATGAGTTAAACTTGAATTGGAAATGGAACTTAACATTTTTACTTCAAGTTCAACTCATGTGTTCTTCAGTAGTTAAAACTTTGATTGCAAACGATACTTAACATTATTAATCCAAATTCATCCCATGTTACAGAAGTTGATTAAATATCTATTTCAAGGATTGACTTTTAGGTTAAACATGGCGAGGCACTTGGCCTTCTTGGGCATGAGATCATCCACCACTTCCTAGACAAAGCCTTTCAAAGAAATTGGATATTTAAACTTCTTATAGTAATCCTAGGTTTAACTACAAAGACCTCAATAGAAGCACAAGATCAAAACACTAAATCGAAACATAAAAAATGAAACATGAAATCGTTGATCTCTTGTGTTGGTATTTCAGGATCCACACAAAGAAAAACTAGTTTCACTGCGGAATTAAGAACTAGTTATACCTTTCTTTGTAAATAAAGACCTCTTGATCTTCTGATGTATTCCTCTCCTCCTCTTGGATGTCATATGGGCGACAATCTACTAAGATGAAATCCACCTGAACCACTTCTTCTCCTCCAAGAAATTTCGACCACCAAGGAATGTTAAAATAGGAAACTTTCTTCTCTTCTTCTTCCTCTCAAGCAACCAGGCACCAAGTGCTCCTTCTTTTCTTTCAAGTTTCGACCACCAAGAAGAGATGGGTGTCAGCCTTAGAAAGAAGACAAAGAGAGAAGAAACAAGGTGCCACCGGCCTTAGGAAGAGGAAAGGGAGAGAGGTCGACCACCAAGGAAAAGAGAGGAGAGAAATTGTAGAGATATGTGTATATGTTATAAGGCACCCTCTACCTCTCTTTTATAATCCTTGGTCATGGCAAAAAAGAAAATTTTAATAATAATTAAAATCTATCTCTTTTAAATTTCCTATTGTGATGGCTACAAAAGGAAAGTTTTAAAATTAATCTCTCTCTTTTAAACAATGTAGAAGGCTAAAAAAAGGAAAGATTACAATTAAAACTTCTCTTTAAATCATGGTTACAAAAAAAGAAAAGTTTTGTCAAAATTAAAATCTCTCTTTTTAAACATTATAGATAACTACAAAAAAGGAAAGATTTTAACAAAATTAAAATCTCTCTTTTAAACCTTTGTAGATAGCTATAAAAGGAAAGATTTTAAAATTTAAAACTCTCTTTTAAAACCATGTGGATGGCTATAAAAGGAAAGATTTTAACAAAAAATAAAATCTCTCCTTTTAATCATATGTGGCCAGCCCCTTGCTTGGGCACCAAGCTTGGCCGACCACCTCTTGGACTCCAAGCTAATGCTTGGCCGGCCCCCTTGCACCAAGTAAGGATGTGTCCGGCTCATTACTTGGGTAAGAAGTGGATTTTATAGATACAAGGCTTTATATAGACTACAACAGGGACTGAGAGGATGAATTGATTTTGGTCTCCCGATGAGTTTGAGCTTCCTGTGTTCGACCCGAACACCTAACTCAAGTTCATCAATAATAACTCATACCACTAAACAGTTATTATTGAACTACCGCACTAATCCCATATTATATTATGGGCTCCTTCTTATCATGAATTCATTAATCTCCCTATGTTTAAGATATCGAATGCCCATTAATTAAATAAATTACTGACAACTCACTTAATTAATATCTAGCTCCAAGAGTAGTACCACTCAACTTTATTATCATATCGGAACTAAGTCCACCTACAGGGTTTACATGACAATCCTTATGAACTCCTCAAGGGGACATCATTGTTGGTTGCTACTCGGAAAACCCAATGGCTCCACTGTACAAAAATTTTGTACGTGATCTGAACCTTTCCTAGCTACCATGTGTTCTTTTAAGTTAAACTTGTATCTCCTGCGGAACTTAACACGTTTGATTCCAAGTTTGACTTATATGTTCTTTTAGGTTTAGATTTGGATCTCTTATGGAACTTAACACGTTTGATCCAAATCACCTAGGTTATAAATTTAATTAAATATTAGTTTCCAAAATTGGCTTCCAGTGCTGCATGGTGAGGCACTTAACCTTCTTGGATATGGGAGCAACCACCACCGACTAGACAAAGCCTTTTAAGGAAAGTTAATATTTAATTTCCTTATATAACTCTAGGTTAACTAAAAGGAACAATCAAATCACAAGGAAAAAAGAAAAAGAACACAACATCGAAATTAAATTCGAAAAACAAGAATCGAATGCCTCTTGTATTTAGTATTTATACAAAGAAAAATTAACTAGTATGATGCGGAAATTAAATACTAGTTATACCTCTTCCTTGTATGCTAAAAACCTCGAGATCTTCTGCTGTATCCCTCGCCTCCTCTTAGACGTCGTGTGGGTGATGATCCTCCAAGACGAACACCACCCGGAAAGCTTCTCCTCCTTCTCTAGAATTCGGCCACCACCACCACAAAGGAGCAAAAGAGAGCAAAGGGAAGAGAGGGAGAGGGGCCGACCACTTGATGATCTCCAGCAACACAATATCAATTGTTATGTTTTCAAGGCCTCCCCTTCCCCTATATTAGTTTCCCAACGGAAAATTATGGAAAGAGTTTTATAAAAATTAGACTCATTCCTATTTCCTTTTAATTTTTTCTTTTTCTTTCCTTTAATTAATCAATTCTAGATTGATTTATTAATTAAACAACTATTTGTTGATGTTTAATTATTTGACCGGCCCCTTGCTTGGGCACCAAGCAAGGTGGCTGACCACTTATTAAAAGGGAAAGAAAGAAAATTTTTTTATAAAATTTTAAAAGAAGAAAACTTCTAATAAAATTTTACAAACTCTTTTTTTTTCTAATGTGGATATTAAAAGGAAAGTTTTAAAATTTAAAATCAAGTTTTAAAATTTAAAACATCTCTAATAATATTTCTTTTTAAAAGAAAGTTTTATAAATTTTACAACTCTCTTTTAAAACTTTGTGGCCTAATTTAAATTAGGAAAATTTTATAAATTTTTAAAATCTCTCTTTTTACAAATTGTAAATATCTGAGGAAATTTAAAAATTCAAAAACAACCTTCCTAATTTAAATATTGCGGCCAACCCCCTTGCCCAAGGCAAGGGCCGACCACTTCTAGAGAATATGTGGTCGGCCATTGCTTGGTCACCAAGCAATGAATCGACCCCTTCTTGGACACCAAGATAGGTTTTTCTTTGGATGGACTTGAGACTTTATTGAGGCTACAACAGGGACCTAGAGGAGAAATTGGTTTTGGCCTTCCGATGAGCTTGAGTATCCCGTGCTCGCCCCGAACACACAACTCAAGTTCATCGATAATAACTCATTCCACTAGAGAGTTATTACCGCACTACCGCACCAATCCCAAATTACATTATGGGCTCCTTCTTATCATGAGTGTGCTAGTCTCCCTGTGTTTAAGATTACGAATGTCCACTAATTAAGTGAGTTACTGACAACTCATTTAATTAATATCTAGCTCCAAGAGTAGTACCACTCAACTTTATTGTCATGTTGGACTAGGTCCACCTGCAGGGTTTAACATGACAATCCTTATGAGCTCCTCTTGGGGACATTCTCAACCTAGATAACTAGGACACAGATTCCTTCTATAATCAACAACACATACTATAAGTAATATCATTTCCCAACTTATCGGGCATATTGATTTATCGAGCTAAACCTCACCCTTTGATAAGTCAAAGAAATAAATATTAAATATACATGCTTGTTATTATATTAGAATTAAGAGCACACACTTCCATAATAACTAAGGTCTAGTTCTTTTACTAAGTCAGTACAAAAAGAACTTACCTAAATGATCCTACTCAATACACTTAAAGTGTATCAGTGTAATTTATTAGTCAAGATAAACTAATACTTAATTACACTACATCTATTCTGATGGTTTGTTCCTTTCCATCTTAGTCGTGAGCAACTGTTTATAATTTATAGAGAACCGACAACATGATCTTCTAAGTGTGACTCCACACTCCATGTTATCTACTATATAAATTAATTGAACAATTACATTTAACAAATAAATGTAAACATTTGACCAATGTGATTCTTTATTTCAAAATAAATGTGTACAAAAGCTAAACTTTTAAGTATACACTCCAACAATCATCAACCTAGATAATTAGGACATAGTTTCCTTCTATAATCAATAACACACCATATAAATAACTTATTTCCTAACTTATCGGGCCTATTAATTTAATGAATAAATCTCACCCATTGATAAATTAAATAAATAAATACTAAGTATATGTGTTTGTTATTATATCGGGATTAAGAGTACACACATCCATAATAACAGAAGTTATATTCTTTTATGCAGTCAGTATAAAAGGAACAATCTCAAATGGTCATTCTCAATACACACATAGTGTACTAGTATAATTTTAGAGTCAAGATAAACTAATATCAAATTACACTACAACCATTTCAATGGTTTGTCCCAATTCATCTTGGTCGTGAGCTACTATTTATAATTTAAAAGGAACTGATAGCATGATCTTCTGTGTGACATCACACACCATGTTATCTACAATATAAATTAAATGGACAATTACATTTAACTAAATGTAGACATTCGACCAATGTGATTCTTAAAATAAATGTTCATTCAATAAATATTCATACAAAAAACTAGGCTTTTAGTATATATCCTAACAGGTCTGATGATAGAAGAGGTTGCTAAAAGCCTCTATTTAAGATGATATAATTATATACATCTTGGACTTATTGTATTTGGCTTAAGAGGGTTAACTAGAGCCAAATTAGGAGGAAAAGTTTTATTAGTGTTACATGATACTCTCTTTTTAGACACTGAGAAAACCACCATAAGCCTGATCAAAGTCGACATGAATGCTAATTTAGGCATTACATATTTATGTCCAAACTTAAATATGACTATTAGAGATTTTGTCAAACATATTCAAATACATATCCAAGTCAAGGGATATGGTCAATTTCAAGGAGATAATTTGCAATTAGATATTATCTTCTTATGAAAAACAATGAATCATATGCATAATCACTTTAAGATCTTTGTTACCGTATGATTGAAGCATTAACAACAAAAGGCATGAACAATTAAATGTGTTAAATCCAAAGAAACTCTATAGTCAAGGGATTTTAAATTTCTCCACTTCTGTGTATAGACATCATAGACAAGAAGCTCTTCATCTCCCAGATGGAGGTGAAGTTAAACTTGGTCTGATGACAGAAGAAACTACTAAAATCCTCTATTTAAGATGACATAATTATATACATCTTGGAATTATTGTATTTGGCTTAAGAGGGTTAACTAGAGCCAAATTAGGAGGAAAAGTTTTATTAGTGTTACATGATACTCACTTTTCAGACACTGAGAAAGTCATTATAGGCCTGATCGAAGTCGACATGAATGCTAATTTAGGAATTACATATTTATGACCAAACTTTAATATGACTATTAGAGATTATGTCAAACATATTCAAATACATATCCAAGCCAAGGGATATGGTCAATTTTAAGGAGATAATTTGCAATTAGATATTATCTTATTAGGAAAACAATGAGCCATATGCATAATCACTTTAAGATCTCTGTTACCGATATGATTGAAGCCTTAACAACAAAAAGCATACACTTTATCAAACCCAGAGAATACACTTCAGAAACTTTAGCTAGTCTAGAATGGAATACCAATTTACAAAATCACGACACTACTTTAAAACCTACTACATCACTAATGTATAAAGACAGTAATAATTAACTTTCTGTATATTTTTCTAGCTATCAACCCACTTCAATGGTACCTGAAATAGAAACAGAAGAAGAATTAGTACAACATTTAAATTTAATGAATCCAACAGTGCCTTTAATAATATACTTAGAAAAACAAAAACAATTACTTAAACTTCTAAAACAAAAAACATTTACAGCTGATAACACAGCCTAGGAAAATCGGACCAACTAATTTTATGAACCCTGCTGAATCTTCAGCCACTTCTAGGCCATATGAAGTAAGATTACCATAAAATACTATGAAGACTATGGACTATGGTCAAGGGCATCCACCTAGAACTAGGACGTTCTTTGGAAAGGATGTTGTATTACTTAATATTACTGAATGTGACCCATAACTATATGACACTTATTTAGAACAATGGATAGTTTCAGTTAAAAGAGACTACCAAGCTAAACATGAATTGGATATTGAATTAGGAGAAGCCATGATTAGAGTAGGAGAAAATTACTTAGGAGATGTAGCTAGAGCGGCTTGGGAAGATTTTAAAACTCATTTTCCTGACGAAGTAGCCCATATTGCTTCTCAAGGAAATAATATACTATACTTTTGTTATGCAATACATAGGTTGTTAACTGCAAGAGACGCAAATACTTGTTTTGATATTAGACAAAAAGAAGTCATGAGAGACTTAGAACAATTACAATTATTTAACTAGAATTATCTTAAACCCTTTTGTAATGACTTTCTTTCTCTTACAGCTGTCTCTGGCAATTACTGTAACCAGACTTAGGTGAAAGATTATTAGTAAATTAACAGGAGAATTAGGTAAACAAATGCATAAATCCTGTACTAACCTACAAGCCCCTCCTTTATATGATAATATTGGAGTCAGAATCCAACATATTTTAACAACACTTAAAGTGAAATGTACTTACATCCAGATTCAAAAACAACTTAAAAATCAATAATATGGTTTCTGTAGCGAAATTTATACATCACACCAGTATAGAAACTAACATCAACAAACTAGACGAAGAAATTTTAAACACCAGAAACGTTTACCTGCACCAAAACCAAAAATGATGCCTAAAAAAACTTATTATATTAGAAAAAGCAAAGAACAAAAGCCCTTTTTAAACAAAGAAAAACATGTCAGAAGATTTAAACCCAATAAAATATATACAAATACTCTTACTTGTTTTGCATGACATAAACCTGGACATCTTTGGTCAGCCTATCCTGAAAGAAAAAACTTATATAGTAGAGATGTAGAAGTGGTCGGTAATACTAATTTTGACTTAATAGATATCCAAGATGATGTCTCAAGTACTTTGTCCATCTATTCAATTTTGTATGTCTTAGATCTAAAATACAACCCTTCTCCAACACAAAAAGACTATTCTTTAATTAACTCCTTCTAAGATCCTCAATATAGTTCAAAGTCAGAAGAGGATCCTTTCTCTGACCCACTTTTTGATGAAACGTTACAAGACTTTTAGAATTTCTCTCTTATGTATCATTTGATACCACAAAATCTTATTAATCTACGCTCAAATCAAAGAACTTGTACTCATGATTGACAACTCAAAGAAGGCTCTGATTATATTCCCTTTTTTGTTTGTAGTTATTATCCTTCCCTACTTCAACATGGTACTTATTAACTCTGTAAGAAACAATGTTGTAATTTATGTCTAAATACTCTCTTTCAAATCACAATTGCACCAACACAAGCTATTCGAAAAAGCACTAGAAACACTTTATTAGAATCTAGAGTTTCTATTTTGGAAACCCGTCTTAATCTCTTAGAAATAGAACTTGCCCTTCTTAAAGAAGGCACTTATCCACCTGCGGAACCCAGTCCTTCCTCCTATCTCCAGGACCCTTACATAGATAAAGGGAAGAGTCCCCTTCTAGAAGACTCTCCCAATCCTGAATTTGTTTTTATCCAAACTCCTAGTATTTGTAATACAGGACTTACACCTGGTATTCGGTTAACCCATGTTGTTCAAATAGGTTAAAAATTATGTGTAAATGTGCATAATGTTCTTCCTTTGTTTTAGAGAATACCATAATATCATCAATGTCTACATATGTAAAGTCTGTAACAGATCTAAAGATGTTATCCATTTTCCTTTGAAAGACCTGAGGGGCTACTTTTAGTCTAAAAGGCATAACTAGCCATTCAAAATGGCCTTCAGGGCAGGAAAATGCTATCCAGGGAATGGATTCTGGATGCATTTTAACTTGCCAAAAGCTTGATTTCATATCAAATTTAGAATACCATTTTGATTTTTGAATTTTATTAAGTAATTGATCTTTGTCTGGTATTTTATATCCATCTTCATGACAATTGTCATTAAGTCTTTTATAATTGAAAATCATCCTAGACTGCCCTCTTTTCTGTTCAGCTCCTTTATTGACTATAAAAGAAAGACTTCTATGTCTGGAATCAGATTGTTGTATGGCTTGTAATGCCAGGAGTTGAGTAATATGCATCTTGCATTCTTCTATATCCCAATTGGAGTATTTTTAAGTCTTGTGCTTTAATAGTTAAGTCAGGATTGATAATATTAAGTTTATAATATACTTGATCTTTTTCCCAATATTTAAGGGAATTTTCACCAAGAATTTCTATTTTTTCGACTCTAGAAATGACAGCATCCAAGATGTCTTGTTTACTAAGTAGTGTATTTAAAAAGGAGGACTTAAAACCATCTTGATAGTAAATTTCTGGGGCAAATGAGGCTTCCAAGTCCGGCATATTCTCGTAACTACCTTCAGATTCGGGGCTCCAAGAGCCAAGTCTTTCTAGTTTTCCTGTAAGGAAAGAGTAACTTTAGGTTTCTTAGATTTTTCTTTAGGTTGGTTAGGGTTACAAGGAAAGGGTAAGGTAGAGGAAGTAGGATTGCAACTTTTAGCAGGAGGGGTGCCATCACCCGTCCCAACGCTAACTTCAGAGGGATAAGCAGATAAAATAGGAGAGATAATAGGGGTGGAAAGAAAGAAAGCATAATCCTTAGTAAGTAAAAGAGCTCGATTAGGGGAAATGAGAAAATTAAGACCGAGTATTAAGGGAATAGATTTATGTGGCATCGGGCGTATCCAAAGTTAGGGTAAATGTAGGGGAGAACTAAAAATGCCACAATTGGTAAAAAAAAACATAAATGGACATTACGGACATATTTTGTGCAGCTTAATTGTTGGCCATCAAAACCTTGTCAATGGTGGAGTATGTGGCTCCACTATCTAAGAAAGCATGTAATGTGAGTTCATGTCCTTGAATATTTAAAGTACATTGAACCCAAATATCAAGTGTAAGTCCTGTATTACAAATACTAGGAGTTTGGATAAAAATAAATTCATGATTGAGAGAGTCTTCTTGAAGGGGACTCTTCCCTTTATCTATGTAAGGGTCCTAAAGATAGGAGGAAGGGCTGAGTTCTGCAGGTGGATAAGTGCCTTCTTTAAGAAGGGCAAGTTTTGTTTCTAAGAGATTAAGGCGGGTTTCCAAAATAGAAACTCTAGATTCTAATAAAGTGTTTCCCGTGCTTTTTTGAACAGCTTGTGTTGGTGGAATTGTGATTTGAACGAAAGTATTAAGACATAAATTACAGCATTATTTCTTACAGAGTTTACAAGTACCACGTTGAAGTAGGGAAGGATAATAACCACAAGCAAAATAGGGAATATAATCAGAGCCTTCTTTCAGTTGCCAATCATGAGTACAAGTTCTTTGATCTGAGCGTAGATCAGTAAGATTTTGTGGTATCAAATGATACATAAGAGAGAAATTCTGAAAGTCTTGTAATGTTTCATCAAAAAGTGAGTCATAGAAAGGATCCTCTTCTAACTCTGAACTATATTGAGGATCTAAGAGAGAGTTAATTAAAGAATAGTCTTTTTGTATTGGAGAAGGGTTGTCTTTTAGATCTAAGACAGGAAAAATTGAATAGATGGACGAAGTACTTGAGACATCGTCTTGGAAGAAAAATAATTTATAACCTTAAGAGAATATATTAATAAATACTTCTGTTGTTTTAGAAATAGTTTAATATGCATGTATGTTTTCCCGTAACCCCGCCCTAGCAGAGGGGCGGGCGTTACAAGTTGGTATCAGAGCCAAGTTAGCCTTCCCGCTACACACATATCAAGCCTCCATCCTGCCGCTCCAAGTAAAAATCTCTGTACTTACTTTATTTTCTTTATGCATGATAAGAAATGCTTTTAGTATGCATGAACATAAGTATAACTGATATGAATTGCCTTTATGTATGATAAGCGATGTTTTAATATACACGGATATAAGTAGGGATGACCATGGACTTATGCTAGCCTTATTGTCATTTATGAAGATAGATATGGCTAGAAGACGTGGTAACAGGACCGAGGAAATAGTGACTCCACCAGATCTAACACAGGTAGTCACATACCTCCAGCGTCAGATCACGGAACAACAACAAGTAATCACTGCTGTGATGAATCAGCAAGGAAACCCTGTCACCCCACCATCAAATCAAAATACATTGCCTGTCATACCTACAGCTGCACCAGTACCACCGATAGCCCTGCCCCAGTGGTCCGACAGGAGACTTACTTAATATAGTGGCTAAGGTTGAAGCCGGAGAACTTCACGGGTACTTGTGAGCCATGGGACGCCCAAGCCATAAATTAACATAAGCAGATATTTTTCCTTAGCCGAGCCACCACCACACACATCTCTTGCCCCTCCTGCTGCTCCCTTTGTTTATCCATCCTTTACCTTTATCTGCGGTACAAGGAAAAATAACTATAAGCGCACAGGCTTAGTAAGATCCTTTCCTACTCACAACAAAAATCCATGTATCATAGCATAATCACATAAACATATAGCATGGAGTCATAAACATCTAAAACATCATATCATGTAAAAGAGCATCATAACATATCATATCATTCTACAAACCCAAAACATCATGTCATATCATATCATAAAAGAGCATCATGTCATATCATATCATATCATAAAAGAGCATCATGTTATATCATATCATATCATATCATAATGAGCATCATGTCATATCATATCATATCATAAAAGTACATCATGTCATATCATATCATAACATAAAAGTATGTGCAAGATGTCTTTCAAAAACATGCGTCATGTCATGTGCAAGATGTCTTTAAAACAATATCATATAATACTTAAATATAATCTCAACATGAGGGCCCGGCTATGTACCACATAACATAAATGCGCGCAATCCCTAGGATGGGGTAGCTAATCCCGAACCTACTAGGGATACTAGGTCCGTACTACGTCCATCGACCTAGGGGCGAACTAAGGAGCCCATCCCTTGGACACTAAGGTCCTGGTACAAGCCACATAAAAAGTAAAATAGCATGTCTTATTTACTTATCATATCATGAAGAGTGTTCTTAGTCCCAACAAGAAGGGAAGCAACTCTTAGGCCTTTACTTGTCATATCATAAAGAGTGCTCTTAGTCCCAACTACTAGGGAAGCAACTCTTAGGCCTTTTCTTGTCATATCATAAAGCATGCATACTTGAGCATATAGCCATCATAAGAGTCATTATCATACATGATTCATAAGCATACAAAAAGGAGCATATGACATATCATAGGGAAAACATAATCATGCATGGAAATCATTAACTAGCATCTCCTAATTCATATCATAGCATGTGACACACATAGTAAATCATAATTGGGTCTCTAACCCTAATTCCATAAAGTGGCCGAAACTTACAAGGTATTGAATCTAGGTTACAAGTAACATAAAAGCATGTGAACCCTAAACCAATTTCATATCATATACCATAAAGAACATCATGAGCATGTTTAGTTTAAGTTCCAAGCTTCCTAGGTCCTTGGTCTTGTTATGGCCGAAAGTTACCAAGCCTAGCCCTAGGTTTCAAGCAACATAAAAGCATGTGAACCCTAAACCAATTTCATATCATAAACCATAAAGAACATCATGAGCATGTTTAGTTTATGTTCCAAGCTTCCTAGGTCCTTGGTCTTGTTATGGCCGAAAGTTACCAAGCCTAACCCCAGGTTACAAGCAACATAAAAGCATGTGAACCCTAAACCAATTTCATATCATAAACCATAAAGAACATCATGAGCATGTTTAGTTTAAGTTCTAAGCTTCCTAGGCCTTTGGTATTGTTATGGCCGAAAGTTACCAAGCCTAGCCCTAGGTTACAAGCAACATAAAAGCATGTGAACCCTAAACCAATTTCATATCATAAACCATAAAGAACATCATGAGCATGTTTAGTTTAAGTTCCAAGCTTCCTAGGTCTTTGGTCTTGTTATGGCCGAAAGTTACCAAGCCTAGCCCTAGGTTACAAGCAACATAAAAGCATGTGAGCCCTAAACCAATTTCATATCATAAACCATAAAGAACATCATGAGCATATTTAGTTTAAGTTCTAAGCTTCCTAGGTCTTTGGTCTTGTTATGGCCGAAAGTTCGAGGACATGAAACTAAGCCTAAGCAACATACAAGAATAAGAATATCAAGCTAACTTCATGTCATATAATAAGGAAAACCATGAGCATATTAGATTTGGTTTTTAAGCTTTCTTAGGCCTTTAATCTCATCGTGGCCGAAAGTTTAAGGAACATGAATATAAGTTCTAAGCAACATACAAGCATAAGAACATTAAACTAATCTTCTATCATAGGGTACATATCATAAGGAAATAGTGAGCATGTTTAGTTTATATCTTAAGCTTCCTTAAGATTTTTATACTTTGTTGGCCGAAAGTTCCAAGAGGCAACCCTAGATTTTTGTAATCTAAACTCATGGAAAAACACATGAACTACTTGTACCACAGGTGAGGGGATACTTACTTTCTTTTGCTTGGTTTTTCTTAAAAGAAGGTACCCTTGTGAAGAGGAAGAAGAAAGCTTCTCCTCCTAGTTCTTCTTTGTGCTTCTCTTGCTTGTAAGGAGTAGATCTTGAGGACTCCTTCTTGTGGATTAGTTTTCTTAGGGAGAAAACCTTAGCTTGGATTTGGAAATGGAAGAGGGAAGAGTCCTAGGTCTCGGTGGAGGAGGAAGAAGGAGAAAGAAGGAGGAGGAAGAAGAAGGAGGAAGAAGTAGCCAAACTTTCTTTCCCTCTCTTCTCTCATTCCTATTTATTCTCAATGAGGATGAAAAAAATGTCCCAATTCATCCCCTTGACTCCTCTATTCTCTCACCCTCTTCATTCCCACGAAAATAGAAAGAAGGAAGGAGAAAAAGACAACTTGTCTTTGTCTTTTGCTTGCTTCTTCACTTAACCAAGAGGAAGAGGTGGAAAGCTACTTGATTTTCTCTTGTTCCCTTACTTACTCATACTCTTACTTTTAACTACAATTTATATTCTTTGCTATTCATATATCATTCATGACTCTAGTGGTTATCATACACCAATTTATCTTTATCTATTATGAGGGGTTCATGGTTCAAGCCTTAACTTCTCTTTCTTTTTATTTCTTTTTGGTTCTATTTCCATTTCCCTTTTATTCTAAAAGAGATACCCATATGTATAGCTTAAATATTTTGTGGGTGTTACAACCGGAAACACAAGATCGAACCGACTCCTATTGTTCCCTCATCGGGGAATGCGTCCTCACCTACTCCACTCAGGAGAGTTTACCTGTTGTCAGTTGATCCTCCAGACCAACAGGACTTTTGCTTAGCGCCCGATGCTCCAAGACTTTCTGCTGGACGTCCACTCTATGACCCACCCAATCTTTCACCTGGTTCGCGACACCAGGACTTTCCACCTAGAGTCCTTGACTCTATGACTTTTACCCGAAGCCCTCGACCCGCCAAGACTTTCTGCCTAGGGTTACCACCCCCTAGGACCTAGGGTTACCTCCCCCTAGGGTTTTTCCTTTGCCTAACCGCAGTTAGGACTTTTCCTCACCTAGGGTTACCACCCCCTAGGACCTAGGGTTACCACCCCTTAGGGTTTTTCCACCTGCATAATCGTAGTTAGGACTTTTGCCTAAGTATACTTAGGACTTTCCTGCAAGCTCATTCAAACACGTTAGATAACAAGACAACTTAACTTTGAACCCTTTGACATAATCAAAACACAGGTTCGACTGTCGGATGCTTCCCGCACCAACAAAATTGGCTCAAACCACTAGATCACTCCACTTCACAGCTTCTTCTTCTTTGTACAGGAGTTGTGGAAGAATTGGAAATCAAATGGGGGAAATGACATCGCCGGCTCAAAGATGGATGATCATTAGAGGAAGGGAAACGCCCTTGACCTCACCTGCTGACCGGCGGTGGAGGATCTGAAGGAAGGGGATCGCCGAAGAGGATCGCGCCTCTCTATTTATCACGATCACACTGTGGAAGTTGACGCGAGCACTGTAGCTTTTCATCCTTTTAAACTTGATCCAGATCTAAATGGATGGCTGTGATTCTTCCGCATCTTGATCAACGGTCGGATCAGTTCAGATCTGGTTCAAAGGCTTCAGATCTTGATCTATGGTCCTGATCTACCCTCTCTTTGACTTGGATGGAACATATGTTTGATGGATGGCATAGATCTCCTCAGATCTCGAATGGACAGCCTAGATTTCTTTGAAGCTTGATCTCTCCAATTAATCTCAAAATTGAGCCCAATTTCGATCAATTCAACTCGAGTCCTTGCCCTATGATACCTACAAAGAATATATCAAAACATTAGTATCAAATATTACAAATATAAAATAATTTGTAATTAAGTCCAAAAATGACTCTAACTCATGAAACATGATGTAAACATGAAAATAACACATGAGAAGATTAAAAAGTATGCCTATATGAATCAAAATGTCATGATAAAATGATGGTTATCAAGACATTATTGTACCCTTCCCCTTGGCGAACGGACAGAGGAAATTCCTTCTTGTGGCTGTAGACTATTTCTCCAAATGGGTGGAGGTCAGGCCACTCGCTAAGATAATCGAACATATAGTTATCAAGTTCTTGTGGTAGAATATTGTATGCCAGTTTGCGTCCCTCACAAACTCAGATTATAGCCTTTTCAAGGTACATCTCCAAATCGTCCGATTGGAGCTGTCCATTCTTCAAGATTTTACGTCGAGTTACAAAATTTCAATAGGATGTGGAGTGCGACAAGGCGCTAGATGAGCTTAAAAGTTATTTAGCTTCCCTACCTGTATTGGACAAGCCCATCGCCGACGAGCCACATTAGATGTACCTATTGTCCCACAGAGTGAGCGGTCGAATCGGCATTGGTGCGGCAGAATGGCGTTGAGCAACAGCCAGTATACTTTTTGAGCCACTTATTAAAAGATACTGAATGTCGCTACACTTGTCTTGAGAAACTGGCGATGGGATGGTCCTCACCGCTTGAAGGTTGCGCCCATAATTTTTATCACGTCCAATAATTGTGCTAACTAACAGCACCCTAGGAAGAGTCCCCCTCAACCCCGAAGTATCCAGTCGGCTAATCAAGTGGACTACAGAGCTAAGCGAGTTCGACAGGCAATACCAGCCTAGATCAGCGATCAAGGCACAAACCTTAGCTAATTTTGTGACTGACGTATAGAATGTCGAGCCGGAGGTAACTTGAAAGATCTATGTGGATGCATCATCCACCCGATAAAGCAGCAGGGTGGGCATATTTTTGATATCACCACGCGAAAATTGGATGCAGTTGTCCATTTGGTTGGACTATCAAGCTACAAATAATGAGGCAAAGTACGAGGCACTGATTCTCTCTCTGCAAGCAACCCGACACGTGGGGGCCATAAAGATCCTTATCCACTCTGGCTCTCAACTAGCAGCGTAGTAGCTTTTGGGCACTTTTGAGATAAATAATATCATACTAAGGCTATATGCTGAGGAGTTCAAAAATTTAAAGGTCAGGTTTCAAGAAGTGATTATCCAAAATTTCCTCGAGCGGAGAATCAATATGCGGACAAACTGGCAAAATTAGCAAGTTCTTTAACCCCTGTGGCATTGGATAGGTAGATCAAATAGGTAATGTTGGTAGCTCACATCAAGAGGCCAACTAAAGGGGGGACCTCAAGCGATTGGAGAACACCTTTGATTGAGTTCCTCCGATCGAGTAATGTGCCAGCCGACTGGGAGAAGGCTTCGTTAATAAAAATGAGAGTTGGGTAGTTTACATTATTTAGAGACCACCTGTACAAAAGAGTCTTCTCAAGATCATTGCTGAAGTGCATCAGATCAAAGGACATTCAATACATTCTATAAGAAGTTCACCAAGGCTCTTGTGGTAGCCATCCAGGCGGTTGTTCATTGGCAAGAAAAATCTTGTTGGCGGGCTATTTCTGGACTATTCTACAAGTTGATGCCGCTCGGACGGTAGCAACCTGCTTGTCTTTCCAAAATATCATAACATACCACACATACCTATAAAAGAGCTGAAGACATATATTGTCTTTTGCCTGTTCGACCAATGGGGCATGGATATTATTGGACCCTTCCCCTTGGCAACCGGACAGAGGAAATTCCTTCTTGTCGTTGTAGACTACTTATCCAAATGAGTGGAGGTCAAGTCGCTCGCCAAGAAAACTGAACAGATGATTATCAAATTCTTGTGACAGAATATTGTATGCCAGTTCGGCGTCCCTCACAAACTCGAATTATAGCCTTGTCAAGGTTCATCTCCAAATTGTACGATCAGAGTAATACATTCTTCAAGATTCTATGCCGAGCTACAAAATTTCAATAGGATGCGGAGTGCGACAAGGCGCTGGTGAGCTTAAAAGTTATTTAGCTTCCCTACCTATACTAGTCAAGTCCATCGCCTATGAGCCGCTCTGGATGTATCTATTGTCCATAGAGTGAGGGGTCAGATTGACGTTGGTGCAATAGAACGGCGCTGAGCAACAGTTAGTATACTTTTTAAGCCACTTATTAAAACATGTTGAATGTCACTACTACACCTGTCTTGATAAACTGGTGTACGGGATGATCCTCACCGCTCAGAGATTGTGCCCATACTTTTTATCGAATCCAATAATTACGCTAACTAAAAGCACCCTAGGAAGAGTCCTCCTCAACCCCGAAGTATCCGGTTGGCTAATCAAGTGGACCAAGGAGTTGAGCGAGTTCAACATACAATACTAGCCAAAGATCAATGATCAAGGTGCAAGCCTTAGTCGATTTTGTGACTAAGGTATAGAACGCCAAGCTGGAGGCAACTGAAGGATCTATATTGATGGATCATCCACCTGGCAGAGCAGCAGGGTGGGCATATTTTTGATATCACCACGCGAAAATCAGATGCAGTTGTCTGTTTGGCTGGACTACTGGGCTACAAACAATGAGGCAAAGTATGAGGCGCTGATTGCAGATTTGCAAGCAGCCCGGCACTTGGGGGCTATAAAGATCCTTATCCATTCGGACTCTCAACTAGTAGCACAGTAGCTTTCGGGCACTTTCAAGATAAATAATACTAGACTAAGGCTATATGCTGAGGTGTTTGAAAATTTAAAGGTTGGGTTTCAAGAAGTGATTATCCAAAAAATTCCGCGAGCCGAGAATCAATATGCGGACGAACTGGCAAAATTAGCAAATTCTTTAACCCTTGTTGCATTGGATAGGTTGATCAAGCAGGTAATGTTGGTAGCTCACATAGAGATGCCAACTAAAGGGGGGACCTCAAGCGATTGGAGAACACCTTTGATCGAGTTCCTCCAATCGGGTAACGTGTCAGCCGACTGGGAGCAGGCTCGGTTAATAAAAATGAGAGTCGGGTAGTTTACACTAGTTGGAGACCACCTGTACAAAGAATCGTCTCATGACCATTGTTGAAGAACATCAGATCGGAGGGCATTCAAAGAAGTTCACCAAGGCTCTTATGACAACCATCCAAGCGGTCGTTCATTGGCAAGAAAAATCTTATTGGTGGGCTATTTCTAGACTATTCCACAAGCCGATGCTGCTTAGACGGTAGCAACCTGCTTGTCTTTCCAAAAATATCAGAACATACCGTATAGACCTATAGAAGAGCTGAAGACATCTATTGTCTCATGCTCATTCGACCAATGGGGTATGGACATTATTGAAACCTTCCCCTTGGCGACCGGATAGAGGAAATTCCTTCTTGTTGCTGTAAACTACTTCTCCAAATCGGTTGAAGCGAAGCCACTCACAAAGATAATTGAACAGATGATTATCAAGTTCTTATGGCAGAATATTGCATGCTAGTTCGCCGTCCATCACAAAATCGGATTATAGCCTTGTTAAGGTTCATCTCCAAATCGTCTCATCGGAGTAGTCCATTCTTCAAGGTTCTATGCCGAGCTACAAAATTTTAATAGGATGCAGAGTGCGACAAGGAGTTGGATGAGCTTAAAAATTATTTAGCTTCCCTACCTGTACTGGTCAAGTCCATCGCCGACGAGCCGCTCAGGATGTATCTATTGTCCACAAAGTGAGGGGTCGGATCGACGTTGGTGTGATAGAACGGCGCTGAGCAATAGTCGGTATACTTTTTAAGTAACTTATTAAAACATGTTTAATGTCGCTACACCTATCTTGAGAAATTGGCATATGGGATTATCCTCACCGCTCGGAGGTTGCACCCATTCTTTTTATCACATCCAATAATTGTGCTAACTAACAGCACCCTAGGAAGAGTCATTGTCAACCCCGAAGTATCCGGTCAGATAATCAAGTGGACCACAGAGCTGAGTGAGTGTGACATACAATACCAGTCCAGATCGATCAAGGCACAAATCTTAGCTGATTTTGTGACTGAGGTATAGAACATCGAGCCAGAGGCAACTTGAATGATCTATGTGGATTTATTGATAAGTCAGAAATTACTGATGTGTCACGAATAGGGCTTATCAAATTAACAATGTATATTCCATTGAACCCCTTAACTACACAATAGTATTGTAAAAACGAGCCCAGGATCAATCTCTCGAGGAACTAACGGTAGGATGTAACCTAGGATTGTAAGTTATTCTCATTTTTGGGGTTTTCATATATAAATGGGGGTTTAAAGCTTTGGATCTAAATCTAACAAAAGTAAAGAACAACGAATAAGAAATTAATCTAAAGCAATAGTGAAACCTAACTAGGTGCCAATGATTAGTCCAATACGCATTGTCACACTACGTAATGGATTTCATCTTCAACACAATTAAACCACAAATGAAATAACACAACTCAAATAAAATCTATTCTAAAGCAGAATTTAAACCCTAATTAAAAACTTAACAGCTTAACAATTAAACAAGCTCTAGCAAAACTTAAACTAACTTGCATCAATGAAATTCTAGCTACTAAACACGAATGAAACTTCAACAAAATAACTAAATGATAAATTGCAGAGATAAGAACATGACAATCATTAAAAGAAATATAATCTAGCTGTAAGAACAGTAACAAAGTGAAATAAATCCTAACCGAACCAACTCACAACCAATCTATACAAGCAACACACTCTTGTCGTCACACAAGAGGCTGGAGACAAGAACGCCCAACTCCGGACCTTAGTGGAGAATCTCAGTGGCGTATCAGCTCAAGGAATGCCCAACAGTACCGACGGAACACCCCCGAAACGTTGGAAACAACCCTAAACCCAATAATGGCCCGTAATATGCAAATCTGATCTCTGGATCTGAATGGAAGTTGTGGACTGCGGATGGTCGTCAGATGAAGCTTAGGAACACTGGAGGAACGCCGCCAATGCTCTCTGATGGGAAGCGCAACCTCAGATCGGAGGAACGCCGCCAAATCTGAGATGGAACAGGGGATTGCCAAGAGCCAAATTCCACCGAATGGAACACCCTCCGATGGCTCCAGAAGATCGGGATGAAGCTGCCGTGAAACTTTCCACTGAGGTTGAAGCTTGAGAGGATGATCGGAGAAAGGAAAGGGGCCGGAACTCGTCGGAGATGCGCCGTGGGACGCGAACAGTGTGCGAAGGAGTCGACGAAGAATGATACTCTAGCTTCTCTATTTTAAATATGATCCAGATTTGAACGAATGGCTGAAATTGATTTGGAGCTTGATCAACGATGAAAGTTCACCTAAAATCCGATCCGAATGTATTGATCTTAATCTAGGGTCTGGATCTACTCTCCCTTAGGTCGTATGGACCAGATCTTCATTGGATGACTCAGATCTCTCTTGTTCTTGATGAACGGTCCATAATGCTCCATAGCTTGATCGTCTCATTTAAACTCCGATTCGAGAACAAATTTGGTTCGAATAAATCCAAATCTAAGATCCTTTGATGCCTACAAAATAAGAATAAAAAATTAGCATCAAATAACATAAAATAAAATAATTTGCAATTAGGTCCAAGAATAAATGCAATGCATAAAATGTGATATAACCATGATTTAAACCTATGAAATCAACATCAAACCATGCATATATGAATCAAAATAATACAGTAAAATCATGATTATCAATTCCCCCACACATAGTCTTGAACGTCCCGTGAAAGTAAAGAAAACTAAAAATCATCTCCACATAAATTCCCTAGCAATACCTAAAAGATAGTAACAAGAATTTAACTAAGACCATCTAAAGATCACAAACAATCATGAATACAATTCTAACAATAATCAGTAGGTATGGTAGTTTCAATCCAATTGGAAAATTAAGCAAGATGTAATCTCACAAGGGATTTACCTAATCTATCTCTCACACTAAAAAATGTGTATAAGTGGAGCTCACTCAATGCAACTCATAACATTTCACTACCATAAGCTTGCTTATTTTCTAATTCTCCACCACTATAAACATAGCATACATGAATCAAAAGGATTTAATCAATAAGAATTGAAATGGAAGCAAAAAAACAAGTGAAAGTGAATGAAATAGACAAAAGAAAAGAATTCAATGAAAAATTGAGAAGATAAGAGTATTGGAGGAATATACTTGATGAGTTGACTATTTTAATGTGAAAAGAGATGAATACCATTTGTCGTTACCAATCCAAAATATCAAGCTAACCCCCTCCAATTTGATGGCAAACATAGAATCTTGATACTATATCTCCACATTTGATACTCTCTTTGATTTGCCATTTTCTTTTTTTTTCACTGTTTTTCTAAAATTTGGAGGCTAAAACAATCTCAAATCCCCTTATGGAGAAGAGCTCCCTCCCCCACACTTAAAATTAGTCGTCTCGGACAATGAAACACATCACAACTACTTGAAACACTTACAGGCACACTTCTTGTTTTCATTCTGTATTCTACAGAATTTGTTCTATTTCTCCCTCTATTTCTGTGGTGAAATGTAGGTACAAGTTTCTCACCATGCAGCAGAAATAAAAGTGTAGGAGCTGTAACACCCATAGGATCCCTAGAAATTTTACATGAATTTATGCATGGTTAAATAGGTTTCATGTGGACTCTTCTTTAAAAAAAAAAAAGAACCAAAAAGAGGCATGACCAAGGATTGAACCTTGGACCTCTTAGTAAGTGGTTCCATGTTATAACCAGTAGCCCTAGCAGGGGTGTGTTGTTATGAAAAGAGGGAAATAATGGTTAAAGGTAAGGAAAGTGAAGGCTCTCTTCACTAAGAAGGAGAAGTCCAAGTTTCCTTCTTCTTCTTACAATGAAAAGAGAGTTTTGCTTTCTCCCTTCATTTAGGATGAGTAAAAGAAAGGGGAAGGAAAAGTTCATTTTTCCTTCTTCCTTTCATTTGGAATAAAAGGAGAAAAGGAAAGAGAAAATTTCATTTTCTTCTCTCTTCCTCCTCCCTCCTCCTCTCCACCGAAACCAAGCTCCCTCTTCTCACCATTGCCGAGACCAAGATAAAAGAATTCTTCTCTAGGAAAGCTTCACAAGCAAGGTTACTTCTCTTAGAGAATTAAGCGAGAGGAAGTAAGTATTCCCCCTCACCTGCAGTACAAGTAGCCTCCTACGTTTTCTATGCTAAAAATGTTTTGAAAAGAAACTTAGGGTTCGGCCATGATAAGTTTTGAAATGAAAACATGCATGTTTATGCTCCTTCATGATACATGTGTGTTGGTTGCTACTCGGAAAACCTAATGGTTCCACTGTACAAAAATTTTGTACAAAGGTCTGAACCTTTTCCTAGCTACCATGTGTTCTTTTAAATTAAACTTGGATCGCCTGCGGAACTTAACACGTTTGATTCAAAGTTTAATCTATTTGTTCTTTTAGGTTTAGACTCGGATCTCCTGCGGAACTTAACACGTTCGATCCAAATCACCTAGGTTATTAATTTCATTAAATATTAATTTCCAAAATTGGCTTCCAGTACTGACGTGGCGAGGCACATGGCCTTCTTGGATATGGGAACAACCACCACCGACTAGACAAAGCCTTTTAAGGAAAGTTAATATTTAATTTCCTTAAATAACTTTAGGTCAACCGAAAAGAACAATCAAATCACAAGGAAAAGAAAAAAAAAAGAACACAACATCGAAAACAAATTCGAAATACTAGAATCGCATGCCTCTTGTATTTGGTATTATTTCCAAAAATAACTAGTATGATGCGGAAAGGAAAAATACTAGTTATACCTTTTAGAAAGACCTCTTGATCTTCTACCGTATTCCTCTTCTAACCTCGGACGTTGTGTGGGCAACGATCTTCCGAGATGAGAACCACCAAGCACCTTCTTCTTCCTTACAAGTTTCGGCCATCAAAACTTCTCCTAGGATGAAGAGGTTCGGCCACCACCACCATGCTCCAAGGGATACTAGAAACAAAACTTTCTTTCTCTCCTTCTTCTTCTTCTTCTCTAAACTTGATCCGGCCACCATATGAATCTCCACAAGAAGGATGAGGTTCGACCATCAAAGAGAAGAGAGGAGGAGAGGATGGCCGGCCACACCAAGGAAGAAAAGAGGGAGAAAATAGAATAGAGTTATTCACCATGAAGCCTTCTCTACCCCCTCTTTTATAATCCTTGGTCTTGGCAAATAAGGAAAATTTAATAAAAACTTCCTTAATTCTTTTGCCATTGAAAAGGAAAATTTATTTAATTAAAAAATAATTTTTCTTTTCAATTTACAATGGCCGGCCACACCATAAAATTTCTAAGCAAATAAAATTTCAAACACAAATTAAAACTTCCTTATTTGCTTCCAGAAATTTATAAAAAATTTCTCCAATAATTTTTCCCTTCATGATTGGTTAATAAAAAGGAAATTTTATAAATTAAAATCTTTCTTTTAACATGTGGATAAAAAGAAAGTTATCTCTGTAACGGCCACCCTTCCTACTACTACTCTGAGGGTGACTGTTACTTACTTAAACTCTACTTAACTGGAGTTACTTACTCTAATATCAGAAATATTTAAAATCTACAGAGAAGAAATCTGAGCATAAAACTCCATCATTTATTTGCGTTCTTACTACACTTTACAGCAAGCATACATGGCAATTGCTATCAAGAAGAATCATAGGAGATTAATGCCACTACTTGTCAACAGCTAGCATACATGCAGGGAAGTAGTAATTATTCTGCTTGCAGTTAAATATTTCGGCAGTACTAAGAGGCATTTTCCAGGTTCAAGTAATGCAATCAAGTTAAAAAAAAAAGAACTCTGCAGATTTAATTCCCACGGCAGAATAAAACTCCAGCTGTAGCACATGAATACCGAGCAATGTAATAAAAGGGAGACCGAGCTATGTAATTCCACGGCAGTAAACTGACAGCAATAGTGATACCGAGCATAGGCAAAATTTTCTAGCATTTCACCGCCGATTAAAATTTCCAGCAGTAACAAACGGAAAACTGAGCATAGAAATTCGCTAGCTATTCATATTTCCTACTCACTGCAGTAGAAATAAATACTGGATAGCAAAAGTAAATTCCCCAACAGGATATTAATAATGGCAGATTTCCATTCAAGCTAAATTCATATTGGATACTATCATACACATGAAAAATATTTACTGAGCTTGTATTAACCAAATCATCCCATATATAATTCCAGCAGTTTAACATTCCAACAGAGTAAGAAGAGGTAATGAACATAAGCATTTACCAATTTATTGATACTAACGCATAAATGAAGCAATCTAAAACAATCCTTAGCAATGCAAAATAAATTCTACTTTAACAGAACATAAACCCCAGCAAATATGATTTCTAAACTCTTCTAGCAAGGTCCCAAGTTTCCATATCCGCCACCACACACACACCACCAACGTCTCCTTGTCGCCTTCTTCTATACCACTTTAGCCTTTCCTTTATTTTTATCTATATCTGCAGTAGGAGGAAAAAGTAGTATCTATAAGCTAAAAGCTTAGTAAGTGCTTTCTACTCACAAAATCCGATAAGGAATGCATAAGCATTAAAGAAAACAGGGAGTACATGCTCAACATGAAAATGGCAATATAGAACTACATCACGCATCTCTAAAGGAAACAACCATTTAACTTGCTAGCATTTGCAACTTAGATAAAAGAACTTGTTCTGTTTGTTTCCAAATTAATACTTTTATACTTTAAAATAATATTCAACTTTACTTGGGCCCGGCATTGTACCACTCTGCGCGCCTTTCTTAATGAGAATTGAGGTAGCTAATCCCAAAACCATTAAGACACTTCTAGACCTTATGTCTAGGGGCAACTTGGAGCCCATCCCTTGGACCTTGTGTCCGGTACATGCCCTTTAAAAGTAAAATACTTTTCTTTATATCCTTCTTTAAATACTTCTTCTAATAAAATGCCTTGGCATTTATTTAAGCACTTAGTGTGCTTTGATTCTAAATTCTGAAATTTAGGATCAGATTGTGACTTAGTATTGCTTTACTTGTACTTCTCTCATTTATTCAGCATACAAGAGATTCTAAACTATATGGCACTGATATAAAAATATTAACCAGTACATATTCAAACAAAACTCCACAATAATTTTAAAAAAGAACAACTATATCACTGAAATGTAACAGGATATGTTCAAACCGAATTCAACAGAATTCCACAGCCACTAAAAGAAGAATACAGGGTCATAAGGAACAACTTTTAATCAGCTCACGGCAGTAACAGTTTTCCCCACAACAAGTTGTAAAAACTACCCCATTTTGAATCTTAACAGACCCTTAATCATACTGTAACTTGAAGGAAAAATCTAACTACTTAATCATGCTTGAAATGTAAGGTAATCCATCTAATTAGCATGCTGTGGTAATCAAGGAAAACCCCAAAAAACTTCTGCCCGTGCACTAAAAAACATCAACAGATTTAAACCAAAAACCTAAACCAATTTGCTAGATCAAGGTCAAAATCCGAAACCACATACTATGATAAAAGGCTACTGTTGTTCATCTTACAACAAAACACAAAATAAAAACCCGAGAGCTACTCCTACCGCAGGTGAGAAGCACTTACATCGGGTTCTTGGACTTACAACCGAAGGAAAATGCTCTAGGGTTTCGGTGGAGCTTCGATTCCACCGGTTCCTTGTATTTCCCGAGTTCTCCTTGTCGGAATGGTCACCCACGGGTGGAGACCGGCCGGAAAAGCACGTCGCCGACGCCAGAGGGAGGAACCCTAGCCTTGGCTGGGGTTTTCGCCCGAGAGAAGAAACGACGCCGCGTGCGTGAGGAGGAGAGAAATTTCGAGAGAGAATTTTAGGTTTCGGGAAAGAAATTAACCTCCTTTAATAACCTAGGTGATTCGGTTCCACCTATAACTTAAATATATTTGTTCACACACTTAGTTAATAAAACGAGCTCAGTTCGGTTGGTTGGGCCGATTACTGCTTGGGCCCGAGAAGCTGGGTTCGAATCCTAGCTCTTGCACTTTGTGTTTTTTTTTTTTTTTTAAACTTCCTCCACCCGGTAAAAATGCCAAACGGACTCCAAAAATTGCATAAAAATACTCTAAAAATTCCTAAAAATCCCTAGAATATTTAAAAAGTATTTTCAGACATTTTCAAAGATATTTAGAACTCAAAGTAAGGAAAATTGGGTCGTTACAATCTCTAAAAATTAAAATCTCTTTTAATCTACAAATAAGGAAAGATATTAAATCTTTTCTTAATCTTTTGTAGAAACTAATAAAAGAGAATTTTTAATTTTTAAACTTTCTTTTAAATAATAAACATGATTAATAGGAAAGTTTTTACCAAAATTAAAATCAACCTTTTAATCTACAAATAAGAAAAGAGATTTAGCTCTTCTCTTAATCTTTTGTAGAATCTTATAAAAGGAAAGATTTAAATTTTTAAACTCTCTTTTAAATCATGTTATCCACATAAGAAAAATTTTTAAAATTAAAATTCCTTTTTATTTTAATAGGGCCGGCCACCTAAGCTTGAGTTCAAGCTAGGGCCGGCCACATGAATTCACCCATGAACCAAACCATGGCCGGCCCTAGCTTGGTCTCCAAGCTAGCTTGGCCGACCCCTATAGGATGGGTAAGAAGGTGGGTATGTGGTGGGTATAAATCTCTATATACAAGAGGCTACGATAGGGACCGAGAGGAGGAATTGGTTTT
Source organism: Zingiber officinale (assembly GCF_018446385.1). Taxonomy (NCBI): domain Eukaryota; kingdom Viridiplantae; phylum Streptophyta; class Magnoliopsida; order Zingiberales; family Zingiberaceae; genus Zingiber; species Zingiber officinale. The sequence goes on from NC_056002.1 coordinate 69,739,692, forward strand.
GGTCTCCCGATGAAATTAAGCATCCTGTGTTCGCCCCGAACACACAACTTAACTTCATCAATAATAATTCATTCCACTAAAGAATTATTATTGAATTACCGCACCAATCCCAAATTACATTTTTGGGCTCCTTTTTATTATGAGTGTGTTAGTCTCCCTGTGTTTAAGATGTCGAATGTCCACTAATTAAGTGAGTTACTGACAACTCATTTAATTAATATCTTAGTCCAAGAGTAGTACCACTCAACCTCATCGTCATGTCGGACTAAGTCCACCTGCAGGGTTTAACATGACAATCCTTATGAGCTCCTCTTGGGGGCATTCTCAACCTAGATTACTAGGACACAGTTTCCTTCTATAATCAACAACACACACTATAAGTGATATCATTTCCCAACTTATCGGGCTTATTGATTTATCGAACTAAATCTCACCCATTGATAAATTAAAGAAATAAATATCAAATATATGTGTTTGTTATTGTCTTAGGATTAAGAGCACACACTTCCATAATAACTGAGGTCTTTGTTCCTTCATAAAGTCAGTATAAAAGGAACGACCTCAAATGGTCCTACTCAATACACTCTAAGTGTACTAGTGTAATTATATAGTTAAGATAAACTAATATCTAATTACACTACGACCTTCCAATGGTTTGTTCCTTTCTATCTTGGTCGTGAGCTACTGTTTATAATTTATAAGGAACCGATAACATGATCTTCTGTGTGTGACACCACACACTATGTTATCTACAATATAAATTAATTGAGCAACTACATTTATCGTAAATGTAGACATTTGACCAATGTGATTCTTATTTCTAGATAAATGTTTATACCAAAAGTTACGCTTTTAGTATACATCCTAATAATCTCCCACTTATACTAAAAGACTAAGCTGTCATATCTGCTGCCATACATCTGATTCCCAACATTTCAAAAGTCTTGCCTTAAGGGCCTTAGTGAAAAGATCTATAGGTAATCATCTGATGCAATCTAGGCAGCAACAACTTTTCCTCGTTTGTATTAGGTGATACTTGCGCTCTATTGTGTTTACTTGCCTTATAGACTTATGGTTTCTTCGAGTTTGCTACTGCACCAATATTATTACAATAAATTGTAATAATCTTTGGACAAACCAGAAATCATATCTAAGTCTATCTTGAGGTTTTTGAATCATTCAGCTTTTATGGCTACCTCAGAGGCTTGCCATATACTAAGCTTCTATGGTAGAGTCCAGAAAAACACCTATGCTTATCACTCTTCTATAGTTATAACTTTACCTCCTAAAGTAAACACAAAACCCCGAGGTTGACTTACTATTGCCCCTTTCCGATTGGATGTTAAAATCCATGCACCCTACAGGGAACAAATTATCTGCCTTATAAGCTAGCATATAATCTCTAGTGCCTCTAAGGTATTTCAATATATGCTTTACCGTAGATCAATGTCCTTGTCTAGAGTTGCTTTGATATCTACTAACTATGCCCACGACAAAATAGATATCCAGTCTCGTACACAGCATTGCATACATTAGGCTTCCCATAGCCGAAGCATAAGGAACTGCCTTCATGTCCTTTATCTCCTTTGATGTCTACGAAGACATTTCTTTAGATAAAGTTACTCCATGCTAAAAAGGTAAGAAACCTTTCTTGGAGTTTTGCATGCTTAAAACGAGCAAGGATTTTTTTTTTCTTTTTTTTTCCGATATATGAAGCTTGGGATAATATTTTTTTTCTTGCAATCCCTTATTACTTTGATCCCAAGAATATATTCATTCTCCCAAGTCCTTCATATCGAATTGTTTGGACAACCATACCCTTACTTCTGACAACATTTTGATATTGTTTCCAACTACCAAAAATGTTATCTACGTATAATACAAGAAATATCTCCACGTTTCCATCACACCTTTTGTATACACAAGACTTATCCGGTTACTAAATAAATCCATAGGTCTGGATTCCTTTGATAAACCGGATGTTCCAAGACCTTGAAGCTTTGCCTCAGTCCATAGACTGATTGAGCTTGCACACAAAATGCTCTTTGCCCTTTGCAATGAACCCTTCTGGTTGCTTTGTATGGATGCTTTTTTCAAGACTTCCATTAAGAAATGCTGTCTTGACATCCACTTGCTAAATAGATAAAAGAATCCGGATAGACTTAAGCATGACTACCAGTGAAAAAGTTTCCTTTTTCATCAAGTCTTACTTTGAAAGTTTCCACCTTCCTGTCTATCCATCTTTTCCTATTGTAGACATATTTTCACCCAATGGTTTTTACACCATCTGGTGGTTCTACAAGCTTCCAGATTTGATTAGAATACATATATTCTAATTCTGTATTCATTGCTCTTTGCCAAGATGCTGCATCTTTATTTTGGAGTGTTTCATCATATTTCCGGGATCAGACTCATGTTCATTTGGGATCAAGTCCAAAAACTCTCCCAAAACATGAATCCTTTTGGTTGTTTGACAACCCTCCCACTACGATGATGAGTAGTCTATAATTATGTATCAATTGTGATACGTGTTGCAGTTTCTTGTGATATTTCATCTTGTACAGTTGGTACTAGGTTAGACATGTCCTTTATTATTTCCTTAAGAATAAATTTACTTATGGGCACGTGGTTTATTACATAGTCCTTTTCTAAAAATCAGTTATTGATGCTAATCAATGACCTTCTGATTTTTAAGACTATAAACCTACTTTTATTTCTCTAGGATAACCCACAAACAAGTGAATTCCTGTCCAACTTATCATTATCTCTCTTCATCATATGTGCTGGACTACCTAAATCCGAATATGCTTCAAAATAGGCTTACGCTTATTCAACAATTCTATATGAGTAGAGAGTTCTGACTTTGGAAGGTACTATATTCACTTCCGTTTCCAGAGTATATCCTTAAAATGAATTTGGTAATAACTCATCATCAATCTACTTATTTCCATAAGAGTCCTATACCTTCCTTTTTCTACACCATTCTGTTAGGGTGTACCAGGTGCAGTTAGTTGGGATTGAATCCCTACTTCTGATAAGTGACTCCTAAATTCTCCCAAGAGGTACTTGCCACTACGATCTCACCGTAGTGTCTTGATATTTTTACTTTGACGTTTCTCTACATCAGCCTCGTACTCTTTGAACTAATCAAAGCACTTAGACTTGTGGCACATCAAGTAAATATATCTGTATCTCAAATAGTTGTCTATAGACGAAATATTTGAAACAACCTCTTGCCTGGATAGTCAATGATCTTCACAATCAGAATGAACCTATTCCTCTATATCTTTGGTTCCAAACCCCTTAGACTTAAAAGCTTCTTGGTTATTTTTCCTTCCAAGTAAGACTCGCAGGTTGGAAAATTTTCCTCTACCAATGAACCCAAGAGTTCATTGATTATTATCCTTTGAATCCTACTCAAGTTAATATAACCTAGCCTTAGATGCCAAAGATATAAATGGTTCATTTCCGAAGGTTGCTTTCTCTTAAAGTTAGAAGATGTGTTATAATTTCCATTTGTTGCATCGTGGGAGTTATTGGATTATAAATTGTCAACTAACATACCAGAATAGAAAACTTCCCTATTTTTCTTGATAACAACTTTGTTATCAAAATAGACACAATATCTATTCAATAATAGTTTAGAAACTGAAATCAGGTTCTTTCTAAACTTAGTATGTAAAGACTGTTGGGATCTTTCGTACTCGGCTAGAGAGGGGGGGTGTGAATAGCCGCCCCAAATCGATCGCGTTTCTTCCTACGATTAGGTTAGTGCAGCGGAAATACAAATAGAAACGAAAGGAGAAGAAAATCAAACCTTAACACAGCGATGTACGAGGTTCGGAGATGATACTCCTACTCCTCGGCGTGTCCGTAAGGTGGACGAGCCCTATCAATCCGTCGGTGGATGAGTCCCCGGAGAACCGGCTAATACAATATACTCCTTGTGGGTGGAGAAACCTCGCCACAATATTTGCAACAGCAATAGGAGTACAAATAGGAACAAGAAAACAAGAACAGAAATGTAAACTACACTTGCTTGCCTTCTTGAAGTCAGCAGGAACCCTGGGGAAGCAGCAGCTTCTCGGATCCAAGCCTAGCTAGAAAACCAGCAACAGGAAGAAGCTCACGCGAAGCTTTAGCACCCAACGAGCTCAACAAAGCTCAGCAAGAAGGAGAAGCAGAAGCTTCAGGCAGGAGAAAAACTTCCAGAAGAAGAAGAAGAACCTCTGTAGAAGCCCTCAGCCCCTTTATACCTGCGAAGAAGAAACAGCGAAGAAACTAGCCGTTGCGTCGCAACGGCTAGAACCCTGATCGGTCTACGGACCGATCAGGCCCTGTGCTGATCGGTCCCCAGACCGATCAGTCAGTGCACAGAACCTTCTGTGCGTACTCTGATCGGTCTGTGGACCGATCAGGCCACATCTGGATCGGTCCACAGACCGATCCCAACTCTGGCTGTGCTTCTGCGACATCGTCTCCTGATCGGTCCCCAGACCGATCAGGACATGGCCTGATCGGTCTGTGGACCGATCAGCCTGCCTTTCTTTTCGCCTCTGTTCGCTTGCTGATCGGTCACCAGACCGATCAGTAACCGAACAGAGAGCTTCTGTTCGGTATCTGATCGGTCACCAGACCGATCAGAGAAAACAAGGTATCACTGGATCGGTCTGGTGACCGATCCAGAGCTTGGTTTTTGCCCAAACCAAGTCCCAAGACTTCCAAACCAATATCCGGTCAACCTTGACCTATTGGTACTTCATCCCTAGCATCTGGTCACTCCCTTGACCTGCTAGAACTCCCTGCCAAGTGTCCGGTCAATTCCTTTGACCTACTTGGACTTTCCAACACCAGAAGTCCGATCATCCCTGATCCATCTGGATTTTCCCTTGCCTGGCTTCACTCACCAGGACTTTCACCTGGCTTCACTCACCAGGATTTCCACACTGCCTAACATCCTAGTTAGGACTTTCTCACTGCCTGGCTTCACTTACCAGGACTTTCCCACTGCCTGGCTTCACTCACCAGGACTTTCCACACTGCCTAACATCCCAGTTAGGACTTTCCCATTCACCTAGCTTCACTCACCAGGATTTTCCCGAATGCCTGGCTTCACTTACCAGGACTTTCACCTTCACCTAGCTTCACTCACTAGGATTTTCACCTGGATTCACTCACCAGGATTTCCCGACTGCCTGGCTTCACTCACCAGGACTTTTCCCCGTGCCAAACTCCCTGTTTGGACTTTCCCCGTGCCAAGTCTCCATACTTGGACTTTTCACGTGCCAAGCTCCCTGCTTGGACTTTTCCAGTGCCAAGTCTCCATACTTGGACTTTTCCAGTGCCAAGCTCCCTGCTTGGACTTTTCCGTGCCAAGTCTTCATACTTGGACTTTTCCCAAATCAGGTCAACCAGGTCAACTTTGACCTACGGTTGCACCAATAATCTCCCAAACATCTATTCTTGTCCCACATCAAGAATAGAACTCTCTCACGAGTGTCAAACATCAATATGCAACACAACTAGGTCAACCTTGACCTAAGGTTGCACCGATAATTTTCCCAAGTCAAACATCAAAATACAACTCGAGTCACGTCAACTCGAGTCGGGTCAACTAGGTCAACCTTGACCTAAGGTTGCACCAACAATCTCCCCCTTTTTGATGTTTGACAAAACTCATAATCAAGTTAGGTTAACCCGATAACCTAACTTAGGTTTCTCCAATAATTCTCCCCCTTTTTGACACACATCAAAAAGAATTCCAATGTTCTACCTTGAACATTCCTTGACATTCTTCCCCTAGCTTAGGTTAACCCGATAACCTAACTTGGGTTCTCCAATAATTCTCCAATGAACACTCTCCCTTTTGACACACATCAAAAGAAAGGAGAGTATCAAGGTCAAGAGTTTCTTCCTAATGAAAGTCTCATACCTTTCATTGAAACTCTTAATTTCCCCCTTGATACTAAACTCAACAATCAACTTAGTGATAACCCCATATCACTAATCCTCAAAAGTCTTAAGGAGTAAAAACTCCTCCTAAAAGTCAACTCCCCCTTGACAATTAGGTAAAACTCCCCCTAAAGGTCAACTCCCCCTTGACCATTGCACCAACAATGTCTTGGAGAGTTTCAAACTCTTAGAAACCTAAACCACAAACTTTCACAGCCGGAATTTCAGATATACAGTTGAAATTCAGCTTTTGGCACGCCCTGATCGGTCACCAGACCGATCAGGATCCCATTGGATCGGTCCCCAGACCGATCCACATTCACTGGGATCGGACTGCCTCACTGCCTCTTACTGGATCGGTCTCCGGACCGATCCACACTTCCCTGGATCGGTCCAGTGACCGATCCACTCCTTCCTGGATCGGTCCAGTGACCGATCCAAGATCCCTTATCAGAATTCCTGAATTTTTACCCGAAATTCAGAAACCCATAAACAATTCCAGAAAATTTCAAAAATTATGAAACTTTGAGGATACACTCCTCATAACATATACTATCAAGGAAAAATAGTTTTCTATGAAAATAACTTCCATTTTCAAATCTTGATACAAAATTCGAAAACTTTGAAATAGTTCAAAGTTAACTCAACTTTGTATCACAATGTTCAATGATGAAAGCAATCACTAAGATGACTTCATCAAGGTTTTCCAAATCAATTTCAAAATGATTTTAAAACCATTTGAATTTAGGACCATAATCTTAGGGCTAAATGTACATGACTTGTACACAAGCTTTCCCTATGATCCTCCTTTTCTTGAATTAGGCTCATCTAGGTACAAAACTATGCACCTTGATCCTAACTCATGATCCTAATATCTCACACACATCTAAGGTGTATCAAACCACATTCAAGTCAATTTGATGTGAGATATGGGTTAAGGTCAACTTAGGCTAAGTTCTCATGCATTTTCTAAACATCAATTTGATCTCAATATCAAATTATATGTTTGTCCTTAAATCAATTTCATTGATTATAATGCAAGAGATGATGACATGGCATATAATGATATCATAAGTAAAAACATGTGCCAATGTCATGATGTCATGGCATAAAGTTTGAAACTAAACTAACACATGACACATAGATAACCTAAGCATTATCATGACATATCAAATGATAATAAAATGAATATGATGTCATGGCATGGCATATGGCAACCAATCATGGCAAGTTAGCACAAATAAAATACCTAAATCCCTATCTAAGTATCCTTAGCCTTAGCTAACTTAAAATCTAACCCTAGATTGCCCATATATCCCTAAGAGAAAACCAAAATCCCAATTATGGTATTTCTCTAGGTTTTCCTCAAATTGTGCCACTTAAGATTAAAAATGATATTTCCACCATTAGGCACATTTAGCTCTTCAAAGGAGTAAATGATAATTCCATTTCATTTTCAAAAGTTCTCAAAACCTTGAAAATACTCCTTAAGTGTCAATTTCCTCAAAGTTGGGTTAACTACCCTTCTTATTGGAGTTGACACTCTCTAACCCATTTATGGGGTAGAGAAGATGCTCCTAGGAACCCAATACCTATTAGAGCTCATTGGGTTCACTAAATATTCACTAGGGATAACTTCCCTAGCAACCCTCCTAATGACCCTCTTAGGCTTTAAAGCCTTGGTCATTTGGATCTCATCAAGGTCAACTATAGGGGTGACTCCCCTTGTGACCTTGGTAATGGTCTTCCTAGCCTTAGGTTTTGTTCCATAATCGAATGGAACATTATGATAAGTGGGCTTGACCAATTGGGACTTAGGTTTGTGACCTAAACCTTTCTTGTCCTTGGACATTGGTTTTTGACCCTTAAACCCTAGAGATGACTTCTCTATGTTTTTAAGAGCCTTTTCCAAATTATCAAGTCTTGACCTCAAGACTTGATTTTCCCTCTCTAATACCTCAAGTTTTAATTTGTCATTTTCTCTTGAGATATTCCTAGGCATATGTCTAGTCTTCTTGGGATTTCTACCTAGGTTTTCCTTAACTTTAGAAGCGTTAATCCTAGGGTTGGTATTTCTAGTGTTATCCTTACCTAGGCTAACATGTTTAGCTCCTAAGCACATGTATTGGTTCCTAAAGTTAACATGCTTATCATTATTAACAATTGCAACAAAACTACTAGCATGAGTTTTATTAGAATTGCAATAATGAACCTTAGAGGTTACCTTAGGATTTGCCTTAGCTCCCCCTATCGTTGTGCCCGGTCTCTTGCCCTTGTGAGGTTGCCTCCCCCTCGGACAATGGCTCCTATAGTGTCCCCTTTGCTTGCATTGGAAGCACACGATGTGCTCCTTGCCCTTGCGTTTTGGGACTCCGGCTTCCTTGAACTTTGGCGCCGGTGGAGTCTTTCTTACCCTCTTTGGACACTTACTCTTGTAATGTCCATGTTCCCCACTCAAAGCATATTATATGTAACTTATTTGAAATTGAAATGCTTGAGTTACCTAGGTTTGGGGATGGGTGTGAGCTCTCTTCCTCATCCCTTCCGGAGGTAGATGTCTCTTCTTCTTGCTCCGAACTTGAACAAGAGGAACTCTCCTCCTCTTCTTCCTTGGATGTTGAGTAGCCCTCAACTCCCAATTCGCTCCTCCATGATGTGAGCTACTTGGCTCACTTAGCTCCTCTTCATGGCTTGAATTTGAGCTCTCCTCATGGAACTTTGCTAAGTTGTTCCACAATTCCTTGGCATCGTTGTATCTACCTATCTTATGCAAGATATCACTAGGTAATGAAAATTCAAGAATTTTCGTTACCTCGTCGTTGATTGTGGATTGGTGGATTTGCTCTTTCGTCCACTCCTTCTTCTTGATAGGTTTTCCTTCCTCATCCATCGGTGGGGAAAACCCTTCTTGTACACAAAACCAATTTAACATATTAGTCCTAAGAAAATACATCATCCTTACCTTCCAATATGTGAAGTTGTCGTGAGACTCGTAGAAGGGTTGAATCGTGACATCTTCTCCATAGAGATCCATCTCTAGCCCGTGCTCCCCCGGGTGTTGATCCGTCGAAGAGCGGCCTCGCTCTGATACCACTTGTTGGGATCTTTCGTACTCGGCTAGAGAGGGGGGGTGTGAATAGCCGCCCCAAATCGATCGCGTTTCTTCCTACGATTAGGTTAGCGCAACGGAAAATACAACAAAGAAACGAAAGAGAAGAAAATCAAACCTTAACACAGCGATGTACGAGGTTCGGAGATGATACTCCTACTCCTCGGCGTGTCCGTAAGGTGGACGAGCCCTATCAATCCGTCGGTGGATGAGTCCCCGGAGAACCGGCTAATACAATATACTCCTTGTGGGTGGAGAAACCTCGCCACAATATTTGCAACAGCAATAGGAGTACAAATAGGAACAAGAAAACAAGAACAGAAATGTAAACTACACTTGCTTGCCTTCTTGAAGTCAGCAGGAACCCTGGTGAAGCAGCAGCTTCTCGGATCCAAGCCTAGCTAGAAAACCAGCAACAGGAAGAAGCTCACGCGAAGCTTTAGCACCCAACGAGCTCAACAAAGCTCAGCAGGAAGAAGAAGCAGAAGCTTCAGGCAGGAGAGAACTTCCAGAAGGAAGAAGAAGAAGTAACCCTGTAGAAGCCCTCAGCCCCTTTATACCTGCGAAGAAGAAACAGCGAAGAAACTAGCCGTTGCGTCGCAACGGCTAGAACCCTGATCGGTCTATGGACCGATCAGGCCCTGTGCTGATCGGTCCCCAGACCGATCAGTCAGTGCACAGAACCTTCTGTGCGTACTCTGATCGGTCTGTGGACCGATCAGGCCACAGCTGGATCGGTCCACAGACCGATCCCAACTCTGGCTGTGCTTCCGCGACATCGTCTCCTGATCGGTCCCCAGACCGATCAGGACATGGCCTGATCGGTCTGTGGACCGATCAGCCTGCCTTTCTTTTCGCCTCTGTTCGCTTGCTGATCGGTCACCAGACCGATCAGTAACCGAACAGAGAGCTTCTGTTCGAGCAAGGTATCACTGGATCGGTCTGGTGACCGATCCAGAGCTTGGTTTTTGCCCAAACCAAGTCCCAAGACTTCCAAACCAATATCCGGTCAACCTTGACCTATTGGTACTTCATCCCTAGCATCTGGTCACTCCCTTGACCTGCTAGAACTCCCTGCCAAGTGTCCGGTCAATCCCTTTGACCTACTTGGACTTTCCAACACCAGAAGTCCGATCATCCCTGATCCATCTGGATTTTCCCTTGCTTCACTCACCGGGACTTTCACCTGGCTTCACTCACCGTGATTTCCACACTCCCCAACATCCTAGTTAGGACTTTCTCTCTGCCTGGCCCCACTCCCCCTGACTTTCCCACTGCCTGGCTTCACTCACCAGGACTTTCCACACTGCCTAACATCCCAGTTAGGACTTTCCCATTCACCTAGCTTCACTCACCAGGATTTTCCCGAATGCCTGGCTTCACTTACCAGGACTTTCACCTTCACCTAGCTTCACTCACTAGGATTTTCACCTGGATTCACTCACCAGGATTTCCCGACTGGCTTGCTTCACTCACCAGGACTTTTCCCCGTGCCAAACTCCCTGTTTGGACTTTCCCCGTGCCAAGTCTCCATACTTGGACTTTTCACGTGCCAAGCTCCCTGCTTGGACTTTTCCAGTGCCAAGTCTCCATACTTGGACTTTTCCAGTGCCAAGCTCCCTGCTTGGACTTTTCCGTGCCAAGTCTTCATACTTGGACTTTTCCCAAATCAGGTCAACCAGGTCAACTTTGACCTACGGTTGCACCAATAATCTCCCAAACATCTATTCTTGTCCCACATCAAGAATAGAACTCTCTCACGAGTGTCAAACATCAATATGCAACACAACTAGGTCAACCTTGACCTAAGGTTGCACCGATAATTTTCCCAAGTCAAACATCAAAATACAACTCGAGTCACGTCAACTCGAGTCGGGTCAACCAGGTCAACCTTGACCTAAGGTTGCACCAACAAAGACAATTTCTAATAATCCATATTTTATTCCTATTAGAGAATAAACCTCTCCCACTGCAACAGCTGCTACTTTTGCAGTAATGCCCATGTGGACGGTGTTTTTATTTTAGTTTTCGGGTTTCCTGGAACCCTGCAATGAATTGCAGACATGATTAATGGCATCTGTATCTACACTCCAGGTTCTGGTAGATAACACCACTAAACATGTTTCAACTAATGAATTAAATATACCTATATTGTTCTTTAGTTCTAAAAAGACAAACTACCTTAATGTCCAAGTCCTATTTCCAATTTTTTTTTTTTACAATCGGGACTACTAAGTCTTTTCTATAGTATAACAACTAGGCAATTGACGAACATTTTAAATCCTAAGAATCACAAAAATATTTGGTCAAGATCAATTCCTTAAAATCCCTATGAATTTTGTATGCCACGATAGTAGGCCTGGGTCGGTACGGTATACCGTACCCAAAATCGAATATCGTATACCGTACCGAAAAAATCGGTATTCTAAGAAATGATACCGATACCGTACCGACATTCGGTATACCGAATTTCGGTATATCGAAATGTCGGTACAGTATCGGTAAAATACCGTTATGCCGAAGTTATATATATATTACATATAATATATAAAAAATAATACTCTTGTAATGAAGGGCAGTGATCATATAAGAACAAGAGTTGGGATTTCGGACCCAAATATGCAAGATTGAAGATTAAACCAGTAGCTGGTGGTCCCAGGGTGGTGGCTCGCCGGAGACTCGTCGAAATCTTGCCAGAAATAACTAAATGCTAGCTGGAAAAATAGGGGAAGCATATAGGCTTCAATCCCTACTAAAAATACCATAAATCCATCAAAGAAACAAAAGCTAAAACTCACCGGAAAATCAGACAAGAACTTGCGCAAGCATAGCTCTTAGAACAGAGCTCGATGATTAGATTTCTTCAGATTCAATGAAGGGAAAAAAATATTAGGGCTGGAGAAGAAGTTTCTAAGTTGTTGTGCATCTTCTCCGGCGACTACGTGCGGTGGTCGAATGTGGAAGGAAAGAATTGCGAGTCGCGACGTGTGCGCCGACGACGCAAGGAGAGAACATGGTTTGGGGCCGTTTAGGGTTTGATTTAGGCTTTAGGGGAATCTAAATTAATTATTTAATCTATAGTTACTCGGTATTTCGGTATACCGAAATATTTTAAATCGTTACCATTACCGTTACAGACAAATTCGGTACGGTATGATACCGTACCGAATTTTTCGGTATACCGAAAATTTTAGTATATGCAGTATTTTTTCGGTACAATTTTTCGGTATTTCGGTATTTCGATATTTTTTTCCAGCCCTACACGATAGTGTGGACGTATACAAAATCAAAGAAGAGATTTTATCCATTAATTTTATTATCTCGTCATCTTTACTTTATGACGAATAAAATTAATAGTTGATATGTCATTGATCAAATATTTGGTCAAAACCTTTTGAATTTAAAATAAAATATTGATTCCTCAAACAATATTATTTAAATTCACCAACACCTCAAACACCGTGAATTTTGCATGTCACGATAGTGTGGACGTATACAAAATTAAACATTTGTAAGAGGAGAGGTTTACCCATTAATTATCTTGTCAATAAATCTTTATGACAAATAAAATTACCTCAAACACCGTGAATTTTGTATGCCATGATAGTGTGGACGTATACAAAATCAAACATTTGTAAGAGGGGTTTTTAGTTTTATTATCTTGTCAACTTATTTATTTGACAAATCAATAGTTGGTTTTCTTCGGTCACACAAATAATAGCAGTGACTCCGATGGGGAGGATACTATTAGACGTGCCTAAGTGTATACCATTACTTGACACTAAGTCCGTTAATAAGATTGTGTCCCTTCCGATGGGGAAGAACACACGCTCTTAATTAACTTTCTATAGTCATCCAAAATAGAAGTTTAAGCTAGTGATCCGCAAACAAGCTCATCCGATATGGAGGAAGGCACTCAGAGCCAACGTGCAAGCTTGTTGCATCACTTATAAACCAGTAATAGAGACCGTGGAATTTATTTAAAAATAAATCCCTCTCCCACTTAGTTATTTAATGTGAGGAATTTTGACTATGCTAGCCTACTTAGCATGCATACTAACAAACACACACAACACAACATAAAAAGTAATAAATAGAAAAACTAATTTTCAACTATTATGACTTTTATCTATTGCTGTCCTCTGTGTGTCGCCAACCCTAGCTGCTGCCATCTTTGGCCACCGCCACCGGGTCTAGTTGTCGCATCCATCTTGCTCCTTGTTCCGCTGCGCCTCTGATCCTCAAAAGGTTCCACGCCTTGCAAGATTCGATCCGCGACATAAATAGAATTTTACATTTTTCGATCCTATATTCCTCGAAGGAATGTACATGTAAACTAGATCGAACATAAAATAAAATTTACATCCATCGATCCTATATTCCATAAAAGGAATGTACATGTAACTAGATCAAAAAATAAAATCCTAATAAAACTAAATACAGCTCCTGCTGTATTTTATAATACAATCATGCACACACAATAAAATGTCCTTGACATGTCCAAGGGTCCAATCACACACATAATAATTATAAGCCATAATAGTTGGATCCTGCATCCACAAAGTTAGCACATCCTACTATTAATTTGCCTAAATTATGTATGACATGTGCATAATTAAACTAATACCAAATACACAGAGGCAAAACCCTAGCTCTGATACCAATTATTGGTTGCTACTCGGAAAACCTAATGGTTCCACTGTACAAAAATTTGGTACAAAGGTCTGAACCTTTTCCTAGCTACCATGTGTTCTTTTAAATTAAACTTGGATCGCCTGCGGAACTTAACACGTTTGATTCAAAGTTTAATCTATTTATTCTTTTAGGTTTAGACTCGGATCTCCTGCGGAACTTAACACGTTCGATCCAAATCACCTAGGTTATTAATTTCATTAAATATTAATTTCCAAAATTGGCTTCCAGTACTGACATGGCGAGGCACATGGCCTTCTTGGATATGGGAACCACCACCACCGACTAGACAAAGCCTTTTAAGGAAAGTTAATATTTAATTTCCTTAAATAACTTTAGGTCAACCGAAAAGAACAATCAAATCACAAGGAAAAGAAAAAAAACAAAAGAACACAACCTCGAAAACAAATTCGAAATACTAGAATCACATGCCTCTTGTATTTGGTATTATTTCCAAAAATAACTAGCATGATGCGGAAAGGAAAAATACTAGTTATACCTTTTAGAAAGACCTCTTGATCTTCTACCGTATTCCTCTTCTAACCTCGGACGTTGTGTGGGCAACGATCTTCCGAGATGAGAACCACCAAGCACCTTCTTCTTCCTTACAAGTTTCGGCCATCAAAACTTCTCCTAGGATGAAGAGGTTCGGCCACCACCACCATTCTCCAAGGGATACTAGAAACAAAACTTTCTTTCTCTCCTTCTTCTTCTTCTTCTCTAAACTTGATCCGGCCACCATATGAATCTCCACAAGAAGGATGAGGTTCGGCCATCAAAGAGAAGAGAGGAGGAGAGGATGGCCGGCCACACCAAGGAAGAAAAGAGGGAGAAAATAGAATAGAGTTATTCACCATGAAGCCTTCTCTACCCCCTCTTTTATAATCCTTGGTCTTGGAAAATAAGGAAAATTTAATAAAAACTTCCTTAATTCTTTTGCCATTGAAAAGGAAAATTTATTTAATTAAAAAATAATTTTTCTTTTCAATTTACAATGGCCGGCCACACCATAAAATTTCTAAGCAAATAAAATTTCAAACACAAATTAAAACTTCCTTATTTGCTTCCGGAAATTTATAAAAAATTTCTCCAATAATTTTTCCCTTCATGATTGGTTAATAAAAAGGAAATTTTATAAATTAAAATCTTTCTTTTAACATGTGGATAAAAAGAAAGTTATCTCTAAAAATTAAAATATCTTTTAATCTACAAATAAGGAAAGATATTAAATCTTTTCTTAATCTTTTGTAGAAACTAATAAAAGAGAATTTTTAATTTTTAAACTTTCTTTTAAATAATAAACATGATTAATAGGAAAGTTTTTATCAAAATTAAAATCAACCTTTTAATCTACAAATAAGAAAAGAGATTTATCTCTTCTCTTAATCTTTTGTAGAATCTTAGAAAAGGAAAGATTTAAATTTTTAAACTCTCTTTTAAATCATGTTATCCACATAAGAAAAATTTTTAAAATTAAAATTCCTTTTTATTTTAATAGGGCCGGCCACCTAAGCTTGAGTTCAAGCTACCCATGGCCGACCATACCATGGTCTCCAACTAGCTTGGTCTCCAAGCTAGCTTGGCCGACCCCTATAGGATGGGTAAGAAGGTGGGTATGTGGTGGGTATAAATCTCTATATACAAGAGGCTACGATAGGGACCGAGAGGAGGAATTGGTTTTGGTCTCCCGATGAAATTAAGCATCCCGTGTTCACCCCAAACACACAACTTAACTTCATCAATAATAATTCATTCCACTAAAGAATTATTATTGAATTACCGCACCAATCCCAAATTACATTTTTGGGCTCCTTTTTATTATGAGTGTGTTAGTCTCCCTGTGTTTAAGATGTCGAATGCCCACTAATTAAGTGAGTTACTGATAACTCATTTAATTAATATCTTAGTCCAAGAGTAGTACCACTCAACCTCATCGTCATGTCAGACTAAGTCCACCTGCAGGGTTTAACATGACAATCCTTATGAGCTTCTCTTGGGGACATTCTCAACCTAGATTAGTAGGACACAATTTCCTTCTATAATCAACAACACACACTATAAGTGATATCATTTCTCAACTTATCGGGCTTATTGATTTATCGAACTAAATCTCACCCATTGATAAATTAAAGAAATAAATATCAAATATATGTGCTTGTTATTATATTAGGATTAAGAGCACACACTTCCATAATAACTGAGGTCTTTGTTCCTTCATAAAGTCAGTATAAAAGGAACGACCTCAAATGGTCCTACTCAATACACTCTAAGTGTACTAGTGTAATTATATAGTTAAGATAAACTAATACCTAATTACATTATGACCTTCCAACGGTTTGTTCCTTTCTATCTTGGTCGTGAGCTACTGTTTATAATTTATAAGGAACCGATAACATGATCTTCTGTGTGTGACACCACACACCATGTTATCTACAATATAAATTAATTGAGCAACTACATTTATCGTAAATATAGACATTTGACCAATGTGATTCTTATTTCTAGATAAATGTTTATACCAAAAGCTAGGCTTTTAGTATACATCCTAACAACATGATCTCTTATATGTTGTTAGTTAAGAGTTTTATGCTTCATGTCGTATTAAAAGTTTAGAAACCCTACCTTGAAGTTTTGGCCAAGTTGAGATACAAGGTCTAGGGCAAAGTTTTGAAATGAAAACATGCTTGTTTATGCTCCTTCATGATACATGATCTCTTATATGTTGTTAGTTAAGAGTTTTATGCTTCATGTGGTATTAAAAGTTTAGAAACCCTACCTTGAAGTTTCGTCCAAGTTGAGATACAAGGTCTAGAGCAAAGTTTTGAAATGAAAACATGCTTGTTTATGCTCCTTCATGATACATGATCTCTTATATGTTGTTAGTTAAGAGTTTTATGCTTCATGTGGTATTAAAAGTTTAGAAACTCTACCTTGAAGTTTCGGCCAAGTTGAGATACAAGGTCTAGGGCAAGGTTTTGAAATCTAATCATGCTTGTATATGCTTCCTTATGATGTATGATCTTTAATATATGTTTGGTTTAAGTTTCATGCTTCATGTTGTATTTAAAAGTTTAAAACCTTACCTTTAGGTTTCAGCCAAGAATGGATGAAAGGCTTAGGGAAAAATTTTGTAACCTAACTATGCTTGTATATGCTTCCTCATGATGTATGACCTCTAATATATGGTTGGTTTAAGTTTCATGCTTCATGTTGTATTTAAAAGTTTAAAACCTCACCTTTAGGTTTTGGCCAAGGTTGAATTTGAGACTTAGAGCAAAGTTTTGAAAATCTAACTATGCTTATATATGCTTCCTTATGATGTATGATCTTTAATATATGGTTGGTTTAAGTTTCATGCTTCATGTTATATTTAAAAGTATAAAACCTTACCTTTAGGTTTCGGCCAAGAATGGATGAAAGGCTTAGGGAAAAATTTTGTAACCTAACTATGCTTGTATATGCTTCCTCATGATGTATGATCTCTAATATATGGTTGGTTTAAGTTTCATTCTTCATGTTGCATTTAAAAGTTTAAAACCTCACCTTTAGGTTTCGGCCAAGGTTGAATTTGAGACTTAGAGCAAAGTTTTGAAATATAACCATGCTTGTTTATGCTTCTTCATGATGTATGATCTCTTACATGTTGTTAGTTTAAGTTTCCATGCTACATGTTGTATTGAAAAGTTGGAACCTCACCTTTAGGTTTCGGCCAAGAATGAGTTAGGGTTTGTAGGAAGATCAAAACTCCAACCATGCATGATAATGACTCCTTATGATGTGCTATGGGCTTTAGGTCACCTTGTTGTATGTTATATGCTAAATGTTGTGTGCACTTATGTCATCATGTTATGATTCCTAATGATATGCTTTATGTTATGTGCACTTATGCCATCATGTTATGATTCCTTATGATATGCTTATGTTATGTGCACTTATGCCATCATGTTATGATTCGTTATGATATGCTTTATGTTATGTGCACTTATGTCATCATGTTATGATTCCTTATGATATGCTTATGTTATGTGCACTTATGCCATCATGTTATGATTCCTTATGATATGCTTATGTTATGTGCTCCTCAAGCTATCATGATATGTTTATGAAAGGCTTATGTAAGATGAAAAGCCTAAGAGATGCTTCCCTTAAGTTGGGATCAAGAGCACTCTTCATGATATGACAAAGAGATGCTTCCCTTAAGTTGGGATTAAGAGCTCTCTTCATGATATGACAAAAATATGATACGCCATGATATGAGAAGAAACATGATATGCTATGATATGATAAGAAACATGATATGCTATTTTACTTTTGTATGGCTTGTACCAAGGGTGGGCTCCACAAGCGCCCCTAGGTCGATGGTCTATGAAACGGGCCTAGTAAAAGAGATGAGCTCCTAAGTTGCCCCTAGGTCGATGGTCTGTGAAACGGGCCTAGTTCCTAGTAGGTTCAAGATTAGCTACCTTGGATCTATTTAGGATGCGCGCATTTATGTATGTATGTGGTACAAGTCAGGCCCTCATGTTGAGATTATGTTTAAGTATGTATATGATATATGTTTTCAAAAGGACATCTTGCATATACTCATTTCATGACACATGTTTTCAAAAGAACATCTTGCATCTACAAGTTCATGTTATATGGTTTCCTTTATGCTTACTTAAGATGCTCTTGAAATATGTCTATGATGCTTATATGATCATGTTACTACTTTAAGTTTATGCTCTCACATGCTATGATATGATCTTATGCTCTCACATGATATGATATTACTTTATATTTATGCTCTCACATGATATGATATGACTTTATGTTTATGCTCTCACATGTCATGATATGACTTTATGCTTATGCTCTCACATGTTATGTTATGATTTACCAAATGAACATGTTACCACTTTATGTTCATGCATGATTCATGGTTTTTGTGAGTAGGAAAGGGACTTACTAAGCCTATGGGCTTATAGTTTTTATGTTTCCTTGTACTGCAGAAAAAGGAAAGGAATGGCTAAACTAAGAGGAGCAGCAGGAACGGCAAGAGTGTGTGTGGCAGTGGCACGGTGGAAGAAAACTGCTTTATGCTTTTATGTTCTAAGTTTGCATATAAACCATGTGTTGTCTTTATGCTTTGATAGTACTTGAACTAGTATGGATAGTTATGCACTTATGTTATCCATGTTTCATGCTAGTATGCTTATGATATCATGAATCATGTTTCAAGTAGTTGATATTAATTAAGTTGTATGCATGAATACTAGTATGTCTACATGTTCAATATGATAAGCATGATGATTAGTGTAAAAAAAACCAAATAAAATAAATAAATAACTATTTCTGCTGCCATGATTTTATATGTATGCACGTATGACTGTAAGTAACCCCGTCCCTCCTAAGCTATGGGAGGGCGGGTGTTACAGGTGTTGGGTTTTTCGGGCCGCGAAAACCGCTTTTCGCGTCGCGGAAACCCCGAAACCCCCTAGCCATTGGATCCGTGCGAAGAAAAATTTCGAAAAATACGAGTACGAGTTTCAAACTTCGATCTACAGTAGATCTACAAAAGAAAAACATTTTATACCTTCGATGCGTGCCCTCGCAAATCCCGCTTATCCAACAGTATGCCGGATCTCGAAGTTGTCAACGTAGACAACTCTCTAGTGATATCCACACGAACAAGAAGTGTTCTCTAACACTCAAGGATGGAGAAGAGAGCACCAAAAGTGTGCTAGCACTTCTTGGGCTCTCGAGTAGGATTTAAAAGAGAGAAAAGAGAGAAAGCAAAAAGGAATCTTATACACTCACTAGTAGTATCCTCCTTTGTGACTTTCACTTTCCCTTATTCTCTTGGAACACAACTCACACACCTTCTCAATTTCTTGAAACCCACGGCAACATCAAGAGAAGGAGGAAGAAAAGACCCAAGGAAGAAGATGCATTCAACACCAATTCAATGCCACCAAAAATGAAACCCATTTTTCATTATGTGGTCGGCCATACATGAGTAACTCCTCTTTTAATGTGGCCGGCCACATTAAATGGAGGAGTGTAACCTCTTGATCTCCCTTGATGATGTGGAGATGATGTGGCAAGGTTAGTCATGTCATGTAGGATGAGTCAACCTTCATGATGTGGCAATACATCAAGTCAAACTTGATGTTTCAACTTCCATTTGGTCAAGTCAAAATTGACCAATTCTCTTCCTTTGTGAGTTAAAACCAACATTTGGTTCAAGTCAATTTTAATTTAATGAATCTCAATTCATTAATATAAATTGACTCAATGAATCAAATTTAAATTAGACTCATTCAACAATTGAATATAATTGAGTCTAACTCAATAAGTCTAATTTGAATTAATCTGAATCCAATCCTTGGTGCATCATATGAACCTAATCCAATTGGTTCATCATATGAGCCTAATCTCCATCCACTTGTTCTTTGTGTGTGACCCAATAGGTTCTTGTAACGTTGGCAATGTTTCTAAACTCCTTTAGAAACATAAGCAATGAGCGGCATCTAGCAATACATCATTGCTACCCAAGTTATAAGAATGTTGAGATCCGACATCACCTTGTGACTACTAATTGTGACTCCTCACAATATGTGGCATTGCCCTTCTATCCTAGACATCTAGATTGATCAATGTGAGGCATAGACCGTGTCATCCTCTAATCAATCTAAATCTTGAACTCCAAGTAGACTCACTCGATCAAATGAACTCAACATCTCATGTTGACTCATTTGGGCATGGCCATGCACTTCGTGGTCTAACTCTATCAAGAATACCGATGTCACTCCCGTCATATGGGAGGGATAGATCCCATCTACATCACTCACATCCTTCTGCATAATTCGTTATATACCCAGTAATCACCTTTATAGTCCACCCAGTTACGGATGACGTTTGACGAAACCAAAGTACATAACTTCTTATGTAGGGAACCATGGTGACTTCAGGTCTAAGGACCAATAGTCATACTAATAGACACATGAGAAAGTATATGACACTCATTTAACGATCCATGATACTTTCTCATGGCGGGTCATTCAGTATACATTCTCCAATGCATACCCATGTGTCAACTTGATATCTCCATATCCATGACTTGTGAGATCAAGTCATCGAGTTGACCTACATGCTAGTCTTATTGCATTAACATTGTCCCTGAATGTTAATACTCGACTAGGAATGATTTAGAGTAGTGTTCCCTATATCATCTCACTATCGATTCAACCAATCGATTGATATAGGTAAGAACCTTCTACTCAAGGACGTTATTATACTTAATTTATTTGGCACCAATACAAGTAAGTATAATAACCAAAAACCAAATGCCTTTATTTATATAGAATATGATACAACAAGTCCAAAATACAATCATCAAATGATTGGCTCTAGGGCTCTAGCTAACAATCTCCCACTATCACTAGTGCCAATCAGTGTAGGCTCTATGCCCCAATGACCTAGTGTGACCATCATGCTTCCTCTGTGCCAAACCCTTGGTCAAGGGATCTGCGATGTTAGCCTCTCAAGGTACTCTGCAAATCTTCACATCTCCTTTCTCGATGATCTCTCGAATGAGATGAAAGCGTCGTAGTATGTGTTTGGTCCGCTGGTGTGAGCGAGGTTCCTTCGCCTGTGCTATAGCTCCATTGCTGTCACAATAGAGCTCAATAGGGTCAGCAATGCTAGGAACACCCCAAGTTCAGTGATGAACTTGCGAATCCAAACTGCCTCCTTTGCTGCCTCTGATGCAGCAATATACTCGGCCTCTGTCGTAGAATCAGCTACTGTGTCCTGCTTCGAACTCTTCCAGCTCACAACACCACCATTAATGCAAAACACGAACTCTGACTGCGATCTATAGTCATCCTAGTCGATCTGGAAGCTAGCATCACTGTAACCCTTTACAGCTAGCTCATCATTGCCTCCATATATCAAGAAATATTCTTTGGTCCTTCTTAAGTACTTAAGAATATTCTTGACCGCTATCCAGTGACTTTCACCTGGATCTGACTGGTATCTGCTCGTCATGCTCAAAGCATACGAGACATCAGGTCGAGTACATAGCATGGCGTACATGATCGATCCTATGGATGAGGCATAAGGGATCTGATCCATGCGGTCTCTCTCTTCTCTAGAAGAGGGACCTTGAGTCTTCGAAAGACTCACACCATGTGACATCGGCAGAAATCCCTTCTTGGAGTTCTGCATGGCAAACCGAATGAGTACCTTGTCAATATATGTACTCTGACTTAGGCCAAGCAATCTCTTAGATCTATCTCTATAGATCTGTATCCCTAGAATGCGGGATACCTCACCTAAGTCCTTCATTGAGAAGCAACTCCCTAGCCATGTGTTGATAGACTGAAGCATAAGGATGTCCTTCCCAATGAGCAGTATGTCATCCACATACAATATGAGGAAGACAACTATGTCCCCTACAACCTTCTTGTAGACACAAGGTTCATCTTCGTTCTTGATGAAACCAAACTATTTGATTGCATCATCAAATCAAAGATTCCAGCTCCGAGAAGCTTGCATTAGTCCATAAATGGACCTATGCAGCTTGCATACTCTGCTAGTATGCTGTGGATCTACAAAACCCTCAGGTTGTTTCATGTACACATCCTCGAGTAGGTTTCCATTCAGAAACGCGGTTTTGACATCCATCTGTCATATCTCATAGTCATGGTAGGCTGCAATAGAAAGCATGATCCGAATGGACTTAAACATCGCTACTGGAGAAAAGGTTTCATCATAGTCAATACCATGAATCTGCTTGAAACCTTTAGCTACCAAGCGACCCTTATAGATAAGTCCATCCATGTCAGTCTTTCTCTTAAATACCCACTTACACCCAATGGGTTTTACCCATTCGGTGGATCAACCAAAGTCCATACTTGGTTGGTGTACATGGATTCCATTTTGGATCTCATGGCCTCTAGCCATTTCTCGGAATCTGGTCTCATCACAGCTTCCTGATAGGTGGTAGGCTCATCCTCTATGAGCATAACGTCATCATGGTCAGACAAGAGAAATGAGTATCTCTCAGGCTGACGACGTACCCTATCAGACCTGCGAAGAGGTATGTCTACTTGAACTGGTTGTTGTTCCTCAACTCTTTGTGGAACATCATCATCCACAACACTTTGTGGTTCCAGTTCAATTTCCATCGAGGCATCAGTGCTATTGTTCGCATCTTGAACTTCCTCAAGATCGAACGCGCTCCCACTAGTCTTTCTAGAAACAAAGTCCCTTTCTAGAAAGACCCCAGTCTTTGCCACAACTACCTTGTGCTGACTGTGAATGTAGAAGCAATATCCCTTAGTTTCCTTGGGATATCCAATAAAGTAGCACTTGTCAGATTTTGATCCTAATTTGTCTGAGACTTGACGTCTAACGTAAGCCTCACAACCCCAAATCCGCATGAAAGACACCTGGGCATCTCTCCCAGTCCATATCCTATATGGTGTCTTTATCATGGCCTTGGATGGAACTCGGTTGAGTATAAAAGCTGCCATGTCTAGAGCATAACCCCAAAGGTATGTCGGAAGATCTATGTGACTCATCATAGATCGCACCATATCTAATAGGGTATGATTCCTCCTTTCGGATACACCATTCCACTGTGGTGTTCCAGGAGGAGTGAGTTGGGATAGAATTCCACACTCAGCTAGGTAGTCACGAAACTCATGGCTAAGGTATTCTCCACCTCGATCTGATCGAAGTATCTTAATACTCTTGTCAAGCTGGTTCTGTACTTCATTCTTGAATTCTTTGAACTTTTCAAAGGATTCAGACTTATGTGTCATCAAGTACACATAACCATATCTACTGAAGTCATCAGTAAATGTGATGAAGTATCTATAACCGCCTCTAGCAGCGACATTGAAAGGGTCACATACATCACTATGTATGAGTCCTAACAAATCAGTTGCTCTCTCGCTATGCCCACTAAAGGGAGTCTTGGTCATCTTGCCTCGTAGGCATGACTCGCATATCTCATATGATTCAAAATCAAATGAGTCCAACAAACCATCCTTATGGAGCTGGGATAAGCGCTTGTCATTTATATGACCTAAGTGATAGAGGTAGGTTTGGTTCATGTCATTTGACTTGAACCTCTTGGTATTTATGTTATAGATAGGGCTCTCAAGGTCTAGAATATAGAGTCCGTTTATCAGAGGTGCACTACAATAGAACATATCGTTTAAATAGACGAAACAACATTTGTTCTTTATTGTAAACGAAAATCCTTTCTTGTCCAAACAAGAAACTGAAATTATGTTCTTAGTCAAGGCAGGCACATAACAACAATCATCTAATTCTAGTACAAGCCCAGAGGGCAGAGATAGATAGTAAGTTCCTACAGCAATAGCAGCAACCCGTGCTCCATTGCCTACTCGTAGGTCTACCTCACCCTTCGTCAATGCCCTGCTATTTCTCAGCGCTTGTTCATTAGTACAAATGTGCGAAGCACATCCGGTATCTAATACCCACGATGAAGAAATAGAGAGGTTGACTTCTATAACATGTATACCTGAAGTAGAAATCTTATTTCTCTTCTTCTTAAGATCTTCCAGGTATTCTTTGGAGTTCCTCTTCCAGTGCCTTGCTTGTCCTTGATATAGGTGACAAAGATATTCAACCATATCGTAAGCGCCCATCAACTCATGTTGCTTCTGAAGCTCAGAGTTCATGGTCGCGAGCATAAGACAGGACACATCTAATGCATCATCTTGATGCTTCTTGTAAGCATCTCGGTCTGCTCGCGTGGCAGTGGCAGGAGGAGCCTCCGGAATGGGCTGCTCCAGAACATACAGTTTACATTCTTGGGTGAGAACTATTCTCAGATTCCTGTACCAGTCCAGGAAATTTGCTCCGTTGAGCTTGTCCTTCTTAAGGACAGAACGCAGAGAGAAGATGTTCGTGTTTGACGTCATGGCAATTCTACAACAGAAATAAATACAGAAATAAGGATCATATTCTTAATCATTTAATTAGGCCTTTAACTAAATGATGCTCCCACTGAATTCTATAATTCATGTGGGACAAGATTCACATCATACTAACCCTTGAGTTAGCTTTGGCTAATACGCCCAAGACTTAGTATGATCGGTAGGTAACGATTACCAATTACATCTCTATGCAACTCTTGTTTATAGGATCAATATCCGCATTTATATTAAAACTCGAGTTAGCTTTGGCTAATACGCCCGAGAGTTAATATAAACGTGATTTTGTCCTATCTTTCCAACCGTTGGAAGAATGTCTATAGTTATACTCGATCCAACCGAGTTAACTAGGAATACTCAATCTAATTGAGTTGTACTCACCCATGCGTTGATAGGTGGGACCAATATTGTCCCTCCGTACCCTACCAAGATAGTATGTGTTGCTCTGCTTTGGCAGATTCAACAACAACATGCGATCGAGGCAGTGGTAGGTATCACGGCATGGTAGGCATTACGAGTTGACGTGATTTAGATCTAATCTAAATGATGATGCGTATCATATACTCGATAGATCTAATCTAATCGAATGGTGCATCATGTGCACGACTTAGATCTAATCTAATCGTAAGGCACTAATTAATTACTTAATTAACTAGCATGCATCACATACACACAAAACAATTAATTAAATAATTAATCAAATAATTTTGTGATTATGTCATGGCCCTACTACGATCTTCTCAAGCCAATGAGAAGATCGGATGGTCAACCTAAGGTCAACAGCTTCTCAAGCTTCTTCGTTTGACCACCTTGTGTTGCTCGCGCCCTCCTCGTAACTCCGTCTCGTGTGGACCTTCCACCGCTTCAAAATTTACATTACAATTTTGAAACTCGAGTTACATTCGAGTCTAAATCTAATTTACAACTAGAATATAAGAGAAAGGCACGACGCGCAGGTCGTGAAAATAAAAATAAAAATAAATACAGCACACACATCACAAATAACGGCGCGCAGGCCGTAATATGAATTACAACACAATTCCAATCTTATTGGGTCGTTTGGGCCATGACTATCACAAAATTAATATATAATTCTAAATTATATATTTTTTCATAATTTTCTGTAATTTTCATAATTTTTACAATTTTATGAGTAAATTTTTCCTGGCGGTCCCGTTTAGCGTTTTCGGGCGCAATCGCGGAACGAATCCCCTTGCAAGGCCAGGGGCAGTGCCCCTACCCGCGATCTAACCATCGCGAGGGTTCCTTTGTGATCTAACAGCGCCTAAGCCCGCTGTCCCCAAAAATTTTGGGGCGAAACATTGCCGTTTCAGAAATTTCTTCTCAGTAGTCGAAGCCTACAAGTGTCTAAACACTTGTGCTTCGCTTCTACGAGAAAAATACCCATTAAAACTATAAAAACATGAATTTAAAGAAAGTTTACAGATCTATAGTTTTCATAAAAATATGAATCTAAACTCGTACTCGCTTCGCACGTGGCTCTGATACCACTGTTGGGTTTTTGCGGGCCGCGAAAATCGCTTTTCGCGTCGCGAAAACCCCGAATCACCCATGCCACAGGATCTCGTGCGAATGATAGATTTCAAAATACGAGTACGAGTTTCAAACTTTGATCTACAGTAGATCTACAAAGAAAAAATATTTTATACCTTCGATGCGTGCCCTCGCAAATCCCACTCGTCCAACGGTACGCCGGATCTCGAAGTTGTCAACGTAGACAACTCTCTAGTGATATCCACACGACAAGAACTGTTCTCTAACACTCAAGGATGGAGAAGAGAGCACCAAAAGTGTGCTAGCACTTCTTGGGCTCTCGGGTAGGATTTAAAAGAGAGAAAAGAGAGAAAGCAAAAAGGAATCTTATACACTCACTAGTAGTATCCTCCTTTGTGACCTTCACTTTCCCTTATTCTCTTGGAACACAACTCACACACCTTCTCAATTTCTTGAAACCCATGGCAACATCAAGAGAAGGAGGAAGAAAAGACCCAAGGAAGAAGATGCATTCAACACCAATTCAATGCCACCAAAAATGAAACCCATTTTTCATTATGTGGCCGGCCACACATGAGTAACTCCTCATTTAATGTGGCCGACCACATTAAATGGAGGAGTGTAACCTCTTGATCTCCCTTGATGATGTGGAGATGATGTGGCAAGGTTAGTCATGCCATGTAGGATGAGCCAACCTTCATGATGTGGCAATACATCAAGTCAAACTTGATGTTTCAACTTCCATTTGGTCAAGTCAAAATTGACCAATTCTCTTCCTTTGTGAGTTAAAACCAACATTTGGTTCAAGTCAATTTTAATTTAATGAATCTCAATTCATTAATATAAATTGACTCAATGAATCAAATTTAAATTAGACTCATTCAACAATTGAATCTAATTGAGTCTAACTCAATAAGTCTAATTTGAATTAATCTGAATCCAATCCTTGGTGCATCATATGAACCTAATCCAATTGGTTCATCATATGAACCTAATCTCCATCCACTTGTTCTTTGTGTGTGACCCAATAGGTTCTTGTAACGTTGGTAATGTTTCTAAACTCCTTTAGAAACATAAGCAATGAGCGGCATCTAGCAATACATCATTGCTACCCAAGTTACAAGAATGTTGAGATCCAACATCACCTTGTGACTACTAATTGTGACTCCTCACAATATGTGACATTGTCCTTCTATCCTAGACATCTAGATTGATCAATGTGAGGCATAGACCATGTCATCCTCTAATCAATCTAAATCTTGAACTCCAAGTAGACTCACTCGATCAAATGAGCTCAACATCTCATGTTGATTCATTTGGGCATGGCCATGCATTTCGTGGTCTAACTCTATCAAGAATACCGATGTCGCTCCCGTCATATGGGAGGGATAGATCCCATCTACATCACTCACATCCCTCTGCATAATTCGTTATATACCCAATAATCGCCTTTATAGTCCACCCAGTTACGGGTGACGTTTGACGAAACCAAAGTACATAACTCCTTATATAGGGAACCATGGTGACTTCAGGTCTAAGGACCAATAGTCATACTAATAGTCACATGAGAAAGTATATGACACTCATATAACGATCCATGATACTTTCTCATGGCGGGTCATTCAGTATACATTCTCCAATGTATACTCATGTGTCAACTTGATATCTCCATATCCATGACTTGTGAGATCAAGTCATCGAGTTGACCTACATGCTAGTCTTATTGCATTAATATTGTCCCTGAATGTTAATACTCGACTAGGAATAATTTAGAGTAGTGTTCCCTATATCATCTCACTATCGATTTAACCAATCGATTGATATAGGTAAGAACCTTCTACTCAAGGACGTTATTATATTTAATTTATTTGGCACCAATACAAGTAAGTATAATAACCAAAAACCAAATGTCTTTATTTATATAGAATATGATACAACAAGTCCAAAATACAATCATCAAATGATTGACTCTAGGGCTCTAGCTAACAACAGGAGCAACTTCTTAGAGTGTGAATAAAAGCTTTACTCTAGTTCCTCAATAATCAAAGGCTACACAAAATGAATCCTTATTCAAGCTGTTCTCATCTGAATTCAAAATTCCAGAATTCAGCAAGCCAAGTCTTCAGCAGCAATAGTTTTCAACTTCTTGAACTCTGTTTCAGAAATAGATTTATCACCAAATTCTGCTTGATACTTCCTTTAAATTGAAAATTTTGCAAAGAACTTGGCACAATCTCTATTTCTTACGAAATAACAAAACTTCTATGCCAAATCTCCACTTTGATTTCTCACTAATTAGAGGTCTGCAACAAAATTGAGTGCTAACTTAAGCATTTCTGCAGATGTTACAGAATTTCATACCTAAAGAATTCAGCTATAATCAACATAGCTTCAACAACTTCATGCTATATATAATCAAAATCTGTTTCCTAATTTCTGTAGATTTTTACCCATGAAAAGCTCAGTTTAAAGAGAATACACTCATTAATAAATCAGCTGGAGCTCCAAGGTGTCACTGACAAGAACTAGCATATAGATTTCTTATAAGCATCAGAAGGAATGCAATGCAATCACATCTTCTCTATTTCTATTTCTTCTTACCATTTCATTTCTAGAGGAAGCCATTAATATCTATGTGCAGCTGATATTGTTAAGCTTTCCATTCCTTTAAGATGTATATTGTTGAACTTTGAATTCTAGATTCTGATTTCTCAGATCTAAGTTTCAGCATTTTTACTTGAATTTCAGAAATGCAATCACAGCAATAAACCAGCTTCCTGTGGTCTAACAATTCAACATTAAACTACAAAGGACTCAACTTAGCAACTTCTGATCTCTAGTAATTCTAACAAAATCTGTTTATAGAAATCAACTACTCAATTCCTGCACTAGAGAGTCACCGATTCTTCTTTCTTCCTCTGCAGTTTCCAGCAGATCTGGATATAATTTTAGAATTCCAAACATCACTGCAGTTTCAACAATCAAAACCTAATATGCTTTACTCTTACTGAAATCCAAAATTAAAATTCTTTCCTGAAATTCTGTGATTAATATAAAGAGTTCAACTTCTCAAAGGATAACATTTAATATTAGGCCAGCAAGATTTCCATTCACAAATGTTGTTGAAGCTTGAATTCTAGATTCTGATCCGATATCACATAGTGTTCTGCCAATCTTGTTAATTTCTTGTACACTTCAGCAATTAACCTTCCCACTTTCCTTGAGAACTACAATCAGAATTGAAGTTCAGTTTAGCAAGTTTCAGAATTAAATTCCAGAACTGTAAACTCAGTTACCAAATTCAGAAAATGATTTCAGCAGGCTGCCCTTATGTCCACACAGATGAAGAACCAAATTCAAGGAACAAATCTAAGCTTGGCACAACACTAATACATTTCTGCATTTCCAAGTTTAGTCTTCAATTTTCAGAACTGATCCCATTCAAGATTTCCAATTCATTGTAAATGTCATATAATTTTCACTGAGAACACAACAACTCTACTTGAGTTTCTCACTAATTTGAGAATCACATGGAAGAATTAACACACCATTGGCGCAAAACTGGTCAGCCTTCTAATCATGCAGTTTCAATTACAGATGCTCACTTCTTTTGTCTTCACATCCTCTTCTACAATTGACCTACTACAAAACTTAACCTCTTCTCTTACAATTACACAAAATTAAAGTTCTAATTTTGACTTTCTCCTGCTGCAATAATAGTCCAAACCCAAGCTGCTGATTTGATTCTGTCTTCAGCTTTCAGCTTTGTTTCCTTGTTTGGTATCAAATTCCTTGTCTAAAAATCTTATAGCTCTGGAGAAGCAAGATAATCCTTTGTCAATACTGGATTAGCGGCTGAGTTTCAAAATTTTCTAGGAACTAGTAGCCCTTGAACTCCATTTTGCCCAGCCAACTACTGGTTTCAGATTTCCTTCAATACTGGACTTGGTATCTATTTCTCACTGTTAATTCGTAGAAGATTTCAATTCTTCTTCATCTTATCTCTTAAAACCCTACACAATGTATAACTGAGAAACTTACAGGTTTCAGAATCTCTTAATGGTTACAATACATTTCCCAATTTGGCACGAAACTGCCATATTTCTGTAAAATCTGCACTTCATGAATTTCTGCACTATACTCATTCCTGTCATTCCAGAAATCCTCCTCTTTTGTTTTCATCATTCCATTTCATATATGAAATTCCATCCTTTGAATTGAGTATCACTTCACATCCCAACATCCATCACTGTCTTCTTCTATTCTTCTTATTCAACCAAATACAGCCCTTCAAGCACTATCAAGTGTAATTTCTGTTTCATCTCTGCAATAGTTAAAATGAATCTTGGTAGAAGATATTGATGCCAACATTCCATTTGTTGTCTCATGTTACAAATCTTCATTTGAGCTTCTCCTTTCCTTAATTTCAATTCTGAATTTTTTTTATACTCCAATAGCTCTTAACTTTAACTTCATAGAATTTAATAGTTCTGCATTTATCTCTCAGAATTCTAAATTTCAGCTTGATAACTTGGTATCCTCATCTGATGTTGTTGCTTTCTCACTTCAAGCTTCAATAATTTATTCCCAAAGAACTTAACAATCATTAAATCAAATGATAGCTTGAATTCCCATCTTGTCTCAGCAAGTGACATCAATTAGAAAGTTACTGCAATTCAGAATTCCAGAAATTTGATGCTATCAAAATTCTTCTAGCGGATTTGTAAAGAATGCTATCAGGATTTAAACAATTGTTGCTGCTAGAATCCAAGGACTTCAAGGGCTGATAATGAAAAAAAAAATTTGCACACAATTGATACAAATATAAACTAGATACTGTTGTGATTCTATTTGTTGGTTGGTCCTAGGAAGGTCGTACCGGTTCCACTGTACAAAAAATTTGTACAAGTGTTGAACCTTTCCTAAACAACCTATTGTGTTCTTTAGAAATTAAATTAGGAATCACAAACGGAACTTAGCATTATTGATTCCAAATTTAATTTATCTGTTCTTAATGGTTTAGACTTGGATCGCAATCGGAATTTAACACTATTGATCCAAATCCACCTATGTTATAAGTTCAATTAAATATCAATTTCCAAAATTGACTTCCAGGTTAAACATGGCGAGGAACTAGGCCTTCTTGGATATGGGAGCAACCACCACTTCCTAGACAAAGCCTTTTAAGGAAAGCTAATATTTAATTTCCTTATATAACTCTAGGTTTAACCAAAAGGAACAATTAAATCAGAAATTCGAGAAACAAAAAAAAACACAAACTTGAATCAAAAATTTGAAACTCTAGAATCATATGCCTCTTGTGTTTGGAATCCATACAAAGAAAAACTGGTATGATGCGGAAAACAAGTACTAGTTATACCTTTCTTTGTAAGCAAATAGCCTATTGATCTTCTACTGTATTCCTCTTCTTATCAAGGACATTATGTGGGCAACGATCTACCGAGATGAGAACCACCCAAGCCCTTCTTCTCCAAGCAAGTTTCGTCCACCATCAAGTCTCCAAGAGATGTAGAGGTTCGGCCACCACCACCAAGCCCAAGGTGTAACGCCCGCCCTCCCTGCTAACCCTAAGGGACGGGGCTACGATACTCAACGTACATATTACAGCGGAAGACTTAAAAATCATTTTTCTTGGTTTAATAAAAATCCAACTACACTAATATGGTTTCCATAACATGATAACAAGTTAAATAGAAACATAACATCAAGTCAACCATGTAGTACTACAATTTATGAAACCAAAGTGTAATTCCTAAAAATTCTTAAAGCAGGTTCTTATTTGGTTGCCTAGCCACCGCCACACACATCTTCGTTGCCCCTCCCGCTGCTCCTCTAACTCATCCAACTTTTTCCTTTATCTGTGGTACAAGGAAAGTAAGCTATGAGCACTCATGGCTCAGTAAGTTCCTTTCCAACTCACTAAAACCATAAATCATTACATAATCAAAGAATATATCAACATAACATGATCTCAACTAGTCATGGCATAACATATCATACTCTTTAAGCATATCATGCAACATAACAAAATCATAATTAGTCATGGCATATCATCTCTTAAAGCATAGCATGAAATATAACATAATTCATATCTAATCATGGCATCTCATCTCTTAAAGCATGGCATGAAACATATCATAGTCATATCTAATCATGGCATATCATAAATCATAGCATTATCACAACATGATCATAAAGTATATGCAATATGATTTTGAAAACATGTATCCGAAAAACATGTGTATGTCTCATGATCTTTTAAAACCATTTTCTTCTTACATATATATACTTGAACATAATATCAACATATTTAGGGCCCCGGCTTGTACCATACATACATAACATAAATGCGCACGTCCTAAGTATATCCAAGGTAGCAAGTCTTGAATCATACTAGGAACTAGGTCAAGATCACAAAGCATGGCCTAGGGGCATACTTAGAGAGTTCATCCCTTATCAGCCTAGATCACAAAGCAAGGCCTAAGGACGTACTAAGGAGCCCATCCCTTATTAGCCTAGATCACAAAGCAAGGCTTAGGGCGTACTAAGGAGCCCATCCCTTATTAGCCTAGATCACAAAGCAAGGCCTATAGACTGATTAGGAGTCCACCCTTGGTACAAGCCTTACAAAGTAAAGTAGCATGTATAAAAATGCATCATTTAGTCACATAGCATAGCATAAAAGTATGCATCACTTAGGCATACATTATGTCATGAGAAAGTATGCATCACTTAGGCATACATCATATCATAAAAAGTATGCATCACTTAGGCATACATCATGTCTTGAGAAAGTATGCATCACTTAGGCATACATCATATCATCAAAAAGTATGCATCACTTAGGCATACATCATATCTTGAGAAAGTATGCATCACTTAGGCATACATCATATCATAAAAAGTATGCATCACTTAGGCATACATCATGTCTTGAGAAAGCATGCATATTTCTATCCACATAGCATATCATAAAAACAAGCATATTCCAAGCACATAGCATATCATTAAAGCATGCATATTTCTACTCACATAGCATATCATTAAAGCATGCATATTTCTAAGCACATAACATATCATTAAAACATGCATATCTCTATCCACATATCATATCATAAAAAGGTATAAATCACAAGCATACATGATTAAGCATAAGGGTGTATCATGTGATTATACTATCATAAGAAACATGGTAACATAGTTAACTTGGGTTCTAAGCTTCCTAAACCCTTGGGTTCCTATCATGGATGAACCCCCTTAGGTCTCAATTTAGGTAAAAACAACCTCCAAGCATGTGAAACCTAAATTATCATTACATGAATTTCATAGGAAGCATTATAAGTATGATTTACTTGGTTTCTAAGTTCTCCAAGTCCTTAAGCTCATGTGGCCGAACCCTATCAGTATATAAACAAGGTCCCAAATGTCATGAAAGCATGGAAACCTTAAACCATATTTATAGCATTTTTTTTTCCAAATAACATAGTAAGCATATTGAGCTAGTTCCTAAGTCCTTCAAGCCCTTAACGTATGTCTTGGTCAATCTTTTAACAAGTATTCATTAGGGCTAAAAACAAACATACAAGCATGTGAACTTGAACTAACATCATGTATACATTCATAACAAGACATCATACAATAGGTATGGCCGAAACTTACCCTAGCCTCATTTAGGTCACTAAACAACATATAGTATGAGAACTTTGGTTTTCTACTTATCATATTTCATGTAGAGTGACATAAGCATATTTAATTTTTGTTCTAGGGTTTCTAGGGCATTTATCCCTTCATGGCCGAAACACACAATGATCCATTTAGGTCATGGAAAAATTATACAAATATGTGACACAATCAACACATTATCATATTTTCATAAGAAGCACTTTTAACACATTTGGTTTCATTTCTAAGGCCTCTAGGTCTTTTAAACCCTACTTGGCCGAAACTCACAGAATATAAACTTGCTTCAAATAGCCTAAAAGCATGAGAAATTATACAAGTTTCATAGCATGTATAAAGACAAGCATAATAAACATACATGTGAATTGTGTCTTAGGCTTCCTAGGTTTCTTTCCCTTTTTCTTTTATTTTTCCTTATGGCCGAAACCTACCAATCTATAAACTAGGTTTTAAGTGGCCTAAAGCATGGAAAACCTAAGTAAGTTTCATGGCAAAAATTACTAAGAACATCATATACAAAGTTGGTTCATAAACAAGCTAGGACCCTTGTGATCTTACATGTCATATATCATGTAACTAATTTTCTATACTCAATTTAAACATAAGAGCATTAAACAACTTTCATATTATAATATCACAGAGGTCTTGAGCATATTAGAATTTTGTTCAAGCTTTTCTAAACTATCCATCTTATCATGGCCGAAAATCTAAAATAAGAGTTCATGAATTTCTAGCAATGTACAACATGCAATTCTTTAAGAGAACTCTATATTCTATCATACAAACATGGTTATTTAAATTTAAAGGTCTTCCTAACCCTAAGCCCTTTTCTTGGCCGAAACATATAAATGGATTTCTTTGGTTCTAAGTAACTTTCAAGCAAGAAAACCAATAAAAACCCTTAGTAGTTCATGGGAGAAATTTTGTACTAGTTTAGTTAAACAATATTTTTCCCTAACCTCCTTAACATATTTTTGGCCGAAATTCTAGGGTTAGGTACTCCTCTGATCAAGCATCATTTAAGTATAAAAACATGAAGAAAATCCTTCCTACATAGCATAGAAAGAATATCATGAAATAAGGACTTGTTTAAACCATCCTAGATTTGAAAACCCTTTCTTTAGCCGAATTTTCTTAAATTCTTTTCTAGGTTTTCTAATCCTTATAGAATCCGAAAATCACATAAAAGCCTTGTACCATAGGTGAGGGGAAGCTTACATCCTTTTTGCTTGTGGATCAAAGGTATGGTGAAGAAGAAGTAGCCTCTTCTTCTAGTTCCTTTTCCTTTGATTCCTTTGCTAAGTCCTTCTTGTATCTTAGGCTTTCTTAGGGAAAAAACTTGTCTTTGGGGCCGAAGATGGAGGAGAGGGGACTGTGGTGTTCTCGGTGAGGGAGAGGATGAATGAGAGAAAATGAGAGAAA
The DNA here is from genome assembly GCF_018446385.1 of Zingiber officinale. Classification (NCBI taxonomy): domain Eukaryota; kingdom Viridiplantae; phylum Streptophyta; class Magnoliopsida; order Zingiberales; family Zingiberaceae; genus Zingiber; species Zingiber officinale. The sequence continues at coordinate 69,775,038 of NC_056002.1, forward strand.
AATAGTTTTCTCTTTTCTTGCTCCCTTTTATGTTAAGGGGGAAGAAGTAGCAAAATTGATTTTTTGCTTTCCTTCTCCCTTAACCCATTTTCTATTTTTCTTACACTTATTTTATTTTCTATTTATTCTCATCATTCATGATAAAATAAGGGGGAATGAATCCCCTTAATCCCTCTTTAAGTTTTCGGCAAAAATCAAAGAGGAAGAGGGAGAGAAATGGAGGAAGGTAAGTTGCCTTTCTCTTGCTCTTTTCTTGTTTTCTTTTGGCTAGCTTTTACTCCTATCTTTATCATGCATTCCCTTTCCTTGCTATCAATATCTTCTCTCTATCCCAATTGGTTTCTACTAGTTAATTCTATGAATTATTATATAAGAGGTTCAAGGTTCAATCCTTGACTTCCTCTTCTTTTTATTTCATTTTATTTCTTTTTTGCTTCAACTCACTTCTTATTTATTTTTCTAAGGCAAAAATCCCATATTCATATATTTATCTTACAAGCTTAGTGGGTATTACACAAGGGATGCAAGAAACAAAGCATCCTTTCTCTCCTTCTTCTCCTAGCTAGAACCGGCCACCAACAAGTGCTCCAAGAGAGATGAAAACCGGCCACTAAGGAAGAAGAGAAGAGAAGAGGGAAAACTCTAGGGTCGGCCTGTTAGAGTGTATACTAAAAGCCTAGCTTTTGGTATAAACATTTATCTAGAAATAAGAATCACATTGGTCAAATGTCTACATTTATGATAAATGTAGTTGTTCAATTAATTTATATTGTAGATAACATGGTGTGTGGTGTCACACACAGAGGATCATGTTATCAGTACCTTATAAATTATAAACAGTAACTCACGACCATAATGGAAAGGAACAAACCATTGGAAGGTTGTAGTGTAATTAGGTATTAGTTTATCTTAACTATATAATTACACTAGTACACTTAGAGTGTATTGAGTAGGACCATTAGAGGTCGTTTCTTTTATACTGACTTTATAAAGAAACAAAGACCTCAGTTATTATGGAAGTGTGTGCTCTTAATCCTAATATAATAACAAGCATATATATTTGATATTTATTTCTTTAATTTATCAATGGGTGAGATTTAGTTCGATGAATCAATAAGCCTGATAAGTTGGGAAATGATATCACTTATAGTGTGTATTGTTGATTATAGAAGGAAACTGTGTCCTAGTGATCTAGGTTGAGAATCTCCTCAAGAGGAGCTCATAAGGATTGTCATGTTAAACCCTGCAGGTGGACTTAGTCTGACATGATAATAAGGTTGAGTGGTACTACTCTTGAACTAAGATATTAATTAAATGAGTTGTCAGTAACTCGCTTAATTAATGGACATTTGACATCTTAAACACAGGGAGACTAACACACTCATAATAAGAAGGAGCCCAAAATGTAATTTGGGATTGGTGCGGTAGTTCAATAATAGTTCTTTAGTGGAATGAATTATTATTGATGGAATTAAGTTGTGTGTTCGGGGCGAACACGGGAAGCTTAATTTCATCGGGAGACCAAAACCAATTCCTCCTCTCGGTCCCTATCATAGCCTCTTGTATATAGAGATTTATACCCACCACATACCCACCTTCTTACCCAACCAATAGGGGTCGGCCAAGCTAAGCTTGAAGCTCAAGCTTAGGGCCGGCCAATCCTAAAGGTTGGCCTTAAGGTGGCCGGCCAATAGCTTGGAGCCCAAGCTTAGTGGCCGCCACATCATATTAAAAAGGATTTTTAAAAATTATTTCTTATGTGGATATCATAGTTTTAAAAGAGAGTTTAAAAATTAAATCTTTCCTTTTAAAGCTTTCTACAAAGATTAAGAAAAGATTTGAAATCTTTCCTTATTTGTAGATTGAAAGGAGATTTTATTTTTAAGAAAACTTTCCTTTTAACCATGATAATAATTTAAAAGAGAAGTTTAAAATTAAATATTCTCTTTTATTAGTTTCTATAAAAGATTAAGAAAAGATTTGATATCTTTCCTTATTTGTAGATTGAAAAGAGATTTTAATTTTTAGAGATAACTTTCCTTTTGGAAATTATCCACATGTTTAAAAGAAGAATTTTAATTTATAAAATTTCCTTTTTATTAACCAATCATGAAGGGATAAAAATTATTGGAGAAATTTTTATAAATTTCTAGAAACAAATTAGGAAGTTTTAATTCTTGTGTGAATTAAATTTTCCTTGTTTTGGGGAATTAGAAGTGGTCGGCCATTATTATTAAAAGAAGAAAATTGTTTTTTAATTAAAATATTTTTTTATGACAAAAGAATTAAGGAATTTTTTTTAAAATTTCCTTATTTGCCAAGACCAAGGATTATAAAAGAGGGGGTAGAGGTGCCTTCACGGGTGATCAACTCTATTATTCTTCTTCTCTCTTTTCCTCCTTGGTGGCCGGCCCTAGCTTCTTCCTCTTCTCTTCTTCTTATGGCCGGCGGCAACCTCTCTTGGAGCTCTTGATGGTGGTCGGTTCTAGCTAGGAGAAGAAGGAGAGAAAGGTGGTTTTGTTTCTTGCATCCCTTGGAGCTTGGTGGTGGTGGCCGGACCTCTACTTCTCTTGGAGAATTGTGGTGGCCGAAACTTGCAAGGAAGAAGAAGGTGCTTGGTGGTTCTCATCTCGGAAGATCGTTGCCCACACAACGTCTGAGGTTAGAAGAGGAATACGGTAGAAGATCAAGAGGTCTTTTTAGAAGGTATAACTAGTAATTTTTCCTTTCCGCATCATGCTAGTTATTTATGGAAATAATATCAAATACAAGAGGCTTATGATTCTAGTATTTCGAATATGTTTTTCGAAGTTGTGTTCTTTTATTTTTCTTTTCCTTGTGATTTGATTGTTCTTTTCGGTTAACCTAAAGTTATTTTAGGAAATTAAATATTAGCTTTCCATAAAAGGTTTTGTCTAGTCGGTGGTGGTTGCTCCCATATCCAAGAACGCCATGTGCCTCGCCACGTCAGTACTGGGAACCAATTATGGAAATTAATATTTAATGGAATTAATAACTCAAGGTGACTTGGGTCGAATGTGTTAAGTTCCGCAGGAGATCCAAGTCAAAACCTAAAAGAACAAATAGATTAAGTTTTGGATCAAACGTGTTAAGTTCCGCAGGCGATCCAAAATTTAATTTAAAAGAACACATGGTAGCTAGGAAAAGGTTCAGACCTTTGTACAAAATTTTTGTACAGTGGAACCTCTAGGTTTTCCGAGTAGCAACCAACAATTGGTATCAGAGCTAGGGTTTTGCCTCTGTGTATTTGGTATTAGTTTAATTATGCACATGTCATACATAATTTAGGCAGGTTAATAGTAGGATGTGCTAACTTTGTGGATGCAGGATCCAACTATTATGGCTTTTAGTTATTATGTGTGTGATTGGACCCTTGGACATGTCAAGGGCATTTATCTGTGTGTGCATGATTGTATTAAAATATAGCAGGAGCTGTATTTAGTTTTATTAGGATTTTATTTTTGATCTAGATACATGTACATTCCTTTTATGGAATATAGGATCAAAATGTAAAATTCTATTTATGTCGCGGATCGAATCTTGCAAAGCGTGGAACCTTCTAAGGACCAGAGGCGCAGCGGAACTAGGAGCAAGATGGATGAGACCCGATGGCGGTGGCCAAATATGGCAGCAGCTTGGGATGACAACACACGGAGGACAACTAGAGATAAAAGTCATAATAGTTGAAAATTAGATTTTCTATTTATTGCTTTTATATTGTGTTGTGTGTGCATGTTAGTATACATGACTAGTAGGCTAGCATAGTTAAAATTCCTCGTTTATAAATAACTAAGTGGGAGAGGGATTTTTAAATAAATCCCATGGTCTCCATTACTGGTTTGTAAGTGATGCAAACAAGCTTGCGCGTTGGCTCTGAGTGCCTTCCTCCATAACGGATGAGCTTGTTTGTGGATCACTAGAACAGACTTCCATTTTTGGATGACTATAGGAAGTTAATTAAGAGTGTGTGATCTTCCCCAACGGAAGGGGCATAATCTTATTAATGGACTTAGTGTCAAGTAATGGTATACACTTAGACACATCTAATAGTATCCTCCCCATCGGAGTCACTGCTATTATTTGTGTGACCAAATGAAACCAACTATTAATTTGTCATAAAACTAGGATGACAAGATAATAAAATTAAAGGGTTAAACCCCCTCTTACAAATGATTGATTTTGTATACGTCCACACTAACGTGGCATACAAAATTAATGGTGTTTGAGATAATTTTATTTGTCATAAAGATACGTTGACAAGATAGTTAATGGGTAAAACCCTCCTTTTACAAATGTTGAATTTGTATACGTCCACACTAACGTGACATGCAAAATTCACGGTGTTTGAGGTGTTGGTGAATTTAAATAATATTGTTTGAGGAATCAATATTTTATTTTAAATTCAAAAGGTTTTGACCAAATATTTGATCAATGACATATCAACTATTAATTTTATTCGTCATAAAGTAAAGTTGACGAGATAATAAAATTAATGGATAAAATCTCTTCTTTGATTTTGTATACGTCCACACTATCGTGGCATACAAAATTCATGGGGATTTTAAAGAATTGATCTTGACCAAATATTTTTGTGATTCTTAGGATTTAAAATGTTTGTCAATCCCCTAGTTGTTATACTATAGAAAAGACTTAGTAGTTCCAATTGTAATGATTGGAAATATGACTTGGACATTAAGGTAGACTGTCTTCTTAGAACTAAGAACAATTTAGGTGTATTTAATTCATTAGTTGAAACATGTCTAGTGGTGTTATCTACCAGAACCTGGAGTGTAGATACAAGATGCCATTAATCATGTCTGCAATTCATTGCAGGGTTCCAGGAAACCCGACAACTAAATGAAAGGTAAATCACCGTCCACATGGGCACTACTGTAAAAGTGGTAGCTGTTGTAGTGGGAGATGTTTATCTTTTGATAAGAATAAAATATGGATTTTTTAGTAATTGTCTTTACGCACCAAGTTTAGAAAGAACTAGTTTTCAGTTTCTAAACTATTCAAAGAACTTGATATTCTGCCTCTTTTAAATAACAAAGTTGTTATTAAGGAAAAGAGGAAAGTTATCTGTTCTGGTACGTTGGTTGGCAATTTATAAATCCAATAACTCTCACGATGCAACAAATGGAGATTAGTAACACATCTTCTAACTTTAAGAGAAAGTAACCTTCGAAAATGAACCAATTATATCTTTGGCTTCTAAGGCTAGGTTATATTAACTCGAGTAGGATTCATTGGTAGCTGATGAACTTTTGGGTTCATTAGTAGTGGAAATCTTTCCAACCTACGAGTCTTACTTGGAAGGAAAAATAACCAAGAAGCTTTTAAGTCTAAGGGGTAAGGAATCAAAGATATATTGGAATTGGTTCATTCTGATTTGTGTGATCCTATGAGCATCCATGCAAGAGGTTGTTTCAAATATTTCATCTATTTTATAGACAACTATTTGAGATACGGATATATTTACTTGATGTGCCGCAAGTCTAAGTGCTTTGATTAGTTCAAAGAATACGAGGCTGATGTGGAGAAATGGCAAAGTAAAAGTATCAAGACACTACGGTAAGATCGTAGTGGCAAGTACCTCTTGGGAGAATTTAGGAGTCATTTATCAGAAGTAGGGATTCAATCCCAACTAACTGTACCTGGAACACCCCAACAGAATGGTGTAGGAAAAGGAAGGTATAGGACTCTTATGGAAATAAGTAGATTGATGAGTTATTAAGAATATTATCAAAATCATTTTAAGGATATATTCTGAAAACAGGAGTGAATATAGTACCTTCTAAAGTCAGAACTCTCTACTCATATAGAATTGCTGAATAGGCGTAAGCCTATTTCGAAGCATATTCGGATTCAGGTAGTCCAGCACATATGCAGAAGAGAGACAATGATAAGTTGGACAGGAATTCACTTGTTTGTGGGTTATCCTAGTGAAATGAAAGTAGGTTTACAGTCTTAAAAATCAGAAGGTCATTGTTAGCATCAATGACCGATTTTTAGAAAAGGACTATGTAATAAACCATGTGCCTATAGGAAAATTTGTTCTTAAGGAAATAATAAAAGGCATGTCTAATCTAGTACCAACTGTACAAGATGAAGATATCACAAGGAAACTGCAACACGTATCACAAATGATACACAATTGCAGAAAGTGTCTTGTCGTAGTGGGAGGGTTGTTAGGCAACCTAAAAAGATTCATGTTTTGGGAGAGTTTTTGGACTCGATCCCTGGAGGACATGAACCTGATCTCCGGACATATGACAAAACACTCCAAGATAAAGATGCAACATCTTAGCAAAGAGTAATGAATAACAGAATTAGAATATATGTATTCTAATAAAATCTGGAAGCTTGTGGAACCACCAAATGGTGTAAAAGCTTTTGGGTGTTAAAAGGTCTATAATAGGAAAAGAGGGATAGAAAGGAAGGTAGTAACTTTCAAAGCAAGGCTTGATGAAAAAGGAAACTTTTTCACTGGTAGCCATGCTTAAGTCTATCCGGATTCTTTTATCTATTTGGCAAGTGGATGTCAAGACAGCATTCCTTAATGGAAGACTTGATGAAAGCATCCATATAAAGCAACCAGAAGGGTTCATTGCAAAGGGCTAAGAGCATCTTGTGTGCAAGCTTAGTCAGTCTATGGACTGAGGCAAAGCTTCAAGGTCTTGGAATATCCGGTTTATCAAAGTAATCCAGACCTTTGGATTTATTGAGTAAACGGATAATTCTTGTGTATACAAAAGGTGTGATGGAAACGTGGTGGTATTTCTTGTACTATACGTAGATAGCATTTTTGGTAGTTGGAAACAATATCAAAATGTTGTCAGAAGTAGGGGTATGGTTGTACAAATAATTCGATATAAAGGATTTGGGAGAATATATATATTCTTGAGATCAAAGTAATAAGGGATCACAAGAAAAGAATATTTTACTTATCCCAAGCTTTATACATCGAAAAAATCCTTGCTCGTTTTAAGCATGCAAAACTCCAAGAAAGGTTTCTTACCTTTTCAGGATGGAGTAACTTTATCTAAAGATATGTCTCTGTAGACATCAAAAGAGATAAAGGAAATAAAGGCAGTTCTTTATGCTTCGGCTGTCGAAAGCCTAATGTATGCTATGCACGAGATCAGAAATCTGTTTTGCCAAGGGCATAGTTAGCAGATATCAAAGTAACCCTAGACAAGGACATTGGACTGCAGTAAAGCATATATTAAAGTACCTTAGAGGCGCTAGAGATTATATGCTAGTTTACAAGGCAGTTAATTTGGTCCCTGTGGGTTACACGGATTTTGGCTTCCAATCGGATAGGGATAATAATAAGTCAACCTCGGGGTTTTGTGTTTACTTTAGGAGGTAAAGTCATAACTATGGAAGAGTGATAAGCATAGGTGTTTTTCTGGACTCCACCATAGAAGCTTAGTATATGGCAAGCCTCTGAGGTAGCCATAAAAGCTGAATGACTTAATAACCTCAAGATAGACTTAGATATGATTTCTGGTTTGTCCAAAGATTGTTACAATTTATTGTAATAATGTTGGTGCAGTAGCAAACTCGAAGAAACCATAAGTCTATAAGGAAAGTAAACACAATAGAGCGCAAGTACCACCCAATACGAGAAATCGTATAAACGAGGAGAAGTTGTTGCTGCCTAGAATGCATCAGGTGATGACCTATAGATCTTTTCACTAAGGTCCTTAAGGCAAGAGCTTTTTGATGGGCATGTTGAAGGGTTGGAAATCAGATGAATGGCAGCAGATATGGCAGCTTAGTCTTTTAGTATAAGTGGGAGATTGTTAGAGTGTATACTAAAAGCCTAGCTTTTGGTATAAACATTTATCTAGAAATAAGAATCACATTGGTCAAATATCTACATTTATGATAAATGTAGTTGTTCAATTAATTTATATTGTAGATAACATGGTGTGTGGTGTCACACACAGAGGATCATGTTATCAGTACCTTATAAATTATAAACAGTAACTCACGACCATAATGGAAAGGAACAAACCATTGGAAGGTTGTAGTGTAATTAGGTATTAGTTTATCTTAACTATATAATTACACTAGTACACTTAGAGTGTATTGAGTAGGACCATTAGAGGTCGTTTCTTTTATACTGACTTTATAAAGAAACAAAGACCTCAGTTATTATGGAAGTGTGTGCTCTTAATCCTAATATAATAACAAGCACATATATTTGATATTTATTTCTTTAATTTATCAATGGGTGAGATTTAGTTCGATGAATCAATAAGCCCGATAAGTTCGGAAATGATATCACTTATATGGTGTATTGTTGATTATAGAAGGAAACTGTGTCCTAGTGATCTAGGTTGAGAATGTCCTCAAGAGGAACTCATAAGCATTGTCATGTTAAACCCTGCAGGTGGACTTAGTCCGACATGATAATAAGGTTGAGTGGTACTACTCTTAGACTAAGATATTAATTAAATGAGTTGTCAGTAACTCACTTAATTAATGGACATTTGATATCTTAAACACAGGGAGACTAATACACTCATAATAAGAAGGAGCCCAAAATGTAATTTGGGATTGGTGCGGTAGTTCAATAATAGTTCTTTAGTGGAATGAATTATTATTGATGGAATTAAGTTGTGTGTTCGGGGCGAACACGGGAAGCTTAATTTCATCGGGAGACCAAAACCAATTCCTCCTCTCGGTCCCTATCGTAGCCTATTGTATATAGAGATTTATACCCACCACATACCCACCTTCTTACCCAACCAATAGGGGCCGGCCAAGCTAAGCTTGAAGCTCAAGCTTAGGGCCGGCCAAGCCTAAAGGTTGGCCTTAAGGTGGCCGGCCAATAGCTTGGAGCCCAAGCTTAGGTGGCCGGCCACATCATATTAAAAAGGATTTTTTAAAAATTATTTCTTATGTGGATATCATAGTTTTAAAAGAGAGTTTAAAAATTAAATCTTTCCTTTTAAAGCTTTCTACAAAGATTAAGAAAAGATTTGAAATCTTTCCTTATTTGTAGATTGAAAGGAGATTTTATTTTTAAGAAAACTTTCCTTTTAACCATGATAATAATTTAAAAGAGAAGTTTAAAATTAAATATTCTCTTTTATTAGTTTCTACAAAGATTAAGAAAAGATTTGATATCTTTCCTTATTTGTAGATTGAAAAGAGATTTTAATTTTAGAGATAACTTTCCTTTTTGGAAATTATCCACATGTTTAAAAGAAGAATTTTAATTTATAAAATTTCCTTTTTATTAACCAATCATGAAAGGATAAAATTATTGGAGAAATTTTTATAAATTTCTAGAAACAAATTAGGAAGTTTTAATTCTTGTGTGAATTAAATTTTCCTTGTTTTGGGGAATTAGAAGTGGCCGGCCATCATTATTAAAAGAAGAAAATTATTTTTTAATTAAAATAATTTTTATTTTTTATGACAAAAGAATTAAGGAATTTTTTATTAAAATTTCCTTATTTGTCAAGACCAAGGATTATAAAAGAGGGGGTAGAGGTGCCTTCACGGGTGATCAACTCTATTATTCTTCTCCTCTCTTTTCCTCCTTGGTGGCCGGCCCTAGCTTCTTCCTCTTCTCTTCTTCTTATGGCCGGCGGCAACCTCTCTTGGAGCTCTTGATGGTGGCCGGTTCTAGCTAGGAGAAGAAGGAGAGAAAGGTGGTTTTGTTTCTTGCATCCCTTGGAGCTTGGTGGTGGTGGCCGGACCTCTACTTCTCTTGGAGAATTGTGGTGGCCGAAACTTGCAAGGAAGAAGAAGGTGCTTGGTGGTTCTCATCTCGGAAGATCGTTGCTCACACAACGTCCGAGGTTAGAAGAGGAATACGGTAGAAGATCAAGAGGTCTTTTTAGAAGGTATAACTAGTAATTTTTCCTTTCCGCATCATGCTAGTTATTTATGGAAATAATACCAAATACAAGAGGCTTATGATTCTAGTATTTCGAATATGTTTTTCGAAGTTGTGTTCTTTTATTTTTCTTTTCCTTGTGATTTGATTGTTCTTTTCGGTTAACCTAAAGTTATTTTAGGAAATTAAATATTAGCTTTCCATAAAAGGTTTTGTCTAGTCGGTGGTGGTTGCTCCCATATCCAAGAAGGCCATGTGCCTCGCCACGTCAGTACTGGGAACCAATTATGGAAATTAATATTTAATGGAATTAATAACTCAAGGTGACTTAGGTCGAACGTGTTAAGTTCCGCAGGAGATCCAAGTCAAAACCTAAAAGAACAAATAGATTAAGTTTTGGATCAAATGTGTTAAGTTCCGCAGGCGATCCAAAATTTAATTTAAAAGAACACATGGTAGCTAGGAAAAGGTTCAGACCTTTGTACAAAATTTTTGTACAGTGGAACCTCTAGGTTTTCCGAGTAGCAACCAACACGGCCACCACCACGGGAAGAGAGGGAGGAAAAATAGAATAGAGTTATTAGCCATGAAGGCACCCCTACCCCTCTTTTATAATCCTTGGTCTTGGCAAATAAGGAAAATTTAAATAAAAACTTCTTTATTACTTTGCCATGAAAAGGAAAATTTAATTAATTAAAATTAAAATCCTTTTCTTAAACTGTATGGTCGACCACTTTAAAAGCTTCCAAAATTAGGTAAGTTTTAAACAAAATTAAAACTTCCTTATTTGTTTCCGGAAATTTTAAAATAAAAATTTCTCTAATAATTTATCCCTTCATGGTTGGTTATAAAAGAAAATATATAAATTAAAATTTCTATATTAAAACATGTGGATGATTTCCAAAAAGAAAAGTTATCTTTAAAATTAAAATCTCCTTACAATCTACAAATAAGGAAAGATATCAAATATTTTCTTAATCCTTTGTAGAAACATATAAAAGGAAATATTTAATTTTAAAAACTCTCTTTTTAAATCATGAACTTGGTTTACAAAAAAGGAAAGTTTTATCAAAATTAAAATCTTCCTTTCAATCTACAAATAAGGAAAGATATCAAATCTTTTCTTAATCTTTTGTAGAAAGCTATAAAAGGAAAAAATTTATAATTTTTAAAACTCTCTTTTAAAAACATGTAATCCACATAAGAAAAATTTTAAAATAAAAATCCCTTTTATTTTATATGTGGCCGGCCACACCTAGCTTGGACTCCAAGCTAGGGCCGACCACTAATCTTGGCTCAATCTTTGGGGGTCTTGGCCGGCCCTAGCTTGGGCTCCAAGCTAGCTTGGCCGGCCACCAAAGAGTGGGTAAGAAGGTGGGTATAATTCTCTATATACAAGATGTTATGATAGGGACCGAGAGGAGGAATTGGTTTTGGTCTCCCGATGAAATTAAGCTTCCCGTGTTCGACCCAAACACCCAACTTAATTTCATCAATAATAATTCATACCACTAAAGAATTATTATTGAACTACCGCACCAATCCCAAATTATATTTTGGACTCCTTCTTATTATGAGTGTGTTAGTCTCCCTATGTTTAAGATGTCGAATGCTCACTAATTAAATGAGTTACCGACAACTCTCTTTAATTAATATCTTAGTCCAAGAGTAGTACCACTCAACCTTATCGTCATGTCAGACTAAGTCCACCTGCAGGGTTTAACATGACAATCCTTATGAGCTCCTCTTGGGGACATTATCAACCTAGATGACTAGGACACAGTTTCCTTCTATAATCAACAACACACACTATAAGTAATATCATTTCCCAACTTATCGGGCCTTTTGATTTATCGAGCTAAATCTCACCCTTTGAAAAATTAAAGAAATGAATACTAAATATATGTGCTTGTTATTATATTAGGATTAAGAGCACACACTTCCATAATAACTAAGGACTTGTTCTTTTATTAAGTTAGTATAAAAAGAACTTTCCATAAATGGTCCTGCTCAATACACTTAGAGTGTACTAGTGTAATTTATTAGTCAAGATAAACTAATACCTAATTACACTACGACTATTCCAATGGTTTGTTCCTTTCTATCTTAGTCGTGAGCTACTGTTTATAATTTATGAAGAACCGATAACACTATCTCCTGTGTGTGACACCACACACCGTGTTATCTACAATATAAATTAATTGAACGACTACACTCAGTATATATAAATGTAGATATTTGACCAATGTGATTCTTATTTCTAAATAAATGTTTATACAAAAGCTAGGCTTTTACTATACACTTTAACAATCTCTCACTTATACTAAAAGACTATGCTGTCATATCTACTGCCATACATCTAATCTCCATCCCTTCAACATGCCCATCAAAAGCTCTTGCCTTAAGGGCCTTAGCGAAAAGATCTCATAGGTTATCATCTGATGCAATCTATGTGGCAACAACTTCTCCTCGTTATACGATGTCTCGTATTGGGTGGTACTTGTGCTCTATTGTGTTTACTTGCCTTATGAACTTATGGTTTCTTCGAGTTTGCTACTGGACCACTATTATTACAATAAATTGTGATAATTTTGGGTAAACCAGAAATCATATCTAAGTCCATCATGAAGTTTCTGAGCCATTTAATTTCTATGGCTGCCTCAGAGGTTGCCACATATTCAGCTTTTATGGTGGAGTTTGAAAAACATCTATGATTAACACTCCTTCAGTGTTATGGCTTTACCTCCTAAAGTAAACACAAAACCCCGAGGTCGACATACTACTGTCCCTATCTGATTGAAAGTAAAAAATCTGTGTAACCTTCAGGGAGCAAATTATCTGCTTGGTAAATCAACATATAATCTCTAGTCCTTCTCAGGTACTTTAATATATGCTTAACAGCAGTCCAATGTCCTTGTCCAGGGTTACTTTGATATCTGCTAACCATGCCTACGGCAAAGTAGAAATCCGATCTCGTGCACAACATAGCATACATTAGGCTTCCGATAGTCGAAGCATAAGGAACTGCTTACATGTCCTCTATCTCCTTTGATGTCTTCGGAGACATCTCTTTAGATAAAGTTACTCCATGCCTGAAAGGTAGAAACCCTTTCTTGGAGTCTTGCATGCTAAAATTGAGCTAAGATAGTTTTGGTATATGAAGCTTAGAATAAGCACAACATTCTTTTCTTGTGATCCCTTTGATCCCGAGAATATGCGCGCATCCTCCCAAGTCCTTCATATCGAATTGTTTGGACAACCATACCCTTACTTCCAAAAACACTTTGATATTGTTTCCAACTACCAAAAATGTCATCTACGTGTAGTACAAGAAATACCACCACGTTTCCATCACACTTCTTATATACGCAAGACTTATCCGGTCACTAAATAAATCCATAGGTCTGGATTACTTTATTAAACCGGATGTTCCAAGACCTTGAAGCTTTGCTTCAGTCCATAGACCGATTGAGCTTACATACTAGATGTTCTTTGCCTTTTAAAATGAACCCCTCTGGTTGCTTTATATGGATGCTTTCTTCAAGACTTCCATTAAGGAAAGCTGTCTCGACATCCACTTGTCAAATCTCATAATCCATATGAGCAACAATAGATAAAAGAATCTAGATAGACTTAATCATGGCTACTGGTAAAAAGTTTCCCTTTTTCAACAAGCCTTGCTTTGAAAATTTTCACTTTCCCGTCTATCCCTTTTTTTATTGTAGACTTATTTTCATCCAATGGCTTTTACACCATTTGGTGGTTCTATAAGCTCCCAGAATTTATATTCATCACTCTTTACCAAGATGATGCATCTTTATCTTGGAGTGCTTCGCCATATAACTAGGGATTGAGTTCATGTTCACCAGGGATCAAGTCCAAAGACTCTCCCAAAACATGAATCTTTCAGGTTGCTTAACAACCCTCCCACTACGACGAAGCACTTTCTATAATTGTGTATCATTTGTGATACGTGTTACAGTTTCTTGTGATATTTCATCTTGTATAGTTGGTACTAGATTAGATGAGTCCTTTATTATTTCTTTAAGAACAAATTTACTTATGGGCTAGTGGTTCATTACATAGTCCTCTTTTAAAAAAATGTGCATTGGTGCTAACCATGACCTTCTGATTTTTAGGACTATAAACCTTATTTCATTTCTTTAGGATAACCCACAAACAAGTGAACACCTGTCTAACTTATCAGTGTCTCACTTCAGCACATGTGCTGGACTACCCCAAATCCAAATATGCTTCAGATTAGGCTTACGCCTATTCTACAATTCTATGGGAGTAGAGAGTTCTGACTTGGAAGTTACTATATTCACTTCTGTTTCAAGAGTATATCCTCAAAACGAATTTCTAAATAACTCATCATCGATCTAATCATTTCCATAAGAGTCTTATTCCTTTGTTCCGTTACACCATTCTGTTGGGGTGTACCAGGTGTAGTTAGTTAGGATTAAATCTCGACTTCTGATAAGTGACTCCTAAACTCTCTTAAGAGGTACTCGCCACTACGATCTCACTGTAGTATCTCGATAATTTTACCTTAACGTTTCTCCACATTAGCCTTGTACTCTTTGAACTTATCAAAGTACTTAGACTTGTGGTACATCAAGTAAATGTACCCGCATCTTAAATAGTCTTCTATAAAAGAGACGAAATATTCAAAACCACCTCTTACCTGGATAGTCATAGGTCTACACAAATCAGAATGAACCTGTTCCAACACATCTTTGGCTCTATACTCCTTAGACTTAAAAAGTCTTTTGGTCATTTTTTCTTCCAAATATGTAACACCCATAGGATCCCTAGAAATTTTACATGAATTTATGCATGGTTAAATAGGTTTCATGTGGACTCTTATTTTAAAAAAAAAACCAAAAAGAGGCATGACCAAGAATTGAACCTTGGACCTCTTAGTAAGTGGTTCCATGTTATAACCAGTAGCCCCAGCAGGGGTGTGCTGTTATGAAAAGAGGGAAATTATGGTTAAAGGTAAGGAAAGTGAAGGCTCTCTTCACTAAGAAGGAGAAGTCCAAGTTTCCTTCTTCTTCTTACAATGAAAAGAGAGTTTTGCTTTCTCCCTTCATTTAGGATGAGTAAAAGAAAAGGGAAGGAAAAGTTCATTTTTCCTTCTTCCTTTCATTTGGAATAAAAGGAGAAAAGGAAAGAGAAATTTTCATTTTCTTCTCTCTTCCTCCTCCCTCCTCCTCTCCACCGAAACCAAGCTCCCTCTTCTCACCATTGCCGAGACCAAGCTAAAAGAATTCTTCTCTAGGAAAGCTTCACAAGCAAGGTTACTTCTCTTAGAGAATTAAGCGAGAGGAAGTAAGTATTCCCCCTCACCTGCAGTACAAGTAGCCTCCTACGTTTTCTATGCTTAAAATGATTTGAAAAGAAACTTAGGGTTTGGCCATGATAAGTTTTGAAATGAAAACATGCTTGTTTATGCTCCTTCATGATACATGATCTCTTATATGTTGTTAGTTAAGAGTTTTATGCTTCATGTGGTATTAAAAGTTTAGAAACCCTACCTTGAAGTTTCGGCCAAGTTGAGATACAAGGTCAAGGGCAAAGTTTTGAAATGAAAACATGCTTGTTTATGCTCCTTCATGATACATGATCCCTTATATGTTGTTAGTTAAGAGTTTTATGCTTCATGTGGTATTAAAAGTTTAGAAACCCTACCTTGAAGTTTTGGCCAAGTTGAGATACAAGGTCTGTAACACCCCGCCCTCCTCACTACTGGACTATGAAGGCGGAGCGCTACTGGACTACTAACTTATCTTAACTAACATTGTACACATGTTGATAGTAATTCCTAAAACTCTCGGAGAACTCAAAACTTACAATTAACTAACAACGGAAGACTAAATGACTCATCTAATACATTCTACTCAACTCTTTGTTAATAAATTCTTATGCTAAATCCCAAGGCTTCTATAGTCCAGGCATCACACATCCATCCGCACCTCCTTGTCGCCTTCCTTTGCTATAACTTTTCCTTTCCCTTATCTGCAGTAAGAGGAAAATGCATCTATAAGCAAAATTGCTTAGTAAGCGCTATCTAACTCACAAAACTCGAATATGCATGTGAATATACTGAAATCTAAAAGCTGAATGCTCAAAAGGGAAACTACTCATGCTCATCTACAAGCAAAAGAAACATACTGAAATGCTAAACGTGTATAACAAATCTATACAATCATGCTAGCATAATCTTGCTGAATTTTAAACACTTTCTGAATCTTATTTCACTTGTTTAAAAACTTATACTTTAATACTTCAAAATAATAATCAACTTTCTTCTTGGGCCCAGGCATAGTACCATCTTATGCGCGTTCCCTAATAGGTTGGGGTAGCGAGCCACCAATCCTAAAAGAGCAGACCTCGGTCTACCAGGGCCAAGACCTCGGAATTGGACACCTGGATTTGTTTAACGACAACCTCGGAAGTCGAGTACTAGCCTCTTAAATAAAGTAAAATACTTGTTATCTTTTATTACTTCTAATATATAATGCCTCGACATTTTCTTTAAGCACCTTGTGTGTCAAAATCCCTAAAGTCTTGACTTTGGGATCTACTTAAGGCCTTGGCCTTTTTCTTTCTTTTCTTTATCTTTCTTATACTTGTTAATACCTTTAATAAAAGAATGATTCTTTAAAAACTGAAATGTTTAAACAAATTCTAACTTTGAAATGCATAAACAAAAATCTGCATACTATGCTAATCAAAATTCTGCATACTATTCTAATCAAGATTTTGCATTCTATGCTACACTATTTCTACATAATATGCAAACATAAAATCTACACTATAAGCTTAATTAAAATCTGCAATATAAGCTCTACATAAAAATCTGCATTATAAGCTTAATTAAAATATGCACTATAGGCTTAATTAAAAATCTGCACTATAAGCGTTTAATTAAAATCTGCAATATAAGCTCTACATAAAAATCTGCATTATAAGCTTAATTGAAATCTGCACTATAGGCTTAATTAAAATCTTCACTATAAGTCTAAATAAAAATCTGCACTATGAGCTTAATTAAAATCTGCACTATAGTCTTAATTAAAATCTGCACTATAAGCCTAAATCAAAATCTGCACTATGAGCTTAATTAAAATCTGCACTATAAGCCTACATAAAAATCTGCACTATAAGCTTAATTAAAATCTGCACTATATGCTTAATTAAAAATCTGCACTATAAGCGCTTCTCATGCTTCGAATTCAAGAAGAACAAAGGTCCGAAACTACTCCTACTGCAGGTGAGAAGCACTTACCTTGCTTCTTGGACTCACAACCGAACAAAAAGGGCTTCTAGGACCTTAGCCGTCCGCCGAAGATGATGCCCTAACTCCCTTTCGTTTTCTGCCCGAGCTCCGCCATCGTACGCAAAAGAGAAGGAGAGAATGGTTTAAGTCATGGGAAAACAGAGCATCAACTTGTCCCTTTTTATAACTTAATATTTCTGTTAACTCCTTAAATAAATTCGCTATCTTTTCTAAACAGACAAATCCAACATCAACTTATCCCTTTTATAATCCAATATTCTGTTAATTATTTTAAATAAATTCGCTACTTTTTCTAAACAAACAAATCCAACATCAACTTATCCCTTTTATAATATTCTGTTAACTATCTTAAATAAATTTGCTACCTTTTCTAAACAAACAAATCCAAGATCATCTTATCCCTTTTATAATATTCTATTAACTATCTTAAATAAATTCACTACCTTTTCTAAACAGAAAAATCTAAGCTTGAAATCTGAAAGCATCATTAAGGGTTCTAATCAACCTTGAATCCGATCCAACATTTGCTCAACCAACTCATGAACTGAACACATAAAAAAAAACATCTCTAAGCACTTCAATCCTATCCAAAAAACTCCAAACCATTCATGCCCATTCCAAAGCACAAACCGAAACTTCCCAAAACTCCTGTTCAGTGCCACTGCCAGAAAACCAAAAAGGGACCGAGAATGCTAGGTCTCTGGAGTAAAGAAAGGATCAAATACAACAACGAATTCGATCTCAACAAGAACTCAGAACTAGCTTACTCATTCCTATCCGAAAAACCAAAATTCGAAGCTATTCTACAAGAACAGAATACAAGATCAAAACCAAACTGAAAACTAGGGTTCATGCATGCTTCGGATTGCAAAGAAAAGAAATAAAAACCCCGGAGCTACCCTTACTGCAGGTGAGTAGCGACTTACCTTTGTTCCCTTGACTCACAGCCGAAGGAGAAACCTTCTAATGCTTCTAGGGCTTCGGCAACACTCCAAATCCGGCGATTCCTCGCGTCCACAGCTTCCCTTCGACGAGAGGATCCCGAAATGGTGAAGAGCTCCCGACGTTAGCTCCCTCGCTGGCCTCCGGAGGTGAAAACCCTAACTTGCCTCGCCTTCCGCCCGAGCACGGCCGTCGCGCGCAGAAGAGAGACGCGAGGAGAGGAGAAAGGAAACTTTAGATCGCGGTAATCCATCAAGCCCTAAGTTCTCCTCTTTTATAATCCAATATTCTGTTATGGCTTAAGACCAATTCCTTATAAATTTGTTTACAAAATACTTGCTTGGTCTTTTGGCTAGCTCGTTCGCTTAAGACTTGGACCGGGTTGGGGGTTTGCGGGTTCGAACCTTAGCCGGAACTCCCTTTTTCTTTTAATTATTTTCTGTTACCAACTACTCTTTAAATACTATTTGTTCTATATATGATTAACAAAACTTGCTTAGCTCAGTTGGTTGGCTGACTTTGGTTAGGGTCTAGTTTGGTCCGAGATCTTGGGTTCAAAACCCGATCTTAACACTTTTTATCTCTTCTTTTATTTTTAAACTTCTTGCTCTTGGTAAAAATACCAAACGAACTCCAAAAATTGCATAAAAATATTCTATAAATTTCTAAAAATCTCTAGAATTTTTCTATAGCATTTCTAAATATTTTTGAATTATTTTTGGGGCTCAAAATGAGGAAATTTGGGGCGTTACAAGGTCTAGGGCAAAGTTTTGAAATGAAAACATGCTTGTTTATGCTCCTTCATGATACATGATCTCTTATATGTTGTTAGTTAAGAGTTTTATGCTTCATGTGGTATTAAAAGTTTAGAAACCCTACCTTGAAGTTTCGTCCAAGTTGAGATACAAGGTCTAGAGCAAAGTTTTGAAATGAAAACATGCTTGTTTATGCTCCTTCATGATACATGATCTCTTATATGTTGTTAGTTAAGAGTTTTATGCTTCATGTGGTATTAAAAGTTTAGAAACTCTACCTTGAAGTTTCGGCCAAGTTGAGATACAAGGTCTAGGGCAAGGTTTTGAAATCTAATCATGCTTGTATATGCTTCCTTATGATGTATGATCTTTAATATATGGTTGGTTTAAGTTTCATGCTTCATGTTGTATTTAAAAGTTTAAAACCTTACCTTTAGGTTTCGGCCAAGAATGGATGAAAGGCTTAGGGAAAAATTTTGTAACCTAACTATGCTTGTATATGCTTCCTCATGATGTATGACCTCTAATATATGGTTGGTTTAAGTTTCATGCTTCATGTTGTATTTAAAAGTTTAAAACCTCACCTTTAGGTTTTGGCCAAGGTTGAATTTGAGACTTAGAGCAAAGTTTTGAAATCTAACTATGCTTATATATGCTTCCTTATGATGTATGATCTTTAATATATGGTTGGTTTAAGTTTCATGCTTCATGTTATATTTAAAAGTATAAAACCTTACCTTTAGGTTTCGGCCAAGAATGGATGAAAGGCTTAGGGAAAAATTTTGTAACCTAACTATGCTTGTATATGCTTCCTCATGATGTATGATCTCTAATATATGGTTGGTTTAAGTTTCATGCTTCATGTTGCATTTAAAAGTTTAAAACCTCACCTTTAGGTTTCGGCCAAGGTTGAATTTGAGACTTAGAGCAAAGTTTTGAAATATAACCATGCTTGTTTATGCTTCTTCATGATGTATGATCTCTTACATGTTGTTAGTTTAAGTTTCCATGCTACATGTTGTATTGAAAAGTTGGAACCTCACCTTTAGGTTTCGGCCAAGAATGAGTTAGGGTTTGTATGAAGATCAAAACCCCAACCATGCATGATAATGACTCCTTATGATGTGCTATGGACTTTAGGTCACCTTGTTGTATGTTATATGCTAAATGTTGTGTGCACTTATGCCATCATGTTATGATTCCTAATGATATGCTTTATGTTATGTGCACTTATGCCATCATGTTATGATTCCTTATGATATGCTTATGTTATGTGCACTTATGTCATCATGTTATGATTCGTTATGATATGCTTTATGTTATGTGCACTTATGTCATCATGTTATGATTCCTTATGATATGCTTATGTTATGTGCACTTATGCCATCATGTTATGATTCCTTATGATATGATTATGTTATGTGCACCTCATGCTATCATGATATGTTTATGAAAGGCTTATGTAAGATGAAAAGCATAAGAGATGCTTCCCTTAAGTTGGAATCAAGAGCACTCTTCATGATATGACAAAGAGATGCTTCCCTTAAGTTGGGATTAAGAGCTCTCTTCATGATATGATAAAAATATGATACGCCATGATATGACAAGAAACATGATATGCTATGATATGATAAGAAACATGATATGCTATTTTACTTTTGTATGGCTTGTACCAAGGGTGGGCTCCACAAGCGCCCCTAGGTCGATGGTCTATGAAACGAGCCTAGTAAAAGAGATGGGCTCCTAAGTTGCCCCTAGGTCGATGATCTATGAAACGGGCCTAGTTCCTAGTAGGTTCAAGATTAGCTACCTTGGATCTATTTAGGATGCGCGCAGTTATGTATGTATGTGGTGCAAGCCAGGTCCTCATGTTAAGATTATGTTTAAGTATGTATATGATATATGTTTTCAAAAGGAAATCTTGCATATACTCATTTCATGATACATGTTTTCAAAAGAACATCTTGCATCTACAAGTTCATGTTATATGGTTTCCTTTATGCTTACTTAAGATGCTCTTGAAATATGTTTATGATGCTTATATGATCATGTTACTACTTTAAGTTTATGCTCTCACATGCTATGATATGATCTTATGCTCTCACATGATATGATATAACTTTATGTTTATGCTCTCACATGATATGATATGACTTTATGTTTATGCTCTCACATGATATGATATGACTTTATGTTTATGCTCTCTATGTTTATGTTCACATGATATGATGTGATTCTACGTTTATGTTCACATGATATGATATGACTCTATGTTTATGTTCACATGATATGATATGATTTTATGTGTATGCCTCACATGATATGATATGACTTATTGTTATGCTCTCACATGTTATGTTAGGATTTACCAAATGAACATGCTATTACTTTATGTTCATGCATGAATTATGGTTTTTGTGAGTAGGAAAGGAACTTACTAAGCCTATGGGCTTATAGTTTTCTTTATGTTTCCTTGTACTGCAGAAAAAGGAAAGGAATGGCTGAATTAAGAGGAGCAGCAGGAAAGGCAAGTGTGTGTGTGGCAGTGGCATGGTGGAAGAAAACAAAACTACTATATGTTTTATGTTCTAAGTTTTGCATATGAACCATGTGTTGTTTTTATGCCTTGATAGTACTTTAACTAGTATGGATAGTTCTGCACTTATATCCTTCAGGTTTCATACTAGTATGCTTATGATATCATGAATTATGCTTCCAGTTGTTGGCATTAATTATGTAGTATGCATGAATACTAGTATGTTTACATGTTCAGTATGATAAGTCTGATGTTTACTGCAGTTAGTGTAGAAATAATAAAGAAAAAAAAATTTAATAATTGTTTCCGCTGCCATGAAATTATATGTATACACGTATGTAAGTAAGTAACCCCACCCCTCCTTGAGCAGTGGGAGGGCGGGCGTTACAGTATCCGGCACCAGGAACACCATTTACACCTGTGCCTACTACATACTCGGCACCTGCACCAGAAGTACCAATTGCTCCTTGTCCAGTACCACCACCTACCGTACGTCCAGCTGCTCCTGCACATATTGATCCTGCAGTGCCACCAGGGGTACCTGCCCCGGCTTATGTAGCAACACCAGGGGTACCTCCCCCGACCTATCCAACGGTACCACTTGTAGTACCGGCTCCAGTGGTTCCACCAGTTCTCGCGGCGATCCCTACTCACCCTACTGATATGATTGCAGCACGAGCTCAGATCCCAGCTTTGGCAGAGTTGATGAAGAGCATATTCATGGTATTTCACGGAGAGACCGATCCGAGTGTGGCTCAGTCTTGGATAAAGACTTTGGAGCGGACTTTGTTCTATATGGCTTGCTCCGAGTGGGAGAAGGTAGAGCTGGCTACTTATCATTTATGGGATGAGGCCGACATCTGGTGGGATACACAGCGCTCGATTATTGGCGAACAACACATCACTTGGGCAAAATTTAGAGAGGCTTTTGAGAGGCAATACTTCCCACGGTCTTATCAGATGACACGCCGACAGGATTTTCTGAGTCTTCAACAGAACAACCGCACGGTAACATAATACAATGCCGAATTTAATCGGTTGGCCAGATTTTGTCCAGAGTTAGTTGCTGAGGATAAGTCTCGTATGCTTCAGTTGTCCAGGGACTGCATGGACATCTTCAAGTAAAGATTGCAGGTTTTGGTAATTCATCATATACAGAGGCATTGGATAGAGCTCTTATGATTGAGGCGGCTCAGCAGAGGGCGAATGCGGACAAGAAAAGGAAGCAGACAGATCGGACTTCAGGACAGACCCAGCAGCCACAGGCTACCATACAGCAACAGAGTGGTCACAGTCAGTCGGATCAGGGTACTTCTGGGGCATCAGGCTGACCTGATAAATCGAGGTGGACTTCCACCGGACGTTTCTGGTCTTCTCAGCAGAAACAGAAGCAGTCCTCCAGTGACATGCACTACACCCGATGTGGGTCTAGAGATCACATCACATCATCTTGCTCCCTGGGACAGTCAGTTTGCTATTATTGTAAACTGCCTGTGCATATGATCCGAGATTGCTCACTGAAGGCTCAGCATGTTGCTTTCGAAGTTTCTGTTCAGGGAGGACAATTCGGTCAGACAAAGACTCAGCGAGGGGGGGGGCAGAAAGGCCAATCTTCGCATCGTCCGCAGAGGACAGCCCCTCTGGCAGTAACTGCATATGGCATGCACGGACAGGAGCACTCCAGTGCTCACACGGTATTGCAGGGTTCTGTTTCGGGACCTCAGTATCAGCTACAACCCCAGCCATTGGTCCAATACCAGTCGTAGCCTCAACCACTAGCCCAATATCAGCTCCAGCTACAGTCACTAGTTCAGTATCAGTCGCAGCCCCAGCCACCGGTTCAGTACCAGTCACAACCCCAACCACTGGTCCAGTATCGCCGCAGCCCTCATATCCAGTTCCGGCTCAGTATCCAGTACCGCCTCAGTGGCAGACTCAGACTCCAGCTCAGACGCAACAACCTCTGGTAGTGCTACCACCTCCACCCCCGCCAGAGACTGGACGAATTCACGTGGTTACCAGAGAGGATGCACAGCGGGCCGACAGATCCATTTTTCATGGTACGATTTTAATTTATGCATTTTCTGCTGATATGCTGATTGACACTGGTAGTTCGCATTCCTTTATTTCTCGGGTAATCATGAGGGAGATGGGTAGATTACCTGTTCTTAGGCCACAACGACTGACCGTCTCCCTACTGTTCGATGATACATTAGACATCACTCAGGAGGTCAGAGAATCCATTGGACTTTGGAAACCATATACTCACTGTAGATTTATTGGTACTCGAAATGGTCGAGTTCGATATTATCCTTGGCATCGATTGACTGTCAGCATACCATGCCACAGTTGATTGCCAGACGAGGGTGGTCACATTCTGACCTCCGATCTAACCCTCATGGGATTTCACTGGCATCAGGGATGAAAATATATCTACCATTTCTACGATTCATGCTCAGAAGCTTGTCACATGGTTGTCAGGGATTTCTATTGTCGTTAATTAATGCCGACGACAACAGTAGATCTCAACTCTCAAACGTTCCAATGGTTCGAGAGTATCCGGATGTATTTCCAAATGAGCTACCAGGCTTGTCTCCCCGAAGGTAAGTGGAGTTTACTATTGAGCTAATTCCGGGGACCGCGCTAGCATCGAAAGCACCTTATCGTATGACACCGAAAGAGTTGGACGAGTTAAAGGTCCAACTCCAGGAGTTATTGGACAGGGGATTTATTCTCCCTAGTGTATCTCCGTGGGGTTCTCCGGTATTGTTCGTCAAGAAAAATGATGGTACTCTTAGGTTGTGCATTGATTATAAACAGCTGAATGTTGTGACCGTCAAAAATAAGTATCCCTTATCATGGATTGAAGATTTGTTTGATCAGCTCAGAGGTACATCAGTGTATTCTAAGATTGATCTGCGGTCTAGATATCATCAGCTGAGAGTCAAAGATTCTGATATTCAGAAGACAACATTCCGCACCAGATACGGACATTATGAGTTCTTGGTAATGCCATTTGGGCTTACCAATGCTCCAGCAGTGTTTATGGATTTGATGAACCGTATCTTTCTGGAGTATCTAGATCAGTTCGTTATCGTATTCATCGACGACATTCTGATCTACTCGTGTTCCGAAAAGGAGCATACACAGCATTTATGCATAGTCTTGGAGATTCTTCGACAACATAGTCTATATGAGAAGTTCAACAAGTGTGCTTTCTGGCTATCCTCAATCGGTTTTCTGGGACACGTGGTATCTAGCCGAGGTATTTCCGTAGATCCTCAAAAGATCAAGGTTGTCACCAGTTGGGAGCAGCCGAAATCAGTTCAGGAGATCCGCAGCTTCCTGGGATTGGTCAGATATTACAGATGGTTCGTCGAGGGTTTTTCTCGCATTGCTATGCCGCTGACACGCCTGACCAGGAAAGGCGTGAAGTTCACGTGGTCAAAAGCCTGCGAGACTAGCTTCCAGGAGCTGAAGAGGAGATTAGTGTCGGCACCAGTATTGGTTTTGACCTCCAGAGAGGACAGATTCGTGCTCTACACCGACGCTTCTCTACAGGGTTTGGGCGTTGTTTTGATGCAACATTGCAGGGTAGTCTCCTATGCCTCTCGTCAGTTGAAAGATCATGAGAAGAACTGCCCAATCTATGATTTGGAGCTAGCCGCTATTATCTTTGCATTGAAGATTTGGCGGCATCATCTATATGGTATTACATTTGAGATTCTCACTGATCATAAGAATCTCAAATATCTTTTCACTCAGAAGGAACTCAATCTCCGACAGAGGAGATTGATGGAGTTCCTGAAGGATTATGATTGTACCATTAGCTACCATCCGGGGAAAGCTAATGTGGTTGTCGATGTACTTAGCCGAAAGGCCAGAGGGACTTTAACTGGTCACAGAGCGTTAGTCATGGACTTGATTCAGGGTTTCTCCGAGTTGGGCCTTCAGGAGCAGAGACAGACAGAGCAGGGTATTCTGGTTACCATGATTGCTCAGTCGTCGATCAAGATGAGGATCCGAGAGGCCCAGGCTGGTGATCAGCACTTACAGTCCATTGGTAACCAAATAGTTTCTGGGTAGCAGATCGAATTCACCCGAGATGAGGAGGACATTATTTATTTCTGAGGCAGGCTATGCATACCTCAATCTCACCCGGTCTTGGAGGAACTACTTTAGGAGGCGCATCGCTCTCGATTTGTGATCCACCCAGGTGGAACACGGATGTATCGAGATTTGAAGCATTCCTATTGGTGGAACGGCATGAAGAAAGACATCGCGGAGTTTGTAGCTAGATTTCTAGTTTGTCAGCAGGTGAAGGCTGAGCACCAGAGACTTGCCGGATTACTTCAGAGGATTCCAATTCCAGAGTGGAAATGAGTGTAGGATCGAAAAGAATTTAGATATCTCCACAATAGCATGATATTGTCCACTTTGGGCCTAAGCCCTCATGGTTTTGCTCTTGGGCTCTACCCAAAAGGCCTCATACCAATGGAGATATCTTTTCTCTTATAAACTCATGATCTTTCCCATGTGTTTCCAATATGGGACTATTTTTGCAACCTTGCAACCCCAACAATGAGAGCACATCACTATGGATTTTGTGGTGGGATTGCCTAGGACACAACGATGTCATGACGTGATTTGGGTAGTCGTTGACCGATTAACCAAATCCGTGTATTTCTTAGCGATTCAGAAGACTGATTCGCTGGATCGATTGGCAGAGTTGTATTGTCGAGAGATCATTAGATTTCATGGTGTTCCTTTGAGCATTATATTGGATAGAGACCCACGGTTCACGTCCCGATTTTGGCAGAGTCTGCAGCAGGCCTTGGGCACAGCTCTGATTCAGCACAGCTTTCCATCTGCATATAGATGGGTAGTCGGAGCGAACCATTCAGACTCTAGAGGACTTGCTGAGGTCTTGCGTTGTGGATTTCGGAGGCAGCTAGGAGGACCACCTACCATTAGTAGAGTTCGCCTACAATAACAGCTATCATTCGACTATCCAGATACCCCATTTGAAGCATTGTATGGTAGACCTTGTCGAACACCCACCCTCTGGGAGGAGGTTGGAGAGGCCCAGCTGCTAGGACCTCAGAGCAGGAGGCCGAGTTGGTGCGCACTATTAGACAGAGGATGTCCGAGACGCAGGACCGCCAGAAGAGTTATGCTGATCAGAGATGAAGACCCCTGGAGTTCTCTACTGGCGATCATGTTTTTCTGAGAGTCTCACCCACGAAAGGGGTGAAGAGATTTTGCCTCCGAGGTAAGCTAGCTCCACGATACATTGTGCCTTTCTAGATCTTGGACAGGATTGGAGTAGTAACTTATCGTCTGGCGCTACCACCGGCGCTGGCAGACATCCACGATGTGTTCCATGTGTCTATGCTGAGGAGATACGTAGCCGACCCAACACATGTTCTGTCAGATATACCAGTTCCCATTTAGTCTGACATTACTTACGAGGAGGTTTCGATAAGGATTCTAAATCAGAAGGAGCGTCGGTTGCGGAACAAGACTATCCGATTGGTTAAAGTCAGATGACAACATCATTCCAACAAGGAAGCTACTTGGGAGCTTAAGGATACGATTTGAGCTCGATACCCCCATCTTTTCACTTGAGGTATGTGGGTTAATTTTCCGTTCAGCATTTATACTATTTATCTGTTGTTAGTAATTGCTGATGGTAAACAATGAAATTTGAGGACTAAAGTTTTATTGGTGGGGGAGAATATAAAATACGGCAATA
This sequence comes from Zingiber officinale, assembly GCF_018446385.1. Classification (NCBI taxonomy): domain Eukaryota; kingdom Viridiplantae; phylum Streptophyta; class Magnoliopsida; order Zingiberales; family Zingiberaceae; genus Zingiber; species Zingiber officinale. Next base: position 69,802,215 of record NC_056002.1, read on the forward strand.
AATATTAATTAAATAATAAGGTTAAATAGAGAAATAACCTTAACGAAATTTATAGAAATTTTTTGAGAATTTTTCAAAGGTCGTATGGTGCATGTTACGGTGATAAATATTAGGACACAAGAAAACCTGTTTAAGCTACCCGATTTAAACTAAGAAATGATTAATTTCCTTAATTACTTACTTTTCCTTTTTCATTAATTCTTTTCTCATGCCCTATTCCTTCTCTCGCCGAAAGCTTTCTCCTCCTCTGCCTTAGCTTCGCGCCGTCCGAACCCTTCTTCCTCGACGCCAACTTCTCTTCTCCTCTTCTCTCTCGAGCCGCACCGCCAAGCCACCTCTCTTTTCCGAACCTCTCCTCTTTCCCAAACCGACGTCGATCCTCTTCCTCTGTCATCTCCGCCATCGCCGAGTGCGGCTGCCGCCGAGTGCAGCCATTGTCGGAAGGAAGGATCAGCACCAGCATCACATCTCTGCCCTAGCGCCGACAGCCGATCTCCCTTCCCCTCCCGAGTCGCACACCGTTGACCTCTTCCTCTCCTCCCCGATGCACACTCTCTGCCCTGTGCGCCACCGCCCCTGTTGACACTATGCCCTAGATCGCCGGAAGTCGAGAGCTCGAGAAAGCGATAGAGGGCAGCAGTAATCCAACGATGTGATTGAAGGTGAGGGCTTAGGGTTGGTTTTCGATTTTGTGCTCTATTCTTGTCCAAATTTCTGCCGTGAGCATCACCTGTGTTGGAGTGGAAGGTTATGCTAACTGGAGAATGGTGGTCTCTGTTTGTAGATTCATTGTGCCGGTGGCGTTTTCGATCTCCAGCAACTTCTTCACCCGACAGCAACATATTTGGCCGAGGATCAAGAGCACTGACTTGGAGTTGAGGTAAGGAGTAGAGAATTGTATCTTTGTTGTAGATTTATTTAGGTTTAGAATTAATCTAATGGAATGATTAGGGTTAAGGCAACTAACCCTTGTTAACCATGGGATTGAATCTAGGTAGTGTTAATGTTATGTCGATTAGGGTTTTCCCTAAATTAGCTTGGAGAATTTATTTAGCTATTTAATTCCTATGAATTTAGCTAAATAAAATACTTTGATGCAGGATCTATTTGAGACGACATCACCACTTGTTGGGTTTTTATCGGATTCGACATTCTATTTGAGGCAGGTACTTGTGACTTATCTCTTGATATAGTCATGTTAGATATGCATAATGGTTTATTTCTAGTGGTAATGATTATGCTTGCATCTGCTTGATATGTCACTATCTAGTTCCTGTTGTCTACCTATATTCCTACCTGTTATGCATTCCTACTTATATTTTCATTGATTGCCGTTATCTGTATCCCTGTGCATAGAAATAGTGACTTACTTTGCCTACTGTGTAGTAGTTTTGTTGTTCGTCATATTTGATTTGTGTACCTAGACCATCGTATGATTTATTTACTTTTAGTGCATTTTATATAGACGTATTTGGTCTTTATCTACATGTTTAGTGTCATGCACCATCTTGCATGATTGCATGTTGGCGATGGTCAGCTCCATTATTGTTGAGCGCATCGCCAGTTACATGGTCTGCACACACAACCAATCATGAGTTAGTTGTAACACCCGCCCTCCTACTGCTCAAGCAGGGACGGGGTTACTTACTTACATACGTGCATACATATAAAATCATGGCAGCGAAAACAATTATAAAATTTTTTTCTACACTAACTACACTAAACATCATGCTTATCATATTGAACATGTACACATGCTAATGTTCATGCATATAACTTAGTTAGTATCAACTACTTGAAACATGATTCATGATATCATAAGCATACTAACATGAAATAAGGAGAACATAATTGCATACTATCCATACTAGTGCAAGTACCATCAAAGCATAATGACAACACATGGTTCATATGCAAACTTAAAACATATAAACAAAAAGCAGTTTTTTTTTCTTCCACCATGCCACTGCCACACACACACTTGCCCTTCCTACTGCTCCTCTTAATCTAACCATTCCTTTCCTTTTTCTGCAGTACAAGGAAACATAAAAAGACTATAAGCCCATAGGCTTAGTAAGTTCCTTTCCTACTCACAAAAATCATGAATCATACATAAACATAGAGTGATAACATGTTCATTTGGAAAATCATAACATAACATGTGAGAGCATAATATAAAGTCATATCATATCATGTGAGAACATAAACATAAAGTCATATCATATCAAATCATATCATATCATGTGACAACATAAGATCATATCATAGCATGTGAGAGCATAAACATAAAGTAATAATATGATCATATAAGCATCATTGGCATATTTTCAAGAGCATCTTAAGTAAGCATAAAAAAAACATATAACATGAACTTGTAGATGCAAGATATTCTTTTGAAAACATGTGACATGAGATGAGTATATGCAAGATGTCCTTTCGAAAACATATATCTTATACATACTTAAACATAATCTCAACATGAGGGCCCGGCTTGTACCACATACATACATGAATGCGCGCATCCTAAATAGATCCAAGGTAGCTAATCTTGAACCAACTAGGAACTAGGCCCGTTTCATAGACCATCGACCTAGGGGCAACTTAGGAGCTCATCCCTTTTACTAGGCCTGTTTCATAGACCATCGACCTAGGGGCGCTTATGGAGCCCACCCTTGGTACAAGCCATACAAAGTAAAATAGCATGTCATATCATGTCATATCATAACATATCATGTTCTTGTCTTATCATAACATTTCATGTTTTTGCCATATCATGAAGAGAGCTCTTGATCCCAACTTAAGGAAAGCATCTCTTTGTCATGTCATGAAGAGTGCTCATGATCCCATCTCAAGGGAAGCATCTCTTAGGCTTTTCATCTTACATAAGCCCTTCATAACATATCATAATAGCATGAGGTGCACATAACATAAAGCATATCATAAGGAATCATAACTTGATGTCATAAGTGCACATACATAAAGCATATCATAAGGAATCATAACATGATGTCATAAGTGCACATACATAAAGCATATCATAAGGAATCATAACATGATGTCATAAGTGCATATAACCTAAAGCATATCATAAAGAGTCATTATCATGCATGGTTGGGGTTTTGATCTTCCTACAACCCTAAATCATCCTTGGCCGAACCTTAAGGTGAGGTTCCAATTTTTTTAATACCACATGTAGCATGAAACTAACAACATGTAAGAAATCATATATCATAAGGAAGCATAAATAAGCATGGTTAGGTTTCAAAACTTTGCTCTAAGTCTCAATTTCAACCTTGGCCGAAACCTAAATGTGAGGTATTCAAACTTTTAAATACAACATGAAGCATGAAACTTAAACTAACCATATATTAAAGATCATACATCATAAGGAAGCATATACAAGCATGACTAGATTTCAAAACCTTGCCCTAGACCTTGTATCCCAACTTGGCCGAAACATCAATGTAGGGTTTCTCAACCTTTAATACCACATGGAGCATAAAACTCTTAACTAACAACATATAAGAGATCATGTATCATGAAGGAGCATAAACAAGCACTTTTTCATTTCAAAACTTTGCCCTAGACCTTGTCTCTTAACTTAGCCAAAACTTCAAGGTGGTATTTCTAGGTTTTTCATGCAACATAAGCCATGGATATTTAACCTAAGATAGCATAAGAAAGCATATATCATGAGGAAGCATAAAACAAGTATAGTTAGGTCAACAACTTTATCTAAGCCTTTAATTCAACCTTGGCAGAAACTTAAAGGTGGTATTTCTAGGTTTTCATGCAACATAAGTCATGGATATTTAACCTAACATAGCATAAGAAAGCATACATCATGAGGAAGCATAAAACAAGTATAGTTAGGTCTCAAAATCTTGCCCTAGACCTTGTGTTCATCTTTGGCCGAAACCTAAAGAAAGGTTCTAGATTTTGTTTATACATCATGTAGCATGAAAACTTATCTAACAACATATAATAGATCATGTATCATGAAGGAGCATAAATAAGCATGTTTAGATTTCAAAATCTTACTCTACACCTTATATTTTCTCTTGGCCGAAACCTAAGGTAGGGTCCTAGGTTTTATTTATACAACATGTAGCATGAACACTCAACTAACAACATGTAATAAATCATGTGTCATGAAGGAGCATAAACAAACATGTTTAGGTTTCAACATTTTGATCTAAACCTTATATTCCATCTTGGCCGAAACTTCAAGGTGGTATTACTAGGTTTTCATGCAACATAAGCCATAGATATTTAACCTAACATAGCATAAGAAAGCATACATCATGAGGAAGCATAAAGCAAGTATAGTTAGGTCAAAAAAATCTTGCCCTAGACCTTGTGTTCATCTTTGGCCGAAACCTAAAGAAAGGTTCTAGGTTTTGTTTATACATCATGTAGCATGAAAACTTATCTAACAACATATAATAGATCAAGTATCATGAAGGAGCATAAATAAGCATGTTTAGATTTCAAAATCTTACTCTACACCTTATATTTACTCTTGGCCGAAACCTAAGGTAGGGTTCTAGATTTTTTTGTTACAACATGAAGCATAATTTGTAACTTGACAACCATAAATGACCACAACTTCTTATCTTGGCTGAAACTTGCAAGGAGATCCCTAAGTCCTTTTTTTTCAAACAAAACGTAAAGCGTACGATAACTATTGTACTGCAGGTGAGAGGATACTTACTTCTCTTGCTTAATCCTCTAAGAGAAGAAATCCTTGGTTGTGAAGCTTTTCCTAGAGAGCAAACCTTCTTGCTTGGTTCGGCAATGGTGAGGAAGAAGAGTGTGGTTTTAGTGGAGAGAAGGAGGAAGGAGAAAGAGAGAGCAAAAATGAAGATTTTCATTCTTTTTCTCCTTTTATTCCAATTAAGAGAAAGAAGGAAAAATGATCTTTTCCTTCCCTCTTCTTTTACTCATCCTAAATGAAGGGAGAATGTAAAAACTCTCTTTTCATTGTAAGAAGAGAAGGAAGCTTGAATTTCTCCTCCTTAGTGAAGTGAGCCTTCACTTTCCTTACCTTTAACCATAATTTCCCTCTTTTCATATCATCACACCCCTGCTGGGGCTACTGGTTATGACATGGAACCACTTACCAAGAGGTCCAAGGTTCAATCCTTGGTTGTACCTCTTTTTGGTTCTTTTTCTTTTATATTTTTGAAAATCCACATAAGGCCCATTTTTCTCATGCATAAATCTATATTAATCAAGCATAAATCTACATGAATTATTAGAGATCCTATGGGTGTTACAGTCCCCCATACCTCATAAAAGTTCGTCCTCGAACTTAAAATAACTCCGGGTACTTTTTGATGGATCGAAAGCGCTAGAGGGGGGGTGAATAGCGCTCGTGGCTATTTCGTTTTTTGAAATCGTAAAAGCTTGTTCAGAAATAACGTAGCGGAAAGTAAATAAAGTGGACACGAAGGATTTACTTCGTTCGGAGCCTGTGACGACTCCTACTCGAAGGCCCGCGATCCTTGGTCGCTTCCAGTGGGCAACAACTATAATTCGTAAAAGCTATTACAAGCTAAGTACAATTTAAGCAGAAAAGAATATTGTACCGACAATAAAAAAGACTAAAACTGAAGCTCCGGGTTGTCGTTGCAGCACTTCTGAGTCGAGACGTTAGCAGCTTGTCGCACGGAGAATGCTTAGAAGATTGTCTCTTTAAAGCTGCACCTCAACCCTCCTTTTATATGAGATTCCGGGCGCCTGGGACCTTTCCGGGCGCCTGGAGTGTGACGTGGACAGCCAACCAGGTTGCTCCACGTCGCGAAGTCGCGCAGGGGATAAAAGTTGGTCCCGGGCGCCCGGACCTCCTTTTTCCAGGAGTCGCTTCTCCTGCAAAACAAGGTTAGTCCGAGCAATTGCATACCCTGCAAGACAATGTTAGAATCTGATAATTCATAAGTGAAAAAGAGCTGACAGTCTTCGGACTGTCCGAGTCTGACTTCGGATTTCCAACCGGAAACCCTAGGTCGACCCGACGCCTACTGTTCCCTCTACGGGGAACTCAGGAGATTTACCTGATGCCAGTCCGGTCCTCCAGACCGACTGGACTTTTCGCCTAGGGTTACCCCCCCTAGGACCTAGGGTTACCGCCCCCTAGGGTTTTTCTCCACCTAGGGTTACCGCCCCCTAGGACCTAAGGTTACCACCCCTTAGGGTTTTCCTCCACCTAGGGTTACCGCCCCCTAGTACCTAAGGTTACCGCCCCTTAGTGTTTTCCTCCACCTAGGGTTACCGCCCCCTAGGACCTAAGGTTACCACCCCTTAGGGTTTTTCACCTGCCTAACCACAGCTAGGACTTTCCTGAAACACTTATTCAAACATGTTAGATCACACACTAACTTAACTTTGAATCCTTTGCCATTATCAAAACTAAGGTTCAATCGTCGGATGCTTCCCGCACCAACACTTTTGTTTCATGTCATCTTCGCGTTCCCAAGTGGCTTCTTCGAACCGTTGATTTTGCCACAGGACCTTTACTAAGGGTACCTCTTTGTTCCTTAGCCTTTTGACATCTCGGTATAATATCTGAACCGGTTGGCTCTCATAACTTATGTCCTCTTGAACTTGCACTGTCTGTGGCTCGATCACTTGGTCTGTTACATTTCTTGAGCATTGAAACATGGAGCACGTTGTAGATTGCCGACATTTCTTGAGGCAGCTCTATCTCGTAAGCTACCTTGCTGACTCTTTTCAAAATCGGATATGGTCCCACGTAGCACGGACTTAGCTTTCTCTTCTTTCCGAATCTCATCACTCCTTTCATAGGAGCTACCTTGAGGAATACTAAATCTCCGACGTTGAATTCTAACGGCCTACGCCGTTTATCCGCGTAATTATTTTGCCTGCTCTGAGCAGTTTCTATTCTTTGGCGGATGTTATGTATAGCACGGGTGGTGTGGTCAATGAAATCCATTCAAAATACCATTTCCTTCTTTTCACCACCTTCTTACCTGCATATAGGGGACCTACATTTCCTCCCATACAAAGCCTCATAAGGCGCCATTCCAATAGTAGCTTGGTAGCTATTGTTGTAGGCGAATTCCGCTAAGCACAGATAGCGGCACCAGCTTCCTTTAAAGTCTAAGGCGCAAGCCCGTAACATGTCTTCTAGTACTTGGTTCACCCTTTCTGTCTGTCCGTAGGTCTGAGGGTGGAAGGCAGTATTGAACAATAGCTTCGTGCCTAGAGCCTTCTGAACACATTCCCAGAAATGTGAAACGTAGTGACCGTCTCTGTCAGAAATGATGGTCTTAGGAATCTCGTGTAATCTAATAATTTCCCTGACATATATTTGAGTCAGTTGCTCAATTGGGTAAGTCATCTTGATTGCTAGGAAGTGAGCGAATTTCGTCAGTCTGTCCACGATTACCCATATGGCATCGTACCCGTTCGTCATTTTGGGTAGTCCCGAGATGAAATCCATAGAAATATCCTCGCATTTCCATTCTAGAATCTGGATTGGCTGCAGTACTCCTCCAGGTCTCTGGTGTTCTACTTTAACCGTCTAGCAAGTCAAGCAGGTACTGACATACTGAGCCACATCTCTTTTCATACCGAACCACCAGAATTTCTTTTTCAGATCTTGGTACATCTTGGTGGATCCAGGATGCATCACATAGGGCATTGTATGGGCTTCTTCCAGTATCTTCTTTCGCAACTCTGGATCCTCGGGAATACATAAGCGATCCCTGAGGTATAATATTCCACTGTCAGCGATACGGAATCCCTCATTCTTTCCTTCTAGGACCTCTTGTTTGATCCTTTGGATGCTTGGGTCACGGGTTTTCTTCCTCAATATATCGTCGAACAGCGTCGGTACTATAGTTAGGGTAGAGAGCTGTCCGGACACATTTTCGACCCCGTAGCACCAAATTTCCTTTAGTTTCCCAATAAATTCAAGCATCGGTTCTGTGCTAACGGTAGAAGGATTCGCCACATCTTCCTTGGTGAGGGAGAAAATTCTGGCATTCGTCGTAACTGGCGGGGCCTCCTATCTCCCTTGGCTAATCTGAGGACCTTCTATCACAGCTTGCATCAGGTGTAGCTGTGGGGGAGCACCTCTGTTCTGGACATACTGCTGAGGAGGTGTCTGACTCTGAGTAGGACAGTTTCTGGCCATATGTCCTTCCAATCCACAGTTGTAGCACTTATTTGTGCCTATATGACATTTTCCAGGATGTTTCTTCCCACATATGGTACACTGAGGGAACGTAGGTTGCTTGCTTGCTGGACCACTCTAAGTGTCGTTCCATTGCTTTCTCTTGCCACTGTGGTTTCCTTTCCAGTTGGCTTTGGTGCTTTGAGATTTCTGTCCTCCCGGCTGGGCTTGACTTTTGTCCTCGTTCAGCGCCTTCAAGTAGTGTTCGGTGATAAGGGCACTGCTGATTAACTCTTTGGCAGTCTGCGGTCTATTAACTCCGCTGGCCACATTCAGAGCTATCTCGGGTCTGAGCATCTTCAGCATAAGTCTGACCCTTTCTCTTTCTGTGCTGACCAATTCTGGGCATAGGCGCGCTAGACGGTTGAATTTCTTCACAGCTTCATTAACTAAGAGGTCACCTTGTCAGAACTCGGTGAACTCGTCATAGTACTTTTGGTCACACGCATGTGAAAAAATTCCTCGAAGAATTCAGTCTCGAAGTATGTCCATCTCATTTGATTCACTTGTCTCTTTGCTTTGACTCGGTCCCACTACATTCTGGCATCGCCTGCAAGGCAGAACAATGCACATTTGACTTTCTCGTGTTCGGGCCAATACAATAGCTCCACTATGCTCTCCAAAGTCTTGAACCATGCTTAGGCGTCCCATGGCTCACAGTTAACGGAGAAAGCTTCCGGTTTCAGTCTCTGCCATTGAATCAGATATCCCTCCTGACGAACCACTGGAGCTGGGCCTACCGGTGGTACAGGTGCCAGTGGCACTGGTGCAGCCGCAGGTATGACTGCATCGTATTCTGATTTCCTAGTGGGGTAGCAGGGTTCCCTTGCTGATTCATCAAAGTATTTATTATTTGCTGTTGTTCTGTGACCTGACGCTGAAGTTCAGTGACTACATGCATCAGATCAGGTGGAGGTACTGTCTCATCGGCTCTAGTATTACGTCTTCTAGCCATGCTTATCTTCATGAATGACAACAAGGCTAGAATAAGTTATTATTATTCCTAATCTACCATCATGCATACTTAAACTAACACTGCAACTTATTAAATAATGAAAATGGAGTAGACATGTATACTTAAATTAAAGCATTCTTTAACATACAAAAAAATATAGAGAGTAGGCACAGAAATTCTTACTTGGAGCGGCAGGATGTAGGCTTGACGTGTGTGTGTAGTGGAAAGGCAGATCTGCTCTGATACCAAACTGTAACACCCACCCTCCCACTCCTCAAGGAGGGACAAGGTCTTACTTACATACGTGCATACATATAAAATCATGGCAGCGGAAACAGTTATAAATATTTTTTTTCTACACTAACTACACTAAACATCATGCTTATCATATTGAGCATGTAGACATGCTAATGTTCATGCATATAACTTAGTTAGTATCAACTACTTGAAACATGATTCATGATATCATAAGCATACTAACATGAAATAAGAAGAACATAAGTGCATACTATCCATACTAGTGCAAGTACCATCAAAGCATAATGACAACACATGGTTCATATGCAAACTTAAAACATATAAACATAAAGCAGTTTTTTTTTTCTTGCACCATGCCACTGCCACACACACACTTGCCCTTCCTGCTGCTCCTCTTAATCTAACCATTCCTTTCCTTTTTCTGCAGTACAAGGAAACATAAAAGACTATAAGCCCATAGACTTAGTAAGTTCCTTTCCTACTCACAAAAATCATGAATCATGCATAAACATAGAGTGATAACATGTTCATTTGGCAAATCATAACATAACATGTGAGAGCATAATATAAAGTCATATCATATCATGTGAGAACATAAACATAAAGTCATATCATATCATATGAGAACATAAGATCAAATCATAGCATGTGAGAGCATAAACATAAAGTAATAACATGATCATATAAGCATCATTGGCATATTTTCAAGAGCATCTTAAGTAAGCATAAAAGAAAAAATATAACATGAACTTGTAGATGCAAGATGTTCTTTTGAAAACATGTGACATGAGATGAGTATATGCAAGATGTCCTTTTGAAAACATATATCTTATACATACTTAAACATAATCTCAACATGAGGGCCCGGCTTGTACCACATACATACATGAATGCGCGCATCCTAAATAAATCCTAGGTAGCTAATCTAGAACCTACTAGGAACTAGGCCCGTTTCATAGACCATCGACCTAGGGGCAACTTAAGAGCTCATCCCTTTTATTAGGCCCATTTCATAGACCATCGACCTAGGGGCGCTTATGGAGCCCACCCTTGGTACAAGCCATATAAAGTAAAATAGCATGTCATATCATGTCATATCATAACATATCATGCTCTTGTCTTATCATAATATTTCAAGTTCTTGTCATATCATGAAGAGAGCTCTTGATCCCAACTTAAGGGAAGCATCTCTTTGTCATGTCATGAAGAGTGCTCTTGATCCCATCTCAAGGGAAGCATCTCTTAGGTGTTTCATCTTACATAAGCCTTTCATAACATATCATAATAGCATGAGGTGCACATAACATAAAGCATATCATAAGGAATCATTACATGATGTCTTAAGTGCACATACATAAAGCATATCATAAGGAATCATAACATGATGTCATAAGTGCATATAACCTAAAGCATATCATAAAGAGTCATTATCATGCATGGTTGGGGTTTTGATCTTCCTACAACCCTAAATCATCCTTGGCCGAACCTTAAGGTGAGGTTCCAAATTTTTTAATACCACATGTAGCATGAAACTAACAACATGTAATAAATCATATATCATAAGGAAGCATAAATAAGCATGGTTAGGTTTCAAAACTTTGCTCTAAGTCTCAATTTCAACCTTGGCCGAAACCTAAATGTGAGGTATTCAAACTTTTAAATACAACATGAAGCATGAAACTTAAACTAACCATATATTAAAGATCATACATCATAAGGAAGCATATACAAGCATGACTAGATTTCAAAACCTTGCCCTAGACCTTGTATCCCAACCTGGCCAAAACATCAATGTAGGGTTTCTCAACCTTTAATACCACATGGAGCGTAAAACTCTTAACTAACAACATATAAGAGATCATGTATCATGAAGGTGCATAAACAAGCATTTTTTTCATTTCAAAACATTGCCCTAGACCTTGTCTCTTAACTTAACCAAAACTTTAAGGTGGTATTTCTAGGTTTTTCATGCAACATAAGCCATGGATATTTAACCTAACATAGCATAAGAAAGCATATATCATGAGGAAGCATAAAACAAGTATAGTTAGGTCAACAACTTTCTCTAAGCCTTTAATTCAACCTTGGCCGAAACTTCAAGGTGGTATTTCTAGGTTTTCATGCAACATAAGCCATGGATATTTAACCTAACATAGCATAAGAAAGCATACATCATGAGGAAGCATAAAACAAGTATAGTTAGGTCTCAAAATCTTGCCCTAGACCTTGTGTTCATCTTTGGCCGAAACCTAAAGAAAGGTTCTAGATTTTGTTTATACATCATGTAGCATGAAAACTTATCTAACAATAGATAATAGATCATGTATCATGAAGGAGCATAAATAAGCATGTTTAGATTTCAAAATCTTACTCTACACCTTATATTTTCTCTTGGCCAAAACCTAAGCTAGGGTTCTAGATTTTTTTGTTACAACATGAAGCATAATTTGTAACTTGACAACCATAAGTGACCACAACTTCTTATCTTGGCCGAAACTTGTATGGAGATCCCTAAGTCCTTTCTTTTTCAAACAAAACGTAAAGCATACGATAACTATTGTACTGCAGGTGAGAGGATACTTACTTCTCTTGCTTAATCCTCTAAGAGAAGAAATCCTTGGTTGTGAAGCTTTTCCTAGAGAGCAAACCTTCTTGCTTGGTTCGGCAATGGTGAGAAAGAAGAGAGGGGTTTCAATGGAGAGAAGGAGGAAGGAGAAAGAGAGAGCAAAAATGAAGATTTTCATTCTTTTTCTCCTTTTATTCCAATTAAGAGGAAGAAGGAAAAATGATCTTTTCCTTCCCTCTTCTTTTACTCATCCTAAATGAAGGGAGAAAGTAAAAACTCTCTTTTCATTGTAAGAAGAGAAGGAAGCTTGAATTTCTCCTCCTTAGTGAAGTTAGCCTTCACTTTCCTTACCTTTAACCATAATTTCCCTCTTTTCATATCAGCACACCCCTGTTGGGGCTACTGGTTATGACATGGAACCACTTACCATGAGGTCCAAGGTTCAATCCTTGATCATGCCTCTTTTTGGTTCTTTTTCTTTTATATTTTTGAAAATCCACATATGTCCCATTTTAATCATGTATAAATATATATTAATCATGCATAAATCTACATGAATCAATAGAGATCCTATGAGTGTTACAGTACCCCATACCTCATAAAAGTTCGTCCTCGAACTTAAAATAACTCCGGGTACTTTTGTTTCATATCATCTTCGCGTTCCCAAGTGGCTTCTTCGAACCGTTGATTTTGCCACAGGACCTTTACTAAGGGTACCTCTTTGTTCCTTAGCCTTTTGACATCTCAGTCTAATATATGAACCGGTCAGCTCTCATAACTTAGGTCCTCTTGAACTTGCACTGTCTGTGGCTCGATCACTTGGTCTGTGCTAGGAATACATTTCTTGAGCATTGAAACATGGAACACGTTGTGGATTGCCGACATTTCTTGAGGCAGCTCTATCTCGTAAGCTACCTTGCCGACTCTTTTCAAAATCGGATATGGTCCCACGTAGCGCGGACTTAGCTTTCCCTTCTTTCCGAATCTCATCACTCCTTTCATAGGATCTACCTTGAGGAATACTAAATCTCTGACGCTGAATTCTAACGGCCTACGCCGTTTATCCGCGTAATTCTTCTGCCTGCTCTGAGCAGTTTCTATTCTTTGGCGGATGTTCTGTATAACACGGGTGGTGTGGTAAATAAAATTCATTCGAAATCCCATTTCCTTCTTTTCACCACCTTCGTACCAGCATATAGGGGACCTACATTTCCTCCCATACAAAGCCTCGTAAGGCATCATTCCAATAGTAGCTTGGTAGCTATTGTTGTAGGCGAATTCCGCTAAGCACAGATAGCGGCACCAGCTTCCTTTAAAGTCTAAGGCGCAAGCCCGTAACATGTCTTCTAGTACTTGGTTCACCCTTTCTGTCTGTCCGTCGGTCTAAGGGTGGAAGGCAGTACTAAACAATAGCTTCGTGCCAAGAGCCTTCTGAACACATTCCCAGAAATGTGAAACGAAGCGACCATCTCTGTCAGAAATGATGGTCATAGGAATCCTGTGTAATCTAATAATTTCCCTGACATATATTTGAGCCAGTTGCTCAATTGGGTAAGTCATCTTGATTGCTTGGAAGTGAGCAGATTTCGTCAGTCTGTCCGCGATTACCCATATGGCATCGTAGTCGTTCGTCGTTTTAGGTAGTCCCGAGATGAAATCCATAGAAATATCCTCCCATTTCCATTCTAGAATCTGGATTGGCTGCAGTACTCCTCCAGGTCTCTGGTGTTCTGCGATAATCCTCTGGCAGGTCAAGCAGGTACTTACATACTGAGCCGCATCTCTTTTCATACCCAACCACTAGAATTTCTTTTTCAGGTCTTGGTACGTCTTGGTGGATCCAGGATGCATCCCATAGGGCGTTGTATGGGCTTCTTCCAGTATCTTCTTTCGCAACTATGGATCCTCGGGAATACATAAGCGATCCCTAAGGTATAATATTCCACTGTCAGCGATACGGAATCCCTCATTCTTTCCTTCTAGGACCTCTTGTTTGATCCTTTGGCTGCTTGGGTCACGGGTTTGCTTCCCCAATATATCGTCGAACAGCGTCGGTACTATAGTTAGGGTAAAGAGCTGTCCGGACACATTTTTGACCCCGTAGCACCAAATTTCTCTTGGTTTCCCAATAAATTCAAGCATCGGTTCTGTGCTAACGGTAGAAGGATTCGCCACATCTTCCTTGGTCAGGGAGAAAATTCTGGCATTCGTCGTAACTGGCGGGGCCTCCTATCTCCCTTGGCTTATCTGAGGACCTTCTATCGCAGCTTGCATCAGGTGTAGCTGTGGGGGAGCACCTCTGTTCTGGACATACTGCTGAGGAGGTGTCTGACTCTGAGTAGGACAGTTTCTGGTCATATGTCCTTCCAATCCACAGTTGTAGCACTTATTTGTGCCTATACAACATTTTCCTGGATGTTTCTTCCCACATATGGTACACAGAGGGAACGTAGGTTGCTTGCTTGCTGGACCACTCTTAGTGTCGTTCCATTGCTTTCTCTTGCCACTGTGGTTTCCTTTCCAGTTGGCTTTGGTGCTTTGAGATTTCTGTCCTCCCGGCTGGGCTTGACTTTTGTCCTCGTTCAGCGCCTTCAAGTAGTGTTCGGTGATAAGGGCACTGCTGATTAACTCTTTGGCAGTCTGCGGTCTATTAACTCCGCCGGCCACATTCAGAGCTATCTCGGGTCTGAGCATCTTCAGCATAAGTCTGACCCTTTCTCTTTCTGTGCTGACCAATTCTGGGCATAGGCGCGCTAGACGGTTGAATTTCTTCACAGCTTCATTAACTGAGAGGTCACCTTGTCAGAACTCGGTGAACTCGTCATAGTACTTTTGGTCACACGCATGTGAAAAAATTCCTCGAAGAATTCAGTCTCGAAGTATGTCCATCTCATTTGATTCACTTGTCTCTTTGCTTTGACTCGGTCCCACCACATTCTGGCATCGCCCGTAAGGCAGAACGATGCACATTTGACTTTCTCGTGTTCGAGCCAATCCAATAGCTCCACTATGCTCTCCACAGTCTTGAACCATGCTTAGGCGTCCCATGGCTCACAGTTACCGGAGAAAGCTTCCGGCTTCAGTCTCAGCCATTGAATCAGATACGCCTCCTGACGAACCACTGGAGCTGGGCCTACCGGTGGTACAGGCGCCGGTGGCACTGGTGCAGCCGCAGGTATCAAAGTATTTATTATTTGCTGCTGTTCTGTGACCTGACGCTGAAGTTCAGTGACTACATGCATCAGATCAGGTGGAGATACTGTCTCATCGGCTCTAGTATTGCGTCTTCTAGCAATGCTTATCTTCATGAATGACAACAAGGCTAGAATAAGTTATTATTATTCCTAATCTACCATCATGCATACTTAAACTAAAACTGCAACTTATCAAATAATAAAAATGGAGTAGACATGCATACTTAAATTAAAGCATTCTTTATCATACAAAAAAAAAATATAGAGTAGGCATAGAAATTCTTACTTGGAGCGGCAGGATGTAGGCTTGACGTGTGTGTGTAGTGGAAAGGCAGACCTGCTCTGATACCAAACTGTAACACCCACCCTCCCACTACTCAAGGAGGGACGGGGTTACTTACTTACATACGTGCATACATATAAAATCA
This sequence comes from Zingiber officinale, assembly GCF_018446385.1. Lineage (NCBI taxonomy): Eukaryota > Viridiplantae > Streptophyta > Magnoliopsida > Zingiberales > Zingiberaceae > Zingiber > Zingiber officinale. Next base: position 69,817,816 of record NC_056002.1, read on the forward strand.
TGGCAGCGGAAACAGTTATAATTTTTTTTTTTCTACACTAACTACACTAAACATCATGGTTATCATATTGAACATGTAGACATGCAAATGTTCATGCATATAACTTAGTTAGTATCAACTACTTGAAACATGATTCATGATATCATAAGCATACTAACATGAAATAAAGAGAACATAAGTGCATACTATCCATACTAGTGCAAGAACCATCAAAGCATAATGACAACACATGGTTCATATGCAAACTTAAAACATATAAACATAAAGCAGTTTTTTTTTCTTCCACCATGCCACTGCCACACACACACTTGCCCTTCCTGCCACTCCTCTTAATCTAACCATTCCTTTCCTTTTTCTGTAGTACAAGGAAACATAAAAGACTATAAGCCCATAGACTTAGTAAGTTCCTTTCCTACTCACAAAAATCATGAATCATGCATAAACATAGAGTGATAACATGTTCATTTGGCAAATCATAACATAACATGTGAGAGCATAATATAAAGTCATATCATATCATGTGAGAAGATAAACATAAAGTCATATCATATCAAATCATATCATATCATGTGAGAACATAAGATCATATCATAGCATGTGAGAGCATAAACATAAAGTAATAACCTGATCATATAAGCATCATTGGCTTATTTTCAAGAGCATCTTAAGTAAGCATAAAAGAAAACATATAACATGAACTTGTAGATGCAAGATGTTCTTTTGAAAACATGTGACATGAGATGAGTATATGCAAGATGTCCTTTTGAAAACATATATCTTATACATACTTAAACATAATCTCAACATGAGGGTCCGCCTTGTACCACATACATACATGAATGCGCACATCCTAAATAGAACCTAGGTAGCTAATCTAGAACCTACTAGGAACTAGGCTCGTTTCATAGACCATCGACCTAGGGGCAACTTAGGAGCTCATCCCTTTTACTAGGCCCGTTTCATAGACCATCGACCTAGGGGCGCTTATGGAGTCCACCCTTGGTACAAGCCATACAAAGTAAAATAGCATGTCATATCATAACATATCATGTTCTTGTCTTATCATAACATTTCATGTTCTTGTCATATCATGAAGAGAGCTCTTGATCCCAACTTAAGGGAAGCATCTCTTTGTCATGTCATGAAAAGTGCTCTTGATCTCATCTCAAGGGAAGCATCTCTAAGGCTTTTCATCTTACATAAGCCTTTCATAACATATCATAATAGCATGAGGTGCACATAACATAAAACATATCATAAGGAATCATAACATGATGTCATAAGTGCACATACATAAAGCATATCATAAGGAATCATAAAATGATGTCATAAGTGCACATACATAAAGCATATCATAAGGAATCATAACATGATGTCATAAGTGCATATAACCTAAAGCATATCATAAAGAGTCATTATCATACATGGTTTGGGTTTTGATCTTCCTACAACCCTAAATCATCCTTGGCCGAACCTTAAGGTGAGGTTCCAATTTTTTTAATACCACATGTAGAATGAAACTAACAACATGTAAGAAATCATATATCATAAGGAAGCATAAATAAGCATGGTTAGGTTTCAAAACTTTGCTCTAAGTCTCAATTTCAACCGTGGCCGAAACCTAAATGTGAGGTATTCAAACTTTTAAATACAACATGAAGCATGAAACTTAAACTAACCATATATTAAAGATCATACATCATAAGGAAGCATATACAAGCATGACTAGATTTCAAAACCTTGCCCTAGACCTTGTATCCCAACTTGGCTGAAACATTAATGTAGGGTTTCTCAACCTTTAATACCACATGGAGCATAAAACTCTTAACTAACAACATATAAGAGATCATGTATCATGAAGGAGCATAAACAAGCACTTTTTCATTTCAAAACTTTGCCCTAGACCTTGTCTCTTAACTTAGCCAAAACTTCAAGGTGGTATTTCTAGGTTTTTCATGCAACATAAGCCATGGATATTTAACCTAACATAGCATAAGAAAGCATATATCATGAGGAAGCATAAAACAAGTATAGTTAGGTCAACAACTTTCTCTAAGCCTTTAATTCAACCTTGCCCGAAACTTCAAGGTGGTATTTCTAGGTTTTCATGCAACATAAACCATGGATATTTAACCTAACATAGCATAATAAAGCATACATCATGAGGAAGCATAAAACAAGTATAGTTAGGTCTCAAAATCTTGCCCTAGACCTTGTGTTCATCTTTGGCCGAAACCTAAAGAAAGGTTCTAGATTTTGTTTATACATCATGTAGCATGAAAACTTATCTAACAACATATAATAGATCATGTATCATGAAGGAGCATAAATAAGCATGTTTAGATTTCAAAATCTTACTCTACACCTTATATTTTCTCTTGGCCGAAACCTAAGGTAGGGTCCTAGGTTTTATTTATACAACATGTAGCATGAACACTCAACTAACAACATGTAATAAATCATGTGTCATGAAGGAGCATAAACAATCATGTTTAGGTTTCAACATTTTGATCTAAACCTTATATTCCATCTTGGCTGAAACTTTAAGGTGGTATTACTAGGTTTTCATGCAACATAAGCCATAGATATTTAACCTAACATAGCATAAGAAAGCATACATCATGAGGAAGCATAAAGCAAGTATAGTTAGGTCAACAAAATCTTGCCCTAGACCTTGTGTTCATCTTTGGCCGAAACCTAAAGAAAGGTTCTAGGTTTTGTTTATACATCATGTAGCATGAAAACTTATCTAACAATATATAATAGATCATGTATCATGAAGGAGCATAAATAAGCATGTTTAGATTTCAAAATCTTACTCTACACCTTATATTTCCTCTTGGCCGAAACCTAAGGTAGGGTTCTAGATTTTTTTGTTACAACATGAAGCATAATTTGTAACTTGACAACCATAAGTGACCACAACTTCTTATCTTGGCCGAAATTTGCAAGGAGATCCCTAAGTCCTTTTTTTTCAAACAAAACGTAAAGCGTACGATAACTATTGCACTTTAGGTGAGAGGATACTTACTTCTCTTGCTTAATCCTCTAAGAGAAGAAATCCTTGGTTGTGAAGCTTTTCCTAAAGAGCAAACCTTCTTGCTTGGTTCGGCAATGATGAGGAAGAAGAGAGTGGTTTCAGTGGAGAGAAGGAGGAAGGAGAAAGAGAGAGCAAAAATGAAGATTTTCATTCTTTTTCTCCTTTTATTCCAATTAAGAGGAAGAAGGAAAAATGATCTTTTCCTTCCCTCTTCTTTTACTCATCCTAAATGAAGGGAGAAAGTAAAAACTCTCTTTTCATTGTAAGAAGAGAAGGAAGCTTGAATTTCTCCTCCTTAGTGAAGTGAGCCTTCACTTTTCTTACCTTTAACCATAATTTCCCTCTTTTCATATCAGCACACCCCTACTGGGGCTACTGGTTATGACATGGAACCACTTACCAAGAGGTCCAAGGTTCAATCCTTGGTCATGCCTCTTTTTGGTTCTTTTTCTTTTATATTTTTGAAAATCCACATAAGGCACATTTTAATCATGCATAAATCTACATGAATTATTAGAGATCCTATGGGTGTTACATTAGTGGTACGCACAACCACTCTTGAGTTTGTGGTACATCAGGCAGGGTGTGTTTAGCTTACTCTGTCAGGGCTCCGCTGGTCCACTCCTGGGTAGCGATGACTACAACATGTAGCGGGCAAGGATCCCTCCCCTATGATACAGGGAGATGAGAGCTTAGTCTCCCCCACTATGTTTGGATAGGAGGTTAGGTGTACTCCGACAACATCCTGTCCACTCGGTCACTCAGTAGCAGTGATGACAGAGTGCACAGTTGTCATAGCCCTACCCACTCGGTCTCACAATCGCGTGTGAGATGGTTAACTGGCGTCAAGGGTGACACATGTCATTTTTTCACCATATGCATAGATTGCATTTATTGTTTGTGATTGTTGCATTTTGGATGCTGCATTTGTTTGGGTTGCATATGTTTGGCATGTATATAGGTGACATTTTGTATCTGGTATGATGACCCTTTACATTCAAATAGAAGGCCCTGGTGAGTACAATTTTCTATAGCCCTTTTTAGTTGCATTTCCTTTTATTATTCAGAAAACTGTACTGCATGATCATTGCTGTTAGTTATAACTATGCATGTCTATCTGGTATCCGTTGAGTTCTTGAACTCACCCCGTTGATTATTCTTATTTCAGGTTGAAGCCGTCAGGAGGTTCCAGCGGCTAGTCCCCTTGCCATAAGGATTTTTGCTTTGGTCTTTTGGTTTCTGTTTATTTGTTTAGAGCTATGTTTCATACTTGTTCTGGTTTTGGTACTCTGGATTTTGTGTGGCTTGTCTTTGAGTAATGCACTGGTTGGGTTTTGTTTGCTTGGTGGATTGTATTTGTTATGTTTTGCTACACGCTTGTCAATCGGCAGAAGAGGTAAATTTAGATGTTGTTTTTGCTTTCTTTTATATTGTGGTGACAGCCGGAGGCTGGTTTATTATAACTGCATGGATGGTTTTATTTTTGTCTGATATATATATATATATATATATATATATATATATATATATATATATATATATATATATATATATACCAGCCATGTTGGCTGATGAGTGTGAGCCCTGAGAGATATGTATATAAGTCTCAAATTGTCATCCGTACAGGGGAGATGCTGCCGAAATTTCTTCTGACAGGGATTACCTAGGGCGTGACACATGCCCAGGAAATTATAAGGATAGTTGACACAAAACAATTCAATGGTTACTGATGCAAATTCATGTTTCATTACTGATTTCTTGAATGTATTCCAAGTGGATTTTGTTGGGATTTTCGGACCGCAAAAATTGCTTTTTGAGTTGCGGAAACCCCGAATCCCATACCACCGGATCCGTGCGAAGTTATAAAATTTCGGAAAACTTCGTGTACATGTTTTCTAGCCTTGATCTACACTAGATCTACAAGGAAGAGACTTATACCTTTGTAGTGAAGCCCTTCGCGTATCCCGCTCGTCCTAGGTTCGCCAGATCTCAAGGTTGTCAAGTGTACAACCCTCTATGCGTATCCACATGAACAAATGATGGAGAAATCAAACAAAAAGGTGTGCTAGCACCTTTGAAGGTCTCGACCAAGGAGGAGGAGGATAGGGAGAGATGAAGCAAGGAAGAAGATGGAAGTTACACACACAAAATGAAACTCCCACAATAACATAAAGTGGTCGGCCACATTGAAATGAGGTTATATACCTCCATGGGATATCAAGAGTCACAACTCTTGATCTTGATCTCCCTCATGATGTGGCACACATATAAGCCAACCTTGATGATGTGGAACATCATCATTGGCCCACTTAATGCTAACTCACAAATGAGGTGGCAATGGTCAAGTCAAACTTTACCTTTCATCTTCCTCTCAAGTCAAGTCAAACTTGACCACTTCTCTCCCATGATTGATCAAATCTAACCATTGATTCAAGTCAATTTTAATTTAATGAATCTCTATTCATTGAATTAAATTGGCTCAATGAGTCTAAGTCCAAATTAGACTCATTTAACACATGAACCAAATTGAGTCCAACTCAATTAGTTTACTTTGGATTACTCTTAATCCAATTTCGTTCATCACATGAACATAATCCTCTTGGTTCATCAAATGAACCTAATCTCCATCTAATTGCCCTTTGTGTGTGACCCTATAGGTTCTTGTAACGTTGGCAATGCTCCTAAACCCTTTTAGAAGCATAAGTAATGAGCGGTGTCTAGCAACACATCATTACTACCCAAGTTACAAGAATGTTGAGATCTAACATCACCTTGTGACTACTAATTGTGACTCTTCACAATATGTGACAAGTGTCCTTCTATCCTTGACATCTAGATTGATTAATATGAGGCATAGACCGTGTCATCCTCTAATCAATCTAAATCTTGAATCCCAAGTAGACTCACTCAATCAAATGAGCTCAACATCTCATATTGACTCATTTGGGCATGACCATGCACTTAGTGGTCTCACTCTATCAAGAATAATGATGTCACTTCCGTCATATGTGAGGGATAGATCCCATCTATATCACTCACATCCCTCCACATAATTTGTTACATACCCAGTAATCGCCTTTATAGTCCACCCAGTTACGGGTGATGTTTGGCGAAGCCAAAGTATGTAACTCCTTATGTAGGGAACCATGGTGACTTCAGGTCCAAAGACTAATAGTCATACTAATAGCCACATGAGAAAGTATATGACACTCATATAATGATCCATGATACTTTCTCATAGCGGGTCATTCAGTATACATTCTCCAATGCATACCCATGTGTCAACTTGATATCTCCATATCTATGACTTGTGAGATCAAGTCATCGAGTTGACCTACATGCTAGTCTCATTGCATTAACATTGTCTCTGAATGTTAATACTTGACTATGAATGATTAAGAGTAGTGTTCCTTATATCATCTCACTATCGATTCAACCAATCGATTGATATAGATAAGAACCTTCTACTCAAGGACGATATTATACTTAGTTATTTGACACCAATACAAGTAAGTATAATAACCATAAACAAATACCTTTATATACATAAGAAATATGATACAATGAGTCCATACAATAATCATCAAATGATTGACTCTAGGGCTCTAACTAACATATTTCCTCTCTTCTTTTCTTTCCTTCTTAGCAGAGAATACTCATCCTTCTCTTCATGTTACACAGATGGAGAACCAACACAATTTTAGCTAGTTAAAATTGAATGCCAGAATCAGAGTACTGCCCTGCAGTGGTTTCCGAAAACAAATTCCAGAGAATTTTGAGAGTTTCAGAATTCAGATTCCTTCAATTCAGTTAAAATGGCACTATTCCCTCGCTTAGTTGGAAAGATACACTCATCTTTATAGTTGGTAAGGTAACCAAAATTTGGTTTCACAGCAGCATCACAGTTCGAAGGGCAGTAACCATCTTCTCCAGATTTCTGAAACTCAGAAATCAGTTCCTTTTGATGAGTTTCAGGAATCTGACTCTGATAATTTCTCGAGGAGCTTGGGGAGAACATAATACGAAATGGAAAATGAAGGATAAAAACTTCTTTTAAGGTCATCACTAATCAGAATTGCAGTATTCTTCTTTTCCTGTAATCTTTAATCATGGATTTCCCTGCTGAAATAAGAACTAACACCTTGTTTTTGTCCAAGCCCTGTCAAATTTTCTGCTATTCAGAATTCAACATTTTTGATCTGGTGTTGCTAAACCTTGAACATTAATTGTTACATGAGACCATGGCATTTAGCTCCTCCATAACATATTACATTAAATTCCTCAATTCCTGCCCTGTTTCAAGAATCAGATTTAAGGGAGCTGTGGTTTCTTGATCACGGAAGATTTAGAGGGAAAGTAGCCTCAATTGACACTAGAAAGGTAGGAGCTTAATTCTAATTTATTGCTTGTAAGGAACTTCACTCAAAGTTGGCACACAGAACCCTTGTTCCTCAGCAGTAGCATGATTTTTCCCTTCTGGATTTAGTTTCAGAAATCGGCTGCCAGGACTTTTCCTGATTTTGAATCACGGCTTGGGTGAAAAACCCCACCATAGGATAATGGAATATTGAGTGTTTCTTTCAGAACTTACTGATAAGAAACTACCTCAAGAGCTTGGCAAGTCCAATAGCAGAATTCAGAACTCAGCTAAGTTTAGCAGGTATTTAATAAATTGAGCTGCCAAATAGTTTCAGGATTTCAGAACTCAGATCTGGATCCAAGTTTAAGGATATCCTTCATTTCAGAGAGTCGGAAAGCATATTCACAATCCATGTCCAAAAAAAAATTCAGAAATGAAACTAATGTCTAAACTTTTGTTGCTTCAAATTTCAATTTCAGAATTTTGATTCGACAGGAATTGAAGGCTGTAATCCTATGTAATTTTGCAGAAGAAAGCATGCCACTCAGCAATGGGTTGGCAGGAGCTTGAATTCAAGTTGTCTTTGGTCAGAAAATGCAATAAAAATAGGCACATGGACTCTAGAGCAAATATTTCTGAAATCAGGGAATCCAAAGTTCAGTTTCCGGACAGTTGCCTACTTCATATTCAGATGAGCACTTGTTTCAAAGGAGTTTCAGACATTCAGAAATTGAGTTCAGCAAAAACTCCACTAATTGAACAAGCTATGAGAAATGCAACAAAGCATCTTGCATTATTATTGAATAAATGACACATGAGAAAACTTTCTACCAATTAAGTGATGTGGAAGATACCTATGTTTTAAATAGGGATGATGACATGAGAACATCTTTTGCTAAATCTTCATTGTAATAAGTCATCTATCTATATTTTTACTATGCAAGAATAACAAATAAATCATAAAAAATTATGAGATATCAATAACAAATATAAACATATCCCGAAAGCAAAAAGAACAACTTACAAATACTTCCCCAAACAATTAGAAAATTGCTCCATCTTATGCACAAAACTTTCACCTACAAAAGAGATGACAATATTGAAACAATGATAAGGTTTGTCTACATGTTAATTTACAATAAAGGTTTGATTAAATTCTCAAATAACAATTTGACAAGCAATACAATGGTTGATATTTCATCTTTTTTTATATTCTTATGAAGTGGAAGAATGGACGACTTGGTTTGTTTCAAGGGCAATAAATTCAGTGAACATAGCAATAAAGAAAGAGTTCTTTCCATTTACTCCACAGTAAATACAAAGCATGGAGTCTAGGAACAACACCAAGATCAAGCCATAACGTAACTCCATGTTAATAAAATAATTTCCTAAAGCATAGAAATAATAATAAGAATGAGAATAAAATTTAAAAGACATAAGAGGTCAAGGTGACGAAGACGCCAAAATGAAAGGATGGGAAAAGGATAAAAAAGAACTACAATTATGAAGAACTAAATGACAACAACATAGAAAAATAATAGAATAGTAGTAAAGAGCAAGAAGATAGAGAAATGAAAAAACTAATAGGGAGATACTAAAGAAAAAGGAAAGAAAAACATAGAAGTGGAAGATGAAGAACATAAAAAAGCGAGAAATAAGACAAAGAGAAGAGAGATAAGAGAAAGAAATGATGAGGAAGAAGAATGATAACACAAACAATAAAACAAGCAAAAAGAAAGATACTAATAAGAAGTCAAATAAAACAAAAAGTGAGAACATGACAACAAAACATAGCACAAATAGAAAAAGAACAAGAAAAACAAAGTAAAGAAAAAGAAAATGAAGACAAAAAGGAGAAGAAGAGAATTGAAACAATGACGTTTACTTGTTAATTTACAATTAAAGGCTTGATTAAGGATTCTCAAATAAAAATAATACTGAGAATTAACCTATAAGTAACGAGATAAAAAACCATTGTCATAATGACTATTGTCATAGAAATAAAATAGTGACAACAATTTGATAAGCAATACAATGATTGATATTTCGCCTTCTTTTAAGTTCTTATGAAGTGGAAGAATGGACAACTTGGTTTGTTTCAAGGGCAATAAATTGACGAGATAGCAATAAAGAAAGAGTTCTTTCCATTTACTTCACAATAAATACAAGGCATGCAAGAAAAAGGAACAACACCAATATCATGCCATAAGGTAACTCCATGTTAATAAGATAACTTGTAAAAGTATAGAAATAATAATAAAAGGAAAAAAAACATATAAATCAAGACAATAATATTAATTTTGTAATTAAAAAAACAACAATAACAATGATAAAGATCATGACAATTATATTAACAATAAAAATAAAGAAAAAGAAAAATAAGATGAAAACAAAGATAGAAAAGAAGACAATGATGAAAATAAAGAGTAAGAATAAGAAGAAAAACTTAAAGATAATAGAAATAAGGAGAAGAAAAAGAAAGAAGAATAAGGAGAAAAGGAAGTAAAATAAACCATGACCAAGGAGAAGAAGACAAATATCAAATTAGTGTAATTAGGAGATTCGGTAATTAATAGTTAGTAAACGTGTCACAACAACACGTTTATCAAATTGGCGTCATTGCCGGGGAATTTCTTAAGGCGCCAATTTATCAAATTGTTTGTAAATGTGTCATTGAGTCAAAAAGAAATTAAGTGAAGCTAATGATGAATGAAATGGCTCGAGAAAAGAAATCAACGAGGAAATGAAAGCTTTGGAGGAATAAACTTGATGAAATGAGAGATTGATTTGTGTAGGTGAATATCTCCACATAAACTCCACCATGATTTGGAATTTCTAGCATACCCTGTACACTCTTTGCATTTGATTCATTAGAAACAACTTCATTGAGTGAGACATGATATTCTGCAATAATCTCTATGTATGTGCACCAGTTGTTCGAGTACATAGAGGCTCATGCTATCCTAGTGTTTTGAGCTTTGCTAAATTTTGAAATTCCTGTGTACTAGCTTGCAGCTGCAGTGTGCCAAAACTTCTGCATATGAATAATTCAGAAATCAAATTCAGCAAGAATTCAAGGAATTGTAGCTGCCGAAGGTTTAAAAATTCCAGAGATCAGATTCAATGAAGTGTAAGCAATTCATGCATTCCAATTTCAGAATTCTGTTTCAACTCTACAGAATTCAATAAGATTCCAAGACTTTGAATTATGATCACTTGAAAAGAGAGAAATACCATCTGTTATTGCGAACATGAGCTTTACTTGAGTTTCTCAATGATTAAAGAGCTATAGGAGAGTATTGGCACGCAACTATTAAGGTTGATACATCAATTACAGTTTTATTCTTTGCATACTTTATATGACAAAGTTTAAAGCTAGAGATTCTTGAGAAATCAAGTTTAAGTTCTATTTCATAATAATGGTAGGGTTGATTGTAAACACGATAGAGTTATTTCGCTTGAAAACAATATCAAGAAGGTTAAGAAAAAGATATTTGAAGCAAACCTAGGCGAGGCAATAATATCTAACACTCAACCCTCAAGCCCAACTAACGACTATGGGTGTGGATAACCATAATGCTAGGCTAACAACTATGAGGAAACAAAAATAGCATACAATGGTTAGCTAGCCAACATTTACAAAGCCAAGAAAATATTAGAACAACAACAACAATTCGACATAAGTCAATTATGAGTATAAAAAATTGAAATAATGAGACTATGAAAAAAAACACAAATGGGTAGTAACAAAATTAGTTAAATGAAGAAACAGAAGGAATGAAAAACTTATAGTGAGACTTTTGTCTAATTTTACTTGCACATGGCAACAACCACTATTTGTAAAAATTACAATAAATAAGACAAATAGACGTCTAAAACAAAGTAATGCATAAACAACTTCAAAGATAAGCACATTATAAGACACAACATGCTCAATTGAACAAAAATAGTACCAGTGACGAGCTTTCCAACAGATCACACATCCCTAATTGTTTCAAAACAAGGGTGCTTAATTATGAACTTATTGTGAAAAACCTAACCATCCAAAAGGTGTGGTCTTACCAACATCAAGGTCCTATATTTCAGAAATTTGTTGCATGGTGAGATTTAACTATAAAGTGAAAGATTCACTATTCTAGATTATTCCACAACTAGCATGCTTAGGTACGAAATTCTTATAGGGCGGCAAAATCATCCAATCTGATTGAACAAATTAAACCTTCCTAAAGGCTATTTAGCCCTAAATATTTTTGAATCCTTAAAAAGAGATAAAAACCATATTCTACCTATATAAACATATTTATTCAAATAATGATCCATTGTATTCGTGCTAAGGTTCTTACAATTATTATTAAAACTCAACTCCAAAACATTGTGCTACTCCCCAATAAAAACTTAGGTATACATATTCATATGTCTGTAATATTGAAATAATTGTTAAAATAAAAAAACATTGTAGTAAAATCAAAATGACATTATTTTTTATAACAATCTATTTTTTAATTTATATTAATTAAATTTTGACTCCAATGATCAAATTCATACATTATCAGAATATTTTTAATTCCTCAACCTACACTTAATGATTATGAATAGCCATAGATGAACATCTAAGTAGAATTGTTTATAAAGATTGTTATTATCTCCATCTTTCATTGGAGATAATATGATTCATCATCAAGTTTTATTTTTTACTCTGATTCAATTGTTTAAGTGTGGACTTCTATGTGGCAAAAGGCGATTCGCTCGTCCCCAGCACCCCCGCCAATCCGTCCCTAGGCCAACACAGAGGAGGTAAATCACGGGTGGCTACTAGCCATTAGTGCAAATGGCCAAGACATGGGGGAGGTTATACTCGGTCACGCCGAGTTTCGACCCCAAGACCTCATGATCAATATGAATGATGTTTTCCATAGGCATGTGTTTTTCCCCCAATTTCATTATCTATGCTTCTACCCAAAATGATGCTATGTAAAAGGTGAGGCTAGATAGAAAAATGTGTTGTTAAGATACTTGAATTTAGCAACTAGCTCAACATTTAAAGTAGTTCAAAGATGCAACAAAAAAAAGTTATCCTATAGTCTATGAAGTTGGAGAGCACAAGGACAAGGGCTATTAAAGAAGTATTAGAAACATCTATTGGGTTGCATAAACACACCAAAAAAAAAAAGCAAACACCATAAAAGATATGGTGTTGAACTAACATGTATAATAGAAAAGGAATCAAAATTTAAAGAAGAAACAAGAACAATAAGTTAAACAAGTACTTCAAATTACCTTATTAGAATGAATGAGAATAAATAGATTTCAAACACTTAATTTAGAAGAAGATTCTAGTCAAAGCTTATGCATTTAAAAGAATTGAACATCTTAAAGAACGAAAGGCAAACATCAAATTTAAAAAATAATGTCTAATATGGCCTAAGATAAAACCTTCCAAATTATTCATATACTTACTAAAAGTTGTTAGAGAATGAGTTATATAGCCAACTGGAGGTCCAAATAAATCTATAAAGAATTAGGATTCCAAAATAAACAAACTTCATTTTCTCAAAATATTTTATTTATTTAAAAATAGCTTTAAAAATACATCAATATAAATTTATGATAAGGTATTCTAAAATCGAAATAAGGACAATAAAGATGGGATTTTAGGATCTAGAGGGTATTACAACACACGAAAGAAAATGAGTTCAGAGTAACACTTATTTAAAAGAAGAATATTTAGATTGAGAAACAAATAGCTATTATTGATAAAAATTGCTTTAATTTAGAGGGAAAAAAAGGAATTTAATGAGAAAAGGAGAGTTAGAAGATAGAAATGATAACTTCAAATCTGCTTCAAGCAAATTTACATCATCGTAAATTTAAAGAAGTGTTATGCTAACAAAATCACGCGTAAAACATGAGGAACAACTAGTGTATGCTAACAAAAGTGTAAGAGGAATTGTTAGGAGGAGTTGCAAATCATCGTACTAGTAAGGCCTATGAGTTAATCACAAAATTAAAGTATGCCAGGCACATTCTCGAAAATGGGTTATAGATGTCCAAAACGCAACTACTAAAGTAAAGAAAAAAAAAAAAGATTTTATATTAAGAGTCTAGAGACAACATCCTGTGTTAGGATCAAATTAAGGAATTTAAGAGTCTAGAGAAACAATGAACTAATACCGGCGTCAATGTTGAAAACTTAAATGTTGAAGAAAAAGTGAAAAGTCATGTGAAGGTTGTATAGAAAATTTAAAGATGAAAATGTTAAATGAATCATCAGCAAAGGATTAATTATTAAAACTATAGGATGATAGCAACAAGCCCCAGACATAGAGTTCCAAAGCGGCAGAATTTATTCAAAAGTATTAACAAAAGTATGATGAAGCAACTGAACATGCAGCATTACTTAATGCAAAGATAAGGATGAAAGCAGAGCAAATAAGAAATAATTTTTACAAACTTATGCATTAGGTAACAGAACCTAAAGGAAAAGGTGTTCTTGAGGGAACATGACATTAGCTACCAAAACTAGATGACACAAAATGAACCAAATAATGAAGCAAGAAGTGTTCTATTGAAGCACGTCACACAAGTCAAGGAAGGCATGAACCTTGAGGGCTTTGGATGGCGCCGAAATTTGGCAAGAAAAACGTCCAGAAAATAATGAATCGCAGATCAAGAATAAGACGTTCTGTGCCACAACCGAAAAAAAAATAATGAATCACAGATCAAGAATCACATATACGACGAGTTAAGGGTTAAGAAAGTAGTTGTGAATATGGATGACAATTTTCCCGCAAGTTCGGGTCCGCGGAGAAAATCCGAAATGGGAACCCGTAGGGAAAACCCGAAACGGGGATGAGAATCCTCAATTTTTTCAGGAATGGGACGGATTTGGGGTGGGTATGAGAATACTATCCACATCTCTGAACCCGCCCCGAATATTATTATTATTAATATTAATAAATAATAATAAGATTTTTTAAAAAATATTAATAATAGTGTTAATATTAATATTAAAATTTTTGAAAATATTAATAATAATATTATTATTATTAATATTGATACTCTAATATTATCATTAATAATAATGATAAAATAATAATAATAATAATAATAATTAAATATGAGGATGAGACGGGGATGAGAATTTGATCTCCATGGGTTCGGATTCGAGAAATCCCCGAACCTGAAAAAATGAAGACGGGTCAAGGGTGGGGATGGCAAACCTACCCCCGCCTAGTCCCATTGTCATCCTTACTTATGAAGACAAATCTTGATGCCCTGGAAGAGGAATAGGGCATAGCTATAATCTCGAGGGCTTGGACGTATGAAGGGGTGGCGGAGTCAGGAGGAGTGATGGAAAGTGCCACCGCTGAAGGAGGAAAATGAAGCTCTTGGGCGGCTCCCGGATGGGAGGCCATCGGTGAAACAGATGGAGCCGAACATGAGGTCGTCGGTGAAACGGATGTAGAACAGAAGAATGAAAGGGATTTCAAATGGTAGGGTTTCGGAAACGAGGGTACCTAAAAAAGATTGACCTCGCCTGAGCCCGAGGGAGCGATCGTAGGCCGTAGCGAGAGACGGCAAGGTGGTGGGGTGATGTGATCGAGCGTTTCCTGCTGATTAAGCACATGCTAACAGTCATAATTTACTCATCGCACACAGCAAACGGTCAAAATTTACTCATGGCCGGAAAAGACTTCTCATTAGGACTTTCTTACTAATTATTATGTGAATAATTCAAGATTAATTTTGAAGTTAATTAATTTTAAAATGAAATTAAGGACACAATTTATGATTATATTTGGACAAGTTAATTATGAAAATTTAAATAAATAAAATTTGATAATAATTAGATATTAAATTATTTTTAAAATCATCAAATAATTAATCACATATAAATATTTTAAAATTTGAAAGATTATATATTTTTGTCAAATTATATATATATAGAGAGAGAGAGAGAGAGAATTTTGATATGTTAGGCGACGCTTTGTGTGCGACCGTGAGCGACGCGCAGACGTGGCACCGCCAGCTCGGTTTCACTACAAATCAAATAATCCATAGAAGTTACTCTCTCCCTTTCTTGCCTTTGTTCAAAATTTCGGCGGCGCTTATTACCAAAAATAAAATCTCCCTCGCCGCTCTCTCTCTCTCCCTCCCTCTCCCTCCTCTCTCTCTCTCCTCGCTCCCGGTCCCCTCCGGCGTCCGTCCTCCGGGCGACCTGACGCTTCCTCGGAAAGTTCAATATTTTTGGTCTGGCTCGCCGCTCCCCCCCCCCCTTCCCTCGATCCCTCCGTCGAAACTCGTCCCTCGCGCTCCCGGCCAGAAAGTTGCTCCGGCGTCTTCAATCGCAGGTCTACTGTGAGATCCTACCACCTCACTCCAATTTAATTTCTTAATCCACACCGTTATTACCTTGTGAAATCGGTATAAAAATAGTTGTAATAATTGTATAAAGATGCACCGCGGCTTTACTTCCATTTCTAACCGTTGCATCAACTACTACGACTGATGAAACCGTGCTTGTAGGATATGACTTGGATTGGTCGTGGTAGAAGGTCGGAAGGACTTATGCTACGACCTGGATGGTTGACGGCTCCAACAACCGTCTGCTCTCCAGTGGACTTTCATTTGTTGCTACAAAGTGTAGCAGCTTCATGGGGAGGAAGCTGCTACAACGTGTAGCAGTTAACTACGCATGAAGCTGCCACACCTTGTAGCAGCTACCTTGTCATTTTCTAGCAGAGATTAATGTACTCGGTACCCATAGTTTTCATATTGTCTATATCAACCCGATTCAAAAATTATTTTTAAAAAAAAAATTACTGCTTCAGCGCCTTTCCTGCTACATATTGATTGGAATTCTCTCTCCTTCGCTCCCTCCGTCTCCCTCGTCTTCGTCGAAGGTCGTCCGGCTAACCACTTGGGCCCCTGCCGGGAAAGTGAAAGGTCGGTTGCACCAACCGCCTGCTATCCGGTGGACTTTGATTTGCAGCTACAAGGTGTTGCAGCTTCATGGAGACAAAGCTGCTACAACATGTAGCAGTTAAATCTGCGCGAATCTGCCACATCTTGTAGCAGCTAACTTGGTTAGTCGGATTATAGCCCCTCTATTTTCTAGCATAGATTAACACTACTATCAGATTAACCCTCTATTTGCAGCTACAATGTTGGTTTGTCGGTCTTCTAGCAGGCCTATTTTCTAGCAGAGATTAACCCAGTAGCAGAGTTTTTATCTTGCTAAAAAAAATGTGAAAATGTAATATGCGATGTGTTGGATCGAGACGCGCTAGAGGGGGGGTGAATAGCGCTCGTGGCTATAATCGTTCGATTATCGGAATCGTAAAACGTAAGAGTTAATGCAGCGGAATAAAATAACACAGAGAGACAAGGAATTTTTACTTCGTTCGGAGCCTGTGACGACTCCTACTCGAAGGCCCGCGATCCTTGATCGCTTTCCGTGGGCAACAACTATAAGCTCGACAAGAGTACAAGTATTACAGTTAAGTATTAAAAAGAATACAGTTATACCGACGACAATATCGTAATCTGAAGATTCAGAGCTCCGGGTCGTCGATGTCTCGCAACAGCACTTTGGAATCGTCTCGTGAGCAGCTTGTAGCAGTAAGATCACTTGAAAGTTGTCGTTTGAAGCTGCTGGTCGAGACCCCTTATAAAGGGGGTTCAAGGCGCCTTATACTGTTCACCAAGGCGCCTTGAACGAGCCGAGTCACCCGCGTGGATCAGCACGGACCTGGTTGAACTCTATCTGGTTCAAGGCGCCTTCAGCCTATCCAAGGCGCCTTCCACCTCCGGTCCAAGGCGCCTTGAACTCCATTCAAGGCGCCTCCAGTCTGCTGCGCTGGCCTTTTCCTGGCTCGCACCCGAGGCGCCTCCAAGCTCCATGGAGGCGCCTCGGCACTGTTCATCCGAGGTCTTTTTTGTACTTTGGTCCCTGCAAGATATGTTAATCCCAAAAATACCCTGCAGCACAAAGTTAGCATAAAACAATGATATAACTATTGAAATATTTAACAGTCTCTTGACTGTCCGAGTCTGACTTCAGGTTTCCAACCGGAAACCCTAGGTCGACCCGACGCCTACTGTTCCCTCTACGGGGAACGCGTCCTCACCTACTCCACTCAGGAGATTTACCTGTTGCCAGTACGATCATCCAGATCGACTGGACTTTTGCTCGGCACTCGACGCTTCCGGACTTTCTGCTGGACATCCGCTTCCCGGCTAGTCCAGACTTTCACCTGGTTCGCGACACCAGGACTTTCCACCTAGGGTTACCACCCCCTAGGACTTTTGCCTGAAGCCATCGACCTACCAAGACTTTCTGCATAGGGTTACCACCCCCTATGACCTAGGGTTACCACCCCCTATGACCTAGGGTTACCACCCCCTATGACCTAGGGTTACCACCCCCTAGGGTTTTTACCTGCCTAACCGCAGCTAGGACTTTTGCCTAAGCATCACTTAGGACTTTCCTGCAAGCTCCATGAACTTTGTTAGATAACACCACCACTTAACTTTGAGCCCTTTGCCATAATCAAAACTCAGGTTCGATCATCTGGTGCTCACTGCACCAACAATCTCCCCCTTTTTGATTATGGCAATCTTGGTTCAAAGTTAAGTAAAACATAACTTTTAAATAAAGGAATAAATAATGAAAGTTAACCAGAAGCATCAATGCATAAATAAAATTTAAAGTTTATGCTCCCCCTTTCATTCTTGATTTCTTAACTTTGACTTTTCTCTCCCCCTTTGACATAAATCAAAAAGAATTAAGAAGAGAGAAATAGTCTAGTTAATTTAAGCTCCCCCTAAAGGGTAGCATAGTTAAGTACTCAGACTTAAAAAAATTTAGGTGAAGTACTTAGCTCAATTCATAAGGTGTTTGAAAAGAATTGTTGCATAGATAATTTAAATTTTAAGTTAATGCCTTAATAACTTCTTTGAGTTTAGGTGTCCAAGCATGAATCAAATTAAATTATTTAACTTGATTGGGTATCAGAGCCCTAAAGGAATTTGTTTAGCCTTAAAGTACTAGCATGACTCTGTTCATTCCCCCTTAATTAATGCCAAATTAAATTCTTAGGGTCTTAGAGTACAAGCATAAGAAGAACTTTATATTATCCTAATTCCAGCTCATCCATTCTAGATTATCAAACATGTGCAGCTTATGAATGAGTTTGAGATGAGATTATTTGAAAATATTGAAAATTTAAGTTCCAAATGAGAAAATGCTAAACTTTTGAGAATTTATTGAAAATTAATTAGAGTTAACTTTAGCACTCAGAATTTGATAATTAAATATTTTTAAATCCTTTTAAATTAATATTTTGACAGTAATTGGATTAATTTTAAAAGATTTTGAAAAGAATTTTCAAAAGATTTTTGAAATGAATTTTCAAAAGATTTTTAAATAAGTTTTTCAAAAGATTTTTCAAAGCATCTTTATATAAGTTTTTCAAAGATTTTTGAAATGTTTTTTAAATAATTTTGAAATTGATTTTCAAAAGATTTTTGAATTTTTTTTTTTTTAAATAATTTGAAATTGATTTTCAAAAGATTTTTGAAATGATTTTGAAATTAAGTTTTAAAAGATTTTTGAAATGATTTATAAATAATTGATTTTCAAAAGATTTTTGAAATGATTTTTAAATAATTTTGAAATTGATTTTCAAAAGATTTTTGAAATGATTTTGAAATTAAGTTTTAAAAGATTTTTGAAATGATTTTTAAATAATTTTGAAATTGATTTTCAAAAGATTTTTAAAATGATTTTTAAATAATTTTGAAATTGATTTTCAAAAGATTTTTGAAATGATTTTGAAATTAAGTTTTAAAAGATTTTTGAAATGTTTTTTAAATAATTGATTTTCAAAAGATTTTTGAAATGATTTTTAAATAATTTTGAAATTGATTATCAAAAGATTTTTGAAATGATTTTGAAATTAAGTTTTAAAATATTTTTGAAATGATTTTTAAATAATTGATTTTCAAAAGATTTTTGAAATGATTTTTAAATAATTTTGAAATTGATTTTCAAAAGATTTTTGAAATGATTTTTAAATAATTTTGAAATTGATTTTCAAAAGATTTTTGAAATGATTTTGAAATTAAGTTTTAAAAGAATTTTGAAATAGATTTTTAAAAGATTTTGAAATAATTTTGAAAGATTTTTGAAATAGATTTTTAAAAGATTTTGAAATAATTTTGAAAGATTTTTGAAATAGATTTTAAAATGATTTTGAAATAATTTTGAAAGATTTTTGAAATAGATTTTTAAAATATTTTGAAATAATTTTGAAAGATTTTTGAAATAGATTTTAAAATAATTTTAAAATTGATTTCATTAAAACAAACATGATATTAATTACGAATTTAATTTTGAATTTGAACTTTTAATTCCTTAGTCATCTCACTCGATCTAAATTGTCAATCAGGGAACCTTATAATTGTTGTGAGATGAATTATGGTTGAATTTTGGGGTAAGGTTTAACTTTGTGTTAGATTCAGGTTTAGCTTTGGGTTCAACAAGTAAGCATTCTTTGGATAAACTTCTGGGCTATGGTGAGTCACAAGGAACTCATTAAAGTAACCATGCCTTCGAGGTTTCCCAAATAGTCCTACCCATTAAACTTAATACTAAACCCTGGTCTAACTAGTTAGGATCCATTTAAGGGTAGCTTCGGTCAGTTCCACTTGGCCAAATGCACCAGGTCGAAGCCATATCTTCCTAGACATGCGATGCCCAAGTTTCCCTAACGTACTATCATCCAAAAACTTCACCGGTACTGTGGTTAAAGTTAAACTCAGCCCTTTTTAAACTATCCTTAATTACCCTGCCGGGTAATCTACTCTTGTTTTACCCATTTCGGGTAAATTAGGTTCAGTTACCCTGTCGGGTAGTTCAGTTGGAGGTGCCAGCTAGTTTGGATCCACCATCTATTTTTGAATTTAGAATTTCGAATTTAGAATTTCGAATTTGATTTAGAATTTCGAATTTTTTATTTAGAATTTCGAATTTAGAATTTCGAATTTAAATTAAATTTGAATTTTGAATTTGAATTATTGATTTAGAATTTCGAATTTAGAATTTCGAATTTGAATTTTAAATTTGAATTTTGATTTAGAATTTTAATTTAGAATTTCGAATTTTTGATTTAGAATTTCGCATTTAGAATTTCGAATTTAAATTAAATTTGAATTTTGAATTTGAATTTTTGATTTAGAATTTCGAATTTAGAATTTCGAATTTGATTTAGAATTTTGTTTTAATTTCGAATTTAGAATTTGTAATTTGATTTTTGAATTTTGAATTTAATTTCGAATTTAGAATTTGTAATTTGATTTTTGAATTTAATTTTGAATTTAGAATTTGTAATTTGAATTTTGAATTTAATTTTAATTTCGAATTAAGTTGGTTTGATTAATATCGTTTTTCTTTTTGCTCCCCCTGGATTATGGCCTCGATATGGTCTATCGAGGTAGTGTATTTGATCCTTTGGAACCCAGTATTGGCCAAGTCCAACTTGATTGATCAATTTGTACTTGGGGACCCATGCCTGGACTACCTTTATATTATTTCTATTAACTAATGATAAATACGATTTGTATTTCGTTTTGGTCTTAAATCCAAGTCCGGCTTTGTTGTAAACGGCTCGCTGTTTTCCAAGAATCAGATCCAGATTCTTGGAACCCAAGGTGAACCGTTCCAACGTGTTCTTGAGTTCTCTAATTTGAGCTTTCAGATTGGAATTTTCTTCCTCAAGTTGTTGGACTTTAGTTGAACTTCCAATTTGAACTGACTCAGTTAAAGAACTCGAGTCAGTCGCTTCCTTAAGGGTTGTTACCTCCTTTTGGAGCGACTTAACCCGGACGTTGGATTTAGCCAACTTCTTAAGCAAGTATGGAATTAAATTTTGCGAGTCATCTAAGTTAATACTAGACATTAAAGCACTTACTGTGGGTTTTGGTCCTTCGGAAACGGATGCGGATCCGTGGCTTCGCTTGGACTCGGTGTCTGATTCGCTCTCGGTCTCTGAATCGGACTCGAACTCGGACTCTGTTTCAACAACATGTGCTAGTACTGGTAGAGCGAGGAGGCTTGCTTGTTCTTCTTCATCGGATTCAGATTCGTCTGATGACTCGGACCATGTTGCCTTTAACACTTTCTTCGTCTTTTTCTTTCTAGCTTCCTCTGTCTTGCTTGTACCTGCAACCAATGTAATACCTTCCTCGACCGAAGTAGTATCATACTGTTCATCTAATTCAAATAAATCGTCTATTAAATTATGCTTACTTACTTCGGTACCTTCGTGTAACTGAATCAGATTCTCCCACAGCTCCCTGGCGCTTGAGAATGGGCCGGCGCGATTCAGCTCCTTATTCGTTAAGCCGCACTGAAGTGTATACGTTGCTTTTGCGTTTGCTTCTACCTTTTTGATAAGGTTCGCGTCCCAGTTCTCGTATGGTAGTGGCTTGCCAGCGCCGTCAGTTGGTATTTCGAGCCCGGTCTTGGTGATCATCCAGACATCAAACTCGGTTTGTAGGTACGACTCCATTCGGCCTTTCCAGTAGCCGAAGTCTTCTCCGGAGAAGAGCGGTGGTCGAGTGGTGCTATAGCCTTCTTGGAGAGCCATTGAATCTTGCACGAAAAAATGAGCAAAAAACTTGTCCCAGGACTTAATCCTGGATTAGTAGTGTGGTAGAAGGATAGAAAAAGAAATTTACGAGTTTCAAGAAAAAATAATAAAATAATATTAAAAAATATTTAAAAATATTATTTCAAATTTTGTCAAATTCAATATTTTATCAATACTAATAAATCGTGAAAGGATGAAAATGTATTTTTCGAAAATAATTTTGGAGGGAAAAAAACGAAAGGCGTAATCTGATACCAATTGTTGGATCGAGACGCGCTAGAGGGGGGGTGAATAGCGCTCGTGGCTATAATCGTTCGATTATCGGAATCGTAAAATGTAAGAGTTAATGCAGCGGAATAAAATAACACAGAGAGACAAGGGATTTTTACTTCGTTCGGAGCCTGTGACGACTCCTACTCGAAGGCCCGCGATCCTTGATCGCTTTCCGTGGGCAACAACTATAAGCTCGACAAGAGTACAAGTATTACAGTTAAGTATTAAAAAGAATACAGTTATACCGACGACAATATCGTAATCTGAAGATTCAGAGCTCCGGGTCGTCGATGTCTCGCAACAGCACTTTGGAATCGTCTCGTGAGCAGCTTGTAGCAGTAAGATCACTTGAAAGTTGTCGTTTGAAGCTGCTGGTCGAGACCCCTTATAAAGGGGGTTCAAGGCGCCTTATACTGTTCACCAAGGCACCTTGAACGAGCCGAGTCACCCGCGTGGATCAGCACGGACCTGGTTGAACTCTATCTGGTTCAAGGCGCCTTCAGCCTATCCAAGGCGCCTTCCACCTCCGGTCCAAGGCGCCTTGAACTCCATTCAAGGCGCCTCCAGTCTGCTGCACTGGCCTTTTCCTGGCTCGCACCCGAGGCGCCTCGGCACTGTTCATCCGAGGTCTTTTTTGTACTTTGGTCCCTGCAAGATATGTTAATCCCAAAAATACCCTGCAGCACAAAGTTAGCATAAAACAATGATATAACTATTGAAATATTTAACAGTCTCTTGACTGTCCGAGTCTGACTTCAGGTTTCCAACCGGAAACCCTAGGTCGACCCGACGCCTACTGTTCCCTCTACGGGGAACGCGTCCTCACCTACTCCACTCAGGAGATTTACCGGACTTTCTGCTGGACATCCGCTTCCCGGCTAGTCCAGACTTTCACCTGGTTCGCGACACCAGGACTTTCCACCTAGGGTTACCACCCCCTAGTACTTTTGCCTGAAGCCATCGACCTGCCAAGACTTTCTGCATAGGGTTACCACCCCCTATGACCTAGGGTTACCACCCCCTAGGGTTTTTACCTGCCTAACCGCAGCTAGGACTTTTGCCTAAGCATCACTTAGGACTTTCCTGCAAGCTCCATGAACTTTGTTAGATAACACCACCACTTAACTTTGAGCCCTTTGCCATAATCAAAACTCAGGTTCGATCATCTGGTGCTCACTGCACCAACACGATGTTGCACCGGCTTTGCCTTGTTTTTGTGCCACGCGTTGAAGCAGTTACTTCGACTAATAAGCACTACACATTGTAGCAGTTACCTCAACATGTAGCTGCTACAACTTGTTGCAGCTAATGCGGTAAGGCCCATTTTTAGTAGCAGTATTTTTGTAAAAAGATTAACCCTAAAAATATTTACTGGTCATGTCTTTAATTAAAATTGCTTAATAATTGATTTAAAAATATTTCGATGCTTCAGCGCCTTTGATTTTATTTGCTTTGCTATGACGCGGTGTAGCAGCTACATCTACATATAGCTGGCAAAACCTGTGCCAGCTAAATTCGTAGGTCCTATTGTTAGTAGCCATGATTTTCTTATTGTACACAGATTATCAACATGAAAAAAAAAAAGTTTTTAAAATTATCTCCTCTACCTGAGCTACTTCGGTTAGTTTTTCAATTATTGTGATAATATATATTTATAATGTTCAAATACATTTTTACCCTCATAGATCAAAGTTTTTAACCCTAAACTCGCCATGTGACAAATATTTCGAAGGAATTTCTTCGATAGTTGTTCGGTGGCCCACAGAGTCTTCATCAATCAACCTCTCTGCTCTGCAACGTTCTTTTTGTCATTCGAAGCTTCGCCTTCATTGTAAGTAATATGTTAGGGTTTATGTTCCAAAGCTTCGGCTACTTGGATATTTTGAATATTTAGGGTTGAGAACTGTCTCCTAGCTGCTAGGGGTTTAATGTTTTTAGGTCGCTCACCAAAGATAGTTTACTTTGAGGGAACAATGAGTTTAAAACAAAAATATATATCTTTCGTGGTGCAGCTCTTGTCGTTGAACTGCTACAAAATGAAACAACTCGCTTAAACACTACAGTGTTCATTGTCTTCTTACAAATGTTGCAGCTACTTGACACTAACTGCTACAACGTCTAGAGTACTCATGTTAAGCACAACTAGTCACATTGTTATATATAGGAGAGATTATAGAACTTGTAATGTATTAGATTATGGTTACTTATAATAGTCTCAGGTTTCATATTATGGTTGATAATATAGAGATTATAGACATGGTAATGTATTAGGGTCTGGTTACTACTTACTAATAACAGTATCTGGGTTTATATTATGGTTTATAATATAGAGATTACACATAAGGGAAGTGAGTAGCATTATGAGCTTATGTTTGTGTTTGACAGAACTAAATGGTGAGCCAGAGAACTGCAGCTTCCCGTGCATATCGCAAGAAAGTGCACTGGAAAAGTAACTACACTCACTTCAAGGGGTTTATATCATCACTCCACATAACCGACTGGCAGTTGGAGATGATCAATGGAAGCTCATTTGCTTGGGCATTAGCCATGCCTGAAATTGCAAATATTCGTAGTCTTATTCAAAATGTTTGACAATTGGGACGTACAAGCCAGATGCTTCATCTTTCATAATAAGGAGATTAGCTTCACCAGGAAAGACGTCTCATTGATACTTGGACTTCCAGACCACGTCGCTGAAGTTATTTTGCAACAGCATGGAGCTACCACCCCACTATTTCTACAACACTTCCATAATGTGGAGTGTACACAGAAGGAGCTAGAGAAGAAGATGATAAACCTCAGCAACCAACCTCCCTCTGCTGAAACCGATACTCTGTTTTGTCAATTATTAATATTGTATTTCTTTGTTAGTGTTTTATTTACTACTACTAGCAGCATATCTAGATTACCAGTACAATCACTAATAGACTGCGTAGATGATTTTGCCAATTTAGGTAGGTATAATTGGTGTAAGGCTGTATATGACTATATCAGCCCGCAGCTGGGGGCCATTGGTTCAATGCTTTCACTGGCGGTTAAACCTGAGGGCCTTGCGGGAAAGCAAGCTCCCATGCTCAGAGGGTTCACACATCTCCTTGCTGTAAGTCTCTAAATATAATGATAGTCTCATAAGATAAATCCAGAATGTATCAAATTTTGAC
Source organism: Zingiber officinale (assembly GCF_018446385.1). Classification (NCBI taxonomy): domain Eukaryota; kingdom Viridiplantae; phylum Streptophyta; class Magnoliopsida; order Zingiberales; family Zingiberaceae; genus Zingiber; species Zingiber officinale. Next base: position 69,843,304 of record NC_056002.1, read on the forward strand.
AGTTTTTATTATATTGCAGGTCTGGATGTGTGAACATGTCAGAATAATGGATCCTTACAGACAACATGCCCTTCCAAGAATATGCAGATGGAAGTGGTCAGGCTCCCGCGTGGAGACAATAAAGTCGAGGATCACTGAATTACCTCCTGAACAAATAATTGTTGATTTGCAACCTTCGGACCTAGAGACACACCTGCTCTCAAACGATCCCCTAGAAGATATTGTAGAGCATATAGGTCAACAAATTGCAGAGGGGTTTTTACAATTAGCTTGGGAGGGCAATGCTGATCAAATTCCTAAGCAATCTGATGAAGAGGCAGTCGATGCTCAGGGTATTCCCCACCAAGTTCCTATACAGGCAGCAAAATGTATGGAAAAGTCGTATCGAGGTCCAGAGCCATTTTCTGTAGAATATGTTGAGGAAAAAGAGGCTTGTACAAAATGTCAAGCCTGGGAAGCAGAAAAATCTCGACTGGAGTATGTGGTTGAGGGCAAGGACCGGGTCATTGTTGGGTTTTTCGGGTCGTAAAAATCGCTTTTTCGCGTCGCGGAAACCCCGAAACCCCTAAGCCATTGGATCCGTGCGAAGAAAACTTTCGAAAATACGAGTACGAGTTTCAAACTATGATCTACAGTAGATCTACAAAGGAAAAACATTTTATACCTTCGATGCGTTCCCTTCGCGAATCCCGCTCGTCCAAGGGTACGCCGGATCTCAAAGTTGTCAACGTAGACAACTCTCTAGAAGTATCCACACGAACAAGATGTGTTCTCTAACACACAAGGATGGAGAAGAGAGCACCACAAGTGTGCTAGCACTCTCTAGGGCTCTCGGGTAGGATTGGAAGAAGAAGAAAGGAAAAGAAGAGAACACACTCCTCTAAAATCTCTATGTGACTTTCACTAACCTTTCTTCTTGGATTAGATTCACTCTCCTTTCTTCTCCCTTGCTTGAAACCCACGACCAAGAGAAGAGAAGGAGCAAGAAGAGAGCTTAGGAGGAGGAAGATCACTTGAATGAGAGTTACACTTGCAAAATGAAACTCTTTTCATCTAATTAAGTGGTTTGTAACCTCCATGGGATACCAAGAGTCACAACTCTTGGTAACTCCCATGAGGTGGCACTTCACTTAAGTAACCATGATGATGTGGAGCATCATCATTGGTCCACTTAATGCCAACTCACCAATGAGGTGGTATAAAGTCAAGTCAAACTTGACTCTTCATCTTCCTCTCAAGTCAAGTCAAACTTGACTTAATCTCTCTCATGGTTGATCTAATCCAACCATTTAATTCAAGCCAATTTAATATAATGAATCTAATTCATTTAATTAAATTGATTCAATGAGTCATAATCTAAATTAGACTCATTGAACACATGAATCAACTTGAGTCCAACTCAATTAGCCCAATTAGGATTACTCTTAATCCAATTTGATTCATGAAATGAATCTAATCCTCTTGGTTCATCATATGAACCTAATCTCCATCCACTTGTTCTTTGTGTGTGACCCAATAGATTCTTGTAACATTGGTAATGCCCCTAAACTCATTTAGAAACATAAGTAATGAGCGGTATCTAGCAATACATCATTACTACCCAAGTTACAAGAATGTTGAGATCCAACATCACCTTGTGACTACTAATTGTGACTCCTCACAAAATATGGCATTGTCCTTCTATCCTAGACATCTAGATTGATCAATGTGAGGCATAGACTGTGTTATCCTCTAATCAATATAAATCTTGAACTCCAAGTAGACTCACTCGATCAAATGAGCTCAACATCTCATGTTGACTCATTTGAGCATGGTCATGCACTTCGTGGTCTAACTCTATCAAGAATACCGATGTCGCCCCCATCATATGGGAGGGATAGATCTCATCTACATCACTCACATCCCTCTGCATAATTCGTTATATACCCAGTAATCACCTTTATAGTCCACCCAGTTACGGGTGACGTTTGACGAAACCAAAGTACATAACTCCTTATGTAGGGAACCATGGTGACTTCAGGTCTAAGGACTAGTAGTCATACTAATGCCACATGAGAAAGTATATGACACTCATATAACGATCCATAATACTTTCTTATGGCGGGTCATTCAGTATACATTCTCCAATGCATACCCATGTGTCAACTTGATATCTCTATATCCATGACTTGTGAGATCAAGTCATCGAGTTGACCTACATGCTAGTCTTATTGCATTAACATTGTCCTTGAATGTTAATACTCGACTAGGAATGATTAAGAGTAGTGTTCACTATATCATCTCACTATCGGTTCAACTAACCGATTGATATAGGTGAGAACCTTCTACTCAAGGACGTTATTATACTTAGTTTATTTGGCACCAATACAAGTAAGTATAATAACCAAAAACCAAATGCCTTTATTTATATAGAATATGATACAACAAATCCAAAATACAATCATCAAATGATTGGCTCTAGGGCTCTAGCTAACAGTCATTGCCCAAATGGAGCGCATAATAAGTGAGCTAAATCAGGAGAAAAAAATTTTTGCCAGTGATGCAGAAAAATCGTTAGCTTCTAAGGATAAAATAATAGATGAGAAGGACAGAAGTATAAAGGTAAAAGAGCAAAATATAGCAGAACAAGAGAGGAAAATAAAAGAGCTTGAAAGTCAGTTGCTTGCCAAGGTTATTCACCCATTACTTGCCACGCGGCCAGTACCCAGGACAAAGACTTGTGCTACAAAGAGAAGGAAACCCCCAACTGGCAAAGAGATTAAGGGATTGCACTTGGCCAAAAGGAGTAAAAGAGTAATTTTTAAAGATGAGCATGAGGTAGAGAAGGCCAAGGGCAAAGGAGTGGCAGTTGGGGAGGCTCCTGTTAAAGTACAAGAAGGTCATGTACCATCTACTGATGTAGCTACCACATCTTCATCAAATGAAAATTTGTCTACCCTTACCCAACTTAAATCCAAAATACTTAAGGTACGGGTAAGGTTGGTTAAATGTGTCTTCTATTACTCTTAATTCACATTTGAATACTCACGTTGAAACCTTGCCTATATATTTTGTTTTAACAATCAAAGTCATATTTTAAGAAAAATAAAGATGTTGTTGTGGCAGAGACGTTGTTGAAACTGAGGCAGCTAACGTGAGTTGGAAGTTTCTTGAGTTATATACCATTTGATTGTGAACACAAGGTTATTTATCTTGGAAGTGGTTTTGCTTAATTAATAGTGAATCAAACATTTCATTGTGTTTAAGCAAATCTACTCCTACACCTGATATTAAAATTTATATAACACATATAATTTAGGCAACAGCTTTAAGTGTAGCAGCTATTGGGAGGGGTGACGTAAACAAAATTAATGTAAAGGTTTTTTTTATTGTTTTTTGTAGTGTTACGACAAAACCAATATGGTCCAATGGAACTATATCATTGGGTTTGGCATCTTTCATGGGTATCTTTGATTGGACTGACTACAGAGATGGTGATTGCATAAATGCATATTTTGCAGTAATTGCAGAGGAAGCCAAAACTTCCGACATCCCTTATTGGTCATCTATATTTTGTCCTGTTGGTTTTGATGTAAGGATGACAACAACTACTCCTATCTAGTTTTTATTTTCAATATATGCCTCCAACAATGTTTGTCTGCATACACAGGATTTGTTTGCAATGATATCATATGAGGCATTTGGCCTAGCAGCAAGCACTGACACCGACAAACCACTCAGGTATATATTTTGTCCATTAAATAATGCAGATGATCACTGACACCTACTGATCATATACCTCCAAGAAGCTCAATATTTGCATTACAACTCACTTGGATCCTCACAACTATACACATCTAAGTTTCGAAAGTTTGTAAGTAACTTCCATGTTGAGTAAATCATATTGTAATGGATGTATGTGTGCATTGGTTACAAACTTCAAACTCGTGCAGGTTGATTTTTTTAAAAATATTGACCCACCTTACTACGAAATGTGGTATCCAGGGCTACATTCCTTAATGTCAAGAAAATTTGAGGTTTCTACGATCCCGGGGCCAACACAAGTTAAATCGTAAGTAGATATGCTTAATCATAAATTTGATACATATTCAATCCTCTGCTACTGATTATGTTATTGATAATGTGATATTAACTCTATCTTGCAGGCTAGATTGTGCAATTTTTGTGATGCGATACGCTGAGAGTTTAATGTATCGAAGGCCAACAAATTTTGGACAAGATGGAATGAGAGAATTTAGTTTTCATGTTGGTCATAAAATTTTTAATAGCAAACATTGGATTAATGACAAGGTGGGGGTGTAAAGGTATTGATAATCTGATTGTAAACGCATTGTGAAACTGATTAGAGTCAAAAAATTAGGCTTCGTGGTGTTAATTTATTTGTAATACTGCTGTCAATGCCTTGCGAAGATAATACATTGTATAGCAGCTAAAGATTATGTATATTAAATGTGGCAAAAGACAATTGTATATTTTTTTGATAGGAAGTAGATACTACAACTTGTTGCTGCTAATCGTGAGAAGCTTAAAAATTTTGAAGATGCTTACCCGCAATAACTGCTACAGAGTGTTGCATCTACTAATGAGATGCTGCTATAATTTGTAGGAGATAACTTTAAAAATGTAGCGTGATAAATTATACTAAATTTTTACCATCCCATCAGGTTGCCATTAATGCGGTTTATGGAATGGAGGAGAAAAAACTCCTACAATGTTGGTATGTATAATAAGTTGAAAAAAAAATGTGAAATACTTCTACTCAGCAGTTGCTACGACAACGTTTTGGCATGCAATGCACTAGTGGTCGCGCGTGGTAGTAGATACATCATAAAGTATAACACTAGCATAACTGCTACACGTTGTAGTAGATAATCCTAGGTAGCTGCAACAAAGTGCAGCAGCTACAGTTAAGCTATATTGCTATAAGCTGTAGCAACTGATCCGCACTAACTGCTACTTAGTGTAGCAGCTAATCTTGATAAGCTACTGAAATTTGTATCACTTTACACCTATTTATTGACAAAAGTATTATTTTATATGACCGACCCCTTCGGTTGCAATTAATGTGTAATATGGAAATGAAGGTTCAGCTACAAGTACAAAACTATGGTTATCCGGTGTCTATAATCATCTTGCAGTAGATGCTACATAATGTAGTATCTACTCAGTACTAGGATAACAAGATATAGCACCAATACGATACGTGACTACGTTAAACCTATAAATTAGGTTACGTGAGTAATTATAGGCAAACTCGGCGCATGTTATTGACGAGTCAAAAGGTCGACTCTTTTCGAGGACTTGTTGCACAAAAGCTGCTACACCATGTATTGAATTCCTGCCTACAATTAATGTACAAAAGCTGCTACACCATGTCGCAGCTTAAATTGTTTATAACTTATATTTTATTACACCTGGGAAAAGGGGATGATGCAAAGCCAGATAGAAGTAAACAAATACTAGCTGCTACAAAGTGTGGCAGTTGACTATCGGTAAGCTGCTACAATATGCAGCATCAAATTACAAGAGAATCTTGTTTGTGTTACGTTATTAGCTTTATTTACAATATTAAATTTATTACATGAACAATATCAACTCCTTGTGAATATTACCATATCACAGACCCCGCCCGTTGCTATTTTGGTGTAGCAGCTATAATATTGTAGCTACTACAACGTGCACCAGATTTACCAATACCATGTTCCTAGTTATTGACAATGATATAGAATAATGAATCCATTTTATTTTACCGATTAAACATATCCCCACACGCTAATGAAATATAATTGGACTAATACATTAATTAGTAGCTGCTACAGATATTCCATAGTAACTGTAAACTCGTCGACGTCATAATGTATTTGTAAATCAAAGAGAATTCCTGAGGGAATGACTGAGGCTCTGTGGTGCACAAACGGAAGATTGTACAAAAGTCAGACCACTCCCTTACAGGCCATAACGCAGGAACAAACGGTGATCCTTTGATAGTGGTGTTCGCAAAACTAAAATTCTTTGCCGGTGGGAGACGTGGGAGAAGTTCATTGAGGCACGATTCATAGGGTTACTCCATTATGATTTCCTCAGTGAACTCTAAGGGTCTTCATTGCGAACACAAGAGTGTTGGGCGATGATAGACCGCCTTAGCTTATCCACATTATTTGGTCAAGGTTGGGAGAAGTTCGTCATCACAAGAATCATATGGAGCCTCGTTACTGCATGAAAGAAACACTTGAATATGTTGCCTAGTTGCAATGAAAGAAAAGAGGACGGTGGTGTCGTGAAAATGGCATAAATCCAAGTTGAACTACTCATCTTGGAATCAGATGGTCATGTAAGCAGCCTCCCTGACGGTGTTATATAGAAAATCAGAGTCGCTTACTATTCGGTATGGGAATAGTTGCCTTGCCATGACGCGGCCACAGCTGTGCTTCTGACAAGCCCGATTTTGTGAGTCTTCATTAGTCAAGATTTATGACAGTTATGAGTAGTCATAGCTTTCATAAAAACATCTATGAGTGATCATTCCATGGACGTGATGGATGAATGGATCTTGGTGTGGTATGTTACAATTATTTATTTGGTGTGTCTCTATAAATTTATTACTTTCACAAAAGCAGCGTCTTTGATTCGCTGTGTCTCTATAATTGTAGTTAAATTAAATGGGGTGTAACAATTTAAGTTTTAAATGTCTTGTGAAGCTGGATAGTCCAACTTGTAGCACCACATCTACAGCTGATAAAAATATTAATACTAGGTTATTTTTAAATGGAAAAAAATGTGAAAAAAATTTAATCACCCCTAGCTAGTACATTTGTGGTCCTAGTTATTGTAGTAGTTGCTAGATGTTGTAGCAGCTAGATCATAAAGTATAAAAATAGAGTCAATGCTAAACGGTGTGGCAGTTAATCCAAATAATCTACAACCCCGTGTAGCAGCTTATCGCCATTAACTGCTACATGTTAAATTGCTATCCTTTTGTTGTGTTATCTGTCCTTGTAGCATAAAATTCTGAACGTTGGCGCAGCTAGATAGTGGGTACGGAACGTATGTCTAATTAATTGTACGATTTAAATATTTTTAGATGCGACCTGTTGCAGGAGCCGTTAGACAATACATGCACGGTAGGAATTCATACCCGAGGGTTCATTAATCCTTGTATTTACTATATGTAAGATAGTCATATCTTTTTCCAGCTCGTAATGGGGTGTAGTGAGAGTTTCAATGGCCCATTTACTTGAAAAGACGCGTCTATTTGACTTCTCTATAGGAAGCGGTAGGGTTTGGTAGGGGGCTTTTTCCTATAATTACGCGATTCACTGAACAGACTCATCCAACTTGCCTTGCATTTGGTCCCCATTACATCTCTTTTATGATCATGTCTATCTTTAGCAGAAAGACGCAACCTACTATGGGTGGGGTTAAAGACCCCCCTTTGGAAGAGGATTCAAGCTGTGCCTCTTCTTCACCAGAAAGATCATCTGTATCACTGGATCCGTAGGCTTCCAGGTTTGTATTATTTCATCGTGTTGTTCTTTATATATATCTTTATTTCTTTTGAATCTCGATTTTTCCAACATATTCATGACAGGTACTCAGTTTATCCATGGAACATCAGGTAGTTTGTGGCTATCTTAAGATTCTCACAGAACAACAGGACCAGGCGAGGAATGAGTTAGAAGCTGCCCTTTTTCGAGAGAAAAAGAACCAAACAGAAATTGTGCAACTACGACGTAAACTGTCCCAAGTCAATGGGGCATTAGAGGAGGCCACAATTCAAAATAATGAGTAAAATATCACTCTTTGTGAAGCTTTGCCTCACATCTCCATAGGGATGCTGCCTTTCGGCGGGAGAAAAAGAGTACAACTGTATGTGTCCAAGGAGGGCGATACCTATATCTTTGTAATGTATCATTAGTGACTGCTATAAAGGGAATGAATTACGCACTAATGTTTGAATAAACTCTTTGTTAAGATATTGTTTGTCTTATGTTATTATGAAACCTAACTATAGACTCCAAGCCTTCCTCATCTACGCTGAACAATATTTGTAGTCCCTCAATCTAAATGTTGACTTTGGATCTCATTTTTGGCCATCTTTACGTTTTATCTATTTGTTTATAGTTAGCCACAAGCTGCTACATGTTGTAGCAGCTTCAACGGTACAATGTTGCAATATCATCAGCTTGTAAGGAGGTGCTCCTTGTCCCCGCAGGACGGTCTAGTGGCCAGCACATGAGTTGTTACCGGCATGACGTCTGGGGTGCAATACTCGGCCAAGCCGAGATAAAAATCCTCTCCTACACTTTGTAGCAGTTTGTACGGATTGGATGCCATCTCGTGTAGCAGTTACTTTGAATTGGCTGCTACAACATGTAGGAACTAATCCGATTTTGTGAGCCCCCAGGGGATGTAGTCTTTAATGCTGATGTAACTAACAAACCAATTCGGGTGGGTCAGGTCGGGTCGGGTCGGATTGAGTTTTTTTTAACCCAACCCGAACCCGAGTTCAACGCTAAACCCTAAACCCGAACCCGACCAACCCGATAAATCCTATTCACTTTTATCTCAATACTCCATCATTATCATACAAACATGATATTAATATACATAAAAACATCTTAATTTTCAAAATAAACTTGGATTTAACCACAAAAAAAACTCACAAAACCCTATAGTTTGGTCAACCAGGGTCATCCCGGGTCAACCAGAAGCCGACCCAACCCAACCCGAAATTTTTTAACACTCCAACCCTCCAACCCTAACCCGACCCTAACTCGAAAAAGGCGAAGCCAAACATCATTTTTTTCGGGTCGACTCGGGTTGGGTCGTCGGGTCGGATTCATTTTTTACACACATACAGTTCTCCATGATGGCCCTGGGAGGGGTTGGGGGGAGCGTTGGGGGCGAACGTATTCTCTTTTTGCCACCTTGTAAAGAGATGTTCCTGCACTGTGTTGCAGTTACTACGGATTGACTGCCATATCGTGTGGCAGTTAATTTGAATTAGCTGCTACAACGTGTAGGAACTAATCCTATTTTGTGAGATCCAAGAAGATGTAACCGTTAATGCTGAAGTAACTAACAAACCCCACTGTCTATTGCATAAATACATTTGTATGCAGACTTATCAAATAGAGTATAGGTGACCTACGACATCTTTCCATTCATCCGTCACATCCATAAATGACCACTCATACCTGTCAGTTATGGGAGGTGTGACAAGCAATACCTGTCATAAACCACGACTAGTGAAAGGAAATCCGAATCTTACTTTTTCAGACCGCCAGTTGTGGATGCGTGAAGTAGATTGATTTTGCCCCCTCCCGCTTTCACAACGCACCCCTCTTCCGCCCTCTCTCTCACTGTCAAATGACAGTTGTATCCTTATTTTTCCTTTTTGTTCAATTTTATTTAATGTATATTTTTTTAATTTTTTTAATTTTAAAGTTTTTAATTTATTATTATTTTTATTTAATTTATTATATAATTTTTCATCAAAATTTTTATATATATTAGTAATTTTATTTGCTTTTTTATTAGTTTTATGTTTAAATGATTATGTTTATCCAAAGAAATATAATAACCTAACACAACCAAGATTATATAAATTTATATAGATAATTTAAAGACTGAGGCTTTTCAGCTTAGTACCAGTGATGTAGTAGCTAGATTTTCTTCATTGAATGGTCTAAAATGTCTTATCATATGAAGTATCCTTTGTGAGGATTAAAGTATAACGCCAACAGAACCAACTACCCTTTATATTGATGGCCACAACGAATATGGTAGCATAAGATTGGAGACAAAACTTAAAATGATATGACATTATGACCTATCAAGTAAATGCTCTACATTGTACAGTATACCTTTCAATTAGCTGCTACACATTGTAGCAGCAAAATATCCATGCATAACTCGCCTCTACTCCACGTTGTAGGATGTTAGGGTCCTAACTACTTAAATAGCGTCTCGTATCTAGAGCATCCGTAGCGCTTTAACGCGTAAAGCGTTAATGTGTATTTTTTTTAATTATTTTTTTTGCCATCTGCAGCATTAACGTGTTCATAAGTTTGAACGTGTTAATGCTACAGTAAATAAAAAAATGCCACGTATCTCTGCAAAAGTAAAAAAAAGGTGCCACGTTGGCATTAATGCTTAGGCATTAACGCCCGTTGCAGCTGCTCTAAAAATTTGTAATCGTAGCATAAATCTTTGAGGGTCTATTGAATGACCACTCATAGTAGGCATCAACCCTAGAATGACCACTCAGAGCAGACCCATCACCCATATGACTATACATAGCTGGCATAAATAATGACCCCTGCCTTGTTTTCTTCTAAGTAGCTTTGTCAGTTAGGTTTGTTTGGGCTCGTGCCTGCACCTGATTTCTCTATATAATTGAGGGTCACAACATTCATGAATGTGGCAAAGGGTAATGAGTAGCAGTTTCATCGGTTGCCCACATTTTCTCGGCACCACCTCCGTCAATCCATCCATGCCTTCCTATATAAAGCTAGAGGTGCATGAAGCTCCCAAATCACAAAAGGCAAAGCAGTCAACTAGCCTTCTACACTCTAGAGTACAGTTCCATATGTTAAATCCTATTTCCTTAATACAATTATCATCATCTAGCTCTCATCAACACACATGGATGATAGGCGGATGGTCATGTAAATTTCTCACTTCTGTCTTAAATCATGTGTGCGCGACAAAGGACTTCTTCATCGCCCTGAGGAATCGTCATGGAGCACATTCTTTGTGATTCTCTCCTCCTCGAACTTGGACAATCTGCGACCAAGTGACGTGAGGTGTATCAAGCTCCCATTTTGGCCAAGACAAAGCGGTCATGTATCCTTCCACAGTCTAGATTATGGTTCCATACTCGTAAAATTAGTTCCTCATTCCAAACACCATCGTCAAGCCCTGATGCGTGTATGTTGATGAGGTTTGGCTGCTGGAGTACATTAGGGAGAGGATGATGGCCTCGAATAAGTTTTCCTAGCCAGTCACAAAGGATGCGAGGTATGTGGAAAATAATACAATCACTTTACTGGTCACAACACTCTGTATGGTTGATGAAGGGTGTTTCCGAATGGAGATGAATGTAGATGATATTTGGCCTATATGAATATGATGTTGCTAGTATGAGAGCAGTAGGTGTTGTTGGAGGTTTTAAACACTGGTCAATATATGACCACTGATGCAATGGAAATATAAATGTATTAACATTATTAGCTCTTGTCTTTGTAATAATTAAATGTATGAGTACTATACATTGTTATCCAAGTATTAAGTATCTACTACATTATGTAGCAGTTACTACAATATATTGTTAACCACATGATTTTTTTTATTTTATTATTCTCATTTTGTGTAGTAAGTGTATCGTAGAAGCATGAACTGATATATTCAAGTGGACTAATGCATACTTGAACAAGCACGCGACCTTAGAAATTGATGTCCACGCTGGAGCAGCTACGTTGTGACAGATAGAAACACCATTGTAGGAACTTAATTACCCTTCCAATATTAACACCTCAGGGAGGAGTCGGTGATAATAATTTTAACTTATGTTAAGGTGTAGCAGTTACTGGTCTGTAACTAAACCAACACAGACCACGTCCGTCTGTATATTTATTGGAGGTGTCAAGGTTTATAAAAATTTATCTCCAAACTATATTTCTAAGATGTTAATTGTATGAAATAGTTTGTTCGACCATTGGCTACTTCAAAGTGTAGTAGCTATTCGGCCGGAACTGCGACATAGTGTCGCATCACCTCTTAACAAGCTACCAGAAGGCAGAAAGTGTAGCAGCTATTAGGTCCACGTTGCAGCAGCTACAACATTATAGCTGCTACACCAATGTAGCAATGGATGGGGCCGGAGAAATGTAAATATACTTAAGGTGATGATATAGCAGTTACGGCTGACAAAAAACTTATAACTTATTGTTGTAGTAGTTACGGTTGTAACAAGTTACAAGTACTGCCAACTAGCTGATGTCATTACTCTGATTTCTGTGAGGTATCTGGGAAAGGCGAAAAGCATACTAATTGTTTCCTTGTATATATTATGTAGTAGATGCTACAAAGAGAATCTGAATCGACAGTAACCAATACACGAGTTGCATCTCCATATAGGGGGTAGCTGCTACAATGTCTAGAAACTAATTCGAATTAAATGCTAAAGAAATCAATAGCTCACGGTCGGTGCCTTCTCCGAAAATGTGTAGCAGCTAATCTATAGAAACTGCTACTGAATGTATCAGCTAATCTATAGAAACTGCTTCTCCCATCTTACGTTCGACCGTCGGGACTGTCGCAGCTCCCCCCAACCTCACTGCGACATCTTGTTTCCGCCTTCGATTCTTCGACTTTTGTAAGTTATTTTGACTCTTCACTTTGGGAATAGGGTTACGACGATAAGGGTTCAGATGGAATATTTTCGCCTTTTAGATTATCGTACTTATATCTCCGATCATATAACCATTTCCGCAATCTAATATTTTAACATAATTAGTCATCATCATTGATTGTAATTCATACCTACAATCGGTCCTAAATATGTCATCCTCTAGCAATGACAGACACCTCTGAGGGTCCTCACCTATACAATCCCCAAGTGGAGGAAGATCGAAAACCATAGATTGGGATGGAATTTCCATCATTGGAGGAGGCCTTCGCATTCTATAATCAATATGCACGTGAATCCAGCTTTAGTGCAAGATTAGGCAACAGTAAGAAGAATAAGCGGAAAAATGAAGTTGGATGGAAACAATTTGTATGCTTTAAAGAAAGACATACAGATGAAAAACGGAAAAAAGTTGCTCAAGTTGACAGTGTAAAGGAAAGAGCACGTGGGGAAGTAAGGACTGGATGTAGGGCAAAACTATCACTTGTTAAAGAACAGACCGGGACAAATTGGATTGTCACTAAATTCTTGGAAATTCATAATCATCCACTCTCAACACCTTTGAAGGTGCATTTGCTCCGCTCACATAGCCATGTTTTCTGAAGCCAAGAAAGTTTTGACGCAGCAGTTTGCAGAAGCTAATATCCCAACTTGTCAACAAGTCCGATTATTGGAGATAGATTCCGGAGGCCCTAAGTTTCTAGGTTGCACGGAACGGGATATTAGAAACTTTGAGAGAGAGTTAAGGGATGAACAAAAGGGAATTGACGCTGAAACACTGATTGAGTTTTTTGCGACTGAGAAAGAGAAGAATTCCACCTTTTTCTATGCTTATGAGATTGATTCAACAGGAAGATTCACTAGGTGTTTCTGGGCAGATCATGTATCAAGGAGGGCATACAGCGTCTTTGGTGATGCTGTTGTATTTGATACAACCTATAACACCAACAAATATGGGTTGATTTTTGCACCCTTCATAGGAGTTAATCATCATCATCAGAGCATCGTATTCGGTTGTGCCTTTTTAAGTGATGAGAAAACTGAGTCATTTGTTTGGTTGCTTACAAAGTTCATTGAAGCAATGCCTAAAGGTCCACCAACTGTGATTATCACCGATCAAGATCCAGCGTTGACGAAGGTCATTGGCCAGGTTTTACCTCAAACAGTGCATCGGTATTATTTATGGCACATACTCAATAAATTTCAAGATAAATTACCCCCCTTGACTTTTCGTAACTACTATCAAATGATAAAGGATGTAATTGTTAACTCCTCATCCCCTGCCGAATTTGATAAGACATGGGAAGAAGTTATCAGGTGTTCTGGATTGGAGAACAATGATTGGTTAACATTGATGTATGAAATAAGACAAAGGTGGGTCCCATTATTTTTTTAACCATGTTTTTTCTGTTGGAATGTCAAGCAATCAGCGATCTGAAAGCTCACATTCATTTTTCAAGAAGTATGTATCACATAAGAACTCATTGATGGATTTTATCATACATTTTAATAGAGCATTGCGACACCAACGACACAATGAGTTAGTTGTCGACCATATTGATATGGTCGAGCAACCTAAGATTAAGACAAACTGCTCTATGGAATATCAAATGGTCAGGGTGTACACCAAAAAAAATGGTTGGACTTTCAAAGTGAAATGAGTGTGAGTCATGGTTATTATGTGCAACAAGCATCTATGGTTGGTGATTTAGTAGGTTACCATGTCATGAATTTTCAAAGTGGTTCATCTGCAAAGCCAAGGGTCCTCACACATGACAAACTTGCAGACTACATATCGTGTAGTTTTAGTAAATTTGAATTTGAGGGTATTCCATGTAGGCATATGTTAGCATTTTTCTGTATCAACCAAGTGTTTTTACTGCCTGATAAGTACATACTCAACCGATGGACAAGAAATGCCAAGGTGGGGGCAATCTATGACTTTGGTGCGCAAACTTCTATCGACACTCCAGATACGAAGTTGATGGCAAGACACTCTAGGCTATCCTATAAAGCTTCAGTAGTTATTGATGTTGCATCTTTAACTGATGAGGGGACAAACATGTTGGATGATCAATTCGATTTTATATACAGTAAACTTCAAGAGCTTAACATTAGCAGTAAAAATGACAACCAAAGTCAAAGAAACCAAGGCATCGATGGGGGCCCTCTATTGTTGACCCTTCTTTGGTCAGGGCAAAGGGGTGTGGAAAACGATTGAAATCGTCAAAAGAGATAACAACCTCAAAAGCGAGGCTATGTCGTGGATGCGGTCACCGAGGTGTCTCACACGACAAGCGCAATTGTCCTTTACTGCAGCAGAGGTATGCGTCCATTAGTTATCGCCTTAGATCATACATATCTAGCTGCGCATATCAATTTATATCATCCAAAAATAATATAGTAAATAACTATACGATTTCCAGATCAAATGCTACAGAGAAGGATAATACCAATGACGACGAATCGTATGAAGAAGATTTGGCATCTATAGCTGGTACAATCATGTTTTTGTGTACCTATATGACTCAATCTGGACGCATATTTATCTTATAATTTTTGCACTAATCTTGTAGGGTCTAACACCTTGCCCTTTTCGTTCTGAGGATAGGTATTACCACTCTCTAGTCTCTAAGTTGAAGAGAGTAATACAGGCGATCCTAGAGGTATTGAACATTGTGCAAAATATATCTGAACATGCCCTCGAAATGTAAATGTTTTGACATTACTTTCTCAGGTAATTATATTAGTGAAATGTATGGGTGCTATAACGTGTTATCCTCGTACTAAGTAGCTACTACATTTTGTAGCGGTAACTACCATATATTACTCTATTTGTAAACACCGGATTAAGTTATTATTGCACATATCACTGATCCATCATTTCCACATAACGCATATTAGCTGCTACACTATATGGCAATTAGTGAGGATTAGCTGATATACGATGTAGCATCTAATTCGGTGACGTGACGTGATCTGCTAAGGCCACACCGGTCACACGTATTAATACCAAATATATTTATACTCATTAAGAGCTGCTACACGAGGTAGAATGCTGCTACAACGTCTGACAGTTTTACTAGCGGTAAGCACTACACACATGTTGGATCGAGATCGCGCTAGAGGGGGGGGGTGAATAGCGCTCATGGTTAAATCGTTCGTTTATCGTAATCGTAAAACTATCGGAGTAATTAAAACCTCGTTCAGAAATTAATGCAGCGGAAATGAAATAGAGAAACACACACAGAAGAACACGGAGGATTTACTTCGTTCGGAGCCTAAGGCGACTCCTACTCGAAGGCCCGCGATCCTTGATCACTTCCGGTGGGAAACAACTATAAGCTTGATAAGAATTACAAATTACAATGAAAGTATTGAAATAACTTTGTACCGACAACTTAAGAAAGAAGAAAATGGAGCTCCGGGTCGTCGGAATGTTGCAGCACCACTTCGGAATGATTGAGTTAGCAGCACGTTGAAAAAGGAAAGCTTAGAACTTGATTATTTGAAGTGCTGGTCGAAACCCCCTTATAAAGGGTGTTCAAGGCACCTTGAAGGCTGTTCAAGGCGCCTCCATGCTGCCGAGTCCTCCGTGTGGATGAAACTTGAACTGGTCGAACTTCATCTGTTTAAGGCTCCTTATACCCTGCTCAAGGCACCTTATACCACCTTCAAGGCGCCTCCATTGAAGCTTCGCAGCCAGGTCAGCTTTTGCACCCGAGGTGCCTCCAAGCTCCATGGATGCGCCTCGGACACTGTTCATCTGAGGCTTTAGGTTGTTCCTTTGCACCTGCAAGATACGTTAGTCCCAAACACTCTCCTGTAACACAAAGTTAGCACAATAAATATGATAAATGAAGTATAGACAGTCTCCAGACTGTCCGAGTCTGACTTCGGGTTTCCGACCGAAAACCCTAGGTCGACCCGACGCCTACTGTTCCCTCTACGGGGAACGCGTCCTCACCTACTCCCCTCAAGAGAGATTACCTGATGCCAGTTCGATCCTCCAGATCGACTGGACTTTTGCTCGGCATTCGAGGCTCTCAGACTTTATACTGGACTTCCGCTTCCCGGCTGATCCAGTCTTTCACCTGGTTCGCGACACCAGGACTTTCCACCTAGGGTTACCACCCCCTAGGACTTTTGCCTGAAGCCATCGACCTGCCAAGACTTTCCGCATAGGGTTACCACCCCCTATGACCTAGGGTTACCACCCCCTAGGGTTTTCCCTTTGCCTAACCGCAGCTAGGACTTTCCTGAAATCTTCAAGCAGACTTGTTAGATTACAAAACATCTTAACTTTGAATCCTTTGCCATTATCAAAACACGAGTTCGATCGTCGGATGCTTCCCGCACCAACAATCTCCTCCTTTTTGATTATGGCAACTCAAATTCAAAGTTAAGTAAACAAACGAATAGATGAACACTTTTAACACAGGCAAATTTGCTAGAATAGATGAACACATTTGACAAAGCAAATTTGCTAAAGTAAACCCTACGAATTTAAAGTTTTAGCATAAACTATATGCTCTATATGCTCCCCCTTAACTGTTGCTC
Source organism: Zingiber officinale (assembly GCF_018446385.1). Taxonomy (NCBI): domain Eukaryota; kingdom Viridiplantae; phylum Streptophyta; class Magnoliopsida; order Zingiberales; family Zingiberaceae; genus Zingiber; species Zingiber officinale. Next base: position 69,860,276 of record NC_056002.1, read on the forward strand.
CCCTTTTATATTAATTTAAATTTGAATTTTACATTTACATTTTTGCTACTCTCCCCCTTTGCCATATATCAAAAATAAGCAATAATAGATTTTTGAATAACAGTCATTTCCTATTTTTAGCTAAGTGAAAAGATGATGTTAGCTCTTTGGAAACTTAGTTAACATTATAAAACTGTTAGGAAGTGTATCTTTTTGATAGATTTTTAAAAGTTAGTAAAAAATATAATTCTTACTTAGGAGAAAAGTTGCTTTTTAATCTTTGAAGGTACTGAGTTAAGTTTTGAAAAACTGTGCAGGAATTTACAAAGTTAGATTTCAAAGTTAGCTAAGTTCAACAAGGTTTGAACTTAGCTTAAGTTTGAACAATATTTAATTTTTAGGATAAGGAGGGAGTAATGTTGCTATGATTATTCATTCAAAGTCAGTTGGTCCTTAAGTCCAAGCATGAGTCATGTTCAATAGATTAACTTACTAGGTATCAGAAGATATCAGAGCCCTAAAGATCAAACATGCTTAACTAGAAAATTGAGTACCCTTTACCAACTGTCTAACTTTTAGCTACTTGCTGATTGTCTATAGGGTAACAGCTTTTACATGGTTAGTCAAGTTAAATCACTTTGGTCCAGATAGATTTGACTAGAGCTGGAAGGCTTAACTTGATTGATGTATATTGCGTATTTAACGCCCAGACTCATATCGATGCACAGATATAAGCATTCTTGAGTCCAGGCTGTACCCTATGCATCTCACGCCGTTTTATGTTTTTCAATCACAATCAAGGTATGCCTAGGTGTTTGTGAGATGCTCTGGCTTAAATCTAGAGGAACATGATTTCTAGGGGTAGCCTAGGCTAATTCTATTTTTTTTTTGAAAAATCTAAAAAAAATGGAATTTTTGAAGTTTATTTTTCCTAGAATTTGAAAAACAATAATTAAAACAAAACGAGATAACTACTTTAAAAAACCAGCACATAAGTACTCAGTAACATGTCCAGACTGTCTAAAAACTCCAGGATACAATCCAAAATGATGAGTATGATAGGCAGATCAATGAAAAAAGATGAGTAAGTGTCCAGAATAGAATCAAGCAGGTGGATCGTCAACTGGAGGATCGGCTAGCTGCTGCTCGAGTGCTGGCTAATGCTGTCCCTGACGCCGAATCTCGCCTCGGAGAGATGCGAAACCGGCTGCCATCTCAAATCGCATAGATCGAAGGAAGCGATGACTGTCTAACACAGCTCGTCGCATCTGAGTGGTCTGGACCTCGAGTCGAGTGAGTCTGTCCTCGACAGAGAGTGATGCTGAAGATGAAGGCCCGGCTGAGGTGGAGGGTCCAGCAGAGGTAGAAGGATCAGTGAAAAAGTCCTCTGCTAGGAAATCAGGCCACTCCTCATCTGCATCTGGTGCGTCCTCGACTTCTGGAGCACCAGGAGCAGCAACTAGTGGTGGTCGGCCCTTCCAAGCCAGAATCCCCTTGGCAGTGACCTCTGCCCCTGCTAATCTAAGGCTACGCTGACCGAACTCATCGTAAATGGTAAGTGGCATGAGTACCCCTCTAGTGATGTCTATCCTAGAGATGGAAAATATCTGGGTCAGGATATGGCAATAAGGCATATGAACTACTCCAGATGTAACTGTACTAGATGCAAGAACAATGTTATGAAACATATGGAGGGCTATGTCTATATCTAGGCGCTGGGTGAGGGCGTACAAAAAGAACGAGTGGGACGGTCGCATCTTCGAGACGTCTCGAGATGATAAGGGTAGTATACAAGCTGTCAGGACTCTGTATATGGCATAATCCTGAACTCGAAGAAGAGTGGATCTGAACTCGGTCAGGCCTAAGGGTCTCTCTTCCCCAAAGAAATGCATGTAAATATCATCTAGAGTAATATGGGAATAAGGATCACCAAAGGGTAGGTTCCTACTCGGATAACATAAAAATGTACACTCGGACTCCCTAAGCTCTAGGCTGGTGCGAAGTAGGGAGGGTGTAAGCTGAAGATCAGTACCACCAACTTTGGTGGAATAGGTTCTATCATCAACCTTTTCAAGGTTGTGATAGAACTGGGCACACAGATCTTGGTTGACTGTAGTGGTAGTGGGCTGACAGTATTGGGACAAAAATTCTCGACCAATAAATCTAGGTTTAATTGACTCAAAGGTAAACCTAGAGAAATCAATCCTATGCTGTTCCGAGGGGAATCTCGGGTCCGTGGAAGGGGCCCTAGCTGGTGTGGTATCCACAATACGACGCTTCCTATTGTTGACATTATACAAGAAAAATTACAAAACTAGCAAAGAATGTAGGAAATAAATGATTGAAAAGGGTTTAGGTTATACCTAGGAGGCATAGCTAGGAATGAAAGGGAAGGATTCAAGTAGAAGGCGCCTTGGTTGGGAAGAATCCGAAGAAATCGGCTTGCGGCAGAACACGAACAGAAACGAAAAACGCTTCTGTTCATGACAAAAAGAAAGGTTTAAGGCGCCTCCAGGTCTCTTTAGGGCACCTTTGGAGGTGCCTTAAGGGCTCCTAAAGGCGCCTTAAGTGGGCGGCGGGAAATTTCCCGTCGCTGCTTGAGGGCGCCTCCTCTTTGATGGAGGCGCCTTCATGTGCTACGTGTCCAAATTTTTTTAAAAAAAAATAGTTTTAAAGTTAATTAATTTTTTAGATTAAAATTAGTTTCAAAATAATTTTGAAAATTAAGTTTTTTAAAAAAAAATAATTTTGAGATTTAAGTTTTTTAAAATAATTTTGAAATTTAAGTTTTTAAAAATAATTTTGAAATTTAAGTTTTTTAAAATAATTTTGAAATTTAAGTTTTTAAAATAATTTTAAAATTTAAGTTTTTAAAGTAATTTTGAAATTTAAGTTTTTAAAGTAATTTTGAAATTTAATAATTTTGAAATTTAAGTTTTTAAAATAATTTTGAAATTTAAGTTTTTTAAAATAATTTTGAAATGTAGTTTTTGAAAATATTTTTGGGTTTTAAAATGATTTTGAAATTTAAAATGATTTTGAAATTTAGTTTTAAAATAATTTTGAAATTAAGTTTTAAAATAATTTTAAAATTAAGTTTTTGAAAATAATTTTGAAATTAAGTTTTAAAATAATTTTGAAATTAAGTTTTAAAATGATTTTGAAATTTAGTTTTAAAATGATTTTCAAATTTAGTTTTTAAAGTAATTTTGAAATTTAATAATTTTGAAATTTAAGTTTTTAAAATAATTTTGAAATTTAAGTTTTTAAAAATAATTTTGAAATTAAGTCAATTTTCATAGTTTAATTTCTTAGTCATCTCACCTGATCTAAATTGTCAATCAGGGAATCCTATAATTGTTGTGAGATGAACTATTGTTGAATTTAAGGGACTGGTTTAACTTTGTGTTAGATTCAGGTTTAGCTTTGGGTTCAACAAGTAAGCATTCTTTGAATAAACTTTTGGGCTATGGTGAGTCACAAGGAGCTCATTAAAGTAACCATGCCTTCGAGGTTTCCCAAATAGTCCTACCCATTGAACTTAATACTAATCCTTGGTCTAACTAGTTAGGATCCATTTAAGGGTAGCTTCGGTCAATCCACTTGGCCAAATGCACCAGGTCGAAGCCATATCTTCCTAGACATGCGATGCCCAAGCTTCCCTAACGTACTATCATCCAAAAACTTCACCAGTACTGTGGTTCAAGTTAAACTTAGCCCGTTTTAATCTAACCTTAATTACCCTGCCGAGTAATCTACTCTTGTTTTACCCATTTCGGGTAGATTAGGTTCACTTACCCTGTCGGGTAGTTCAGTTGGGGGTGCCAGCGAGTCTGGATCCTCCATCTATTTTTATTTAACTTAAGTTGAAATTTACTTTTAATTTTGAATTAATTTCGAATTGAATTTCAAATTTAATTTAATTTCAAATTTTTAATTGAATTTTTAATTTTTAATTGAATTTTTAATTTTTAATTTTTAATTTCGAATTTTTAATTGAATTTTGAATTTTTAATTTAATTTCAAATTTTTAATTGAATTTTGAATTTTTAATTTAATTTTGAATTTTTAATTAAATTTTGAATTTAATTTTAAATTTTTAATTGAATTTTGAATTTAATTTTGAATTTTAATTTTGAATTTTTAACTGAATTTTGAATTTAATTTTGAATTTTTAATTAAATTTTGAATTTATTTTTGAATTTTTAATTGAATTTTGAATTTAATTTTGAATTTTTAATTAAATTTTGAATTTAATTTTGAATTTTTAATTGAATTTTTAATTATGTTCTTAATATTGTTTTTCTATTAGCTCTCCCTGGATCATAGCCCCGATATGGTCTATCAAGGTAATAGACTTGATCCTTGGGGACCCAATAGTGACCTGTTCCAACTTGATTAACCAAGTTGGATTTTGGCACCCATGCTTGGAGAAGTTTTCTATTATTTCTATTAACTAGCGATAAATATGATTTGTATTTTATTTTAGTTTTAAATCCAAGTCCAGTTTTGTTGTAAACGGCTCGCTGTTTTCCAAGAATCAGATCCAGATTCTTGGAGCCCAAGGTGAACCGTTCCAACGTGTCCTTGAGTTCTTTAATTTGAGCTTTCAAATTGGAATTTTCTTCCTCAAGTTGTTGGACTTGAGTTGAACTTCCAATTTGAACTGACTCAGTTAAAGAGCTCGAGTCAGTCGCTTCCTTAAGGGTTGTTACCTCCTTTTGGAGCGACTTAACCCGGACGTTGGATTTAGCCAACTTTTTTACTAAGTAAGGTAATAATTCATGCAAGTTATCTAATTGAAATTCTACGAGTAGTGAACTTACAGTGGGTTTTGGTCCTTCGGAAACGAATGCGGATTCGTGGCTTTGATCAGACTCAGTCTCGGATTCGCTCTCAGTTTCTGACTCATACTCGGACTCAGTTTCTGCCACGGTTGCTAGTACTGGTAGAGCAAGGAAGCTCGTCGGTTCTTCTACGTCGGACCCGGATTCATCTTAAGACTCGGACCATATTTTTTCCTCTGTCTTACTTGTACCTGCAACCATCGTAATAGCTTCCTCGGCCGAAGTAGTATTATTCTGCTCATCTAATTCAAATAAATCATTTATTAAATTATGCTTATTTACTTGAGCGTCGAAAGTGCCCTCATGTAGTTTCATCAACTTTTGCCACAACTCTTTTGCACTTGCGAAGGGGCCGATGCGGTTCAGTTCTTCATTGGTTAGGCCACATTGTAGCATGCAGGTTGCTTTGGCATCGGCTTCAACTTTTTTCATTGTGCTAGAATCCCAGTTGATGCATGAGATAAGTTCTCCGGTGTCGTCACGTGGAAGTTCGAGTCCGGTCTCGATGATGATCCACATCTCGACTTGCGTCTTGAGGTGGTATTCCATCCGGTTCTTCCAGTATCCAAAGTCCTCGCCAGAAAAGAGCGGCGGTCGGACGGTGCAGAATCCTTCTTGGAATGTCATTTTAAAAGAACCCTGAACACAAAAAATAGCAAAAAAATGTACCAGGACTTGATCCTGGATTAGCAGTGTGGTATGGAAGGATAGAAATAGAAGTTCACCAGTTTCGAGAAAAAATAATAAAATAATAATAAAATATTATTAAAAAATATTATTTCAAATTTTGCCAAATTCAATATTTTATCAATACTAATAAACCGTGAAAGGATGAAAATGAATTTTTCGAAAATAATTTTGGAGGGAAAAAACGAAAGGTGTAAGGTTTTATTTTTACCCTATACAAACGACAAAACCACGAAAAATGCTTGAATAGCGGTTGCACCAGTTCAAAGCGACCCCGCTCTGATACCAATTGTTGGATCGAGATAGCGCTAGAGGGGGGGTGAATAGCGCTCGTGGCTAAATCGTTCGTTTATCGTAATCGTAAAACTATCGGAGTAAATAAAACCTCGTTCAGAAATTAATGCAGCGGAAATGAAATAGAGAAACACACACAGAAGAACACGGAGGATTTACTTCGTTCGGAGCCTAAGGTGACACCTACTCGAAGGTCCGCGATCCTTGATCGCTTCCGGTGGGCAACAACTATAAGCTCGATAAGAATTACAAATTACAATGAAAGTATTGAAATAACTTTGTACCGACAACTTAAGAAAGAAGAAAATGGAGCTCCGGGTCGTCATAATGTTGCAGCAGCACTTCGGAATGATTGAGTTAGCAGCACGTTGAAGAAGGAAAGCTTAGAACTTGATTATTTGAAGTGCTGGTTGAAACCCCCTTATAAAGGGTGTTCAAGGCGCCTTGAAGGCTGTTCAAGGCGCCTCCATGCTGTCGAGTCCTCCGTGTGGATGAAACTTGAACTGGTCGAACTTCATCTGTTTAAAGTGCCTTATTGTAACGACCACCCTTCTTACTACTACTACTACTCTCTAAGAGTGACCGTTACTTATCTACTAACTCTACTTAACCGGTTTATTAAAAATCTCTAGGAAAACCCTACCGAAAAATTTCGGCAGAGTCTCCCCTGTACCGGTGACCATTTTCCATAATACAAGCATAATATACTCAGCCACAAGCGGCTGGAAATATATTTCAATCAACCACGCAGTTTAATAAGAAGTGAAAACTAACCATAACCACACAGTTTAATAATTCAAATCATGTAGATAATGAAAAACCGAAAACATAACTTCTTACTACATCCTTTCCTTATCAACTTAATAAGAAATCAAACTAATCACATTCTTAAACTAAATGAATTCCTTAGCTAAGTCCCAAGGACCTCCATAGTCCACACATCACACACTCCTCTTGCATCTCCTTGTCGCCTTCCTTCACTGTATCTTTTCTTTCCCTTTATCTGCAGTAGGAGGAAATGCAGTCTATAAGCATAAAGCTTAGTGAGCGCTATCTACTCACAAAAACTCGATATGCATGTATATAAATAAAAACATGCTAAAACTGAATGCTAACATATAAAACTACTCATGCTCATATATAGCAAAGGAATCATGCTAACTGAAATACTAAACATGTATAGCTAATCATGCACATAAGAATAAAGCTATAACTGCAAGCTGAAAGCAAATAAAGCTAAACATGCTGAATAATCTAATAGCAAAAAACAAATAAAACTACTATTGCATGCTTCAAATAACAAGAAATTAAACTTTCTAATTCTAAACATATTTGAAGCTTGTTTCATTTGTTTCAAAATTTATACTTTAATACTTCAAAATAATAATAAACTTCTTTTGGGCCCGGCATTGTACCACTTAGCGCGCATTCTTAATAAGAATCGAGGTAGCTAATCCCGAAACTACTAAGATACTTCTAGGCCTTGTGCCTAGGGCATCTTGGAGCCCATCCCTTGTACCTTGTGTCCGGTACATACCCTTTAAAAGTAAAATTTTTTTTTTTTAACTATAACTTCTTTATACTTGTTATGCTTTAATTCTCTTATAATAAAATGCCTTGGCATTTCTTTGAGCACCTGGCGTGCTGCTGATCCCAATACTTAAACTTTAGGGATCCTATCAAGACCTTGGTCTTTTCTCACTTATAACTACTCATCATAGCAAGGAAAATCTAAACTAAATGCTATGTATATATATGTATATACTATAATCTGTTCTTGCCCATCTTAAAGCAAAAGGGAAAACTAAATCAACATACTACATTTATAAAACAAATCTGCACATGTTCAGCTAAGGGTAAACAAAAATCTGCACATGTTCAGCTAAGGGTAAATGAATTCTGCACACTAAAATGTTGCCTATTAAGTTAACACAATTCTGCATATTAAGCTACACAATTCTGCATACTAACTTAATTAAATTCTGCATTATAACTTAATAAAATCTGCATGCTTAAAATAAATTATCTAGAACTGAGGTATGAAATCTGTTCCTACTCATGGCAATAACAATAAATTCAACTGCAATGTTAATGAGGAGACTGTTCATACTTGTTAAAGTAGCAAGGAAATCCAGAATGCGTGCTTAAATAACAACCCACTATACTGCTCACAGCAGTAGCAAAAGAACTGAACCGCATACTCAAAATGAGGGCAGTTCATGCTAGTTACATAGCAAAGGAACATCTAACTAAAATGCTATTCATACAACGTAATAAGAATCTATTCATGCTTGTTAAACTAGCAAACTTCTTAAACTATCTACTCAAAATAAGAGGTTGTTCATGTATGGTAATTAGCAAGGAGAAATCAAAACTAATATGCTGCCCAATATCTCAACAGTAAGCTTAAGATGAGGGCTATTCATGCACGGCAGTAACTAAATGATTCTAAAACTGCACACTTTAGATTAAGGTAATTGGCCGCTTGTTCTTGTTAATAGCACGAAAGTGACAGAAATGCTAATGTTTGCATAAAAATCTACATGGCATACTTAATGCTGTACAGGAAATCCATAGCGAGGAAAACAAAACCATTAAAATCCGAACTGCAGCAAGCTCCAAGAGGGGCTGTTTTTTTTATTTTCATTACAGCAAGGAAAACATGAACAAAACCTGAAACTAAGAATTTATGGTAGCAAACTCAAAACATCAACCTTTACTACAAGATTCAAAAAAAAACGAGGAACAAAATCCGAAAACCACTCCTACTGCAGGTGAGTAGCAACTCACATCGCTGTTCTTGGACTTACAACCGGAGAAGGAGGGATCTAGGGTTCGGGTAACTCAAATTCCAGCGGCTCCTTGCATCCTCCGTGCTCCCTTCGACGAGGGTTCGTGAAGACGGGAAGAACCTCTTGGATCAAACCCTTGACCGGCCACCGAGACGAAACCCTAGCTTCTTCGTGTTTCCGCCCGAGAGAAGAACGGCGTCGCCGCGTGAGAAGAGAAGGATATTTTTGAGAGAAAATTTTAGGTTTTCGAAATAAGATTTAAATCTTATACCTTAGATTATTTTCATTTCTAACTTTACCTTATATACTTGTCGCTGCATATTTGATCAGCAAAGACCGCTGGCGCAGTTGGTCCGTTGAGTTTTGCTCGAAGCCACAGATCTGGGCTTCGATTCTCAGCCGCGCCCATTTTATTTCCAATTTATTTTACTGTTCCTAACTACTAGTTAAATATATATCGCTCCATATATGATTAACAAAAACCGTGTAGCTCAGCTGGTTGGGCCGGTTTTGCTTGGGTCAGTCCGACCCGAGATCGTGGGTTCGAATCTCACCTTCAACATTTTTTTTAAAACTTCTTTCTTTTTGTAACCCTACTAAACAACATTCAAAAATTACGTAAAAATACTCTAAAAATTCCTAAAAATCTCTAGAATATTTTAAAAGTATTTCCAAATATTTTTATGGACTTTTAGAACTTGAAATAGGGAAAATTGGGTCGTTACACTTATACCCTGCTCAAGGCGCCTTCCAAGGCGCCTTATACCACCTTCAAGGCGCCTCCTTTGAAGCTTCGTAGCCAGGTCAGCTTTTGCACCTGAGGCGCCTCCAAGCTCCATGGAGGCGCCTCGGACACTGTTCATCCGAGGCTTTAGGTTGCTCCTTTGCACCTGCAAGATACGTTAGTCCCAAACACTATCCTGCAACACAAAGTTAGCATAATAAATATGATAAATGAAGTATAGACAGTCTCCGGACTGTCCGAGTCTGACTTCAGGTTTCCGACCGGAAACCCTAGGTCGACCCAACGCCTACTGTTCCCTCTACAGGGAACGCGTCCTCACCTACTCCCCTCAGGAGAGATTACCTGATGCCAGTTCGATCCTCCAGATCGACTGGACTTTTGCTCGACATTCGAGGCTCCCGGACTTTCTGCTGGACTTCCGCTTCCCGGCTGATCCAGTCTTTCACCTGGTTCACGACACCAGGACTTTCCACCTAGGGTTACCACCCCCTAGGACTTTTGTCTGAAACCATCGACCTGCCAAGACTTTCCGCATAGGGTTACCACCCCCTATGACCTAGGGTTACCACCCCCTAGGGTTTTCCCTTTGCCTAACCGCAGCTAGGACTTTCCTGAAATCCTCAAGCAGACTTGTTAAATTACAAAACACCTTAACTTTGAATCCTTTGCCATTATCAAAACACGAGTTCGATCGTCGGATGCTTCCCGCACCAACAACACATACATCCAATAGATTATAATTTACTGAAACATGGAAGTTACTTACAAACTTTTTAAAGGTAAATAAAACAATAACAAAGAAATATAAATTTGGGTAAATACATCAAGTTATGGAAGCTACATGTATATGTAAATGCTACAATGTGTGACAGTTATTAGTCATAGTAGCTGCTACAACGCTTTACAAACCAAAGCAAAGCCGATGCAGCATCACATATCATTTTTTTCAGCGCCTTTAAGCAATATGATATACAACTACAAACAGGTGTAGCAAGTTATTAGTCTAGGAAGCTGCTACACCGTGTAGCAGCAAACCTAAACATATGGCCCTACAGAAGCATAAAAAATTTTAAATCAAATGTATATACATGTTCCAATCATCCTGTAGCAGGAAAGGCGTTGAAAGAGCGAAAAGTCATGCATCAAAAATAATTTTTCAATCAAGTTGATATACACAATATGAAAACTATGGCTAAAGAGTAGTGTTAATCTATGCTAGAAAATAGAGGGACTAGAAATCCGACTAACCAAGTTAGCTGCTACAAGGTGTGCCAGATTCACGCAGATTTAACTGGTACACGTTGTAGCAGCTTCGTCTCCATGAAGCTGCAACACCTTGTAGCTGCAAATCAAAGTCCACCAGATAGCAGGCGGTTGGTGCAGCCGACCTTTCACTTTCCTAGCAAGGGCCCAAGTGGTCAGTCGGACGACCTTCGACGAAGACGAGGGAGACGGAGGGAGCGAAGGAGAGAGAATTCCAATCAATCTGTAGCAGGAAAGGCACTGAAGCTGTGAAAAAAATTTTTAAAAATAATTTTTGAATCGGGTTGATATAGACAATATGAAACTATGGGTACCAAGTACGTTAATCTCTGCTAGAAAATGACAAGGTAGCTGCTACAAGGTGTAGCAGCTTAATGCACAGTTAATTGCTACACGTTGTAGCAGCTTCCTCCCCATAACGCTGCTACACCTTGTAGCAGCAAATGAAAGTCCACCGGAGAGCAGGCGGCTGTTGGAGCCGTCGACCATCCAGGTCGTAGCATAAGTCCTTCCGACCTTCTACCACGACCAATCCAAGTCATATCCTACAAGCACGGTTTCATCAGTCGTAGTAGTTGATGCAACGGTTAGAAATGGGAGCAAAGCTGCATCTTTATACAATTATTATAACTATTTTTATACCGATTTCACAAGGTAATAACGGTGTGGATTAAGAAATTAAATTGGAGTGAGGTGGTAGGATCTTACAGTAGACCTGCGATTGAAGACGCCGGAGCAACTTTCCGGCCTGGAGCGCGAGGGACGAGTTTCGACGGAGGGATCGAGGGAAGGGGGGAGTGGCGAGCCAGACCAAAAATATTGAACTTTCCGGGGAAGCGTCAGGTCGCCCGGAGGATGGATGCCGGAGGGGACCGGGAGCGAGGGAGAGAGAGAGAGCGGCGAGGGAGATTTTTAATTTTGGTAATAAGCGTCGTCGAAATTTTGAACAAAGGCGAGAAAGGGAGAGAGTAACTTCCATGGATTATTTTATTTGTAGTGAAACCGAGCTGGCAGTGCCACGTCTGCGCGTCGCTCACGGTCGCGCATAAAGCGTCGCCCAGCATATCAAAACTATATATATATATATATATATATATATATATATATATATATATATATATATATATATATATATATATAATTGATAGCTTACATTTTTTATCTTATTATTTTCACTCTTATACTTACATTTTTACTTTCTCGCATACTTAGGTGGCATTTGGTTTAGAGGTTTAGGAATGAGGGAATGGATTCATTCCCAAACCTTGTGTTTGGTTAATGGGAATGAAATCAAGATTTTGGAATGAAAACCAAAAACTTGGGTATGGATGAAACTCACCCCCTCCCTTGGGTTTTGATGGTAATGGGAATAAGAATTAAGTTTTGGACAAAAATACCCTTAGTATATTTGTTTAATTTTTCTTTCATTTCACACTCTTTCCTTGTTCTCTCTCATCATACTTTCTCTCTCCTCATTCTATCAACATACTTTCTCTCTCATCACACATTCTCTACCATTTTCTTTATGTATTCTCTCTCATCACACACTCTCTCTCATTATTTTCTCTCTTCATTCTCTCCTCATTTTTTCATCATACTTTCTCTCTCCTTAATCTCTCTTACCATACTCTCTCTCCATATTTTCTCTCATCGTACTTTCTCTCTCTTCATTCTCTTTCATCACATTCTCTCTCCTCATTCACTCTCATCACACATTCGCTATCATTTTCTCTCTGTATTCTCTCTCATCACACACACTCTCTCATTATTTTTTCTCTCATCATTTTTTCATCATACTTTCTCTTCCTCAATCTCTCTTACCATACTCTCTCTCCATATTTCTCTCATCATACTTTCTCTCTCTTCATTCTCTTCCATCACACTCTCTCTCCTCATTCTCTCTCATCACACTTTCCCTCTCTTCAATTTTCTCATCATACTTTCTCTCTCAGCACACTTTCTCATCATAATTTCTCTCTCCTCAATTTCTCATTTTCTCTCATTACATTTTCTCTCTCTCTCTTCATTTTTTTCCCATCACTCTTTCTCTCTCAGCACACTATCTCTCTCATCATACTTTTTCTCTTCTCAATCTCTCCTATCACGCTCTCTCTCCTCATTTTCTCTCATCACACTTTCGCTCTCTTCATTTTTTCTAGGGGTGTCAATTCGGGTGGGTCGGGTCGAGTTGGGTCGGGTTGAGTTTTTTTTTTTTTTAACCCAACCCGAACCCGACCCGAACCAGAGTTCAACCCAAATCATCTAAACCCGAACCCGAACCCGACCAACCCGATCAACCCGAACCCGACCCATATAACCCGAAAATCCGATTCAAAACGACTTTTTTGGGCTATTTTCCCTATAATTCTTCATTTTTATCTCAATACTTCATCATTATCATACAAATATACATAAAAACATCTAAATTTTTAAAATAAAATTTGATTTAACCCCAAAAAAACCCATAAAACCCTATATTTAAGTCAACCCGACCCGACCCAACCCGAAAATTTTTTACTCTCCAACCCTCCAACCCGAACCCGACCCGAACCCGAAAATGCCCAACCCGAACCTGATTTTTTTCGGGTCGACTCGGGTTGGGTCGTCGGGTCGGGTTCATTTTTGACACCCCTAATTTTTTCTCATCACACTTTCTCACTCATCACATTTTCTCTCTCATCATTCTCTCTCATCATATGTTTCTCTCACATTCAACTTTCTCTTTCATCTAATTTTTTCTCTTATTTTCCTCTAAGGGTAAAAAAGAAAATTTAGATTCATTCCGATTGAAAATATTCAACTAACCAAACATTATTTTTAAGAATGATACCCAAGCTCATACTCATTCCCATTCCACAATACTATGATATACAATCTCATTCCGATTCCTAGGAGATAACCAAATGCCACCTTAATGTTGTGTTTATATCATGATTTATGAATAGGGACCTATTTTGGACTTCGTTATAATTTTTCCTACAATTATGATATTATTTCTTATATTTTGAATTTGGTTTTATTGGAAATTCAAAGAGCCATGAATTAGGGTATGATTGGATCGAATCTGGCTTAATTTGGAGGTCAAATAAAGAAGATCAAGCTGAATTAATATGAACCATTAATCCCGATCTAGAGATATCTTGTTCCTTCGTTTAGATCTAAGCCATCTAGCCCTCCATCCAGATGTGAAGCTATGTGAACCATCAAATCTAAAGAGAAAATTAACCTCAATTTAATCTCAAGATGAACAGCTCAGATGTAGATCCTCTTCATCACTTTAATCAAATGGTTAGGATCAACTCCTCATCAAATCGGACGACCCAGATTAAAGGAGGAGAAAACCCTTACCTTTTCTGTAACGACCCAATTTTCCCTATTCTGAGTTTCAAACGTCCATAAAAATGTTTGAAAATACTGTTAAAATATTCTAGAGATTTTTAGGAATTTTTAGAGTATTTTTACGTAATTTTTGGAGGTCGTTTAGTATTTTTACAAAACCAAGGAAGTTTAAGCAAAAAGTGTTGGAGAAGAGGTTCGAACCCGCGACCTCAGGTCGGACCAAACCAAGCCAAACCGGCTTGACCAGCTGGGATAAGAGATTGATGTTAATCTCATATAGAATTAAATAAGGTTATAGTATAGTTGGGTTATATCCGAATACTTATAAAAGGAAATAAGTTTTGGGATTTTAAGGAAAACCGAACTTTTTCTCCCGAAAACCTAATTTCCTTCGCCCTTCTCCCTCGCGACGGCGCAAAGCTGCGGCGGAAACCTAGAGCGAGCTAGGGTTGGAGATTCCGGCGCCGGCAAGACTTGATTCCAGCCGTCCCTCATCCACGGTGGCTGTTCCCGACGGAGAGAAGCCCGAGAGCTCCGAGAACACGCCGGAAAAACTGCTACCCGAGCCCTAGAAGCCCTCCTTCCCTTCTTCTCAGTTGTAAGCGCAAGGGCAAGCAAAGGTAAGTACTACTCACCTGCGGTAGGAGTTGTTTCGGGTTCCTTTTTGATTCTCCCTTTGCTTCCGAGGCCTAGCATGAACCCTAGACCTTAGTATGTGGCGGCACAGCAAGTTTGACCTCTCCTTTATACGAGCACAGCATGTTAAGATTGAGAAATCGGGTTCTTTGTTCATTTTGAATTCGAAGCATGTTGTAGGGATTTATGGATCCTTTTAGCTTTCTGCCGTGAGACATAGAGGAAGAATAAGAATGATTAGGTTTAGTTTTTGGATAGCATGTTCTGCCATTGCTGGTTGTTTTTATACCATGCAGATTAGAGCATTTCTTGTCATCATTTTTCCTGTAAAACTTGAAAGGAACAGCTCTATATTAGTAGGTCTGGTTAGACTTCTTTTGTGTTATCTAGTGGCTTGTTTTCCTTGCTTCGGTTTTGTACAGCATTAGGAATAGCTTCGGTTCCTCTTAGCATGCATTTAGTAGACTTCCTTGTTGTACCATGTTATTTGTAGGAACTTTAGTTTCGTATGGCAGGAAGATTGTATTAAATGATAATGCAGAATTTTATTAGGTTAACAAGTGCAGAATCTTGCTAGTATACATGTATTCGGGTTTGCTGTGCATCATGTTTTAGTTTTTCAGTAGCATTCTATGCCCTGTTTTTACAGCATGTTTAGAAGTATTAAAGTAGCATTCTTTGCCTATTTTTACAGCATGCTTAGAAGTATTAAAGTAGCATTCTCTGCCTATTTTGTATAGCATGTTTAGAAGATTAAAGTAGCATGTTTTATTCTATTTTTCAGTATGTTTAAAAGCCTTAGAGTAGTCATCCTTGCCATGTACTTACAGCAGGGTTAGCAGCCCTAAAGTATCGTTCTATACTTGTTTTTACAGCATGATTAGAATCATTTCATACTTGATTTTATAGCATGTTTAGAAGCACAAAAATAGCATCCTTTGCCATGTTTTCATCGTATGATTCAAAGGCTTTAAATTGCTTTCTTTGGTTTAGCTTATAGCATGATCAGTAAGCTTTAAGTTACTTGTTTTATTCTATTATATAGCATGGTTAGTTGATTATACACCCATACTTGTTAAGTATATTTAAAGGACTCCCACAATCTTTAATAAAAGATAATAAGGAAGATAAAAGAATAAGAAAGATAAAAAGTAAGTCAAGCAAGAGGCTAGTACCCGACATCCAAGAGCTTGTCGTTAAACAAATCCAGGTGACCATTTCCGAGGTCTTGGCCCTGGTAGACCGAGGTCTGCTCTTTTAGGATTGGTGGCTCGCAACCCCAACCTATTAGGGAACGCGCATGAGATGGTACTAAGCCTGGGCCCAAAGTAAAGAAAAGTAAAGAAGTAAAGAAGTAAAGAAGTAAAGAAAGAAAGAAAGAAGAAGAAAGTAAAAGATAGAAATTAAAAGATTAATTTCTAACACAAGGATACAAGAAATGAAATAAGTTCCAAGCTTAGAATAAATAAGAATGGTTAGTTTCTTTAATTCTAAGTTTACATAGTTAGTTTCTTGTTATTCTGCTTGATACTGAGTATGATTTGTATCTAGTTCATTTTCTGTATACCATGAGCATATGCAGATAGTTTTAGTATTTCAGTTTCAGTACTTATGCATTTCATTTATGCATTTCGAGTTTTGTGAGATAGATTAGTACTTACTAAGCGTTTTCGCTTATAGATCTTGTTTTCTTTCCTCCTACTGCAGATAAAGGAAAAGCTAAGATATGAAGGGAGGCGACAGGGTGGTGGTGATGATGGATGTGTGTGGTGACTGAACTATGGAGAGGTCCAGAGGGGACTAGCAAGACTTATTTATTTAGAGTTTATGTCTAGTTCATTTTCCTTATTTCTGTTAAGAAATTATGAGTTTATGCTTGAGTTTGAAGTGCGTTGTAGCTTGTTATGCTTTGTTCTGAGAGTTTTGAGTTTAATTCTTATTGCTAGTTTAGTTTTTGATTAGAATATGATTTATTAATGCGTGGTTGTGAAGAATATTGTGATCAAGCCGCATGTGGCTGTGTATATCTTTTATGTATTGTGGATTTGGTCACGGGTACAGGGGAGACTCTGCCGAATTTTTCGGTGGGAATCCCTCTGAACTGTGATAAAATCTACCTGACTCTAATTATAGAGTCAGTGCCACTAGGAGGGAAGTTATAGTTAGGTAACAATCTCCCTTAGAGAGTAGTGGTAAGAAAGGGTGGTTGTTACATTTTCTCTCACGCGCGACGGCACAGGGAGATCATTTCTTCTATCTTCTTCGCATCGGCTAGGGCTCGCGACAACCCACACAGCGCTACTTCTTCTTCCTTTCTCTTCCCCACCAACCGACGGCTTCTTCCCTTACCTTCACTGTCACCGACCGACCATCCATTCTTCCCATTTCTTCTTCTCCGATTGCTCAACTCAACGATGACAGTGTCTCCGACAACTCCTATGAGCGAAAATGATTTAATCAGGAGGAAGGCGTTCCTTTCTCCATTCTTTCTGCTATGGAGATCTCTTACGGTTGGCGTTGGAGACTTCCAGTAGAGGAATTTGGCTATTCTTCATCCTTCTCCGGCGAGTTCTTCTTTTTCCTAAATGAGCAGTGCTATGGAGGGATCCTCTGTGGACAACGTTCCAGAAGCAAAAGACTTCATCTAGAGCAGTGACCATCCTTCTCCGCCAAAAAACATTTCAATTTCGACAGATCACTCAAGCAAGCTGTTCGTGATTAAGGGCAGTCATTGTGTTGTTGTTCATCGGTGATGGCATTCCAAATCTGAACCCTTCGTGTGACAGCGGGGGTAGTTGAGTGATGTTAGATCGCAGGAGGGTGATTTGGCTAGTTTAGCTACTTTCTTATTTGCTTGTTTCATGTTTGGTTAATTTAGTTTATGTTCTTGTTTGATTTATGTTTATGTTTAGTTGTTATGCATGTTAGATTGCTAGTTTTGGTACTTTGTTTAGTTCCACTATGCATGATTGTTAATTCTATATCATAGTGTGACAATGTGATGTAATTATCAATTATGCATAGTTAGGTTTTGTTTAATCGCTGTTAAGTTTGTTTAGTTTAATTGCACTTGTTTTACTACTGATTTTCCTTTATGTATGTTTTTTATATTTGTAGTGTCTTTATGTTATGCCTATTGATAAATGTTCTTATGTCGTAGGGTGGCAATACGGTGCAAGAGTGTCTTCGATAGTTAGATAGGATAGTAGGTTAACTTCTTTATGCATATTTCTTTTGTAGAAAGGATCCTTATAGCGTAGAGTGACATTGCGTTGTAAGTTCATTTTTTTTGGTTAGTTAGGATTTCATTTATTGCATTAGGTTTAGAAAACCCCAAAACAAAACCTCGATTGTTCGATCTTGTCTAAAAACAAACGTCCTACCATTAGTTCCGCGAGAGAGATGACCCGGACCTCTACTATATTACTTAGTATAGGTTAAGCGGGTTGGTTGAATGTAAATTGTTAATTTGATGTGAGCGAGTGACAGTCGCAAAATCACCACATCAAATTTTACATGTGGTTATAACTTGATGATGAATTCTATGTGGATAGATTGGGATGATAATTTTTTTATATACCTAGTGAGGATATTTTTAAAGTCTATTATTCCTATTGATGTGTGATGCACTCATGGTTAATGTTACTCTAGAACTTGCTTAATTCATTCGAGACCACATTATCATAGGATTGCATAATTTTAATGAAGGCTATCTCACTTTCTTTTATTCATTCCTTTTATTATTGCATGTTTCTTGAATAAATTCCATGTCATTCATCATGTCATTCTTTTCTCTCTTCCATTTATTTCCATTTATTTCATTCTTTTACTCTTTTGGGATGTGGATATTTTTGGATGTTGCATGATAAGTGTTTTTCCTAGGATGGTCAAAAGTTTAAGTGTGGGGCGAGAGAAATAGCTTAGTAGAATTTAGGGGAAGCATAGGTGAACCATGCTTGATCACCATAGGTGAGTCATGCTATGTATCTTTTTATTTGAGCTATTAATGATGATGCATAGGAAAGATGTATGACATGTTGAAAGAAAAAAAATAAAAAAAAAGGTGAAATTAGAATGAAAAAAAAAGAAAACAAATATAAATGTAAGAAACAAAAGAAGAATAAAAAATAGAAAAAGAAACATGCTTTTGACATATTATGTCATTTTATATTCCTTTGTGATAGAATTTTTGGGAGAGACAATCTTTATTGTAGCAATATTTGTTAGCTAGAGCCCTAGAGCCAATCATTTGATGATTGTATTTTGGACTTGTTGTATCATATTCTATATAAATAAAGGCATTTTGTTTTTGGTTATTATACTTACTTGTATTGGTGCCAATAAACTAAGTATAATAACGTTCTTGAGTAGAAGGTTCTTACCTATATCAATCGATTGGTTGAATCGATAGTGAGATGATATAGGGAACACTACTCTAAATCATTCCTAGTCGAGTATTAATATTCAGGGACAATGTTAATGCAATAAGACTAGCATGTAGGTCAACTCGATGACTTGATCTCACAAGTCATGGATATAGAGATATCAAGTTGACACATGAGTATACATTAGAGAATGTATACTGAATGACCCGCCAT
This sequence comes from Zingiber officinale, assembly GCF_018446385.1. NCBI lineage: Eukaryota > Viridiplantae > Streptophyta > Magnoliopsida > Zingiberales > Zingiberaceae > Zingiber > Zingiber officinale. The sequence continues at coordinate 69,879,456 of NC_056002.1, forward strand.
GAGAAAGTATCATGGATCGTTATATGAGTGTCATATACTTTCTCATGTGGCTATTAGTATGACTACTAGTCCTTAGACCTGAAGTCACTATGGTTCCCTACATAATGTAACGACCCAAATTTCCTCATTTTGAGCCCCAAAAATAATTCAAAAATATTTAGAAATGCTATAGAAAAATTCTAGAGATTTTTAGAAATTTTTAGAGTATTTTTATGCAATTTTTGGAGTTCGTTTGGTATTTTTACCAAGGAGAATAAGTTTTAAAAAATAAACTAAAAAAAAAAAAAAAGGGTTGTAGAAGTTGGGTTTCGAACCCAGCACCCCGGACCCAAGCAAAACCGGCCCAACCAACCGAGCTGCACTCGATTTGTTAATCATATATGGAGCGATATATATTTAAGTAGTAGTTAGGAACAGTAAAATAAATTGGAAATAAAAGTGCGCGGCTAAGGAATTGAAGCCGTGATCTCTGGCTTCGGTTAAAACCGGCTAACCAGCTATTCCGTGGCTGTTTTGTGAACAAATAGAGAACAAAATAAATTTAAGTAGTAGTTATAGATAATAGAAATAAAAGGGTGCAGGAAAAAAGGGCCGAGCCGAGGCTCGACCCGAAGACCTCCGACCGCAGCAAAGTTTTAAGCGGAACACAGCCAACCAACTCTGCTAGCGATCATTTGTTATTAAAGAAGGAGAAAAATTCCACTTAAGCTATAGTTGGAAACGAAAATAACCTTGAGTATAAGTTTTAAATCCTTTTCCCTAAACCTAAAATTTCTCCCGAAATTCCCTTTCTTCTCTCACGCTCACGACGCCGCGCGACGGCTCTCTCTCGGGTGGAAACGAAGACGACTTAGGGCACGTCTCCGGCGGCCGACGAGCATCGTTTTCCGACCGGTCTTCATCCGCGCGTGACCACCTCGACGAGAGGAGCTCGGAAACGCAAAGAAGCCGCCGGGATTCTCATCTATCCGAAACCCTAGATCTCCCTTTTCGGCTGTGAGTTCAAGGATACAAGGAGTGAGTTGCTACTCACCTGCAGTAGGATAGCTCCGAGATTTGTTTCTTGTTATTTTCTTTGTTTTCGAAGCTTTGCTTGAATTTTCTTGCGTTTCAGCTTTTGGATCTGTTTGTTGCCGTGTGCTTCAAAGAAAAGGGAATAGGGTTTTTGTTGTTTAGCTTGTGCCTAATTTCTTTGGACCTTGTTGCTTAATTCAGGGATTTTGTTTGCTGCCATGTTGTTGCCGAGAGTTTCATAGGTCAAGAGAGGAATTTTAATAGGTTTTGCTTCTTCGCAATTATTACTCTGGAAGGATTTTCAATCTGTTGATGTTCTGGTTCTCTGATTAGTAATGGTTCTTAGTGGGTTTCAAAGAAGGATTATGAATGGTAAAGTTCAAGTTTGATAGGCATATGGTTGTAGCAGAATTCAGAATTTATGCTTATATTTTCCCTTTCGTTTTCTTTTGCTGCTGTACAAACCCGAATTGCCTTTTTATTCCAAGCAGATAGTTGGATTTCTCATTTATCCTCTAGCTTCTTAGTGTTGTGGTAGGCGTGAGCAACAATTGAAACAATGCAAATTTTCTTAAAGCTTCTAGTATTCTTTTGTGTCTACAATAGGCAGGGGATGGTTTGTATGTTTTGCATGGGAAAAGACAGCCAAAGGTGTTAGAGGTGATTGGTAAATCCCTAATATGAGGAATGATATGCTTATGTTGAGGTTGAGATGTGTTTCAAAACAGCACAAGTATGGTTAGAAACTGTGAATGAACTGTCAAGCTACTGTTAATGAGATTAGTTTTATGAATATTTTAGTGTTGGATTTTATTACAGTAGAAGATTTCATTTAATATCAAGCTGCAATGTTATGTTAGCTTCGGGTAATGGAGTTTTAGTTCCTTAGAATGGTATTTCTTTCAGTGTCAATTGCCATGCTATATTAGCTTGTATCTGTTTATGAATTGTTGTTCATATTAGAAGGAATTCCATAAATATTATCAGCCACGTTCTGTTAATTTTTACCTTAGTATTGAAGTGTTAGAAGTTTAAGAGAAATTCCAAGCTTTACATAGGTTTGAAAATCTCAGCAGGTTTTAGCTTGAGTTGGTTTTTGGAAAGCTGAAAACTGCCAAGGAAATTGAGTTGTCTACTTTTTGGTTGATGACTGTTATGTGAATTGATTCCTTATCCTGTAAGCATACGGTCTTGTATTACAAGTTCTAGATGCTAATCATGCACCGAATCCTTTGAATTGAGACTAAAGATGATTTGAATTGAGGTTCTGCCATTATAAAGTTAGTAGACTGAGTTTCATATCAGATTCGGTTTTATGTATTAGGTTTCAGATTTAGTTTGGGTGCATGTGCTATGAACAATTAGTCTCAATCTTTAGGTTCCTAAAGTATGAAATAGTTTCAGTTTTTAGGTTGTTTGTGACCTTAACTAGCTTTAGTTTTGTGTTGAATTACTAAGTGTGAACAACCTTTGGAGCTACTATACACTTTAGCTCACTGTTTAATTGCCGAGGCAATTTTAGAGCTTATAGAGCAGAATTCTGTTAGCTTAGCGTGCAGAATTTTAAGTGCAGATTTCTTTCATTAAATGCAAATTTCATCAAGTGCAGATTTTATAAGTTTAATATGCTGATTTTTGTCAAGTCTAGTATAGTGCAGATTTTTGATATTAGATGAGTGGGGAAACTGAGATAATTGAAATCAATTTGGAAGTTTAGATCTCCTCGTAGTGCAGTTTTAAAAGATTATAGTAAAGTTTGATTAAGTCTTTAGAGTATACAGATTTGAGGTTCTTTAATCTGAACATGAGGTTTAGATAATTTGCTTACATTAAATCTGAGCATGAGGTTTAGATAAATTGCTTATGTTGAATCTGAGCTTGAGGTTTAGTTATGCTACTTCCATTCAAGTATATGGATAACATCTGTGTTTGGCTGATTCTGGAATTTTAAATGGAATACGAGTTATAATATCTTTATTAAGTGAATTCCAGATAAGTTGTGTATTAGTCATATTATGGAAAGGAAGTTTGAGAGACGATGAAAATCTGTACTAGCCAGAATATGTTTTCTTTTGTTAAGTTTCTTTGCAGAATTTCTGTTAAGCAAGTGCAGAATTTTATTAAGCTTACAAGTGCAGAAGTTAGTTAGTGTAGTAAGCAGATTTTGTTAAGCTTAGTATGCAGATTTTAGTTAAGCTTAATATGCAGATTTCTGTTTAAACTTGTATGCAGATTTTGTTTAAGCATTGTAGTATTAGAATTTGTTTAAACATTTCAGTTTTGTAAGAAGCATTCTTTTATAAGGAAAGTATAAGAAAGATTAAGAAAAGAAAGAAAAGGCCAAGGCCTTAAGTAAATCCCAAAGTCAAGATTTTAGGGATTTTAGCACACAAGGTGCTTATTAATATGCCAAGGCATTTAAAGAAGAAGTAGATAAGATAATAAGTATTTTACTTTTAAAGGGCATGTACCGGACACAAGGTCCAAGGGATGGGCTCCAAGTTGCCCCTAGGCACAAGGCCTAGAAGTATCTTAGTAGTTTCGGGATTAGCTACCTCGATTCTTATTAAGAATGCGCGCAAAGTGGTACAATGCCGGGCCCAAGAGAAGTTGATTATTATTTTCAAGTATTAAAGTATAAGTTTTAAACAAGTGAAATAAAAGAATAAGATTAGAGTAAAAGAAGTAAGTTTCACTTTGTTTTAAAGATCAGCAAGTTTAGCTTTCTTTTATGCTAGCAGCTTTTACATGTTTAGTTTCTTACATGTTATTTATTTGCTAGTTGATGAGCATGTTTTACTTTATATGTTAGCATTCCAGTTAGTTTGCTTTCTTTATTAGTTTATGAGCATGAGTAGTTATACATGTTATCTTTTCTGTTAGTTGATTTCTTTGCTATTTATGAGCATGAGTAGCTTTACATATTAGCATTTAGTTTTAGCATGTTTTTATTTGTATACATGCATATCGAGTTTTTGTGAGTTAGATAGCGCTCACTAAGCTTTATGCTTATAGACTGCACTTTCTCCTACTGCAGATAAAGAAAAAGGAAAGCTAATATGAAGGAAGGCGACAAGGAGATGCAAGAGGGGTGTGTGATGTCTGCACTATGGAAGTCCTAGGGATCCTTGCGAATAAAATAAATTATGATTTGTTCTTTGAGTTAATTAAGTCTTTATGTGTTAAGGAAATTTGATAACTGTTTATAAGGACACTTGATACTGTGTTTGCTATTCAGTTGTGAGTATGGATTAGTTTTCCTTTATTGTTGCTGAGTTAGAATTTTTATGCTGTGTGGTTGATTGTTATGTGTTCCAGCCGCTTGTGGCTGAGTATATATACTGCATGTATTGTTGAATATGGTCACCGGTACAAGGGAGACTCTGCCGAAATTTTTCGGTAGGGTTTTCCTAGAAATTTTTAATCACACCGGTTAAGTAGAGTTAGTAGTTAAGTAACGGTCATCCTTAGAGAGTAGTAGTAGTAAGAAGGGTGGTCGTTACACATAAGGAGTTATGTACTTTGGTTTCGTCAAACGTCACCTGTAACTGGGTGGACTATAAAGACGACTACTGGGTATGTAACAAGTTATGCGGAGGGATGTGAGTGATGTAGATGGGATCTATCCCTCCTATATGACGGGAGAGACATCGGTATTCTTGATAGAGTGATACCACGAAGTGCATGGCAATGCCCAAATGAGTCAATATAGGATATTGAGCTCATTTGATTTAGTGAGTCTACTTGGAATTCAAGATTTAGATTGATTAGAGGATGACACGGTCTATGCCTCACATTAATCAATCTAGATGTCTAGGATAGAAGGACACTTGTCATATTTTGTGAGGAGTCACAATTAGTAGTCACAAGGTGATGTTGGATCTCAACATTTCTTGTAACTTGGGTAGCAATGATGTATTGCTAGATGCCGCTCATTGCTTATATTTTTAAAGGAGTTTAGAAATATTGCCAACGTTACAAGAACCTATTGGGTCACACACAAAGAACAAGTGGATGGAGATTAGGTTCATAGGATGAACCAATTGGATTAGGTTCATATGATGCACCAAAGATTGGATTCGGATTAATTCAAATTAGACTTATTGAGTTAGACTCAATTAGATTCAATTGTTGAATGAGTTTAATTTAAATTTGATTCATTAAGTCAATTTATATTAATGAATTGAGATTCATTAGATTGAAATTGGCTTGAATCAAAGAATGAATTCAACTCAACATGGAAGAGATTTGGTCAATTTTGACTTGACCAAAATGGGAAGTTGAAACATCAAGTTTGACTTGATGAATTGCCACTTCATGGAGGATGACTCATCCTACATGGCAACCACATCATCTCCTAGTTGTCAAGGAGGTTACAATCCTCCATTTAATGTGGCCGGCCACATTAAATGAGAGGGTTACCCATGTGTGGTCGGCCACATAATGAGAGGGGTTTTTCATTTTTGGTGGTATATTGATGTGGTGGTAATTATTCCATCTTCTTCCTAGCTTCTTCCTCCTCCTTTGCTGTGGTTGCCGTGAGCTTTCATGGAGGGAGAAGGTGTATGAGTTGTGTTCCAAGAAAAGGGTGAAGTGAAGGTCACAAAGGAGGGTACCTAGAGGATTATGTGAGATCCCTTTTTCTTTCTCTCCTTTCTCCCCTTTTTAAATCCTACCCGAGAGCCCTAGAAAGTGCTAGCACACTTGGGTGCTCTCTTCTCCATCCTTGTGTGTTAGAGAACACACCTTGTTCATGTGGATATCACTAGAGAGTTGTCTACGTTGACAACTTCGAGATCCGGCGTACCGTTGGACGAGCGGGATTTGCGAGGGCACGCTTCGAAGGTAAAATGTTTTTCATTTGTAGATCTATTGTAGATCGTAGTTTAAAACTCGTACTCATGTTTTCAGAAATTTTTCTTCGCACGAGATCCAATGGCTAGGGTGATTCGGGGTTTCCGCGACGGGAAAACGCGGTTTTCGCGACCCGAAAAACCCAACAGTGGTATCAGAGTCACGTGCGAAGCGAGTACGAGTTTAGATTCATATTTTTATGAAAAATATAGATCTGTAAACATTCTGTGAATTTCCTAATTTTTATGATTTTATGGGTATTTTTCTCGTAGAAGCGAAGCACAAGTGTTTTTACACTTGTAGGCTTCGACTACCGAGAAGAATTTTCCGATATGGCAATGTTTCGACCCAAATTGTTTTGGGACAGCGGACTTAGGCGCTATAGGATCGCTTAGGAGCAACTCGCGATGGTTAGATCGTGGGTAGGGGTACTGCCCCTAACCCCGCAAGGGGATTTGCTCCGCGATTGCGCCCGAAATCGCTAATCAGGACCGCCGGGAAAATTTTACTCATAAAAATCTGTAAAATTATAAAAAATTACAGAAAATTATGAAAAATATATAATTTTGAATTATATATTAATTTTGTGATAGTCATGACCCAAATACCCAATTTGATTGGATAATTTGTGTTGTAATTCATAATACGGCCTGCGCGCCGTGATGTGATGTGCGTGTTGTACTTTTATTTTTTCTCGCGACCTGCGCGTCATGCCTTTCTTTTATTCTGGTTGTAAATTAGATTTAGACTCGAATGTAACTCGAGTTTCAAAATTGTAATGTACAAAAATTGGAGCTGTGGAAGGTCCACTCGAGACGGAGTTACGAGGAAGACGCGAGTAACACAAGGTGGTCAAAAGGAAGGCGCTTGAGAAGTTGACCTTAGGTTGACCATCCGATCTTCTCATTGGCTTGAGAAGATCGTAGTAGGGCCATGACTAATCATAAAATTTAATTAATTACTTATATGTATGTGATGCATGTTTAATTAAGTAGTTAATTAGTGCCTAGCGATTAGATTAGATCTAAATCGTGCACATAATGCACCCTTTGATTAGATTGGATCTATCGAGTATATGATACGCATCATCGTTTAGATTAGATCTAAATCACGTCAACTCGTAATGCCTACCATGCCGTGATACCTACCACTACCTCGATCGCATGTTGTTGTTGAATTTGCCAAAGCAGAGCAACACATACTATCTTGGTAGGGTACGGAGGGATAATCTTGGTCCCGCCTATCAACGCATGGGTGAGTACAACTCAATTAGATTGAGTATTCCTAGTTAACTCGGTTGGATCGAGTATAACTATAGGCATTCTTCCAACGGTTGGAAAGATAGGTCAAAATCACATATATATATTAACTCTCGGGCGTATTAGCCAAAGCTAACTCGAGTTTTAATATAAATGCGGATATTGATCCTATAAACAAGAGTTGCATAGATATGTAATTGGTAATTGTTACCTACCGATCATACTAAGTCTTGGGCGTATTAGCCAAAGCTAACTCAAGGGTTAGTATGATGTGGATCTTGTCCCACATGAATTATAGAATTCAGTGGGAGCATCATTTAGTTAAAGGCCTAATTAAATGATTAAGAATATGATATTTATTTCTGCATTTATTTCTGTTGTAGATTACCATGACGTCGAATAAGAACATCTTCTCCCTGCGATCTGTCCTTAAGAAGGACAAGCTCAATGGAGCAAATTTCCTGGACTGGTACAGGAACCTGAGAATAGTTCTCACCCAAGAATGTAAACTGTACGTTCTGGAGCAGCCCATTCCGGAGGCTCCTCCTGCCACTGCCACGCGAGCTGACCGAGATGCTTTCAAGAAGCATCAAGATGACGCATTAGATGTGTCTTGTCTAATGCTCGCGACCATGAACTCTAAGCTTCAGAAGCAACACGAGTTGATGGGCGCTTACGATATGGTTGAACATATTTGTCACCTATATCAAGGACAAGCAAGGCACTGGAAGAGGAACTCCAAAGAATACCTGGAAGATCTTACGAAGAAGAGAAATAAGATTTCTACTTCAGGTATACATGTTATAGAAGTCAACCTCTCTATTTCTTCATCGTGGGTATTAGATATCGGATGTGCTTCGCACATTTGTACTAATGTACAAGCGCTGAGAAATAGCAGGGCATTGACGAAGGGTGAAATAGACCTACGAGTAGGTAATGGAGCACGGGTTGCTGCTATTGCTGTAGGAACTTACTATCTATCTCTACCCTCTGGGCTTGTACTAGAATTAGATGATTGTTGTTATGTGCCTGCCTTGACTAAGAACATAATTTCAGTTTCTTGTTTGGACAAGAAAGGATTTTCGTTTACAATAAAGAACAAATGTTGTTCTGTCTATTTAAACGATATGTTCTATTGTAGTGCACCTTTGATGAACGGACTCTATATTCTAGACCTTGAGAGCCCTATCTATAACATAAATACCAAGAGGTTCAAGTCAAATGACATGAACCAAACCTACCTCTGGCACTGTCGCTTAGGTCATATAAATGACAAGCGCTTATCCCAGCTCCATAAGGATGGTTTGCTGGACTCATTTGATTTAGAATCATATGAGATATGCGAGTCATGCCTACGAGGCAAGATGACCAAGACTCCCTTTAGTGGGCACAGCGAGAGAGCGACTGATTTGTTAGGACTCATATATAGTGATGTATGTGGCCCTTTCAATGTCGCTGCTAGAGGTGGTTATAGATACTTCATCACATTTACTGATGACTTCAGTAGATATAGTTATGTGTACTTGATGACACATAAGTCTGAATCCTTTGAAAAGTTCAAAGAATTCAAGAATGAAGTACAGAACCAGCTAGGCAAGAGTATTAAAATACTTCAATCTGATCGAGGTGGAGAATACCTTAGCCATGAGTTTCGTGACTATCTAGCAGAGTGTGGGATCCTATCCCAACTCACTCCTCCTGGAACACCACAGTGGAATGGTGTATCCGAAAGGAGGAATCGTACCCTATTAGATATGGTACGATCTATGATGAGTCACACAGATCTTTCGACATTCCTTTGGGGCTATGCTCTAGACACGGCAGCTTTTATACTCAACCGAGTTCCATCAAAGGCCGTGATAAAGACACCATATAGGATATGGACTGGGAGAGATGCCCAGGTGTCTTTCATGAGGATTTGGGGTTGTGAGGCTTACGTTCGACGTCAAGTCTCAGACAAGTTAGGACCCAAATCCGACAAGTGCTACTTTATTGGATATCCCAAGGAAACTAAGGGATATTACTTCTACATTCCCAGTCAGCACAAGGTAGTTGTGGCAAAGACTGGGGTCTTTCTAGAAAGGAACTTTGTTTCTAGAAAGACTAGTGGGAGCACGTTCGATCTTAAAGAAGTTCAAGATGCGAACAATAGCACTGATACCTCGATGGAAATTGAACTGGAACCACAAAGTGTTGTGGATGATATTGTTCCACAAGGAGTTGAGGAACAACAACCAGTTCAAGTAGACATACCTCTTTGCAGGTCTGATAGGGTACGTCGTCAGCCTGAGAGATACTCATTTCTCTTGTCTGACCATGATGACGTTGTGCTCATAGATGATGAGCCTACTACCTATCAGGAAGCTGTGATGAGACCAGATTCCGAGAAATGGCTAGAAGCCATGAGATCCGAGATGGAATCCATGTACACCAACCAAGTATAGACTTTGGTTGATCCACCTGAAGGGGTAAAACCCATTGGGTGCAAGTGGGTCTTTAAGAGAAAGACTGACATGGATAGACTTATCTATAAGGGTCGCTTGGTAGCTAAAGGTTTCAAGCAGATTCATGGTATTGACTATGATGAAACCTTTTCTCTAGTAGCGATGTTTAAGTCCATTCGGATCATGCTTGCTATTGCAGCTTACCACGATTACGAGATCTGGCAGATGGACGTCAAAACCGTGTTTCTGAATGAAAACCTACTCGAGGATGTGTACATGACACAACCTGAGGGTTTTGTAGATCCAAAGCATACTAGCAGAGTATGCAAGCTGCATAGGTCCATTTATGGACTAAAGCAAGCTTCTCGGAGCTGGAATCTTCGATTCGATGATGCAATCAAACAGTTTGGTTTCATCAAGAATGAAGATGAACCTTGTGTCTACAAGAAGGTTGTAGGGGATATAGTTGTCTTCCTCATATTGTATGTGGATGACATACTGCTCATTGGGAAGAACATCCCTATGCTTCAGTCTGTCAAGACTTGGCTAGGGAGTTGCTTCTCAATGAAGGACTGAGGTGAGGCATCCCGCATTCTAGGGATACAGATCTATAGAGATAGATCTAAGAGATTGCTTGGCCTAAGTCAGAGTACATACATTGACAAGGTACTCCTTTGGTTTGTCATGCAGAACTCCAAGAAGGGATTTCTGCCGATGTCACATGGCGTAAGTCTTTCGAAGACTCAAGGTCCCTCTTCTAGAGAGGGGAGAGACCGCATGGATCAGATCCCTTATGCCTCAGCCATAGGATCGATCATGTACGCCATGCTATGTACTCGACCTGATGTCTCGTATGCTTTGAGCATGACGAGCAGATACCAGTCAGATCCAGGTGAAAGTCACTGGATAGCGGTCAAGAATATTCTTAAGTACTTAAGAAGGACTAAAGAATATTTCTTGATATATGGAGGCGATGATCAGCTAGCTGTAAAGGGTTACAGTGATGCTAGCTTCCAGACTGACCAAGATGACTATAGATCGCAGTCGGGGTTCGTATTTTGCATTAATGGTGGTGATGTGAGCTGGAAGAGTTCGAAGCAGGACACAGTAGCTGATTCTATAATAGAGGCTGAGTATATTGCTGTATCAGAGGCAGCAAATGAGGTAGTTTGGATTCGCAAGTTTATCACTGAACTTGGGGTGATTCCTAGCATTGCTGACCCTGTTGAGATCTATTGTGACAACAATGGAGCTATAGCACAGGCGAAGGAACCTCGCTCACACCAGTGGACCAAACAAATACTACGGCGCTTCCATCTCATTCGAGAGATCATCGAGAGAGGAGATGTGAAGATTTGCAGAGTACCTACAGAGGCTAACATCGCAGATCCCTTGACCAAGGTTTTGGCACAAAGGAAGCATGTGTAGGACCGTTAGATTCGATAGAGGGGGGGTGAATATCGATTCGAAAATTTCGAGTTAAAACGCAGCGGAAATGTAAGGAAGTAAAGAGATGAACACTGTTGATTTTTACTTCGTTCGGAGCCTGTGACGACTCCTACTCGAAGGCCCGTACTCCTTGAGTACTTTCGTTGGGCAATTCACTAGCAATTCGGATAATTACAATTTACGTACAAATATTGCTAATGAAAGGAAGGAAAAGAAAGCTAACCGACAAACAATAAATTAAGAAGGAGAGCCGGAGTGAGTCGTCGGAGCTTTGTGAGCGTCGTTGGAGCGCAGAGCAGCAGAGTGATTGGATTCAGAGTTCTCAGAAGACTGATGTTTTGAAGCTCCTGCCTGGGGCTTCTTTTATATGCTGCTCCGGGCGCCTGGATCCCTTCCGGGCGCCTGGAATGTGACGTAACACTCCCAACCAGCATTCTCCAAGTGTCAACGTCGTCCTGGGGATAAAACTTGCCTCCGGGCGCCCGGACCTCCTGGCGCCCGGACCCCTCTTCTCCAGAAAGTCCTTCTCCTGCAAGAAAAGGTTAGTCCGAGGCAAATGTACCCTGCAGCAAAGAATGTTAGCACAGTTTTATCGATAAGCAAAGTATGACTTAGATTCCGTCTTTCCGAGACCGGAATCTAGTCACGATCTCGACTTAGATATCCGAAATGGATCTAAGCCGGATCGACGCCTAATGTCCCCTTCCCGGGAACGCGTCCTCACAGTCACTCCCCTCCAGTGACTTACCTCACTTACCTGCCAGACGTCCGGCCAGCCCGTCGCCCCGCCTGGACCTCTCCCCAAGCGTCGTCGACCCGCTTGGACTTCTCGCCAGCTATCCGGTCATCCCGTCGACCTAGCTGGACTTCTCGCCAAGCGTCCGGTCAGCCCGTCGACCCGCTTGGACTTCTCGCCAGCTATCCGGTCAGCCCGTCGACCTAGCTGGACTTCTCGCCAAGCGTCCGGTCAGCCCGTCGACCCGCTTGGACTTCTCGCCAGCTATCCGGTCAGCCCGTCGACCTAGCTGGACTTTTCCTGCACACTTGATCAAAGTGTCAGACAACAACACAACTAACTTAACCTATTTGTCATTCATCAAAACCTGGGTTAGACCGTTTGTGCTACCCGCACCAACAATCTCCCCCTTTTTGATGGAATGACAACCTGGTTAAGTTAGTGAAAGCATATGTACGAAACAACATGCATTTGTGTGGTTTTAAAGTCAGTTTGTGTTTTCAAATTGGTTTAGCTAACTTAACCACCTAACCCTTCTCCCCCTTTGGCATTCATCAAAAAATAAGCAGGGGTAAATAAGCATAGTGTAGAGAAATAAAAAATTCAAAGATACTGATAAAAGTACAATTTTTAACAGCTAGTTAAAAAATAGTCAAGTTGACTTGGGGGAGTTTAAGCCTTTGAAAATTTGTTTAAAGCATTAGCTTTTAGTTTTTAGAAAGCTAGCTAAGTTTTCATTTTCAAACACAAGTTTTCAAAAACCAGAATTCCAAAACTAAGTTTGAAAAATTTATTTTTCAACACTAATTTATTTTTCAACACTAAGTTTGAAAAAATCTAACTTTCATAATTTTTAACACTTGAGTTTTTGCAAATCAAATTTCAGTTTGTAAATATTGATTTTGAACTTTACTTTTAGTTTTCAAAGGAGTTTGGTAGAATTAATTTTGATAAAGTAAAATAATTAAATCTAATTTTCAAAAATCAAAATTTTAAAGTTCAAAAGTAGGACCTAACTTAACTTAACTTGTTTGCAAATTACAAAATATTCTTCCATTGTTTAAAATATTTGAAAAGTTGAGTTTTTCAAAAACTAAGAAAGTTTGTGATTTAAAAGAAACAATTTTGAGTTGATTTAAAAAATTTTCACAATTTTAAGCAAGTTAATTTTCAACAAAAAGTAAAAACCCAATTTTTAAAAACAACTTAGTTTTATAAGAGTTAGTTTTCAAAAGTAGGTTTAAGAAATTTTTAAGAGAACATTTTTCAAACAAAATTTAAAATATTTTATATAAAGGAAAATTTTTAATTAATTCCTCCCCCTGAACCTGACATACAATTTGAAAATATTTGCTAAAAATATTCAAAGTAGATATATATTTATTTTTTTTTAAATTGAGGTAGAATTTTCTAGAGAGATTTTAAAGAGAAGATTAAAAAATAACACTTCAGGAGATAATTAAACCTCCCCCTGAATTTGATACTCCTTTAATATATTAATCCTCCTTATTTTATTATCCCCCATAATTGTTTATTTGAGTTTGATTAATCAATAATTAATTTTAGATTCAGACTTTTAAGCTTAAGGTTAAATACGAAAAGAATTTATTAATTCAATAACAGTTAACCATTATCAATAATTTATTGATTAATTTTTACATGATTTAATAATTTAATATTTATTTAAAATGAGTTAACCTTTGTATTAATTAATTGAATTGGTTAATAAAAGTATTAGTTATAATTCGATTTTTTCATTTACTTCCTTTTAAGTTGGATTAACTTAGTTTAAAGTTAGTAGTGATTTCAAGTACAATTTATTAAAGTTATTAAACATAGTTAAAGTAAGGTTCAATTTAAGTCAAACTTTAATTATATTTTAATAAAAATAATTAATATTTTAAAGGTTGATTAAGAAAATGACTTAGAGTAATTTTAATATTTTTGCTAAGGTTAAACCTAGGTTCTGATGAAATCAAGCTTAGTTCTTTAAACTTAAATAGTTAAGTTCTACTTATTAATTACATAATTAAGTTTAAAGTTAAAGTTAACGGAATTTAAGTTTTTAAGTTAGGTGTCTAAGTTTTAAATGAATTTAAAAGAATTATAATTATTATTATTTTTAAGGGATTTTTAACAGGATTTTAAAATGATTTTTATAATGACAATTAATATACGTTCAATTCAGTTTTGATTTTAGATTAAAATTAATATCAGTGATTAATTTAGGTTTAAGTTTTAAGTTTAAGTTAAATTTTTAAGTTTTAATTTAAGTTTTAATTTTCAGTTAGGTTAAATTAAGTTGAAAAGTAATGTTTAAATTAAGTTTTAATGAGTTTTAATTTAAGATCTAGTTTTCAGTAAGTTAAAAAAATGTTTTAAGGTTAAAATGATGTTTAAGATTAAAAATAAGTTTAAGGTCAAAATAATAATTTTTAAAGTGAAAATAGTCTATAGAGATAATTTATTATTACTATTTTTTTTTTAGTTAAAAGAATTTTATTATAGTGAAAAAATAAGAAGAATTTTTCAAAATGATACATAATTTTTAAAATAGTTTTAAAATGATTTTTAAAATATTTTTAAATGATTTTAAAAGTTTTTTAAATAATTTTGAAATAATCTTTAAGTTAAAATAATTTTAAGTTAAAATAATTTTTAAGTTAAAATAATTTTTAAAATAACAATAATTTTTAAAAGGTTTTAAAAGAATTTTTTAAAAGAATTTTTAAATTTTTTTTTTTAAATGATTTTTAAAAGAGTTTTTAAAATAATTTTTAAAAATGTTTTAAAATAATTTTAAAATTTTTTTTTTTAAAATGATTTTTTAAAAGAGTTTTTAAAATAATTTTTAAAATGTTTTAAAATAATTTTTTAAAAGAATTTTTTAAAGTTTAAAATGATTTTTAAAATAGTTTTTAAAATGTTTTAAAATAATTTTTAAAATAATTTTTTAAAGTTTAAAATGATTTTTAAAAGAGTTTTTAAAATATTTTTAAAATGTTTTAAAATAATTTTTAAAAGAATTTTTTAAAGAGTTTTTAAAGAATTTTTAAAAAGTTTTTTAAAGAATTTTAAAAAATAGTTTTTAAAGAATTTTAAAAATAGTTTTTTAAAGAAATTTAAAAATAGTTTTTAAAGAATTTTACAAATAGTTTTTTAAAGAATTTTTCAAATAATTCTTAAATCATTTTAAAAATCGTTTTTAAAGAATTTTAAAAATAGTTTTTAAAGAATTTTTAAAATAGTTTTTAAAGAATTTTTAAGATAGATTTTAAAGAATTTTTAAAATAATTTTTAAATATAGTTTTTAAAGAATTTTTAAAATAGTTTTTAAAGAATTTTTAAAATAGATTTTAAAGAATTTTGAAAATAATTTTTAAATATAGTTTTTAAAGAATTTTTAAAATAGTTTTTTAAAGAATTTTTAAAATAGATTTTAAAGAATTTTTAAAATAGTTTTTAAAGAATTTTTAAAATAGTTTTTTAAAGAATTTTTAAAATAGATTTTAAAGAATTTTTAAAATAGTTTTTAAAGAATTTTTAAAATAGTTTTTAGAAGAATTTTTAAAAATAGTTTTTAAAGAATTTTTAAAATAGTTTTTAAAGAATTTTTAAAATAGATTTTAAAGAATTTTTAAAATAGTTTTTAAAGAATTTTTAAAATAGATTTTAAAGAATTTTTAAAATAGTTTTTAAAGAATTTTTAAAAATAGTTTTTAAAGAAGTTTTAAAATAGATTTTAAAGAATTTTTAAAATAGTTTTTAAAGAATTTTTAAAAATATTTTTTAAAGAATTTTTAAAATGGTTTTTAAAGTTATTATAATTTGAATTTGAAATTCGAAATTTAATTTTAATTAAATTTAATTTAATTTGAAATTTGAAAATTAATTTTAATTTAATTTGAAATTCGAAATTTAATTTTAATTAATTTTAATTTAATTTGAAATTTGAAAATTAATTTTAATTTGAAAATTATTTAATTTAATCCTTATTCATCTCACCCGATCTAGATTATCAATCAGGGAATCCTATAATTTTGTGAGATGAATTAGATTTAATTATAGAGTTTGGTTTAACTTGTGTTAGATTCAGGTTTAGCTTTGGTCTCAACAAATAGGCATTCTTCGGATAAACTTCTAAGCTTGGTGAGTCACCTGGACATCATTAGAAGTAACCAACCCTTCGAGGTTTTCCGAATAGTCCTATCCACGTAGCTTAGTACCAAACCTTGGTCTACCTAGTTAGGATCCGTAAGGGGTAGCTTCGGTCAGTTCCACTTGGCCAAATGCACCAGATCGAAGCCATATCTTTCTAGACATGCGATGTCCAAGCTTCCCCAACATACTATCATCCAAAACTTCACCAGTACTACTTGTCAAGTTAAACTTTTTGTCCCTGTTTATTCTATTCCTAACTACCCTGCCAGGTAGGTTGGTTTCGGTTACCCTGTTGGGTAAAATATTTTTGGAGGTGCCAGCTATTCTGGAGCCTCCCCTAAATTGTTGATTTTTATTTTTAAGATTTCTTGTATAATTAGAGTTAGTTTTAGTTAGGTTTTAATGTTTAATTTGTAATTTAAATTTAAGTTTTTAAATTTTGAATTAATTAAATTGGTCAAATTATCTTTCTTTAAAAGAGTATATTTAATATTTAAATTTTCTTTCAATTTTAATTTTATTGGGTTAATTGAATTGTTTGAATTATATTTCTTTAAGGGTTTATCTTTTAACTTTTTATTAATTGTTAATTTTGAATTTTCTAGATTCTTTTTGTTTAATATGTTATCTTTAACATTTAATTTTAAGTTTGTTAACTTCCGTTTTGATTTTATCAAAGTGTTTGATTTTATCCTTATATTTTCTTTACCTTTTAAGTTGATATAATTAGTGGAATTTATTAAATAAGTCTTATCATTAAAATTTAATTTTTTGTTAATTAAATTATCTTGGGTTTGGATAGAATTTTCTAGATTGATATTGTCTAGATTATTAAACAATTTATTAATTGTCTCTAGATTGATATTGACCTTGTCATCCTTTTTGTTTGAATTTTCAAATTTGTTTAGGTTTAAATTCAAATTTTTAGATTTATTAATTATTTTCAGATTTTCTGTATTTTCTAAATTAATTATATTTGTTTTATCAGAAAATATCCTAGGGGTATTTTCTGTATTTTCTGAATTAATTATATTTATTTTATCAGAAAATGTCCTAGGGGTATTTTCGCAAGTATTGTCATGTACACTATTTTCACATATACTTTCAGATACATCCAAATTAACATGCACATATTTTAAACTACTACTAGCAAGGGTGTTTTGGTAAATATTACTAACCTTGAGCGCAACCCCTAATTCAGCAGGCTTCTCCGTTGGATCTGACTCGAGTCCGGATTCGACTTTAACTTGATCTTCTAGCTCCATTGGCGTCTCGTGAAGCTTGATCAACTGGGTCCACAGCTCATATGCATTCTTGTATTTTTCTAGTCTGCATATGATATTGTTAGGTAAAATATTACAAATAATTTTACTTACGTTTTTATTCAGTTCCGAGTTCTGAGAAGGTTTTTTCAATATTAGCATATAATCGATATCTACGCTTCCTAAGAAGCATTCCATTCTTCGCCTCCAGTAGTTGAAATCTTCATCGTATGGTGGTGGTTCATTGGGGTTCCATCCTTCTTGAAAAGACATTGTTCTTGCACACAATGAAACAAAGACAAAATCCCAAGACTTGGTCTTGGATTAGCAGTGCTGGAAAAAATAATATTTCACTAATTTTTTTTATTTTTTTTAAATAATAAAATATTATTAAAATATTAATAAAAAATATTATCTCAAATTTTTGAAAATGTAATATTTTGTCGATACTAAATAATAGTGAAAAGATGACGATGTTTTATTTTAAAGACAAACGATATTTAATTTTTCTTTCAAAAAGTCTCCCCTTTGCCTGATTGGTGGTTACACCAAATCAGAGCGGTACCTGCTCTGATACCACTTGTAGGACCGTTAGATTCGATAGAGGGGGGGTGAATATCGATTCGAAAATCTCGAGTTAAAACGCAGCGGAAATGTAAGGAAGTAAAGAGATGAACACTGTTGATTTTTACTTCGTTCGGAGCCTGTGACGACTCCTACTCGAAGGCCCGTACTCCTTGAGTACTTTCGTTGGGCAATTCACTAGCAATTCGGATAATTACAATTTACGTACAAATATTGCTAATGAAAGGAAGGAAAACAAAGCTAACCGACAAACAATAAATTAAGAAGGAGAGCCGGAGTGAGTCGTCGGAGCTTTGTGAGCGTCGTTGGAGCGCAGAGCAGCAGAGTGATTGGATTCAGAGTTCTCAGAAGACTGATGTTTTGAAGCTCCTGCCTGGGGCTTCTTTTATATGCTGCTCCGGGCGCCTGGATCCCTTCCGGGCGCCTGGAATGTGACGTAACACTCCCAACCAGCATTCTCCAAGTGTCAACGTCGTCCTGGGGATAAAACTTGCCTCCGGGCGCCCGGACCTCCGGGCGCCCGGACCCCTCTTCTCCAGAAAGTCCTTCTCCTGCAAAAAAGGTTAGTCCGAGGCAAATGTACCCTGCAGCAAAGATTGTTAGCACAGTTTTATAGATAAGCAAAGTATGACTTAGATTCCGTCTTTCCGAGACCGGAATCTAGTCACGATCTCGACTTAGACATCCGAAATGGATCTAAGCCGGATCGACGCCTAATGTCCCCTTCCCGGGAACGCGTCCTCACAGTCACTCCCCTCCAGTGACTTACCTCACTTACCTGCCAGACGTCCGGTCAGCCCGTCGACCAGTTCGGACGTCTACCCGTCTGACCGGCCGGCCCGTCGACCCGCCTGGTCTTCTCGCCAGCTATCCGGTCAGCCCGTCGACCTAGCTGGACTTCTCGCCAAGCGTCCGGTCAGCCCGTCAACCCGCTTGGACTTCTCACCAGCTATCCGGTCAGCCCGTCGACCTAGCTGGACTTCTCGCCAAGCGTCCGGTCAGCCCGTCGACCCGCTTGGACTTCTCGCCAGCTATCCGGTCAGCCCGTCGACCTATCTGGACTTTTCCTGCACACTTGATCAAAGTGTCAGACAACAACACAACTAACTTAACCTATTTGTCATTCATCAAAACCTGGGTTAGACCGTTTGTGCTACCCGCACCAACAGCATGATGGTCACACTAGGTCATTGGGGCTTAGAGCCTACACTGATTGGCACTAGTGCCAGTGGGAGATTGTTAGCTAGAGCCCTAGAGCCAATCATTTGATGATTGTATTTTGGACTTGTTGTATCATATTCTATATAAATAAAGGCATTTTGTTTTTTGTTATTATACTTACTTGTATTGGTGCCAATAAACTAAGTATAATAACATCCTTGAGTAGAAGGTTCTTACCTATATCAATCGATTGGTTGAATCGATAGTGAGATGATATAGGGAACACTACTCTAAATCAATCCTAGTCGAGTATTAACATTCAGGGACAATGTTAATGCAATAAGACTAGCATGTAGGTCAACTCGATGACTTGATCTCATAAGTCATGGATATAGAGATATCAAGTTGACACATGGGTATACATTAGAGAATGTATACTGAATGACCCGCCATGAGAAAATATCATGGATCGTTATATGAGTGTCATATACTTTCTCATGTGGCTATTAGTATGACTACTAGTCCTTGGACCTGAAGTCACCATGGTTCCCCACATAAGGAGTTATGTACTTTGGTTTCGTCCAACGTCACCCGTAACTGGGTGGACTATAAAGATGACTACTGGGTATGTAACAAGTTATGCGGAGGGATGTGAGTGATGTAGATTGGATTTATCCCTCCTATATGACGGGAGAGACATCGGTATTCTTGATAGAGTGAGATCACGAATTACATGGCCATGCCCAAATGAGTCAATATAGGATATTGAGCTCATTTGATTTAGTGAGTGTACTTGGAGTTCAAGATTTAGATTGATTAGAGGATGACACGGTCTATGCCTCACATTAATCAATCTAGATGTCTAGGATAGAAGGACACTTGTCATATTTTGTGAGGAGTCACAATTAGTAGTCACAAGGTGATGTTGGATCTCAATATTTCTTGTAACTTGGGTAGCAATGATGTATTGCTAGATGCCGCTCATTGCTTATGTTTTTAAAGGAGTTTAGAAACATTTCCAACGTTACAAGAACCTATTGGGTCACACACAAAGAACAAGTGGATGGAGATTAGGTGCACAGGATGAACCAATTGGATTAGGTTCATATGATGCACCAAAGATTGGATTCGGATTAATTCAAATTAGACTTATTGAGTTAGACTCAATTAGATTCAATTGTTGAATGAGTCTAATTTAAATTTGATTCATTAAGTCAATTTATATTAATGAATTGATATTCATTAGATTGAAATTGGCTTGAATCAAAGAATGAATTCAACTCAACATGGAAGAGATTTGGTCAATTTTGACTTGACCAAAATGGGAAGTTGAAACATCAAGTTTGACTTGATGAATTGCCACTTCATGGAGAATGACTCATCCTACATGGCAGCCACATCATCTCCTAGTTGTCAAGGAGGTTACAATCCTCCATTTAATGTGGCCGGCCATATTAAATGAGGGGGTTACCCATGTGTGGCCGGCCACATAATGAGAGGGGTTTTCATTTTTGGTGGTATATTGATGTGGTGGTAATTATTCCATCTTCTTCCTAGCTTCTTCCTCCTCCTTTGTTGTGGTTGCCGTGAGCTTTCATGGAGGGAGAAGGTGTATGAGTTGTGTTCAAAGAAAAGGGTGAAGTGAAGGTCACAAAGGAGGGTACCTAGAGGATTATGTGAGATCCCTTTTTCTTTCTCTCCTTTCTCCCCTTTTTAAATCCAACACGAGAGCCCTAGAAAGTGCTAGCACACTTGGGTGCTCTCTTCTCCATCCTTGTGTGTTAGAGAACACACCTTGTTCGTGTGGATATCACTAGAGAGTTGTCTACATTGACAACTTCGAGATCCGGCGTACCGTTGGACGAGCGGGATTTGCGAGGGCACGCTTCGAAGGTAAAATGTTTTTCCTTTGTAGATCTACTGTAGATCGTAGTTTAAAATTTGTACTCGTGTTTTTGGAAAGTTTTCTTCACACGAGATCCAATGGCTAGGGTGATTCGGGGTTTCCGCGAGGCGAAAACGCGATTTTCGCGGCCCGAAAAACCCAACAATATTTTGATTCTATTATATATCATGAGTGATGTTGGTGCAACCTTAGGTCAAGGTTGACCTGGGTGACCCGACTCGAGTTGACCTAACTCGAGGTATATTTTGATATTTGACAAGAATAGAGAAGTTATATTTTGATGTTTGACAAGAATAGGAACTTGGGGGATTGTGGGTGCAACCTTTGGTCAAGGTTGACCTGGTTGGCCTGACTTGAGTTGACCTGATTCGGAAAAAGTCCAAGTATGGAGACTTGGCACAGAAAAGTCCAAGCAGGGAGCTTGGCACGGGAAAAGTCCAAGTATGGAGACTTGGCACGGAAAAGTCCAAGCAGGGAGCTTGGCACGGGAAAAGTCCAAGCAGGGAGCTTGACACGGGAAAAGTCCAAGCAGGGAGCTTGGCACGGTGAAGAGTCCAAGTATGGAAGCTTGGCATGGGAGGTCAGAGAGGGCTCGGTAGCTCGTTCTTTGGACTGGACGTGGAAGTCGGAGAGGGCTCAGTAGCTCGTTCTCCGGACTAGGTCAGAGAGGGCTCGGTAGCTCGTTCTCTAGACCGGACGTGGAAGTCGGACAGGGCTCGGTAGCTCGTTCTCCGGACTAGGTCAGAGAGGGCTCGGTATCTCGTTCTCTAGATCAGGAAGGCTTTAGGTTTAAGGCTGGGAAATTGGATCGGTCTGCTGACCGATCCAGTGATACACTGGGTCACCTGATCGATCTGGTGACCGATCAGTAACCAAACAGATTGGGAGAAGGAATGGCGTGATCGGTCCACAGACCGATCAGGGCTCTGGCAACCAACTCTCTGTGAGAGTTGGGATCGGTCTGGGGACCGATCAGCCTAGGGCCTGATCGGTCCACAGACCGTTCAGGGATCGCAACCAACTCTCTGTGAGAGTTGGGATCGGTCTGGGGACCGATCAGCGTAGGGCCTGATCGGTCCCCTAACCGATCAGATCCATCCTGGACCGATCAGGGTGGAGCCTGATCGGTCCAGGTCTAGCCGTTGAGACACAACGGCTAGATTTCTTCTTTCTTCTTCTTCGCAGGTTCATATAAATCAAGGGCCTCTACAGTAGAGATGGCTTCTAGCTGTTGCTCCTACTTGTTCCTTGCGATCAGAGCTTTGTTGAGCTCTCCATTACTGAAGCTTCGTGTGAGCTTCCCTCGGCTGGACTCCAACTGATCAGTTGCTGCTGTTGTTGGCGTGAAGTGGTTGCTTCATCACCAGTCGACGAGAAGGCAAGCAAACTAGTGTTTTTACATTCATATTGTTCTTGGCTTCTTGCTGTATTTCTTGTACACTGATCTTGCTGTTGCAAGAGAGATTGTGGCGAGGTTTCTCCACCCAGAAGGAGTTTTTATTAGCCGGTTCTCCGGGGTCTCATCCACCGACGGATTGATAGGATTCGTCCACCTTATGGACACGCCGAGGAGTAGGAGTATCATCTCCGAACCTCGTTATATCGTCGCATTTGAGGTTTGATCTTCTCCATTTTTGTTTCTACTTTTTATTTCCGCTGCGCTAACTCAAATTGTAGGAAGAAACGTGAATTTGGGGTCGGCTATTCACACCCCCCCTCTCTAGCCGCATCCGAAGGTCCTAACAAGTGGTATCAGAGCGAGGTTGCTCTTCGTCGGATTAACACCCGGGGAGCACGAGCTAGAGAATGGATCAACTTGGAGAAGACATCACGATTCCACCCTTCTACGATCGCGACGACTTCGCATACTGGAAGGTAAGAATGAAGTATTTTCTTATGACTAACCTAGTAAATTGGAATTGTGTACAAGTAGGTTTTATTTCTCCGGTGGATAAAGAGGGAGAACCTCTCGAGAAGAAGAAGTGGATGAAGGAACAAATCCATCAATCCATAATCAACGACGAGGTAACGAAAATCTTTGAATTTTCATTACCTAATGATATCTTGTGTAAGATAGGTGGATACAACAATGCCAAGGAGTTGTGGATCAACTTGGCTAAGTTCCATGAGGAAAGCTCCAATTCAAGTCATGAAGAGGAGTCAAGTGATCCAAGTAGCTCACATCATGGAGGTATGGAATTAGAAGTTGAGGACTACTCAACATCTAAGGAAGAAGAGGAGGAGAGTTCTTCTTCAAGATTGGAGCAAGAAGAAGAAGCCTCTACCTCCGGAAGGGATGAAGGAGAGAGCTTATATCCATCCTCAACCCTAGGTAACTCAAGCAACTTAATTTCAAGTAAATTACATATAATGTGCTTTGAGTGTAGGGAATATGGGCATTACAAAAGTAAATGTCCAAAGAGGATTAGGAAGACTCCACCGGCACCAAAGGTCAAGGAAGTCGGAGTCCCGATACGCAAGGGCAAGGAGCACGTGGTGTGCTTCCAATGCAAGCAAAGGGGGCATTATAGGAGTCAATGTCCAAGGGGGAGGCAACCTCACAAGGACAAGAGACCAAGCACATCTATGGGGGGAGCTAAGGCAAATCCTAAGGTATCCTTTAAGGCACATTCTTGCAATTCTAATAAGACACATGCTAGTAGTTTTATTGCAATTGTCAAGCATGATAACCGTAAAAACCGATACATGTGCTTAGGTGCCAAACATGTTAGTCTAGATAAGGACAATGCTAGAAATGCCAACCCTAGAGTTAACTCATCTAAGGTTAGGGAAAACCTAGATAGGAATCCCAAAACAACTAGACATATGCCTAGGAATACCTCAAAGAAAAATGGAAAATTAAAGCTTGAGGTATTAAAGAAGGAAAATCAAGTCTTGAGGTCAAGACTTGACACGTTAGAAAAGACTCTTAAGAATTTGGAGAAGTCAACTCTAGGGTCTAAGGGTCAAAAACCAAAGCCCAAGGACATAAGAGGTTTGGGTCACAAACCCAAGTCTCAAGTGGTCAAGCCCGCTTATCATAATGTTCCATTTGATTATGGAACAAGACCTAGGGCTAAGAAGACCATCACCAAGGTCACAAGGGGAGTCACCCCTAGAGTTGATCTTGATGAGTCCCAAATGACCAAGACTTTAAAGCCTAGGAGGGTCATTAG
Source organism: Zingiber officinale (assembly GCF_018446385.1). NCBI lineage: Eukaryota > Viridiplantae > Streptophyta > Magnoliopsida > Zingiberales > Zingiberaceae > Zingiber > Zingiber officinale. The sequence continues at coordinate 69,903,463 of NC_056002.1, forward strand.
GAGGGTTGCTAGGGAAGTCATCCCTAGTGAATATTTAGTGAACCCAATGAGCTCAAATAGGTATTGGGTTCCTAGGAGCGTGATTCCTTCACGCTAGATGATTTAGGGTGTGCCAACCTTAATTGGATAGGTAGTTAACCTACTTATGGCAAAAGGTGGCATTTTAGGAAGTTTCAAGGTGTAATCAAGCCTTGAAAATGAGATTAAAAATTATTCCTAAGGTGATTAGGATGTGCCAACCACATTTGAGGAGTTTTCTAGGGTCAATCTAATTGGCACATAGTGATCTAAAAATCTTTAGTATATGATTTTAGGTCTATTACACTTAGGAATATAGAATTTATGGCAAAATGATCAAATTTATCAAAAATGGCAACTAAGGCTAGAATTAGGTATTTTCTATACCTTTATATGTTATTTGTCATACATTGTTTGTCATATGCCATGTCATGACATCATATTTATTTTATTATCATTTGAAATGTCATGATAATGCTTAGGTTAGTTATATGTCATGCCTTATTTAAGTTTCATACTTTATGCCATGACATCATGACATTGGCACATATTTCCACTTATGATATTACTTTATGCCATGTCATCATCTCTTGCATTTATGATCAATTAATTTGATTTAAGGATAGAAACATAATTTGATATGGAGATCAAATTGTTGTTTAGAAAATGCATGAGAACTTAGCTTAAGATGACCTAAACACATATCTCACATCAAAATTGACTTGGATGTGTTTGATACACCTTAGATGTGTGTGAGATATTAAGATTATGAGTTAGGATCAAGGTGCATAGTTCTTGTACCTAGATGAGCCTAATTCGAAATTGAGGATCATAGGAAAAACTTGTGTATAAGTCATGTACATTTAGCCCTAAGATTGTGGTCCTAAATTGAATGGTTTAAGTTCATTTCAAAATTGATTTGAAAAACCTTGATGAAGCTTTTCTAGTGATAGCATTCATCATTGAGCAAGTTGATACAAAGATGGATTAACCTTGAGCTATTTCAAAGTCTTTCGAACTTTGTATCAAGATTAAAAAATGGGAGTTATTTTCATAGAAAACTATTTTTCCATGATAATATATGTTATGAGGAATGTATCCTCAAAATTTTATAATTTTTGGAATTTTTTGTAATTTTTTAGGGGTTTCTGAATTTCGGGAGAAAAATCAGAAATTCTTATCAGAGAATTGTGGACCGATCAGAGAAGATTCTGATTGGTCCAAGGAAGTCTGGATCGGTCACTGGACCGATCCAGGGCAGTGTGGATCGGTCTGGTGACCGATCCAGTGGAGGCCTGATCGATCTGGTGACCGATCAGAGCGTGCCAAAATGCTGATTTTCGACTGTTGTCTGAAATTTCAGCTGTGGAAGTTGGTGTTTTAGATTTCTAAAGGGTTGAAACTCTCCAAGACATTGTTGGTGCAATGGTCAAGGAGGAGTTGACCTTTAGGGGGAGTTTTACCTATTGGTCAAGGGGGAGTTGACTTTTAGGGGGAGTTTTTACTCGTCAAGATTTCCGAGGATGAGTGATATGGGATTATCACTAAGTTGATTGTTGATTTTAGTATCAAGGGGGAAATTAAGGGTTTCAATGAAAGGTATGGGACTTTCATTAGGAAGAAACTCTTGACCTTGATTCACTCTTTTTGATGTGTGTCAAAAAGGGGGAGAATGTCTAGAGAATGTTCAAGGAAGAACATTGGAGTTTGGGGAGAATGCTCGGAGAATGTTCAAGGAAGAACATTGGAGAACTATTGGAAAACCTAAGTTAGGTTATCGGGTTAACCTAACTTGATTATAGTTTTTGTCAAACATCAAAAAGGGGGAGATTGTTGGTGCAACCTTAGGTCAAGGTTGACCTGGGTGACCCGACTCGAGTTGACCTAACTCGAGGTATATTTTGATGTTTGACAAGAATAGAGAAGTTATATTTTGATGTTTGACAAGAATAGGAACTTGAGGGATTGTGGGTGCAACCTTTGGTCAAGGTTGACCTAGTTGACCTGACTTGAGTTGACCTGATTCGGGAAAAGTCCAAGTATGAAGACTTGGAATGGAAAAGTCCAAGAAGGGAGCTTGGCACGGGAAAAGTCCAAGTATGGAGACTTGGCACGGAAAAGTCCAAGCAGGGAGCTTGGCACGGGAAAAGTCCAAGCAGGGAGCTTGGCACGGGGAAAAGTCCAAGTATGGAAGCTTGGCATGGGAGGTCAGAGAGGGCTCGGTAGCTCGTTCTCTGGACCGAACGTGGAAGTCGGAGAGGGCTCGGTAGCTCGTTCTCCGGACTAGGTCAGAGAGGGCTCGGTAGCTCGTTCTTTGGACCAGACGTGGAAGTCGGAGAGGGCTCGGTAGCTCGTTCTCCGGACTAGGTCAGAGAGGGCTCGGTAGCTCGTTCTCTAGATCAGGAAGGCTTTAGGTTTAAAGATGGGAAATTGGATCGGTCTGCTGACCGATCCAGTGATACACTGGGTCACCTGATCGATCTGGTGATCGATCAGTAACCAAACAGATTGGGAGAAGGAATGGCCTGATCGGTCCACAGACCGATCAGGGCTCTGGCAACCAACTCTCTGTGAGAGTTGGGATCGGTCTGGGGACCGATCAGCCTAGGGCCTGATCGGTCCACAGACTGATCAGGGATCGCAACCAACTCTCTGTGAGAGTTGGGATCAATCTGGGGACCGATCAGCGTAGGGCCTGATCAGTCCCCTAACCGATCAGATCCATCCTGGACAGATCAGGGTGGAGCCTGATCGGTCCAGGTCTAGCCGTTGAGACACAACGGCTAGATTTCTTCTTTCTTCTTCTTCGCAGGTTCATATAAATCAAGGGCCTCTACAGTAGAGATGGCTTCTGGCTGTTGCTCCTTCTTGTTCCTTGCGATCAGAGCTTTGCTGAGCTCTCCATTACTGAAGCTTCGTGTGAGCTTCCCTCGGCTGGACTCCAACTGATCAGTTGCTGCTGTTGTTGGCGTGAAGTGGTTGCTTCATCACCAGTCGACGAGAAGGCAAGCAAACTAGTGTTTTTACATTCATATTGTTCTTGGCTTCTTGCTGTATTTCTTGTACATTGATCTTGCTGTTGCAAGAGAGATTGTGGCGAGGTTTCTCCACCCAGAAGGAGTTTTTATTATCCGGTTCTCCGGGGTCTCATCCACCGACGGATTGATAGGATTCGTCCACCTTATGGACACGCCGAGGAGTAGGAGTATCATCTCCGAACCTCGTTATATCGTCGCGTTTGAGGTTTGATCTTCTCCATTTTTGTTTCTACTTTTTATTTCCGCTGCGCTAACTCAAATTGTAGGAAGAAACGTGAATTTGGGGTCGGCTATTCACACCCCCCCCCTCTCTAGCCGCATCCGAAGGTCCTTCGGAAAGTTTTCTTCGCACGAGATCCAATGGCTAGGGTGATTCGGGGTTTCCGCGACGCGAAAACGCGGTTTTCGCGGCCCGAAAAACCCAACAATATTTTGATTCTATTATATATCATGAGTGATATTTTTATTGAAAAGTTATAATAGAGGTTGTCTACATGTTTATTAGATTTGTGAAAAACTTTGACATGTGATATTTTGTATTCATTTGTAGTAGAATTTTTATGAGTGTCAATCTTTATTGTAGCAATATTTAGATTTTATTGTCTATCATGAGTAGATTGTTATTGAAAAGTTATAGTAGAGGTTGTTCACATTTTTTGAGTTGGGAAGCTAGCTTGGAAGTTTGGATGGAATATCTTTTTGGGCATTATTTTCGTGTACTCATCATTGTAGCATTCCATTATATCCATGTCTTCCACATTACTTTGCTTTATCTTTATTTCTTCTCTTACACTATCATTTACTTTTATTCATGTTTCTCTTACACAAATAAGCTTTCATTATTTTATTGTACACTCTTATGTATATAGTGGTGGAGATTAGAAGGAAAGCAAGCATATGGTAGTGCATAAATCATGAGTAACTTGAGTGAACTCCACTATTGCATGTATATGAGAGGAGAACCACCATCACTTTTCTTGTGAGATTATTTTGTTACCATTCTCAGTTTATCTATTATGGATTGAAATTATCATGCTTGTTAATCAATATATGAATTAAATCCATGAATGCGTTGATCATTTGAATTGGACAATCTAGGTAATTTTTCTTTCACTATTTTCTAACACATGGTTGAGAATTGCTAGGGGAATGCATCTTTAGTTATTTTTCTTATTTTGTTTGGTGTGAATGTCATCAGTGCGAGGTAGTTTGTGTGCTTCAATTGTCGATGTCTATTTCTTCCACAGATGATTCATCCCAAGTCGCCTTGAGAGCTTTCTTCTTTTTAGGATTCGGGCAATCGTGCTTCTAGTGTCCCTTTTTATTGCACCCAAAGCACATGACATTCACCTTATTATTGTTGGAGGTGGACTTGATCTTCTGCAGGTCTGTTTTGGTGAACTCCATTTTTCTAGTAAACATTTTTCTTACCAGGTTCACTAAGTGCTCTTCATCATTTGAGTCTAGGTCAGATTCAACTTCTGGTTCTGATTTAGTTTTGCACTTTTCTTTGAATGATCCTGCAAAAAAGAACAATACCTTTCTCATCGGGTTTAGCGTTAATATGTTCGTGCAGCTCTATTTTACAGAATAATTCGTCTAATTTTAATTTTAAAAGATTCCTCAAAATTTTATAGCCATCCACAATGGATGCTCATAATGTATTTCGAGAGAATGTGTTTAGGGCGTACCTTATAAGATCTTGATTCTCCATTTGGTGGTCAATTGTGTGGAGTCTATTGAGAATGTCCTTGATCCTCGCGTGCAACAACTTGCAGTCTCTCCTTCCTGTATTTTGATAGTAAATAACTGATTTAAAAACAAATCTCTTTTAGTTACCTTTGTGTCATTGGTCCCTTTGTGTAATTCTATAAGCTTGTCCCATAGCTCCTTTGCATTCTCATGTGGGCTGACACGATTCAGCTTTTCCTTCATTAGACTACATTTAATTGTGTTGAGGGTCTTGAAGTCTATTTGAGCTTTTTTCTCATCTTCGGATTCCAAGTTTCCTAATCAATTAGAATTCCGGTGTTGTGGTCGACTCGTGTCTTGTATCCTTTTGTTATGCTGAACTACTGGTCGAAATCAATCTTCAGATATACTTCTATTCGTTTCTTCTAGTACGAGAAGTTGTCTCCATTGAACAGCGGGGGGCGAACAGTGTTGGATCCCTTAGTTTGGGCCATTGGTTTACTAAAAAAGGAAACTTAAAATGGATACCAAGACTTGGTCTTGGGTAAGTAGTGTTGGGAAAAGTTACAGTTATAATTTAAATAAGAGAAACTGTAAAATCGATGAACCCCCTGCTCGAACGGTGGTTGCACCAATTTATAGCTAACTTGGCTCTGATACCACTTGTTGAATCGTGAGCACGTGAGTGGGGGTGAATCATGTGTTCTTGAAAACAGATTTATTTTAAAAATTTAAAATAAAATCATAGCGGAATGTTTAAACTAAAAGAACACAAGGAAAAACTCGATCGGTTTTATTTGGTTCAGAGCCTTCGATGACTCTTACTCCAAGACTCAGGTTTCGCAAACCTATCGACGTGTAATCCACTAAATGCCTCTTCTGGAACCGCTGGAAAAGGTGATCGAATACAAAGATAGGGACAATGTAACAACCTATACTTCCCTTTTAAAATAGTAGTATGAAAATTGCAACACTATTAAAAGTTTTGGGCGTGCTCGTGTGTTGTTGTTAGTCTGCCGAAGATGGTTGGATGACTCGGAGGAGTAGCTTGGTGGCAGACAAACGTTTCCGAAGATTCAGAAGGTTTGTAGCACTTGCCTCCAATATAGCCTCTCAGGTGCCTCCAATCGCAACCCTTATCCCCTTATCTTTGGAGCCGATAAAATCCGCTATCTGATAATTTTATCTGATCCCTTGGAAGGCGACTCCAACCGCCTTCGAGGCACCTCCAACCTCCAATCTAAGTTATACCGTTAGTGCAGATTGCATCGACAGTATGCATGATTAAGAAAGTAAGGATTGCCTTGATCTCAACTTAGAAACCTCTATTGATTTCTTCAATTGGATCATCGTCAATGGTTTGTCCCAATTGAGACACGACCTCTCTGTACTCCCTCTAGGATCTTACCTCAACTTACTTGCCAAACATCGAATCCTCTAGATTTGTTTGGACTTTAACCGCTCAGCATTGGATCTGCCAACTAGAGCTTCAACTTGACTCGATATTATAGGTTCAAATGAGGTCGGCTAAGGGAGGTGAATAGCCCTAGCCTCCTGGGAAAATGTTAGGGAAAATATGAGAAAAGTTAGAAAAATATTGGAACTTTTTCTAGTAGTTGTAAACAGAATTACTTTTTACCGAAATTAAATTTCAAAAGGAATAAATTTTAATCAATTAATCTAAAGTTTCGGAAAAAGAATTTAAAAATTATGTTAAAGTATTGAAAAATCTTGAATATTTTTAGAAATAATAATCATAATTATTTGAAAATATGATAAAAATTTTAATTACAGAACTTTTTTATTTTAAATTTTAAATTTAATTTTTTAATAAAAAATTCATAAAAAATAATTACTAGTCGAAAAATTCTGAAATATTTTAAACTAGTCGTTAATCCATTTGTGTATCGTGGAAAAAAAATTCAATAGAAAAAATATAAAGAGGATTTATGAAATTATTAATTTTACTAAACATGTAATAATTAAAGCAAATTCAATTTAAGTGTGCATATAAAAATAATTTAATAGATTAAGCATGATTTAGGTACCCAAAATAATTTAATATCTATTAGATTTATCAAATATATTCTAGAAATATTATTTCTAGCTATTTTTACAATTTGGACCCTATGAGTTCTAATATTCCAATTTAGCCCTCTATAATTTCTAAAATTTGAAATTGATAAAGAATTCGAGCATGCATTATTTTTTTCAGTAATTCCATATTTCATTTGGTTTTACATTTTCAATTTTAAGTTTATCAAAAGACACGCATAGTCTTTCTTCATAGAGTTCCAAAACCTTATTCCAGAGGGCATTGGCAGAATTGTATATATCGATTCTGTCTAATTCCTTAGCTGGTAGGATGTTGAGAAGGTGAAACTTGACCTTGCCATTTGTCATAAAGTCGTCACATTACTTTTTAGTCCAGAGGTGTTCTTCGAGTTTTTCTCCATTTTTATCCTTTAGTGTTTCAAAATCCTATTTCATTATTAATAAGATATTGAAATATGTTTTAAAAAAATACCTCCATATGACGCTTCCAAAATGTGAACTCCCCCTCAAATATTGGTGGGTTGATACTCGATTCGACCATCATTTTCTTGCTTTAGCAAGTAGTTAGTCCTTCTAGAGTGGGTTGGCTCTGATATCACCTGTAGGCCCAAGTAAGGCCAACTAGAGGGGGATGAATAGCCCTGAAAAAAGAGTTAGAAAAATCTCTTGCTTTCAAATTTAGTGAGGACACAATATTAGATAAAATAAATAACTATCATAAAACAATAACTTTAAAAGTAAGTAGACTATAATATACTTGGCTACAACTTAAGTGGTTGTTAATCCAAAATAATTAAAAAGCTCAGTAAAGAAGACTCCTTCATTGAATGCGGAGTACTCTCTTATATTCTTTGAAAGCTCAGGAATTACTTAAGAAGTTAATACACTTGTTGTCCTTTAATTCTTATCTCCAGGGGGCTTTTTATAGCCTCTTGGGATAAATTACCATTACTTAGAGACTCCTTCAAAAGGATCCAGGGCGTCTCTAAGCAGATAAACTTTTATTTACTTAACAATCGTTAGTCAACGGCAAACCGCATTGGAGACGCCTCCAAGTGCTTTGGAGGCGCCTTCGCACCTTGACCTAAGGCGTCTTAGCGCCTGTACTTGAGGTGCCTTCGCGTTTATGCTCGAGGCGCCTCTACATAGTTGAGACGCCTCAGGTCTTACTGACTCCAACAATCAATTTCTTCTCATAGGTGATGCTTCGATCATTTGGAGTTGAGCTCGTCTGAATCTAACTCTGACCTTCTCCTCGAGCAGGCTTCCTCTCTAGATTCTCGTCCCTCAAATGCACTGTACACGTTCCTTCTCATCCATTGATGTACTCTTTCGCAACTTCTCATCTCTCGGACAAGCTCGTCGAGTCACTTCCTGTATCATCCTTCTCGTCTGCTGCGTCTTCCACTCGACTTCTTATGTTTTTAAGTTCCTGCACACTCAGACACAAGTCATCAAAACCATAAAACCTACTTAACTCGATTAACCGCATCAAAACTTACCTAGGGCACTTACATATATTAGGTCCTCCAAACCTATCGAATCCACTTGCCAGATGTCAGGTTCACTTGACCCATCTAAACTTCCTGTCTGGTTTCATAATCTGCTAAGACTTCTCTGTCCAGCTGACCTACTAGGACTTTCCGAGTTGATCATCCTACATACTGGATTAATTCATTAGATAACAACAAAACTTAATTTGAATATTTAACGACATCAAAACATAAATTCGATTATGATTCTCCCTGCACCAACAATGTAGTATCCAAAAATTGGAATCTTGGGCATGGTTAGATTTAAGAGGCTATAAGGAAGTCATTGGTGGTGTCATAGAGTGGATATGATGAACTTAAGACCCTTAGTGATTATGTGCTAAAAGTACTCAAGTCCATGTAGATTTTAAAATCCTATGGGATGTGAAATTTTGGTTTAGGGGAATGGTGACACTCAAAATACTCCTAGGAATTCAATGGTTGTGGTTTAAATTGATTCTAAAGTGATTAAATTATTAGTAAGTTTTAGTTATACAATGTAAATTTGGAATCTTGTGTATTGTTACACTCAAGAGTTTTGAAAAATATATTGATCTTAATTTTGATTGAATTTGATCAGCTAAAGACCATCAATGAATTTTATTTAAAATTTGTAGACTATCATCCTATGCACTTAACATTCGAGAGACTCTAAAATATTAGTTACTCTCAAATGAATTTAATCGGTCAAAATTCATTTAATTTGAACAAATCAATTTCTCCTAAATAGACCTATTACTATTTTCCATTTTCAAATTCATCATTTGACTTGACTTGGGATGGGATACACGCGCTTTGAACAACCCATCTTTGATTTTTTTTAATAATAAAATAATAATAATAAAACATCGTCTCCGCGACGGCATTTGAAAAAGCCTCCACCTTCTCCCTGCTATTTCCGCCATCTTAAGAGCCGAATGGCGGTCAAACATGGTTTGCTGCTTCCTGCTATTTTATCGCGTCTATATAGCAACAGATCACAACTGGCAGACATCCAGAATTTAATCACTGCCCAAAGAAATAGTCGATAGACGATAGACACCATGCCCGCCGCCCTCTCCTCCGCCTCCCTCGCCGTGCCCTCGTCCAATCCCCAGTTCTCGACGCCGAGCTCCTCGTCAACAAAGCTGCGCCTCTTCAACCCCCAAGTTCGCCAATTCCAACCAATCAGGCTCCCTCGCGTGGTCATTTCGCCTGCACTTTCCACTAATCACACATTCAGATCTCGTCCTCTTTCTGCGCTATCGCCCGCTGCAGCAGCCGTCATGGACGCTGCAAATGAGGTGCATGCTGGAACTCCTCTCCATATAGTTTAAATGAATTTATAAGTACTAGTGCTAAAATTTTTGTGGGGAACAGCGAGAAGGAGGTGACGAAGGAAAGCTGAAGGAACTCATCTCTGTCATCAGCAAAGAGCTTGCCGAATTAGGAGACAAATTAGAAAATCTCAGCAGCTCCCCTCTGGAAGCTTTGAGAATGGTGGACGTGATAGAGCGGCTGGGTATTCAGAGATTTTTCCATGAACACATCCAGAGGATCATACGCTCGACCTACTTGTATGTATTAACACTTGGCCTTTTCCTTCTAATCAGTTAATGGGTTACTGAGTTTTGATTCACTTGCATAGGCAATGGCACGAGCAATTTGGTCTGAAGAACGATGCAGATGCCACTTTGTTGGGATTTCGCTTGCTCAGGATCCATGGCTACCATGTCACTGCAGGTGTTATGCCTCTCTGTTTTCTACTGTGACGCTTTAATCTATCGCGTTAATCGAGAGAGTTAGCTTACCATGTTTTTTTTTTAAATAAAAAAATCCAATCAATAGGCTAGTTGAAAAGGTAGTCAACGGCCATTCTCGCACGGCACTACGATTTTGACCATCCTGTTATCGCCCGAATTCACTTTGATTCAGCATAAGAGTCTAGTTCAAATTTACTTTGACTCAGAATTTAACTTATTCCAAACTCATCGCTTACGTTTCACAGGGATCCTTGACTCGTTGAAAGGTCAATTTGGAGATCCCACCACATTCAAGGTCGACACCCCTGCCAAAATTTCAAGCATGATCCATTTGTTGAAATGCTCTCACGTGGGATTCCCCAGTGAATCGACCATCATGGAACAAGTGAAGGCGTTCGCCAGTTTTCAACTCCATAAACTATTTCTAGAAGGAGACCAGTCGCTTCTTAAAGCCAACAATCTGGACATGGAGGTACATATACCATATACCATCTGCTTCCACTTATTTCTGTTTACTTTCTTGTTTTGTCGTGTTTAAAATGTGCTGTTTGGAAATGTTGAAGATAAAATTTGCTTTGGAATACCCGAGGAGATATTTGCTTCCGAGACTGGAGTCAAGAATCGTTATTAACCAGCTATGGCCTAGCTCTGGATGTCTAAATAAGTGCTTGCAACTTGCTAAGATCGATTTAGGGATGCTCCAAAAGCTACATCAACAGGAGATCGCGTCGCTCGAGCAGTGAGTGCTAAAGTCCCAAATTCATGTTCCCGAAGTTGTTTATGACAAAATAAAACGCATAATAATTAAATTCCTTTTTTTTTTTAATCCAATGAGAGCAGATGGTGGACTGAACAAGAATGCAGTAAGACAATACCCTTCAGGGGAGGAATTACCAAGAGCCACTTCTTTACATGTCCATCCATTTATGAACCAGAATTCTCTGCCTTCCGTGCTGCATTTACCAAATCCTGCAGCTTCGTCGTAATAATTGATGACGAAATGGACCTTTTAGACTGTGATCCCAATGACATTCTCAAGTTTAATGAGGCTGTTCAAAGGTACTGGCTCATTCTATTTCCATTTCGGCATCCGCTGGATGGGATTATTCCATGTCAACTTATAATTCCTCAAGCTCGCAATATTAGTTACTAAATTAAGACGTTTGTACCGTATCACCAGATGGGATCCCTCTCCTTGCGATGACGCCCCTCAGTTCAGGGCAATAGTTCCAAGTTTCTTTGCCACAGTGGAAGACATGGGTGCGGAGGCAAGCAAAATTCAAGGCCGTGACGTCCTTCCCTACATAAAGAAAGTGGTGAGTCCTTGCTCGATAAACATTTCGTAAAGAAACACATTTGCATTAGCTAATCGATAATAAATGGACCCATTAATATAATTATATATATAGTGGCAAGAGCTGATCGCGGGGTACACGGAGAACGCTAAATGGCGATCGGCAAGCTGCATTCCTAACATGGAGGAGTACCTGAAGGCGTCGCTGCCGAGCATCAGCTCCACCACCATCGGTCTAAGCTCGCTGATGATGATGCCGGAGCCGATATCTGAAGAGGCCCTGAGGTTGATCGGACCAGGATCGCGCTTCATGTACCTCATCAACCTCGTCTCCCGCCTTGCCAATGACCTGGCCACCTTCGAGACCGAGGCAGCCAACGGGGAGATCGCCTCCGCAGTGAGCTGCTACCAGAACGACCACGGTTGCACGCAGGAGGAAGCCATCGCGGCGGTGGAGGGCATCATCCAATCTTCGTGCCAGGAGCTGGAGTGGGAGCTGTTCAAGTCCATCGCGGTGGTGCCGGAGTGCTACCGCCGTGGGATCATAAATATCGCCAGGACCTCCTGCTTCGTGTACAAGAGAGGGGATTCCTACTCTCTGGCGGATGACGACGAGTACGCCACGCTCCTCAAGGATTACCTCTTCCGCCCTATTCAATGACTGCCCGAAAATCAATTTGTTGGTTCGCGAGAGATTGTCTCCCGTTTCTGAAACTACCGTTGATCGAGAATTTGCTTAGCGCAGAATTAATTCAAGTGGTCAATCAAATTTTAAATAAAGGACAAAACTAAATGGCTATTCTAGCCAGTTAGAAATTTTTTAATAATTTTTTTTTAAGATCTTTGTATTTAATTTTTAAGATAATATCATATTTTATGAATAATTATATATTTTTTTTCCATCTATTTTCATATTTAATTTTCTAAAATAATACTTAATTAATTTTTATTAATAATACTTAATTAATTTTTTAACTAAGTAAATTCATTTTCTGGATCTTGAGGTTCTAGCCACCTAAATTTGCCGTTTAAATAAAAGATGATCATTTCTGTCAATTCACCTTGTAAGTAATTTTACCTGTCGATATATATTTCCTTATTTGATCTGCTTACATGTTAAGATTGTAATACGTATATTGTTGTTAAAGATTTAAATCTAATAAAATAATTTAATTTATATTTTAATCATGGACTGAATTAAAAGGATTGAATTTTGTATGTAGAAATTTGTTACCCAGTTTCTGTTATCTATGATGAACTTATAACTTAAATGGGCTCAAGGTCTATAAATAAGGTGGAACTTATACTGATCCCATAGGAAAGGGTATTATTGTTGCCGTCACCTTTCTCCTTTGCAAAATCAACTTGTCGAAAAAAAGTTATATTCTTGATTTTAGCAACAATAGACAATGGCGATGACTCTCGATTCAAGTCTGATTTACAATTGTTCGTTGTTCGTTTGTTTTATTTGAATTGCTATACATCAATGATAGGATCCGGTTCTAGAATTATTTGAATCTTTATGGATTCATGTACGAAGTACAATTCATAAATCTTTAAATTGATATCGGAGTCGTAAAGTTTATCGCAAGAACTACTATATGATCGAACTTAAGTTTTGATATTGATAAAGGATCAAAATTAAATCATATGGTATTCTAATGTGCTATTCAAGTTCATAGAAACCCTAGTTGCAACTAGGTAAATGCAAACCCAAGTTAAGGTTAGGTAAGGAAGTCCTTCGGAGAGACTGGGCAAGGAAGAAGTCATGGTCGTAGAGAGTGGGTAGAAAGTTTTGGCAGATCGAGCACATCGAGTAGGAAGCCTTGAGGGTCAAGTACACCAAATAGGAAACCCTGGGGGGTTGAGGACACTATACAGGAAGTCTAGACAGATCTGTTAGGACCCTTGGCGGCTGGCTAGAGGGGGGTGAATAACCCCTGCACAAAAATAAAACAAAAGACCTTTTTCAGATTTATAGCTTCATAAATCAAACAGTTGCATAAAAGAAATACAAAAAGACAGAGGCACACAGGTTTACTTGGTTCCAACCGGGGAGATTGTTAATCTAAAAAAGTAAAGCACACTAATTTCTCCTTCAAACGGAAACACCTCTTTACAGCAATGAAAGCACAGAAATAATGAAGCTAAATAGAAATGAAAGCATCTATAAGTGTTGCTTGAGTATTTCTTCTTCTTCTTCTTCTTCTTCTCTTAGCTTCTGAGAGCAGAACTACTTATATAGTCTTGCTCGGGCCGCTTGGAAGCGTTCCAAGTGCTTGGAATGAGATAGAAATCTATCCCCGATGCAACGATCAAAAGACACGTTGCTCTGGATAAAAATCGGAGTCCGGGCGCCCCGGATTGGTCCGAGCGCCCTGACCTGCTTCGGGCGCTCGAGCATCAGAAGTCAACCTTTTACTGACTTTTGGTCCGGGCCTCCTTCTTTGGTTCCGCTCGCCTCAATTCGAGTCTTCCGCTTCGGCTCCGCTCGCTTGGATGATTTCGGCCATCCGAAATAGGACTCACCCGAACCCAACTTCTGACCTTTTCAAGCAAACTTCCGCTTCGGCTTCTCGTCCCTCAGAATCTCTGCTTGCTTCCTTCTCGTCCGCCGGCATACTCTTCCATAGCTTTTCGTCCCTCAGGCAGCTACATCTTTTGCTCCTCGAGCAATCTTCCGCTCTGGATTTTCATCCCTCGGAAACACCGCACGCTCCCTTCTTGTCCGCCGGTGTACTCTTCCGCAGCACCTCGTCCCTCAGACGCACCGAGCCCATCGGCTCTCTCCCGTGTCGTCATTCTTGCTAGCTGCATCTTTTGCTCGACGCCCTGTGCTCTTAAGATCCTGTACACTTAGACACAAGGTTAAACACAAAATGACCTAACTTAACTTGTTTAATCACATCTAAACTACCTTGAGGTACCAACAAGATCGAGGACCGGAAGTCTAGAGGAAAGTCCCGAGGGTCGAGATCAAGATGAGCAAAAGTCCAAATAGGTCGGGTGGATCAAGGTTTGATACCAGGTAAACTCTCCTAAGTTGAGTATAGAGCACGCTCTCTCGGAAGGAGAGCAGTAAGTATTGGCCCACCCTAAAATTTCACGGAAGATATGAAGTTGAGACCGAATAGTAGAAAGTTGTTAATCATAATTTTATTATGTCTGTGCTAACACTGTGATGTAGGAACCTAAAAATGGGAGCTAGCAAGAAATAGGGAAGTCCGGGTGCCCAGAGTGGATCTAGACAACTGAAGATCTAGTTGCCCTAAGTGATCCAGGCACCCTGATAGCTTGAAATTCAGCCTACGTCCAAATGAGGTGGGGCATCGTTATTGGGCAGTGCACGTCAACTTAGGCTCCTGGGAAGGATTCAGATGCCCGAGAAGGGATAAAGTTGCAATAGAAGAACTTAGTCCACATGGTACCACATAGCAGTCCAATCGCTCGGAAGAGATCTAGGCCCTAGAGTTGGATAACTCACCAACGGAGGTGGATAGAATAAGCCAAGCTGGAGGCACCTGGGGCTGGTCAGGCGTCCGAAATTATCTTTAAAAGAGACTTTGAACAACAGCTTTAAATCATCCTTTTAACGCCTCTCTGCTTTTATTCTGTGCCAAAGCTTTGACGACAACGATATCATTCGAAGAGCTATTATATACATCTCTGACTTCAAAACTCTTCTACGCTCAAGCTTCAACAACATAACAGTGACGCGATGACGCTACGAGTTGAAACGAGCCTAGCATTTGGTACCACTTAGTTGCATTTTGTATTGATTTGTTTCTTTTCGTGCTAAAATATTCTAAGGGTCGATAAGTTTTTTACCAAACCCCATTATTGTAAAAGAAACAAACCTTCTTCTCTTTTGAGAAGCAAGTTAATACGAAAGTAGTCAAACTGACTATGGGCCTTGGAATAGTAGAGAAAAAGGCTAATACAAAACCAATCAAACTAACTACGGGCCTTGGAATACTAGCCACAAGGCTGTAAACCAAATAAAACCACTGTGTTTTCTTCTATTCTACTTTTCATCTTTCCGCTGCATGACTTCATTTTTTGAACGATTTTTGAACGCATACAAAATGTGTTATTCACCCCCTCTAGCACTTTCTCGATTCAACAATTAGTATTAAAGCGATGCCGCTCTGAATTTGTGCAACCATCGTTCGAGCAATTTTTTTATACCTTTTTTTTTTATTTTTCGTTTATTCTTTTCTCGTTTATTTCTTTTTCTGCACTACTATCCAAGACCAAGTTTTGGTTTTTTTTTATGGTTTTGTCCCTTCAAGATTTCTTTGTGATGGTCCTCCAAGAAGGCTGCAGTACTGTCCGCTCCCTCTATTCTGTGGAAGAGGTGGATGAAATATTTCCTAAAATCTGACATAGACTCATAGTTCATAATCAAGACCGAGTTCACCTTACCAATCAACAAAGAAGGTTATGAGAGCTAGCCTCCCAAAATTAAGAGACAAATTGAAGTCGATGCAAAAGTTATTGGGTATTTCTATACGTGTTTTAAATTTTTGTTTCGCAAAACAAACAATGAAATATAAACGCATCACATACGTATAAGATACACACATGCGTAGACAAAGATTGTAGAAGAAAATTTCATAATGAAATATAAACCTACCAGATGACATATAGAAGAAACAACATCAACTAGCAATCCTCACAAAGACTGTCTCTATTGATATCCACGTAGAGATATCTTTGAGATGGCTTCGCTAAGCCACAAGTTATTGTCTCTGATTCGGTACTAGACAAAAGAACGAGACAACATCATCCAAGAGAGGAAACCCCAGCTAGACTTTGTGTTAGTGCGGTTAGCACTAACGGTCTAACTCAGCTTTTGATGAAGGACAAAGAAGGTTAAGTTAGGTTTGTTGTGATCTAACACTTTGACTAAGTGTGCAAGAGAAATCCAGCTAGGTCGACGGCCCGACCGGATAGCTAGTGTGAAGCCCAACTAGGTCGATGGGTCGACCGGATAGCTGGCACGAAGTCCAGCTTGGTAGACAGGCTGACCGGATAGTTAGTACGAAGCCCAGCTAGGTCGGCGGGCTGGCCGGATAGCTGGCACGAACTCCAAACGGGTCGACAGGCTGACCAGATGTCTGGCAGGTAAGTTAAGGTAAGTCACTGGAGGGGAGTGACTTGGTGAGGACACGTTTCCCGTTCGAGGGAACATTAGGCGTCGATCTAACTTAGAACCATTTCAGGAATATAAGTTAAGATCGTGACTAAATTCTGGTCTCGGTGAAACAGAATCTAATTACTACTCTATTTGAATATAATTGTACTAACACTTTGTTTTACAGGGTAGTATAACTTTTATTTTGTCTCGGGCTAACATTGTCTTGTAGGAAAATGAGTTTATGGAAAATGGTGGTCTGGGCGCCCGAAAGGCAAAAGTCTATCTCATCGCACACGTGGAGCGCGCTGATTGGCTGGGCCAACGTCATGGTCCAGGCGCCCGGAAGAGATTCGGGCGCTCGGAGCACTCCTATAAAAGGAGCCTTCCTCCAGAGCTAAAAACAACAACTTCTTTCCATGACTGCTCTGTTGCTCTTTGCTCTTGCGACGCTACAAAGCTTCTCCGACAACTTGCGGCTCAAGTTCTTTTCAATTGTTGTTGATATTTCTTTTAAGAGTTCTTGTACTTATCTTTGTAATCCTTTTTGCGAACTGCTAGTGAATTGCTTAACGAAAGCACTCGACAAGTGCGGGCCTTAGAGTAGGAGTCGAAGAAGGCTCCGAACCAAGTAAAATTGGTTTGTGTTAGCATTATGTCTTTCGTATTTCCGCTACGTACTCAACTTGACTTTGTTACGAATTTTTCGATCAATATTCACCCCCCTCTAGCGAACTCTATGATCCAACAAGTGGTATCAGAGCAAGTACCGCTCTGAATTGGTGCAACCACCAATCGAGCAAGGGGGGGGGGTTCTTTTTAAAAGAAAAATAGATATCGTTTGTGTTTAAAAAAATATCCTTACGCCTTTTATTTTTTCCTTCCAAAATTATTTTTCAAAAATTCATTGTCATCTTTTCACTGTTGGTTAGTATTTGTAAAATATCGCATTTACCAAAATTTAAAATAATATTTTTTATTAATTTTTTTTTATTTTTTTCGAAATTAGTGAAATACTATATTTTTTCTCCAGCACTGCTAATCCAAGACCAAGTCTTAACACATCTTTTTAGTTTTCTATCTTAAGTGCTTAATGGCTCAAGTTGAAGGACGAAGCATTCACGAACCATCTTCATATGAGATGTACAAGAGACATGAATTCAATCTGTGAAGGATGCAGATAGAAACTTTTATTCTCATGAATGACTTCGATGGTGGCATGACACTGAGAAGATCAACACAAAACTCAGAAGCAAACCAAAAGGTAATAAAATTAGTTTCAGATTTATTACCTAACAAAGTTACTTGCTGGATAGGAAAGGTCAAGGATGCCCACGAGTTTTGGACTTGCTTGACCAAGCTTCATGAGGAGCTGTTGGTGTAAAATACGACACCCAAATAATAATTATATAATAATGTTATTGAAGAAAAAGCCTTATTGGATTTTTCTGAAATTTTTAGAAAATTTTCGGGATTTAAACGGAGTCCGTATGACTCGTGATAAAAGGATGAATTTTAGGATACAGAGGAGACCTGTTTGAAATATCCTTTAAGTGAGAGTTGATTGAGGAATTAACTTAACATTTAATTAAACTAACCTAAGTTTTAATTAACCTAGGTTTATATACCTAACCGATCCATCTCCTTCGCCCGATTCCCCCTATTCTCTGTGCCCTAGTCCCTCCCTCTCTCAACCCGATGTCGCGCCGCACGTCTCTGCCCGATGCCGTCGCCGCCGTCGCCGTCGTGTCGCCGTAGCGGTCGGCCTGGTGAGAGTCGTCGTCGCCCTTGGGCAGAGCCACAACCGCTTGCTCCCCCTCCTCAAGCGAGCTCCACAGCGTCGCCGCTAGTTGCCATCGTCAACAATGTCGCTCCTCTTCGCTTCTTGACGCACGCGCGATCCCATGCCGCCCATCACCGACGCCGCCCTAATCACCCGGCACCAGCCGTGGCCAGTCTTCCGTGCGCCTTCGGCTCCTCTCCGGCCACGAGCAGGAGGCAGTGGGGTTGTGCTGGTGAGCCGATTTCCCCTCTCCCATTCCACATGATGCCACTCTATCACCAGCATCCCGATTCCCTTCCTCAATTGGCCACACGAGCACTACAGACGCCGCATACCACTGGTCTACTGAACTCTTTTGGTTCCTTTCCCCATCGCCGCTCGATTTCACCGGATCTATGCTCAGTGTTGCCACACAATCGTGCCGGATCCCTGCTCGGTGTCATTGTTCGATCGGGGCAATGCCACCCCATCACCGTCCTTTCTTCTACCTTGGCTCACTACTACGGTGGCATCTCAATTCTCTTTGAGAGAAACCTGTGGATCAGGTTAGTGTTGGATTAGCATAGATTTGGTTGGGTATGTTGTTTGGGATTTATGATTAATTGTTTGATCGATCAGTGAGCATTTCAGCCAGCTGGTTGTTTCTCATTTCCACGATTAGTAGCAGCTTCGGGTTCCTTTTGAAGAGCTCCTATGTTCCGTCTTCGGTCATTGCAGCCACCTTCTCCAGATTTGGAGCTTTTGATTTGCAGTGGCTGTCCTCCTTCAGCAAAGGTTATCAAGGTTAGTTTTTATAGTTAAGTACTGATCTGATTGAGAAATGATAAATGTATTTATAGCGGACTTGGATTATGTTATTATGAGGTAATTTGGTTAATTAGATGGGTGATTGGAAGAAAACAGATTTGATAAGTGTAATGATTAGTAGCGATTGCTTTTGGAATATGAATAATTGGTTTTGGTTTTGATTCGTGATAGATTGCCAGTACATTAGATTATGATTAGAAAGGTTAAGGGATCCTTGGATGAGAATAATTGAAGCTAATAATGATTGATTTGAATAGGGTTTTCCTATGGGTTTGGATATTTGGGTTTAGCGAGTTGTTGCTTATCAGATTAGCTAAATTATACAATATATGGTTTGCAGGATATTGATTTTGAGACAAGCATATCAATGTGAGATTATTTAGCATGATCTACGTATAAAGGTAGGTATTTCTTGCTTTATCTCTTTAGTACATTGTTCATAGTGCATGAGTTATATCTTCGGATAGTTCCTGTATTTATCTTGACTCCACTCGTATTTTTCCTGCGTTTGATACTTCCACTCAATCTTTGAGATACTCGTTTCTGTATCTATATAGTTTTTCGTTGTTATCTATGATATTTAACAGATACCAGACACCATATATTAGATACTAGTTAGTGGATTTATAGATATCGGATATCATGCTTACTTGCTTTGACTGTTATTTATACATGTTTCTTATTTGAGCATGCTGGCTTCATGTAGCATACCTGATTCTTTATATATATATATATATATATATATATGATGACTGTTGCATTTCACGCATCATGTTATTGTATGCATGCCGGCGACCATGTCTCCCTTGTGGTTGAGAGGGTCGTTGGCCAGGGTCGCACGCTCGGCCACTCATGGGTAGTGGCGGCTGGAGTTGCGAACAGCAGGGGCCCTATTGCTACGTAGCTAGATAGCTACTATGTAAACTGTCCACTCGGTCACTCGAGAGTAGTGACGACTGGAGTGTCGTACAATTATCATTGATCCGACCTCTCGACCATACAGGGGTCGTGGTGCAGAGAGGTGGGCGGGGTGACCATCCGTGTATACGCTGTTGTTATTATACTTATGCTGCTGTTGCTTACTTATGCTGTTGTTGCATACTTATTCTACTGTTGCCTACTTATACTACTGTTGCTTCTTATGCTATTATGCTTATATATGTTGAGATATATATTTGTGGTATGTGTTTAGACACTGACTTACTTATTGTTAATAAGTATATACCTCACATGTTACCCATGTAGTTATGAGCAGTACTGTAGCAGGACTTTGCTACACCTGACTTTCTATTACTAGTCTAGGATATGGTTTCAGGTATGAACACTTATTACGATATCACTGTTGTATCTGCTATTTTTCCTACGAGACTGTATATCTTTGTATCTCTAGTTCTGTATTATGTTCATGCACTATCTGTCTATTACCCGCTAAGTCTTTATACTCACCACCCCGTAACTGGTTATTTCGCCAGATAGCAGATAAAAGATTTATGGAGTCGCCTAGAGGTCCTATCCGCCAGTACCACGCCACATTCGAGGATGATCTTATGATTTTGGTATTCCTTACGCTATTTGTATTTTGGTTTTGTACTTGTTCATGTATTTGTGTATTCTGTTAGTATTGTTTGTGGTATCTTGTGTTTGGTTTGTTAATATTGTGTCAAGTCGATCCGGCTCGCTGTTAGTTGTTCTGTTGTTTTATGTTTCTTATTTTTGTGATTTTCGCTGTATTATGTTTCAGCCTTGTGGGCTGCTATTAAAACTGTGTGGTTGTGTTATTTATCTAGTTATGTTGGTTGTTGTATACTGCTGATGAGTATGTCTGTGGTTATATGTACTTATGCTTCATATTGTCATCGGTACAGGGGAGATATTGTCGAAATTTTGTCGATAGGGACTCCTCGGGGGGCGTGATAGTTGGAGTTAGACGATCAAGTCAAAATTGAATCCAAACTCGAGTAAGATCCAACAGAGAAGCCTACTGAATTAGGAGTTGCGCTCAAGGTTAGTAATATTTAACAAAATATCCCTACTAGTAGTAGTTTAAAAAATATGCATGTTAATTTGAATATTTCTAAAAATATACGTGAAAATAATATATTTGACAATACATGTAAAAATATCCCTAGGATGTTATCTGATAAAATATATCTAATTAATTCAGAAAATTCAAAAAATCTAAAAATAATTAATAGTCCTAAAAATTCAAATGATAACCAAATCAATTTGAATGACTCTACCTCTAAAAAAAAATTCAACTAATAATATTAAAAATATTATTTTATACAAAAATTTAAACAAATTAACAAATTCAGAAAAGTTAAATATTAAAAATTTAAATTTAAACTTAAATAAATATGAAAATTCAAATGATAATGATGAAGGTCAATATTGTTCTAGATAAAATTAATAAATTTATTAATAAATGATTTAATAATCTAGACAATATCAATCTAGAAAATTTTATCCAAACTCAAGATAATTTAATAACAAAAAATTAAATTTTAAAGGTAAGATTAATCTAATAAATTCAACTAATCATATCAACTTAAAAGGTAAAGAAAAAATAAGGATAAAATCAACACTTTGATAAAATCAAAATCAAATTTAACAAACTTAAAATTAAATGTTAAAGATAACATATTAAACAAAGATAATCTACAAAATTTAAAATTAACAATTGATAAAAGTTTAAAAAGATAAACCTTTAAAGAAATATAATTCAAATAATTTAATTAATTCAAATTTAAAAATTAATAAAAACTTAAACATTAAAAATAAACTAATAAAGAAAGAAAATTCAATTATTTTAATAAAATTAAAATTGAATGAAAATTTAAACATTAAATACACTCCTTAAAGAAGGACAATTTGACCATGCCAATTAATTCAAAATTAAAACTTAAATTTAAATTACAAATTAAATATTAAATATTAATTAAAACTAATCTTAATTATACAAAAATCTTTAAAAAAATTAATAATTTAGGGAGAGACTCCAAACTATTTTGCACCTCCGAAAATAATAACTTATCCGGTAAGATAATTAGGATTAGATTAAAAAGGGATAAAAATTTAACTTGATCTACGGTATTGGTGAAGTTTGTCTATGCATATCTAGGAAGATATGACTTCGACCTAGTGCATTTAACTTAGTGGAACTAACTGAAGCTACCCCTTACGAATCCTAACCAGTTAAACCAAGGTTTTTTTTACTAAGTTTAGTAGATAGGACTATGTAGAAAACCTCGAAGACATGATTACTCTAATGATATCCAAGTGATTTAACATACTTCAGAAGTTTATCTAAAGAATGTTTGTTTGTTGAATCCAAAGCTAAATATGAATTTAACACAAAGTTAAACTAAATCTTGAAATAAAATTTAATTAATCTCACAAAATTATAGTATTCCTTGATTGAAAACGTAGATCGGGGTGAGATGAATAATGAATTAAAATTAAAATTAAAACTAAAATTAAAATAAAATAAAATAAAATAAAATAAAATAAAATAAAATTAAAATTAAATTCAATTAAATTCAATTCAATTAAATTAAAATTAAATTAAATTAATTTAAAAGTAAATTAAATTAAATTAAATTAAAATTAAATTCAATTAAAAGAAAAGAAAAGAAAATAAAATTAAATCAAAATCAAAATCAAAATCAAAATTAAAATTAAATTAAATTAAATTAAATTAAAATTAAAATTAAATTTAAGTTTAAAATTTAAATTAAAACTTAAAATTAAAGCTTAAATTAAAACTTAAAACTTAAATTTAAACTTAATTTAAAAATTAAATTAAAACTTAATTTAGAACTTTAAATTTAAACTTAACTTTAAACTTAAAACTTAATTATAACTAAAATTAAAATTAAATTAAAAATAAAATTACAAACAAAAATTAAAAATAAAATTAAACCTAAAAATAAAATAAAATTTAAAATTAAACTTAAACTTAAAATTAAATTAAAACTTAAAAATTAAACTTAAACTTAAAATTAAATTAGATTAAATTAAATTAAATTAAACTAAATTAATTTAATTTAATTTAATTTAATTTAATTTAAATTAAATTAAATTAACTTAAATTAAATTAAGTTAAATTAACTTAAAATTGAAATTAAATTACAAATCAAATTAAACTTTAAAATTAATTTAAAACTTAACTTAAATTAAATTTTAAAACTAATTAAAAATTAAATGAACTAAAATAAAAATTAAAATTAACCTTAAAATTAAAATTAAACCTAAAATTAAGAATAAAACTTAAAATTAAATTAAACTTAAATTAATACTTAACTTAATTTATAAAATTAACTTAAATTAAAAAAAAACTTTAAATTAAAACTAAATTAAATTAAAAATAAATTAAATTCAAATTCAAATTAAATAAAAATAAAACTTAATTAAATTAAAATTATACTTAGTTAAATTAAACTTATTTAAAAACTAATTTAAAACTAATTTAAAATTCATTAAAAAAACTCTTTTAAAAATTAATTTTTTTAAAAAAATTATTTTAAAAATTATTTAAAAAATTCTTAAAAAAATTCTTATAAAATTCTTTTATTTTTTAAAAATCATTTTTAAAAACTATTTTAAAAGATTCTTTCAAAATCATTTTAAAACTTAGACACTTAACTTAAAACTTAAATTTTAATTAAATTAATTTTCATCTAAATTAAACTTTAAACTTAATAATTAATAAGTAAATAATTAAAAATTAATTGTTCAGTATAATTTTATTTTAAAAAAAATGATTAACCAGGCTGGGTAACGTCGAGTCTAGGATGACCGGCCCGACCCCACGGAAGTTTCCCACCAGCCACCAAGGTAAATCGGGAAGCGCTCATAGTGGACAGCTCAGGAGCCCAGTACCCTTTAGTTGCGTGCCCCATTTGGAGGAAAAAGTCTAATTTTATCTTAGGGTTGAACCGCGTTACCTAAATTACAACCTAAATCAAACTTGACTTTATATTAAAATATTAATTAAAATTTTAACTAAAATTTTAACTATTTTAATTAAACCATAATTAAAGATTGACTTAAATTAAACCTTACTTAACTTTGTTTGATAACTTAAATAAATTTAAATTAATACTAACTTTAAATTTAGTTAATCCTACTTAAGTTATATCTAAAAAAAAATGAAGTAAATGAAAAGTTAAATTATAACTAATACTTTTATTAATCAATTAACTCGATCAATTAATACAAAATTTAAATTACTTAAATAAGTATTAAATTATTGAATTAAGTAAAAGTTAATCAATAAACTATTGATAATGATTAACTGTTTTTGAATTAGTAAAAAATTATTTTATTTAACTTTAAACTAAAGTTTAACTTAATACATCTAAATCTAAAGTTAATTATTTTTAGAATAATTGATTAATGATTAATTAAACTTAAATGAATAATTATACCAAGTATATAGAGATAATTATGTAAATAATAAATTTTATAAATATAAGTGTTATTAAATCCCCTAAAATACTTGGTAAAAAAATATGTTAAGACTTTGAAATTTAACATACCCAAACCTTAGTGTTAAGGGGGAGAGATAAATTAAGGGAGAATAATAAATTCAGGCGGAGTATCAAATTTAGGGGGAATATCAAATTTAGGGGGAGTATCAAATTCAGGGAGAGATCAATTTTTTTTAAAATATTTACTTAAAAAATTATTTTCTTAAGTTTTTTTATTAAAAAATTCCTTAGATTTTTTAAATTATTCTTTATCAAATTTCTCTTTAAAATCTCTTTTGAAAATCCTACCTCAATTGTTTTTAAAAAAGTACTTTGAAAATCTTACGTTAAATGTTTTTGTCAGGTTAAACTGTTTGTAACAAAATTATGTTCTCCTCTTTAAATATATTTTGTAAAATTATTTTTGAAAAGTGTTTTTCATTTCCTTGAAAATACTTTAGCAAAATTATTTTAAAACTTGCTTTAATTTTGTAAACTTATTTTTGAAAATTGTTTTGAAAATTATTTTAATTTTGTAATCTCCTTTTTCGGAAACTGTCTTTGAACACTACCTTAATATTTTGCAAAATTTATTTTTTTAAAGTTATCTTAAAAACTAAGATATTTTGACAATTATGAAAAGTTAGTAGGTTTTTGAATATGTGTTCAAAATTTATCTTACAAAGCTTAACCGTTTTGAAAATTAGGAAAAATTAGTAGATGTTAAAAAATTATTTCTGATATAAAAATTTAAAACTTATATTTTTTAAAATCACTTTATATGATGCCTTTACAGACTCTTCCAAATTTTTTTCTTATTTTCTAAGTTAAATTCCCCCAAGTAACTCTGGATTCTGTTAACAATCTCTATTGTAATTTTTTTACTTAGCCGTTTATTCCTATCTTTTCTATGTTTTTTTATAAATGTCAAGGGGGGAGTGTTAGGTGATTTAAGTTAGCACAAAAAAATACTAAGCATAAAACACCAACTAAACTAACTTGAAACTTGAAAATCATTGCTTACTTTTTACATATTTTTTCACTAACTTAACTTAGGTTGTTATTACATCAAAAAGGAGGAGATTGTTGATGCGGTTAGCACTAACGGTCTAACTCAGGTTTTGATGAATGACAAAGAAGGTTGAGTTAGGTTTGTTGTGATCTAACACTTTGACTAAGTGTGCAGGAGAAATTCAGCTAGGTCGACGGGCCGACCGGATAGCTGGTGCGCAACCCAGCTAGGTCGACGGCCCGATCGAATAGCTGGCATGAAGTCCAACTAGGTCGATGGGCTGACCGAATAGCTGTCATGAAGTCCAGCTAGGTCAACGGGCTGACTAGATAGCTGACACGAAGTCCAGACGGGTCGACGGGTTGACCGGATGTCTGACAGGTAAATTAAGGTAAGTCACTAGAGGGGAGTGACTTGGTGAGGACGTGCTCCTCATTCGAGGGAATAGTAGACGCCAATCCAACTTAGAACTATTTCGGGAATCTAAGTTGAGATCGTGACTAGATTCTGGTCTCGACGAGACATAATCTAATTACTACTCTATTTGAATATAATTGTACTAACACTTTGTTTTGCAAGGTAGTATAACTTTTATTTTGCCTCGGACTAACATTTTCTTACAGGAAAATGAGTTTATGGAAAATGGTGGTTTGAGCGCCCGGAAGACAAAAGTCTATCTCGTCGCACACGTGGAGTGCACTGATTGGCTGAGCCAACATCACGGTCTAGGCGCCCGGAGCACTCCTATAAAAGGAGTCTTCCTCCAGAGCTAAAAACAACAACTTTCCACGACTGCTTTGTTGCGCTCTGCTCCTGCGACGCTGTGATGCTTCTCTGACAACTTGCGGCTCAAGTTCTTTTCAATTATTGTCGGTATTTCTTTTAAGAGTTCTTGTACTTATCTTTGTAATCCTTTTTGCAAACTGCTAGTGAATTACCCAACGAAAACACTCGACAGTGCGAGCCTTGGAGTAGGAGTCGACGAAGGCTCCGAACCAAGTAAAATTGGTTCGTGTTAGCATTGTATCTTTCGTACTCGACTTGACTTTGTTACAAATTTTCCGATCGCTATTCAACCCGATCCAACACTTTGTGCTCAAAGAAGAGGGCAACCCAATGGCACAAAGTGATGTCCGACCAACTACTTGGCCGACACAAAGGAGGAGGGGTAGCAACCTCGCCTGCTGCCTGGCAGCCAAGGGGTTACCACAGGCACAAGTACAACTCCTGCCAATGATTGTCGGTGTTGTCTAGTAGCACGAAAGCCATCGATAGAGAGTTGGGGCAGCTTAAGGATTGCCAACACGGTCAGCAGCTTACTAGCGGTGGGTTGCAAGGAGGATCTATCTCTTGCTGTTTGACGACACAATGAAGCACAACAACATATTAGCTGCCATCCGAGGCTATACTACACGAGACAACAAGGGCAGGCAGGAGGGTGGTCGATGATTAGGGCAAGCAGCCAACAGTTGCTTTGGGCAGCATTGGCTCCAATAGGGCGGCGACACAATAGAGAAGGGAGGAAGAAGAAGGATCAAAACCTAATTAAATTAGGTTATCCAATTGATTAATTAATTCTTCTCCTCATAGAGGAGTATATATATACCTCTCCACAATGACTTGGGGAACAAGTCATCTCCCAAACCCAATACCCAATAGCAATTTGATCCATTAGCATTAAGTTTGGTTCAAGACTAAACCATCTTGGTTTATAATCAAATCAATTTTGGTTCTTATTTAAACCAAACCAATTTGGTTTATTATTACACCATAATGAATCTAACTTTACCTTTAAGAGGCATGACCCACCATCACTTCCATCTAACAAATATCTTCCACATTTTCTCCTCATCTGGTTTTACTAGATTTAGTCTCTTTGAATATGATAATCTAATTCTCAAACTTGTTGTAAGTCTTTCGGATATACTCATAGTGTATCTAGCCCAATAGATTCTCGACTTATATTGATTGTTCCTAATTAACCATTGATTATGAATTGATCATGAGTGACATCTAATAGTATATCATGATCCTCAACTAATCAAAAAATCATAATTGCTCCCAGAATTAAATCTGAACCCTTTAGCAGCTATAATTATTAGTGCGCTTATTCTTTTCACTCATCTTATACTCACTTGGTTCATGATATGATCTATGTGTTAGTTCCCACTAGGCTGACTATGTCACACCTAGCCCAAGTAGAAATTACTTGTCATACGGATTCAAATTACTCAAACATATGTCCAAGAAGACCATCCTTTTTACGTGTAATGTTTTGGCCAAAAACTTACGAGTAATAATCTTAACAAGAGGCCATAGTGTATATGTTTCCTTATAAAAGGAGTGGTGAATCCTCTATGCCTATTCAAACACCTTTGAGTATATTGACTTATACTCAATCATCCCAAACTTGCACCTCTTAGGAGTCAATTGCAAAGATGTCAAAGTATAAACCTTTATGATCAAGATGACTTGAATATCTCAAGTCTAAGGAATTTGCACTCGAACTACAATAAGAATAGAGGATTCAAGTGCTTTGTTCAAAATTCTAAGGAATTTGACTTGAATATCTCAAGTCTAAGGAATTTGACTTAATTATCATCGTAGTGAAATCGAAATTCTAGCATCTCTCACCCCCCACCCCCCCAAAATCTAACTTCACCTTCTCTCTTTCTCTCTCTCTCTTTCTCTCAACCTTTTCTCCCTCTCTTCAATCTCTCTCATTAGTTCATAAGCACTAAAATCAACTTTCTACCGTCTAGATAGCTTACTTTACGATATCTCTAATGTTTAATCAATAGTCCCTATGGATTCGATAATCTTTTAAAACTCAACCCCAAACCCCTTCATTTTCATATCAAAACCCTTTACAATAGCATTCAATTAATGCTATTCTAAGTTATCACCTTATCATTATATTTCTTGGGAGACAACCCGAGTTATCCCTATACCATATTAGTATAGAGGTGTTCGATAACTTTAATTGTAATTTGATACACCTAGCAACGACATTGAAATTTGATTCAAGCACCCCGTATGTCGTACTAAGGTGTTTTAGATATGTTCTTGATGTATGGTAAAGGGGAAGAGAATTAAAGTTAAGCAAAATAACTTAAAGATCAACGAACTTAAACTTAAAGTTATGCATAAATTTAGAGGGAGGGATCAAGTTAAGGGGGAGAAAGAAAATGATCAGTGCCTAAATACTTGACATTTTTTTCTTTTCTATGTTTCCACTTAAATTATGCTGTAATTTTACTTAAGTTTAACCATGTTGTCAAAAAAAAAAAGTGAGAGATTGTTGGTGTAAGAAGCATCATACGATTAAACATAAGTTTTGATGTTGGCAAAGGGTTAAAGTTAAGTCATGTGGTATTTTAATTTGTTATTCAAATTTACAGGAAAGCCCTAGTCGCAGTTCGACAAGTGGAAATCCTAGTTGAGGTTAGGCAAGGAAGTCTTAGTTGGAGGGACTAAGCAAGGAAGTCTTAGTCGGAGGGACTAGATAGGAAGTCTTGGTAGATCAAGGACTGTTAGTATTATTCCTAAGAGTCAATTATGAGATAATTATGCTTATTGGGTTAATGAGTCATTGGGCTTGTAATGCCCCGGCCCGGGCAGGCCCCACATGGACCGAATTGGGCACGCCACCAGAATTGCCCATCGGGTTGACGACTAGCTCCACAGACCACCGGAGGTCCTTTCAGCGTGCTTTGTCCTCACTCGCACACACCCTGGAAAAGTTCCCAGGAGGTCACCCATCCTCAGATTTCTCCAAGTCAAACACGCTTAACTTTGGAGTTCTTAAGTTTGGGTTTCTGAAAAGGAAGGTGCACATTGGTGATATAGATAGTACCATCTAACTTTTTACGCCATACTTAACCAAAATCTCAGAACCGGGGTATTACAATCACCCCCACTTAAAGACACAACACCCTCGTTGTCTAACCATGAATCGACAAATCCTAGAATCTCCTTCGCTAGGTGGTGCCCTGGGTACTCCTGTCACAAGTGCACTCACGGTCGCAAGGTTGCTTTGATACCATCTGTAACGCCTTGACCCGGGCGGGCCTCACCCGGATCGAACCGAGAACGTCACTAGAATTACCCATCGGGTTGACGACTAGCTCCACAGACCATCGGAGGTCCTTTCAACGTGCTTTGTCCTTACTCGCACACACCCTGAAAAACTTCTCAGGAGGTCACCCATTCTCAGATTTCTCTAAGCCAAGCACGCTTAACTTTGGAGTTCTTAAGTTTGGGCTTCCGAAAAGGAAGGTGCACCTTGGTGATATGGATAGTACCATCTAACCTTTTAAGCCATACTTAACCAGAATCTCAGAACTGGGGTATTACAGGGTTAAATAACTTATTGGGTTAATAGTTAATCTAATATATTAAATTCAACCCATTAAGAGGATAATATGTAGATTAATGAAAATTAATTGGTATCATTATTGGAAGAAAACCAAAAGGCAAATACTCTTGGTATTCCTTAAAGAACATAAAAGACCTTTCAAGTTCATTTTTCATAAGTGACTCTTGATCTTCTAATATTCTAAACATTATTTTCATACATGAAATTGATTTATGACTTCTTGTCTTCTAACCATGAAGCCCTTTCTGAACTATTCAGAACTAGTGGGTTCCTCATCTTTAATGAGTAACACGTCTCTCGATTCGTTATAGTGGACAAAGGTAATTACGCTCGTCCCCAGCACCCCCGCCAACCCATTGCAGGGCCAACACGGAGGAGGTAAATCATGGGTGGCTACTAGCCTTTGGGGTAGTGACTAGCGCATGAAGGAGGCATTTACCTTGGCTATGCCAAGATTCGAACCCCAGACTTCATGGTGACAACATCTTATGTGCTAGCCACTAAATTGTCCCGAGGGGACATTAGACATGTTCTACTAGATTTTTGAAGAGGTGGTGTAACAATTGGTTCAACCGTTATCTCATCCTTATAAGTAATCAACTGTGGTTTCTGATTAGGCGGCTCTTCGATGTCTATTAAAGTCTCTTGAACTAACCCAAGTTAAACCTCACTTCCACTATTTTCTTGTAAGAAAAACTTTTTCTCCAGGAATACAGAAACAAATACCTTTCGTTCCAAAGGGTGATAAAATTTGTAACCTCTTGTTTCCTTAGGGTAACCAATAAACAGATACTTATTAAACTCAGTATCTAACTTGTCTGACACAGTCCTCTTCACATAA
Organism: Zingiber officinale; assembly: GCF_018446385.1. Lineage (NCBI taxonomy): Eukaryota > Viridiplantae > Streptophyta > Magnoliopsida > Zingiberales > Zingiberaceae > Zingiber > Zingiber officinale. The sequence continues at coordinate 69,934,263 of NC_056002.1, forward strand.
GCAAGACAACCTCATATCTTCAAAGAAGAAAGATGAGATTTCTTACCAATCTATATCTCATATTCAGTAATATAGACGACCTTAGTCAGGACTCTATTTAACAAGTAAGCAACTGTCTCGAGTGCGTAATCCCAAAAGAATTTAGGAAGACTTGCATTATTCATCATCGACCTAACCATGCCCAACAAGGTTCAGTTTTGCCTCTCAGTCATACCATTGTGTTGTCGTGTATAAGACGGAGTCCATTGAGATAATATGTCATTATCTCTGAGATAATCTTGAAACTCTTGGCTTAAATATTCACCACCTCGATCTAATCAAAGTATTTTAATACTCTTACCTAGTTGTTTCTCTACTTCAAGTTTATATTTTTTAAACTTTTCAAAGGCATCAAACTTGTATCTCAAGAGATATTCTGACATATTACATGCAAGAAGTTTCTTCTTCAATGGTTTATATGTTGATTTGTGTGGTTGATAGTTTAATGTAGTTGATGTTTCTTATAGTTGGTGGTTGAATGCTTATATTGATTTGAACTCCCCATGTTAAGATTGTACATACTTAGTTGACTTTGATTCATGCATGTTACATGTTCAATGAATTTCCTCAGTCACTTGTGTTTCTTCATTTGTTACAATTAGGTTATTTTAATTCTTTATTGTCTTGTCTTTTTCAATTGCCTTAAATTCTTTCCTTTTTATTCAAATACAATTAGATTAGATTAGGGTAAGTTTTGTTAATCCTTTACTTTATGTTGCTTTTAATTTTCTTGTAATTATAATTTAGGTTAGACTAGATTTCATTACAGGCATTACTTTTCATTTATTAGTTTTAGAACTCAACCCCAAACCCCTCTATTTTCATATCAAAAACCCTATAAATAACATTCAATTCTAAGCTATCACTTGATATACATAGATTATATATGGTTTTATGTATTTTTTGATGCACATGTACATATATTTCATGTATATAATCTATATTTATTACACCCTATTCCATTATTATGTCATACTTCCATTCTATTTGTTCGAAGATATGCTCTTTGCTTATTTTTATTGACAGGATGCAAATTAGAGCGAAAATAGAGCAAAGACACACATTGGAGCAAACATAGAGAAAATCAGCAACCTGGCCATGCCACATAGACACAGTCGTGCCTCCCATCCACGGTCGCGTCACACCCTCCACCCAAACTGTAGACCAAATTTTGAACCACCATAACTATCAACTCAATTGGATTCAAGGCTCGAGCCAAATATCATAATCTAGATAATTTCAAGGGCTATAACTTTGGTTTAGAGTGAAACATGAGAAAATCATGTTTAAAGGGTAAAAAACATGTTTTAACGGAGCCCTATAAACTTGACAGATTTGGACAGTTTGAAGGAGGTATAAAAATGTCAAGAAACTCATTCTTTGACTTATCTTGAGTTTAGGATTTCATCCCTCTCCTTGGTGAAGGATTCTCTCCTTAGGGGTAAACCCTAAAACTTCCATCTTCATTGATCCGCATGATCACTCCACCTCCGGAGCAAGGATTGCAAGTAAGAAGACTGGCGGCACATAGATAAGCATTCCTCTCTTCTCTATCTTTTGTTTTGGATTATAGGATGCTTAATTTTTTGTCTCTTATTTGTAAATTCTTTGTAACGGAGTAGATATCTAGATCTAAGATGAAGTAGTTGTGATGTGATGTATGAACTGTGTATTTGGACATTTTCTTATTCAATGAAGTATTTATGTCATGCTCAATGTGTCTTATGTCTTGTAAGTGTTTAATGGAATATGTGAATGATGTAAACATATTGATATGAGAGATTAGTTATCATATAAAAGGAGTGCTTTGGATTATATGATTGGGGCATAGTGACAGAGAGTAACCCTTTAACCAGATTTTCTAGAGTATCATCTTGAATTGGGGGCTAATCCTCCATAAGGGATTAGCTAATTAGAGCATAATGAGTTTTTGTTGGCCTAGGTAGGCCGGAGGGAGGGGAGGTGAACTGGCTGTTAAGAAAAACCTTCCTCAAACTTTTAACTCAGATTTAGTAAAAAAAAATAGAATAAATGAACAACAAAAAAAAAAAATGAGGACAAAATGGTTACTTGGTTACAACCAGAGAGGTTGTTAATCCAAGGCAAGTAAACACACTAAAGATCTCCTTATTTGAAGGTGGAGAAGCCTCTTACATTCGTTAGAAGCTCAGAAAGTTGATAGGAAATAAATATAGAAGTTGTTACCTATTTCCTAGGTCTAGGGGTCTTTCTATAGCCCATGGGAAAAGTTATCCAAGGTTTTATCCTTCGCCAATGGTTAATTTTGCCCAGTTTAAGGCGCCTTCAAAGGGTTGAAGGCGCCTTCCCACAGAAAGGCGCGGAAGCGCCTCCAACCAAATTGAAGGTGCCTCCAGTAGCTTCGAAGCTCCTTTTTTGCTCTTCCGCTGCTCCCATCACCTAGGTGATTTCGTCCATCCGGGATAGGGCTCACCCGAACTCATTTCCCAGCCTTCTCCTCGATGAGGCTTGCTCCCCAGCTTCTCATCCCTCGAACGCCATGCACGTCCTTCTCGTCTACCGGTGTACTCTTCTGCAACACCTCATTTCTCGGATGCACCAAGCCCGTTGCCTCCCTTCCCGTGTCATCCTTCTCGCTAGCTGCGTCTTTCGCTCGACTTCTTGTGTTCCTAAGCTCCTATACACTTAGACATAAGGGTTAAACACTAACAGGGCTTAACTTGTCTTGGTTGATCACATCAAAACTACCACGGGTTACCAACAATCTCCCCCTTTTTGATGTGATCAAACCCAAGTTAAGTTAAGGTAATAAAATTTTTTTTAATTTTTGCAAGTAAATAAATTGCAAGTAAGAAAATTTTTCTAAATAAAATAAAATCTTCTTTTTACTAAAAAATTTTCAAGTAAAATTTTTTAACCTTTTTGCAAGAAAAAAAAAATTGCAACCTTTTTGCAAGAAATTATTTTTTGCAAGTTACCCTCTAGACTTGTTCTTCCTTACTTCCCCTTTTGATCACATTAAAAATAAGGTTCATTTAAAAGTCACAGAGTAAAACTAAAGGAATTCTAACTATTTTAAAAGATAAAAAAATATTTAATTAATTTTTAACAGAAAATTAAGGTATTTTTATAATTTCTAAATACTTAACAGTTAGTCAATTAAATACTTATTTTAATAATTTGCTTCTAGGCTATGGCGAGGCACTAGGCCTTTTTGGATATTGGAACAACAACCACTTTCTAGACAAAGTCTCTTAAAGAAATTTAATATTTAATTTACTTTAAAAGCCATAATTTAAAAACATTCAATCAAAATATGATTTTGGAACCCAATATAGGTTATTTCCTATTGGGTTAATTAAAAATTTCTTAGGTAAGTATTTCTATGAAAATTTCTTAATTTGGTCCTTATGGTATTTAAGGTACCAATTCAATCCACTATATTTTTTAATATGTTGAATATTTGAGCACGTGTGATTTTTCAAAGTTTCTATCTCTTTTTACAAATTTTCATTCTCAATTTTAATTTTATCGAAGTCTTCTAATCGACAAGATTTAGTTAGTATTGATTTTAATTCCTTAATTTTTTTTTCTAATTTATAGCAATTTTTTGTTAATAATTTAATAAATTGAAATAACTTATCAGGAGAAAGAGACCATACCTGACTTACCTTATCGATCCCGTGATTTGAAGTTCCCCCTGGAGTACTACTTTCTTCCGATGTCGCTCCCCCTTCATCGATGATTTCGATGCTCAATTCGGGCGAGCTGCTTTGTCTCCTTCTTGGTGACTTGCCACTAGTGCAAGTCTGGTGATGACTTCAATTTCCGATTCGGACGACATTTCATCCCATGCCACCTTCATATTCTTGTACTTGTTCACTTGGGTCGACTTCTTGTTCTTGCTCTTGTTTTGTCTTTCAATTTAGGACAATTATCTTTCATATGCCCTTCTTTATTGCAGTGGTAGCATCTATCTTTCTTTTTCTACCCTGCACTTGATTAAATCTTTTAGTTTTAAATTACTTTTTAAATTTATGTACCATCAGTGTTGTTTCACTATCATCGAGAAAAGATTCTGAGTCTTGTTCGTCTATCTTTGCTTTTAAGGTAATGTTATGCTCCTTCTTCAGACCTGCACATCTTGTTTCATGAACTTCAAAAGTTGAAAATAATTCTTTTAAAGTAGTTGAATCTAGATCCTTAGATATATAATAAGCATCTATTAATGATGCCCATTCAGTATTTCTAGGGAATGCATTAAGAGCGTACCTTAGTGAATTTCGATTACTTACCTTTTCTCCAAAATTTGTGAGTCCAGTGATGAGCTCCTTGATTCTTGTGTGAAGGTGTACAACAGTTTCACCTTCTTCCAATTTGATGTTGTTGATATGGTTTCTGAGCAGGTCTCGTCTCGCGAGTTTCACCTCCAAGGTTCCTTCGTGTAGTTCCAGGAATTTCTCCCAGAGCTTTTTGCAGACTCGTAGGCTTCGATTCGGTTGACTTCTTGTGGCAGTAAAACGCTTAGCAGATGAAACTCTACTTTACAGTTTGTCACAAAATCGGCCTGCTACTTTTTGGTCCAGTGGTATTTTTCTTTGTTTTCGGTGCTACAAAATCAAATTTTATTATTAAAAGTAAATTGAAATCAGTTTTGAAAAATACCTCCATCTTCTTCTTCTTCCAGTTGGTGAAATCCCACTCAAACTTCGGTGGGTAGATGATTGATCTGGCCATCTCATATACTTTGTTCGGCGGTTAGTCGTCCTGAAGCTATTTGGCTCTGATACTACTTATTGACCTAGGTAGGCCGAAGGGAGGGGAGGTGAATTAGCTGTTAAGAAAAACCTTCCTCGAAATTTTAACTCAGATTAGTAAAAAATCAGAATAAATTAACAACAAAAAAACGAGGGTAAAAGAGTTACTTGGTTACAACCGGAGAGGTTGTTAATCCAAAGCAAGTAAACACACTAAAGATCTCCTTCTTTGAAGGTGGAAAAGTCTCTTACACTCGTTGGAAGCTCAGAAAGTAGCTAGGAAATAAATACAGAAGTTGTTACCTATTTTATAGGTCCAGAGATCCTTTTATAGCCCTTGGGAAAAGTTATCCGTGACTGAAAGACACCTCCAATAGGCTGGAAGGCGCCTCCAGTGAGGTGCCAAATGATAAAGCTTTATCCTTTGGCAACAGCTAAACTCAGGCTAGTCAAAGGTGCCTTCCATAGGGCTGGAAGGCGCCTTCGTACTATTCATCGAAGGCGCGCTCCAGCCATGGAAGGCGCCTTCCACAGTGAAGGTACAGAGGCACGCGGAGGCACCTTTAGCTCCCTTTGAAGGTGCCTCCAACAGTATTTCCAGCTTTCTTTTTGCTCTTCTGCTACTCTAATCACCTAGGTGATCGCGACCATCCGGGATAGGGCTCATCCGAACCCATTTCCCGATCTTCTCCTCGAGTAGGCTTCCGCTCTGGCTTCTCGTCCCTCAGAACATCGCGCACGTCCTTCTCGTCCACCTGTGGACTCTTTCGCAGCACCTCGTCTCTCGGATGCATCGAGCCTGTCAACTCCCTTCCTGTGCCATTCTTCTCATTAGCTGTGTCTTTCGCTCGACTTCTTATGTTCCCAAGCTCCTGTACATTTAGACACAAGGGTTAAATACTAACATGACCTAGCCTGACTTGGTTGATTACATCAAAACTACCACGGGGCACCAACAATTTTCACCAATTTCATGCTAGGAAGTAATTTGTGCAATCTAGATCTTATGACCAGGGGACTCTTGGTGACAAAAGGTAACCATTTAACCAGACTTTCTACATTATCTTTTCTACTTAATAGTGCTGAATGTCAATGGGAAGAACACTCCGGTGAGACCGTCGCAGGGTTGCACCGACAACTTTATTAGAATCTCTACATGAGTGAAAGCATGTAGTTAGGTAGATGAACAATGCGTAGGGACATTAATTATCATCGTAGTGAAATCGAAATTCTAGCATCTCTCACCCCCCAAATCTAACTTCACACTCACTCACTTATGCCCCCTCTCTCTTTACTCTCTTTTCCCTCTCTCACTCTCTTTCTCTCAACCTTCTCTCCCTCTCTTCAATCTCTCTCGTTAGTTCATAAGCACTAAAACCAACTTTCTACCGTCTAGATAACTTACTTTGTGATATCTCTAATGTTTAATCAACAGTCCATATGGATTCGATAATCTTTTAAAACTCAACCCCAAACCCCTCCATTTTCATATCAAAACCCTTTACAATAGCATTCAATTAATGTTATTCTAAGTTATCCCCTTATCATTATATTCCTTGAGAGACGATCCGAGTTATCCCTATACCATATTAGTATAGATGTGTTCGGTAACTTTAATTGTAATTTGATACACCCAACAACGACATCAAAATTTGATTCAAGCACTCTGTATGTTGTACTAAGGTGTTTTAGATATGTTCTTAATGTATGGTAAAGGGGGAGAGAATTAAAGTTAAGCAAAATAACTTAAAGATCAACGAACTTAAACTTAAAGTTATACATAAATTTAGAGGGAGGGGTCAAGTTAAGGGGGAGAAAGAAAATGATCAGTGCCTAAATACTTGACATTTTTTTCTTCTCTATATTTCCACTTAAATTATGTTGTAATTTTACTTAAGTTTAACCATGTTGTCAAAAAATAAAAAGTGAAAGATTGTTGGTGTAAGAAGCATCATACGATTAAACATAAGTTTTGATGTTGGCAAAGGGTCAAAGTTAAGTCATGTGGTATTTTAATTTGTTATTCAAATTTACAGGAAAGCCCTAGTCGCGGTTCGGCAAGTGGAAGTCCTAGTTGAACGACAAGGAAGTCCTAGTTGGAGGGACTAAGCAAGGAAGTCTTAGTCAGAGGGACTAGACAGGAAGTCTTGGTAGATCAAGGACTGTTAGTATTATCCCTAAGAGTCAATTATGAGATAATTATGCTTATTGGATTAATGAATCATTGGATTAATAACTTATTGGGTTAATAGTTAATCCAATATATTAAATCCAACCCATTAAGAGGATAATATGTAGATTAATGAAGATTAATTGGTATCATTATTGGAAGAAGCCCAAAAGGTAAATACTCTTGGTATTCCTTGAAGAACATAAAAGACCTTTCGAGTTCATTTTTCATAAGTGACTCTTGATCTTCTAATATTCTTCTTCCTCTTCCTATAGCCGAATCTTATTTTTGACCGAAACTTCTTTGAGGGGTTGCTAGCACAAAGGTGTTTCTTCTTCGAAGTGAGTTCGTGAGACGAACAGGAGAACATGTTTGTATGGATACCATAGAGGCACGAACACTTGATCGTGCTAAGATCTGCATCCAAAGAAAATTTGTTGTCGGGAGTTCATGTTTATGCAACAAAGGTAGAACTCTCAATTCAACTAATATATGATTTCCTTCGCATAGATCTTCTGGAAAGGATTTTGTTGTTTATTCCACTGCACTTATATTATTTTTGCACTCAAGATCCTTACAAGGACATCGGACAGGAAGCCCGGGGGTCGAGGACGCTAAGTAGGAAGTCTAGATGGGTTGATGACCGAAAGTTTAGTAGAAAGTCCCGAGGGTTGAGATCAAGTTGAGAAAAAGTCTAAACAGGTATGGTGGATCACGTTTTGGCACTAGGTAAACTCTCTTGATTAGAGTAGTGAGAACATGCTCTCGGAAGGAGAGCAATAGACGTTGGTCTAATCTAAGGTTTCACAGGACACCTAAAATTGACATCGGACAACTGGAAAGCTGTCAATCATAATTTTATTATGCCTATGCTAACACTATGATGCAAGAAGCTAAAAATAGGAGCTAGCTAGAAATAAGGAACTCCAGGAGCTCGGAGTGGATCCAAGTGACCGGATGTTCGAGTGCCTCAAGTGATCCTGGATTGCTTGAAATCTAGCCTGCTTCTAAATGATGTGGCACGTCGTGATTGGGTGGTGCACATCAGCTTCCAAGCACTTGGGAGGGATCCAGACGCCCCCGGGAAGGGATAAAGCTGCAACGAAAAAGCTTCGTTCGCATGGTTCTATGTTAGTAGTCCAAGCTCCTGAAGTTGGATAACTCACCAATGGAGATAGATCGGATAAGCTAAGCTAGGGGCACCTGAAGCTGGTCTAGGCGTCGAGAATCATCTTTAAAAGAGGCTTCGAATAGCAACTTCAGATTATCCTTGTGATGCCTTTCTGCTTCCATTCTGTGTCAAAGCTTCGACAACAACGACATCATTCGAAGAGCTATTCTTCACATCTTTGACTTCAAAATTTTGTTACACTCAAGCTTTCAACGATGCAATAACAACGCGACGCCGCTACGAGCTCAAATGAGCTTAGCATTTGGTAATGCTTAGTTAGTGTCATTTTGTATTGATTTATTTCTTTTTGTGCTAAAATATTGTAAGGGTCGGTAAATTTGTTATCGAAGCCCATCATTATAAAAGGAACAAGCCTTCTTCTCTTTTTGAGAAGAAGGTTAATAGTAATTACCCATCAAAAGTAGTCAAACTGACTATAGACCTTAGAGTCGTAGCCATGAGGTTGTGAATCAAGTAAAATCAATGTGTCTTCTTATTCTAATTTTATCTTTTCACTGCACAAATTTGTTTTTCGAACAATTTTTCAAACGTATAGTAAGCAAGCTATTCACCCCCTTTAGCGCTTTCTCGATCCAACATATCATTGATGTTTATAGCATAGGATGAAAATTTTTCAACAATTTCGATTAATGTGCATATGTTTTGTGTTATATTTCAATCTAAGATGTTAAACTATGCATATTCATCGAGTTTCTACAATGAGAAACCTTTGATTTCAAGATTTTATAATGAACAATGGCAAACTCATGGTAACGACCGTAGTTTTTTGTAAAAACGTTGCATTTGATATGCAAAATGCCTCACAACATTATAAGTAGTCCACTGATGCACTCGACTGTTGTGTGTGATTCATATACAAAAGGTTTAGCAATCGACTACAACACTTGATTGTTGTGTATAGGTCGAGCATAGTAGATTTGTTAGTTGACTATGAATCTTGTTTATTGTGCATGAGATCACACTACAACAAAAATGTTAAACGACAACACCACAAAGATAATGATTTTAGATGAAACTGTTGTAAATTTGGTAAAAGACAATGGTTTTAGATAAAATCATTGTCTTTGAGCTCTCATAAAATACAAAAGACAACAGCTTTGTAAAAAACGTTGTTGTTGAGCAACTTTTTTTTTTAAATCAACAACGCATTTTACAACGGTTATCTAAAACCATTGTCTTTAATCACTTTTTTCGGGGCTACAACAACAGTTTTCATAAAATCGTTGTCTTTGACTTTATTCATTTCGTCATTTTTCCTCTCGTAGTTTTGCTTTCCCCCCTCTCCGCAAATCTTTTTGGTGCCTTGTTTTTCCCTTCATGTTCCCGAACCCTAAGTCATTTTTCTTTCCCTCTCCTCGTACAATCTCTTCATGCCATCCTGGCGACCGTGTGACAAGAAGGGGTGTCGCCTCCGCTGGATCTTCCTCCACAACAGTGTAATTTTCCTTCTTGATTGTGGCGATTTAAAGACGAGAACAAGCTGAAGAGAAGAGGAGGCCTCGTCGCTGCTCCGCTCCTCCCGCTGTCTCCACTCAAGCCAAAGGCCTCGAAGGCTTTCAAAGAGGGTCTTGAGAACCAAGACCTGAATCAAGTCGAGCACTAGGAAAAAGGTAGAAGAGGAGAGGGAGGAACCGAAGCCGGATAAACTACCACCTTGTCTAAAGAGCACGATGTCGGCCAGGAATTTATTCTTCGGGAAAGACCTATTGAGCCAGATCTCCGAGTTCTACCACGAGCTCAAGAGAATGGCGGTTGAAAGTAAAACTCCCATTGAAGAAGAGGCCGAGAAGGAGGTCAACAATATAGCTGAAAGCCCTCAACAAGATAGCAAGCTTCTGATCCCAAAGTAATCACACACCAAAACTCTAATTTTCTTTTCTTCATCATTTTTCTCCTCATCATCCTAAAAAATTCTGCAGCAAACTGAAGATTGTGATCGAGAAATAAGCATTTCCAAAGGACGCCAGAGCAAATCCTCCGACACCACAACGTTTCCCTTCCCCTCGCGGAATAAAGAACGGAAAGGCTATTGCTAACGGATGATCCCCTCTCAACAGCAAGCCGGTGAGCGATTACACTCTCTCTGAAATTAGTAGAACGTGATCAAGAATGTTATTGGATATTTTTGATCCTAATGATTCTTGATTACGCTTGATCAGGAAAGGGCAGTTCTTCAAGAAGGTTGCAGCAATGTGTCTGCTGCTGGTGATTCTGGAGGGATTACAATAGATTTGTTCTGGTTTCTGAAACCTTGTTCTTATCTTTATTGTCTCTTTTATGGGATATGTGTTGCACAGCTCCATGCTCAGCTACTCATCACCGGATCACTCTCTCACTCCCCGCCCACCACTTGTTTGCTGAAATGCCTCACAGAAGTCTCCTCCACCCCGCACTACTACTTTCTCGGCTTCTTCTCCCGAATTTTGGATCCTTCCACCTTTCAGTGGAACACCATCATCTGGGCCTATTCTTCCTGTCATTTTCCCCAAGAGTCCCTCAATTTGTTCCGTAAAATGTGTCAGAAGAGCACGACACCCGATGCCTACACATTTTAGTTCATGTTCAAGTCCTGTGGCCTTGCAGGCTCGACCTTGGAAGGGCAAATGGTGCATGCTATGTTTGTCAAGCATTTTCCTGATTGTGATGCATTTGTAGTGAATTCTTTGGTGTATATGTATGTACAACTTGACTACATAGACGCTGCCGTGATAGTGTTTAGATCGATCGACAGGAAAAAGTTGTATCATGGACGACGATAATCAGGGGACTTGTGAAATCTCGATTCGTGGATGATGCTCGGAAGCTATTCAATGAAATGCCTGTGAGAAAAGTGGTTTCTTGGACAAGTTTGATAGCCGACCATGCTAAAGATGGAAGGGCTTCAGAGGCCATTAGGGTGTTCAAAGAGATGATGTTTGAGAACGTCGAGCCAGATACTATTGCAATGGTTGCAGTCCTATCGGCATGCGTACAGTTGCAGGATCTAAAATTGGGCAAATGTCTTCATCAGATTGTCATCGACAAGAGAATTGGTGTGAACAACAATCTTGCTGTTGCACTAATCAATATGTATGTAAAAGGTGGAAGCATCAAGTCCGCTCGTCATATCTTTGATTCAATGAACAACAAGATTACACCAGCATGGAATGCCATCATCGATGGGTACTGTAAGATTGACAATATTGACATAACTCGATCCTTATTTGAGAAAATGAATGCTCCTGATATCATCTCATTTAACTCAATGATCACCAGATACATACATGGAGGTAGACTTAAGGAAGCATTGTAGTTATTTTCAAAGTTACGAGCATCTGGCTTGCAACTTGATAAGTTCACGGTAGTCAGCTTGCTCACAACTTATGCTAGTTTAGGTGCACTAAGCCAAGGCAAGATCTTGCATGCAAGAGTGTTTCGTAAAGCAGGATGTGTATCTTGTGATTCTCATAAATATTGCAATTTTATTTTTAATAGATTTTTTTGACAATTTTATGAAATTTATGCATTGATTATTTGTTTTGTGCATAGATGTCATTGGATTTTGACTATCATCGACCCTTATGTGGAGGTGGTTTATTTGCTCGATTCACTTAATCATCGCAATCGTCACGAGGACTGGAAATATGTAGTGGATATGAGAGTACATATTTTTTTTAATTAAGCATTTAATTTATTACTCATATGTCCAATATTGTTGTACGAAGGAGCTTGAAATTGTTCAATTCGAATAAGGAAAGGAAAGGGAAAAAGAAGCCTATGTGGGAAGTCATAAATATTTCTATATTATATATATACACACATATGTCTACTCATGATTAATTAAAAATAGTTATATGTGCATTATTCGTTGACAATTTTTTTGTTAATATAGGGTCCTTGTCAACCTGATGCAAACACAATATGGGTTTTATGTGATGAAATTTATGAGAGAAATTTTTGAAGGAAATGCCACCAGCAAGAAGGATTCACTTTTCTCAATGGTAATATTTGACATATTCTCAATTTTCTCAAATAATTTTCTTTATTTTATTTTGCTTCTTCATTACTGATTTTTTTTACTAATATAATCTTGTTTTGTTAACCGTTCATGAAAATAATTAACTCTAACGAAGAAATTGATGAAGTATGATCTGAATGAGCGCAATGCGTACTAGACTATATCATTACTAGGTATAAATTACTAGACTTTATAATGGATTTTTTTTTTCATTCACCGAATTATCTTCTATAGTAGTATTTATTGGAGATCTTTAATTTAGTAAAGTATATTGATTACACACAAATAGTCAGCTTTGATACGACAAACATGGGAACCATTCAAGTCATGAATTTGAAATAGTCAAATTATAAGCTTCACCTCTGTTGTATTAATTGTTGTTGTTGTACCACACTAGTATATGGATGATGGTAGGGAAAAACTCAAGCAGGCTGGATAATGATGTTACTTCTATGCATAATGTTTGTTAAATAAATCTGAACGCCTAAATTAGGTCCTTAGAAACTTTTCTGATTTTGTGGGTAAACAAACATATATTTTTCCAAAAAATGATAGCAGGTAGGCAACACCAGCTAAGGAGTTTTTGTTTGTTTATTTATTTATTTTAAGTCTCGTGTACTACTTATCATGCGTCTCCTTGCTGAATTTGCTTTTATGTAGTTCTTCTCATTTCTTCTTGTATTACTTCTATTTTAAGCTATGCACTAAGAATTTGTTTAAGTTGAGATGAAAGATAAATTGCATTGTATACAACCCTATTGTGTCTTCTTGTATTCTTCTTCATAAATTGTATCTTCTTGTATTACTTCTCATTCTTATATTACTTTTATGTGCTGCTGCTAATAGGTTTGTTAAAAAGACCTATTATGTATGTCATGTTAAAGGATTATTACTTCACTTCCATAATGCAATAATTCAATTGAAATGTCTATTGTGTCGGTTAAAGGATTGTCTTTGAATAGTCAAACCATATAATTAGGTGATATTTCTTCTAAAGACTGGTTTATTTATGTTTTCTTCCAACTTCTTGTAAGCAAATTTATTCAATATCACGAGACATTGAACAATGATTAATACCATATTGTGATGATGAGTTTTTACTCCTGGTTGCTTGTCATACACCACATCTTTTTTCCTGAGTGTTAGACAACAAATGTTGCTAGCTGCATTAGATTTCTTCTCTTACATAATGTGGGATACCATATGCCAAAGACTTCTTACAGAGCTAGTCATGGACAAGTATGTAATGCTTGTTTACTTAACAAAACCAATGTTCTCCATGTTATTTTGCCTACATGTTAGTATTAGCCCGAGTACCAATTATGAGATAATTGTAAAGGACTCATTTTGTATCATATTTCATTATTAATAAAAAAAAGGCAAAGTTGGTTATTATATTTATTTCAAATCAGTGTCGATTGAATAAGTATAATAATGTCCTTAGGTAGTAAGTTCATATCTACAGCATATTAATTAGTTGAATTGATAGTGAGATATTGTAGATATACATAGAACACTACTCTTAACTATTCCTAGTCAAGCATTGATATACAGGATAATATTAATGCGTTGAGACTAGCATGTAGGTCAACGGATGACTTAATCTCACAAGTCATGGATATGAGATATCAGGTTGACACATGAGTATATATTAGAGAATATATACTGAATGGACCGCCATGAGAATATTTCATGAATCATTATATGAGTGCCATAAACATTCTCATGTGACTATTGGTATGAACAGTCCTTAGACCTGAAGTCACTACGGTTCCCTACATAAGGAGTTGTGTACTTTGGTATTGGCAAATGCCACCTGTAACAAGGTGGACAATAAAGTCGATCACTGGGTATATAATGAATTATGCGGAGGGATGTGAGAGATGTAGATGAGATCTATCCCTTCCATATGATGAAAGTGATATTTGTGGACCCCTTGATTAGTAGGATACAAGAAAGCATGACCATGCTCAAATAAGTCAATATGAGATATTCAACTTATTTGATGAGTGTGTCTACTTAGAGATCAAGAAACACAAAGGTTGATAAGAGGATGACACAGTCTATGCCTCATTGATCAATCTAGATATCAAGGATAGAGGGACCAAGTTATACAAGATAATAGCCACAGACAGGTTAGGTCGGATCTTGACTTTCTCGTCACTTAGATAGCAATGATGCCTTGCTAGATGCCATTCATTGCTTATGTATCTAAATATTAATTTGGATACATTGCCAACGTTACGAGAACCTATTGGGTCACACACAAAGAACAAGTAGATTTGGAGATGAGTTCATATGATGAATCATTGGATTAAGTCTAATCCAAATTGGATTTATTGAGTTAGACTCAATTGGATCTAATTATTGGATTAAGTCCAATTCAAACTAGACTCAAGGAGTCAATTCAAATTAATGAAATGTGATTCATTGAATTTGAAATTGCATGAGATTAATTGAGTAAGACTTGATTGAATTAGACTTGAGTTAGACTCAAGTGAATTAGACTTGAGTTAGACTCAAGTGAGGATTAATGGAGATATTCATTGAATTTCAAAATTAAATGAATCATTTCATTCAATTTTCGAAATTGAATTTAAAATGAGGAGTTTCAAGTGTGGTCTTTAATGGAGTGTAAATGCTCATTAAGGCTCATTAATTGAATTAATGCTCATTAAGTGTTTTCATTGGATGAAAATACTTAAGCAATTTTCTCTTCATTTGTAGGTAAGATCTTCATTCTCTCCTTCCTCTCCTCTCCTTTTGGCCGAAACCCCTTCTCTAGGTTGCTAGCACTACCTTAGTTGGTTTCCTTCTCCTACTTGTGAGTTTGTGAGACCAACGAAGGCAAGACTTGTTCATGTGGATACCATAGAGGCGCGAATGTGTGATCATGCTGTGATCCAAGCTATCTGGAGTCCGTGTGCACGTACCAAAGATATAACCTTTTTCATTCTCTTTTAGAAAACTTAGTATATTTTTCTTTCCCTTCACATGGATCTCCTGGAGGAACTAGATAGTTTTAACTAAAGAGTGTTTTTAGTGCTCTAGTTCCCTACAAGGTATTGGCTATCTTGATGATTTGCTGCTCTTGTTGATTTCTTATGCCATGATTGATTATTTCTTCCAATTCCTTTAAAATTGTCAAGGTATTGATTTTTGAGTTCCAAGAATAGTTTAACAATTTTGCTACTATATTTTGATATTTTCCTTCCTAAGTACTTAGAAAATGATACTATACTAATTTTGGATAAGAAGAGAAGAAACCTCCTCGTTTTCTCTGGTTACAATTCATGCATTTACTACAATTCTCTTTTCTCTTATTTTTTATATTTTTCTTTGATAAGTTTTATTTAATCTTTCTCTCTTTCTGACTTTGCTTGCATTAGATCAATGGTTTGAGTTTTAAGTATTGATTAATTGATTTTTCTCTTGCAGGTACGTAACTCAGGGGAAATTCTTGAGGATTTAGATTTTTGATGCAAGGAGTGAGCTTTGTTTAGTTTCTAGATTGCCTTGCTAATGCGAAGAAGCCATTTGGCGAACCGGAAAACATGTGATTTATGATTTGATACTACTAAGTTTGATGAGTGTACAACTCTTTTTGTATATTTTAGCTGACGTATTTTGGATTTCGATTACACAACTATTATTTTCTCATTTTGATGTGTGTAGTTAATTTTTGAAATTTGAAGATAACATTTTCATGGATTGATTGTAGTAAATATTTAGTTTGGTATTGGTGGCTTGTTTATATTAAATAAAGATTGATTGTTTGTTATAACATGAACAATTAAAGACAACGGTTAGAATCGTTGTAAAACAGTATGTAACCACAATAGATTTTTTTTTTTTTTTTTGTAAAAAGTGATAAAAGACAACGGTTTTATCCATTGTAAAACATATTAAAATTATATACCACAATGGTTTATAACTATTATCAAAATTAAAATAGCGGTTAACATTATCTACCACAACGGTTTATATCTGTTATAAACAAAGTCTATCACAACAGTTTATATCTGTTGTCGTATAGGGTAAAATTTTTTTGAGGATATAAACAAAAATGGATTAAAATCGTTGTTGAATGTCTACAAAGACAACGGATTCAAAACCGCTGTCGTAGGGCAATGCATTTTACAACACTGTTAGTTACAACGATTTTTTGACCTTACGACAATGGATAATATCCGTTGTCATTTGCCACTTTTGTTGTAGTGTCAAGTACAATAGATTTATCAATTGAATATGATACTCGACTGTTGTGCACAGTCGAGCAAGTAATTTTATTAGTCGACTAGGGCACTGACTAATTCAATCAACTAAAACACAGTATGTTGAGCAATCGACTGTTGTTTAAGGTGTAGTGGACTATTTTCTTATGATGTGTGGTTGTGTTATGAACTTCTCATGCATTTATTTACACAAATATCGCTTAGTTGAACTGATATAATCATCAAAGTGGTGAATACTATGGTAGATATGATAGATCCGGAGAACAACATCTTGGACCCTTCTCTAAATCCCTTGTTGAATGCAGGATTATTCCTCAATTTACCATGCATGTCAATCGTCATCAGAATGATGTAGTTGAATGACTAAACTAAACCTTAAAAGATATGATAAGAAACATGATGAGCTATTCTTCATTACTAGAGTCTTTATGAGGTGAAATAATTAAGATTGTAGTTTACTTACTAAATAAAGTACCTAGTAAAATAGTGGCAAGACCCCTTATGAATTATGTGTTGGTGCTCGGAGCACCACATAGAACCTATATTTTGATTTATGACTAAGTTTAAAGTTAGTATTGTATTGTATTGATGAATTGTGTCAAGTACGCATGCGTAGGTTAATTGACAAGAAGTGAAGTCCTGGTCGGAAACTAGACAAAGGCTAAGTCCTAGTGGGACTATGCAATTGAAGTTCTGGTTGGGAACCAAGAAGAGGCAAAGCCCTAGTGGGACTAGACAAGGAAGACCTAGTTGGGAACCAGATGGTGGAAGACTTAATTGAAATCCAGGCAAGAAAATCTTAGTTGGGAACTAGGTAAATCAAGTCTAGGGGAGTCAATTGAGAATTGTCTTGACAGTAAATCCAAGCAAGTCAATTGGGAGCTGACTTTTGGCAACTAAATCTAGATGGTTCAGCTTGGAGCTGAACATCTAACTAAGGTATACGAACTCATAATACTATCTTTATCATATTTATTACGAGTTTATTTTTTGTAGGGAAGCATTTTTTATGATTCTAGGTGACTGAATGGAGTTCTAGTTGACTTACTAGGTATAAACATTGACTGACGGAGTTGGGAGGTTCTAAGCTATCTGAGTGAGGAGTGGGGTGACCTTGACGTCCAAGCGACCGAAGACGACTTCCAAGTGATCAAAGAAGACAAAATTCAACAATTCAGAGGAGTAAATTAAGATCAATGATGTCAATTATGCGATGAGTCAACATTCGGAGGGAGTCTAGTCGATCAGAGTAGTGTCATGTCAGCATCGACATGATATTTATAAAGGAGGATCAAGGCTTATGTTTGAGATACAATTCATGCATGCTTCTTTCTGTGTTCCTCAAAGAAGCTCCCTTGCCCTGTGCTGAAATGCCGCTCTCACAATACGACATATCTAATCAGTAATAAGGGCTAGTATTGTATTCTTTTGTTAGTTGTCGTGTCTTCGTATTTATATTTTAAATTCTTTTAAAATTTTTTCCACCTCTAGAGACTTCCAGAGACTTTCTTGTTAGGACCGAAATATAGCTAGAGGGGGGGGGGGGGGGGGGGAATAGCTCGTTGCGATCATCGTGCTCGTCGTTGCTCGCTTCTTGGGATGATGTGCAGCGGAAATACAAGAAACACAAACAACAACGCTAACTCTAGGGATTTACTTGGTATCCACTGTTGGTTGCTACTCTGAAAACCTAGAGGTTCCACTGTACAAAAATTTTGTACAAAGATCTGAACCTTTTCCTAGCTACCATGTGTTCTTTTAAATTAAATTTTGGATCGCCTGCGGAACTTAACACGTTTGATCCAAAACTTAATCTATTTGTTCTTTTAGGTTTTAACTTGGATCTCCTGCGGAACTTAACACGTTCGACCCAAATCACCTTAAGTTATTAATTCCATTAAATATTAATTTCCATTATTGGTTCCCAGTACTGACGTGGCGAGGCACACAACTTTCTTGGATATGGGAGCAACCACCACCGACTAGACAAAACCTTTTATAGAAATCTAATATTTAATTTCCTAAAATAACTTTAGGTTAACAAAAAAGAACAATCAAATCACAAGAAAAAGAAAAAACAAAAGAACACAACATCGAAAAACATATTCGAAATTCTAGAACGTAAGCCTCTTGTATTTGGTATTATTTCCATAAATAACTAGTATAATGCGGAAAGTAAAATTACTAGTTATACCTTGTAGAAAAAACCTCTTGATCTTCTATCGTATTCCTCTTCTAACCTCGGACGTTGTGTGGGCAACGATCTTCCGAGATGAGAAACCACCAACCACCTTCTTCTCCTCCTAGCTAGGTTCGGCCACAAAGGAAGAAGCTTCACCAAGGAAGAAAATCAAAACACTAACCAAGCTCCAAGAGATGCTAGCTTCCTCTCCTTCTTCTTCTTCTTCTCCAAGTAGTATCCGGCCACCACAAGAGCTCCAAGCCTCTGAGAGAGGTTCGGCCACCACAAGAGGAAGAGAGGGAGATGATGATGATGGCCGGCCACACCAAGGAACAAAAGAGGGAGAGAAAATAATAGAGGTTGTGTCTCATGAAGGCACCCCTACCCCTTCTTTTATATTCCTTGGCTTAGGCAAATTAGGAAATTTAATTACAATAAAATTTCCTTAATTTCCTTGACATGATTTAATTGAGAAAAATAAAATAAAATTTCCCAAATCAAACTCTAATGGCTGGTCACATCAATGAAGGAAAAAATTAGACAAGTTTTAATCAACAATTAAAACTTCCTAATTTGTTTCCGGAAATTTTAAAAATAAAATTTCTCTTTAAAAATCTCTTCATGGTTGATAAAAGGAAATTTCTGTAATTTTAATTTTATCAACATGTGGATAATTTTAAAGAAAAAATAAAATATCTCACCAATCTACAAATAAGGAAAGAGATCTAATCTCTTTCTTTAATCTTTTGTAGATCTTTTACAAGAGAGATATTTTAATTTTAATTCTCTTTAATAATAATAAAAATTAAAATTAAAATCTCTTTTTAATTTAATTTGGCCGGCCCCCACTAGCTTGGGTTCAAGCTAGGGCCGGCCACCCAATTTTATACCTAGGCCGACCCTAGCTTGGTTCCCAAGCTAGCTTGGCCGACCCCCTATTGGTGGGTATAGAAGGTGGGTATAGGTGGGTATAGAACTCTATAAATAAGAGGCTACGATAGAGACCGAGAGGAGGAATTGATTTTGGTCTCCCGATAAAATTAAGCATCCCGTGTTCGCCCCGAACACACAACTTAATTTTATCAATAATAATTCATTCCACTAGAGAACTATTATTGAACTACCGCACCAATCCCAAATTACATTTTTGGGCTCCTTCTTATTATGAGTGTGTTAGTCTCCCTGTGTTTAAGATATCGAATGTCCACTAATTAAGTGAGTTACTGACAACTCATTTAATTAATATTTAAGTCCAAGAGTAGTACCACTCAACCTTATCGTCATGTCGGACTAAGTCCACCTGCAGGGTTTAACATGACAATCCTTATGAGCTCCTCTTGGGGACATTATCAACCTAGTATCTCTAGGACACAGTTTCCTTCTATAATCAACAACACACACTATAAGTGATATCATTTCCCAACTTATCGGGCTTATTGATTCATCGAACTAAATCTCACCCATTGATAAATTAAAGAAATAAATATCAAATATATGTGCTCGTTATTATATTAGGATTAAGAGCACACACTTCCATAATAACTGAGGTCTTTGTTCCTTTATAAAGTCATTATAAAAGAAACGACCTCAAATGGTCCTACTCAATACACTCTGAGTGTACTAGTGTAATTATATAGTCAAGATAAACTAATACCTAATTACACTACGACCTTCTAATGGTTTGTTCCTTTCCATTTTGGTCGTGAGCTACTGTTTATAATTTATAAGGTACTGATAACATTATCTTCTGCATGTGTCACCACATACTATGTTATCTACAATATAAATTAATTAAACAACTATAACTAAATATAGACAATTTGACCAAATGTGATTCTTTATTCATAATGATTGTTTACAAAGCTTAGGCTTTCGGTATACACTCCAACAATCTCCCACTTATACTAATGACTAAGCTGCCATATCTTCTACCATACATCTGATTCTCATTCCCTCCACATGCCGATCGAAAGCTTTCGCCGGAAGGGCCTTAGTGAAAGGATCTGCCAGGTTATCCGCTGATGCAATCTTGGCGATGACAACTTCTCCTCGCTTCACGATATCTCGTATCAGGTGGTACTTGCGCTCTATATGTTTACTTGCCTTATGAGCTCGTGGTTCCTTCGAGTTTGCAACTGCACCGCTATTATCACAATAAATTGTGATGATTTTGGGCAAACCAGGAATCACATCTAAGTCCATTAGAAAGTTCCTGAGCCATACTGCTTCTTTAGCTGCCTCAGAGGCTACTACTCAGCTTCCATGGTTGAGTCCAAACGCATTTCTGCCTCCTCCATGAAATGACTCTACCTCCTAAAGTAAACACATAGCCCGATGTAGACTTCATCGTTATCCCTATCTCGATTGAAATCAATCTGTAACCCACAGTGAGCGGATCGTCTGCTTGGTAAACTAGCATATAATCTCTAGTCCTTCTCGTGTACTTTAATATATGCTTTACCGCAATCCAATGTCCTTGTCCAGGTTACTCGATATCTGCTGACCATGCGACAAAACAGATATCGTGTCTCGTATATAGCATTGCATACATTAGGCTTCCTACAACAAGCATAAGGAACCGCTTTCATGTCCTCTATCTCTTTTGACGTCTTGGAGACATCTCTTTAGATAGAGCTACTCCATGTCTAAAAGGTAAGAAACCTTTCTTGGAATCTGCATGCTAAAACGAGCAAGGATTGTATCTATATATGAAGCTTGGGATAGGCATAACATTCTTTCCTTACGATCCCTTATAACTTTGATCCCAAGAATGTGTGCACACTCTCCTAAGTCCTTCATATCAAATTGTTTGGACAACCATACCCTTACGTCCGATAATACCTTGACATTGTTGCCAATTAACAAAATATCATCTACGATAGTACAAGAAATACCACCACGCTTCCGTTACACTTTTGTATACACAAGACTCATCCGGACACTGAATAAATTCATACGATGGATTACTTCATTAAACCGGATGTTCCAAGATCTTGAAGCTTGCTTCACCATAAATGGACCGATTGAGCTTACACACTAGATGCTCTTTCTTTTCAATGAACCCTTCTCGTTGCTTCATATGGATGTTCTCTTCAAGATTTCCATTAAGGAAAGTTGTCTTGACATCCATTTGCCAAATCTCATAATCCATATGAAGAATGGATAAGAGTATCCGGATAGACTTAAGCATGGCTACCGTGAAAAGGTTTCCCTAATCTTCCCTCTTTCTGAGTGTACCCTTTCGCAACAAGCCTAGCTTTGAAGGTTTCTACCTTCCCGTCTGTCCCTCTTTTCCTTTTGTAGATCCACTTACATCCAACGGCTTTTACACCATCAGGTGGTTCTACAAGCTCCCAGACCTTATTAGAGTACATAGACTCTATTTCAGAATTCATCGCCTTTTGCCAAGATGCTACATCTATATCTTGGAGTGCTTTGTCATATGTCCGTGGATCAGGTTCATGTTTACCTGGGATCAAGTCCGAAGACTCTCCCAAAAACATGAATCTCTCAGGTTGCCTTACAACCCTCCCACTACGACGAGGCATTGTCTGTGGTTGTGTGACACGTGTTGCTTGTGGTACTTCATCTTGTATTATTGGTACTGAAGTAGACGTGTCCTCTCTAAGTTCTTCTAAAACAACTTTGCTACTGGGCTTGTGATCCATTATATAGTCTTCTTCTAAAAACTGGGCATTGGTGCTAACAATGACCTTCTGGTCTTTAGGACTATAAAATAAACCACCTTTCGTTCCTTTGGGATATCCTACAAACACGTGAACTTCTGTACGAGATTCTAACTTATCAGCATCTGGTTTCAGCACATGTGCTGGACTACCCCAAATCCGAATATGTCTTAGACTGGGTTTTCGCCCATTCCACAATTCTATGGGAGTAGAAGAAACTGATTTAGAAGGTACTAAGTTCAGAACGTATACTGCTGTTTCCAGAGCATATCCCCAAAACAAATTTTCTGAATAACTCATCATCGATCTAACCATCTCCATAAGAGTCCTATTCCTTCGCTCGCCACACCATTCTGTTGGGGTGTTCCAGATGCGGATGAATCCCGACTCTGATAAGTAATTCCTAAACTCTCCTAAGAGGTATTCGCCACCACGATCAGATCGTAGTGTCTTGATACTTTTACCTAATCGTTTCTCCACATCAGCCTTATATTCTTTGAACTTATCAAAGCACTCGGACTTGCGACGCATTAGGTAAATGTATCTGTATCTTGAATAATCGTCTATGAAAGAGACAAAATATTCAAACCCTTCCACATAGAACCACACAAATCAAAGTGAACCAATTCTAACACTTCTTTGGCTCTATACCCCTTGGCCTTGAACGACCTCTTGGTCATTTTTCCTTCTAAGCAGGATTCACAAGTTGAAAAATTTTCCAACTCTAATGAACTCAAAAGTCCATCGGCTATAAGCCTCTGAATCCTACTTAAGTTAATATGACCAAGCCTTAGATGCCAAAGATATGCTTGGTTCATTTCCGAAGGTTCTTTTCTCTTATTAGAATTAGAAGATGAATTATAAATTTTCATGTTTTGCTTTGTGGAAGAAATTGGATTTAAAGTATACAAATTGCCAACTAATGCACCAGAACAGATAATCACTTTATTTCTTTTAATAACTACATCGTTACTAAAGGAAACTGAATATCCATCTAAAAACAGTTTAGAAACTAAAATTAAATTCTTTCTAAAACTGGGTACATAAATACAATTTCTTAAAATCAAATTTCTATTTCTACTAAAAGATAAGTAGACGTCTCCCACTGCAACAGCTGCCACTTTAGTAGCATTGCCCATGTAGACGGTAATTTCTCCTTCAGATAGTCGTCGGGTTTCCTGGAACCCCTGCAAGGAATTGCAGACATGATCAGTGGCTCCTGTATCTACACACCAGGTGCTGGTAGATAACACCGCTAAACATGTTTCAACAACTAGAGCATGAGATATACCTTTGTTTTGGTTCCTACGAGGACAGTCCGCCTTCCAATGTCCTGCCTGCTTGCAGATGAAGCACTTGCCCTTCGGCTTCTTCACTCCAGCTTTAAATCCTGTACTCTGAGACTTATTCACTTTCTTTGCTGAACTAGCTTGTTTCTTCTTCTTCTTTCCTCTCGGTTTAGAAGTAGAACCATTTTCAGCATAGTGAATTTAAGCATTGTGACGAAATAATCCTTCTACTGCCTGAAGTTCTGTCAATAGTTCCGCCAATGAATATACCCTTTTGTTCATATTGTAATTCAGGCGGAATTGCTCAAAACTTCTAGGTAGTTTTTGGAGGATCATATCATCTGGGTTTCCCCATCAATTTCTCCTCCAAGGATCTGTATCTCGTTCAGATAAGCCATCATCTTTAGGATATGATCCCTCACAGGAGTACCCTCTTGCATGGTGGCTGTCATTATCTTTCTCATGGCTTCTTGCCTAGAAGCCCTATCCTGATGACCAAAGAGTTCCTTGAGATTGTTCATAATATCATAGGCTGTTGGTAAATCTTGATGCTGATGTTGCAATACATTTGACATTGAAGCCAAAATGTAACACCGCGCCATCTCATCTGCTTTTACCCATTTCCTATGATATTCAATCTCCTCTTGGGTAGATTCACCAGTAGGTGCATCAGGGCACTGCTCAGTCAGTACAAATTTATAGCTTTCAGCAGTAAGAACAATGTCTAGGTTTCTTTTCCAATCTATGTAGTTTGGTCAAGTAAGTGTATTCTGTTGAAGTATGATGGACAGTGGGTTGAAAGTCATGCTAAGAATCACAAATAACTTTTGGTCAGAACTCTTAAATTTAGAATAATATTGATTCCTCAAACAATAATATTTTAAATTAACCAACACCTCAAAACACCGTGAATTTTGTATGCCACGTTAGTGTGGACGTATACAAATTCAACATTTGTAAAAGGAGGGTTTTTAACCCATTAATTTTATTATCTTGTCAACCTAACTTTTTGACAAATAAAATTAATAGTTGGTATCTTTTGGTCACACAAATAATAGCAGTGACTCCGATGGGGAGGATACTATTAGGTGTGTCTAAGTGTATACCATTACTTGACACTAAGTCCATTAATAAGATTATGCCCCTTCCGTTGGGGAAGATCACACGCTCTTAATTAACTTCCTATAGTTATCCAAAAATGGAAGTCTGTTCTAGTGATCCACAAACAAGCTCATCCGTTATGGAGGAAGGCACTCAGAGCCAACGCGCAAGCTTGTTTGCATCACTTACAAACCAGTAATGGAGACCATGAGATTTATTTAAAAATCCCTCTCCCACTTAGTTATTTATAAATGAGGAATTTTAACTATGCTAGTCTACTAAACATGTAAACTAACATATACACACAGCACAATATAAAAGCAATAAATAGAAAATCTAATTTTCAACTATTATGACTTTTATCTCTAGTTGTCCACCGTGTGTTGTCATCCCAAGCTGCTGCCATATTTGGCCACCGCCACCGGGTCTAGCTGTCGCATCCATCTTGCTCCTAGTTCCGCTGCGCCTCTGGTCCTTAGAAGGTTCCACGCTTTGCAAGATTCGATCCGTGACATAAATAGAATTTTACATTTTTGATCCTATATTCCATAAAAGGAATGTACATGTATCTAGATCAAAAATAAAATCCTAATAAAACTAAATACAGCTCCTGCTGTATTTTAATACAATCATGCACACACATATAAATGCCCTTGACATGTCCAAGGGTCCAATCACACACATAATAACTAAAAGCCATAATAGTTGGATCCTGCATCCACAAAGTTAGCACATCCTACTATTAACCCGCCTAAATGTATGATATGTGCATAATTAAACTAATACCAAATACACAGGCAAAACCCTAGCTCGATACCAATTGTTGGTCTACTGAAAACCTAGAGGTTCCATAAAAATTTTGTATAAAGATCTGAACCTTTTCCTAGCTACCATGTGTTCTTTTAAATTAAATTTTGGATCGCCTGAACTTAACACGTTTGATCTAAAACTTAATCTATTTGTTCTTTTAGGTTTTGACTTGGATCTCCTGCGGAACTTAACACGCTCGACCCAAATCACCTTAAGTTATTACATGGCGAGGCACACGACCTTCTTGGATATGGGAGCAACCACCACCGACTAGACAAAACCTTTTATAGAAATCTAATATTTAATTTCCTAAAATAACTTTAGGTTAACCAAAAAGAACAATCAAATCACAAGGAAAAGAAAAAACAAAAGAACACAACATCGAAAAACATATTCGAAATTTTAGAACGTAAGCCTCTTGTATTTGGTATTATTTCCATAAATAACTAGTATGATGCGGAAAGTAAAATTACTAGTTATACCTTGTAGAAAAAACCTCTTGATCTTCTATCGTATTCCCCTTCTAACCTCGGACGTTGTGTGGGCAACGATCTTCCGAGATGAGAAACCACCAACCACCTTCTTCTCCTCCTAGCTAGGTTCGGCCACAAAGGAAGAAGCTTCACCAAGGAAGAAAATCAAAACACTAACCAAGCTCCAAGAGATGCTAGCTTCCTCTCCTTCTTCTTCTTCTTCTCCAAGTGTATCCGACCACCACAAGAGCTCCAAGCCTTTGAGAGAGGTTCGGCCACCACAAGAGGAAGAGAGGGAGATGATGATGATGGCCGGCCACACCAAGGAACAAAAGAGGGAGAGAAAATAATAGAGGTTGTGTCTCATGAAGGCACCTCTACCCCTTCTTTTATATTCCTTGGCTTAGGCAAATTAGGAAATTTAATTACAATAAAATTTCCTTAATTTCCTTGACATGATTTAATTGAGAAAAATAAAATAAAATTTCCCAAATCAAACTCTAATGGCTGGCCACATCAATGAAGGAAAAAATTAGACAAGTTTTAATCAACAATTAAAACTTCCTAATTTGTTTCCGGAAATTTTAAAAATAAAATTTCTCTTTAAAAATCTCTTCATGGTTGATAAAAGGAAATTTCTATAATTTTAATTTTATCAACATGTGGATAATTTAAAAAAAAAATAAAATATCTCACCAATCTACAAATAAGGAAAGAGATCTAATCTCTTTCTTTAATCTTTTGTAGATCTTTTACAAGAGAGATATTTTAATTTTAATTCTCTTTAATAAATTATTTCTTCCACATAATAAAAATTAAAATTAAAATCCCTTTTTAATTTAATTTGTCCGGCCCCCACTAGCTTGGGTTCAAGCTAGGGCCGGCCACCCAATTTTATACCTAGGCCGACCCTAGCTTGGTTCCTAAGCTAACTTGGCCGGCCCCCTATTGGTGGGTATAGAACTCTATAAATAAGAGGCTACGATAGGGACCGAGAGGAGGAATTGGTTTTGGTCTCCCGATAAAATTAAGCATCCCGTGTTCGCCCCGAACACACAACTTAATTTTATCAATAATAATTCATTCCACTAGAGAACTATTATTGAACTACCGCACCAATCCCAAATTACATTTTTGGGCTCCTTCTTATTATGAGTGTGTTAGTCTCCCTGTGTTTAAGATATCGAATGTCCACTAATTAAGTGAGTTACTGACAACTCATTTAATTAATATCTAAGTCCAAGAGTAGTACCACTCAACCTTATCGTCATGTCGGACTAAGTCCACCTGCAGGGTTTAACATGACAATCCTTATGAGCTCCTCTTGGGGACATTATCAACCTAGTATCTCTAGGACACAGTTTCCTTCTATAATCAACAACACACACTATAAGTGATATCATTTCCCAACTTATCGGGCTTATTGATTCATCGAATTAAATCTCACCCATTGATAAATTAAAGAAATAAATATCAAATATATATGCTCGTTATTATATTAGGATTAAGAGCACACACTTCCATAATAACTGAGGTCTTTGTTCCTTTATAAAGTCAGTATAAAAGAAACGACCTCAAATGGTCCTACTCAATACACTCTGAGTGTACTAGTGTAATTATATAGTCAAGATAAACTAATACCTAATTACACTACGACCTTCTAATGGTTTGTTCCTTTCCATTTTGGTCGTGAGCTACTGTTTATAATTTATAAGGTACTGATAACATTATCTTCTGCATGTGACACCATATACTATTTTATCTACAATATAAATTAATTGAACAACTACAACTAAATGTAGACAATTTGACCAAATGTGATTCTTTATTCATAATGATTGTTTACAAAGCTTAGGCTTTCGGTATACACTCCAACATCCACCTCAAGAAGAGGTGACTAGTCCAAGGATCCACACACTCACGCATCCTCCACTATAAAAACACTCCTTCTCGGTAACTACCGAAGGCGGAGAAGCCTTACAACCTCACAATACAATAATGAGAAAGAAAGAAGCAAAATATAAATGAATCTTATAAGATTACAATGAAAACCCTAGCTTCTTCTTCTTCTTGTTGCAATTCGCCTCTTGACTTGGATGAGCCTCCAAGAACCTTCAAGAACTGGCGGTGAGGAAGAAAAGATCGCTGTGGAGAAGAGAGGAAGTCGTACGCAGAAAAACGCTCGCCAACGACTTTATCCGTGCCAACGGTCGAATCCCAATTGATTGGATTGCTCTCAATCGATTGGGGAGGCTTTGGATCGATCGGTTGATCGATCCAGAGCGCCTCTGTGCTCTTGGAATCACCCTGAATCGATTACCTGATCGATTCAAGGCTTCTCGAGTGATTTTCAGCGCTCCAATCGATTGGAGGTTTCAATCGATCAACTGATCGATTCAGAAGCTCATTGTTCGCTCAAAAACTCTCCCAATCGATTGACCGATCGATTGGGAAAGTTTCAATCGATTACCCAATCGATTCAGCCCATTTCTGCACAAAATCGCGTCGCCCAATCGATTGACCAATCGATTGAACCCTACAATCGATTGGCCAATCCATTGGGAAGTAGAAATCTGTGTAGAGCTTGAAATTAGCTTTGTTTCACATCTGAGATCACCTCATTCTGATATCCGAGTCAAAAGTTATGGTCTTCAGAAGTTTACTACGTCTGAACTTCCTAGTTCCATGCCAACTCCCTATTGGACTTACGACCGCTAAGAGTTCGGTCAACTTTTGACTCATCTGGACTTTCTCTTTACGCCAAGTGTCCGGTCAACCTTGACCCACTTGGACTTACCATCTCATGCCAAGTGTCCGATCCTCCATAACCCACTTGAACTTCCTTCCACCAGATGTCCGGTCATCCTTGACCCATCTGGATTTCCTCTTGCAAAGTATCCGGTCAATCCTTTGACCTACTTGGACTTCCAAACACCAGGTGTCCGGTCAACCTTGACCCACCTAGATTTTCATATGCTTGACTTCACTCACCAGGTCTTTCCATCTGCCTAGCTTCACTCACTAGGTCTTTCACCTGGCTTCACTCACCAGGATTTTTCCACTGCCCGGCTTCATTCACCGGGACTTTCCATCTACCTAGCTTCACTCACCAGGACTTTCACCTAGCTTCACTCACTAGGACTTCCCATCTGTCTGGCTTCACTCACCAAGACTTTCACCTAGCTTCACTCACTAGAATTTCCCAGTCAAGTATCCAATCAACCTTGACCTACTTGACTCTCCTTCACAATCTCCCCACATGAACAATTGCATCTACCTAGCTTCACTCACCAGGACTTTCACCTAGCTTCACTCACTAGGACTTCCCATCTGTCTGGCTTCACTCACCAGGACTTTCACCTAGCTTCACTCACTAGAATTTCCCAGTCAAGTATCCAATCAACCTTGACCTACTTGACTCTCCTTCACAATCTCCCCACATGAACAATTGCACCTGCAATTTTCATGTATTGTCTCAATGTATTGTCAAACATCGAAACCCAACATCAAGACTCAAGCTTGAGCCAACTCAAGCTTAGTCAAACATGTCAACCTTGACCTAGGGATATTGCACCAACAATCTCCCCCTTTTTGATGTTTGACAATCCCTTTAAGTTAGGCTAATCTCATAGCCTCAACTTTCTTCATGCCAATGTATGAATGATGGTTTTCTTCATTCTCCCCCTTTCTTAGAGAGCAAACTCCCTCTTTAGGTAATGAAGACCTAACTTAACCACACATTCTCCCCCTATTGGCATACATCAAAAACTCTCCCCTTAAAGAGTTACCCACCGTTGTTCACAACTTCACTCGTGGCTCACAACACGATAATGAAAGTCCCATACCTTTCATTTTTCTTAATGCTCACCCTTGAGCATTACCACTTAAACAATGAAGATATCCACTCTCCATTGTATTCAAATGCCCAATTTTGAGCATTTTCACGAAAGAAGGTTAACCACCTTCCAAGGTGTATGAAAAATAAATTTTCATGTTCTTAAAGAGTAACTCCCCCTAAACACATACACGTAACTTCTGTCATTGCACCAACAATGACTTGGAATCCCTAAACATATAGGAAATCCAAATTTAGAAGTTCTGAGGTTCAAAAATTCAATATTAAACCCAAACCTCAACCTAAACCTCTACTTAGTCTTCCTTAACCAATCCATCCTTGCTTTCATCATGAAAACTCCCCCTAAATGTATACAAATGTGTTTTGAGGGGTTAGGAATGGTTACCTAGACTAAAGATGGTTCAAAATGCTGAAATCAAGCTTTCCCAGCCAAAATCAGCATTCCCAATCGATTGGAGTTGGGTCCTAATCGATTGAACCTGCTTGAATCGATCCACTGATCGATTCAGTTAGTGTGGATCAATCGATGGATCGATCCAGTGAGCTTCTGTTCGCAAGAAGCTCACTCTCAATCGATCGCCCGATCGATTGAGACCCTTCAATCGATCGGGTGATTGATTAAAGGTCTGAAGTTGCTGAAATTTCATTTCAGTCAACTTCAGAAACCCTTAAAAAATTCTACAAAATTCTAAAGATTATGAAAATTCATGTAAACATTATTTAGGGTATATATTATCAAGGAAAAATAATTTTCTATGAAAATATTTTCTATTTTCAAAAATTGACACAAACTTGGAAACTTGTAAAACGTTTAGTGTTTTCTTCCAAGTTTGTGCTCAACTATTCAATGATGATTACTATCAAAAGATAGCCTTCATCAAGGTTTTCCAAAGCATATTTAAAATTATTTTCAAAACCAATATCCAACCATATTCTTTGGGCTCAATGCACATGACTTGTACATTAGCTTTCCCAATGATTGAAAAATACATAACTATGTGTTTTGATGAATTTAAAACTCAAAAGAATGCACTAAATCAACATCTTGAGTTTTGTTCATCATCCTAACATCTCACTTGTATTTAATGTATACGAAACCACATACTGTAGGACCGATGCGGCCGGGTAAAAGGGGGGGGGGTTGAATAGCCCTGAAAAATCAAACACAACCCTTTCTCGTACGATT
This sequence comes from Zingiber officinale, assembly GCF_018446385.1. NCBI lineage: Eukaryota > Viridiplantae > Streptophyta > Magnoliopsida > Zingiberales > Zingiberaceae > Zingiber > Zingiber officinale. Next base: position 69,965,215 of record NC_056002.1, read on the forward strand.
AAGCTAACACATAAAAAATAGATTAAACAGAAAAAAAGCATAAAAACGAGGCACCGAATTTGACTTGGTTACAACCGGGGAGGTTGTTAATCCAAGGATGAAGATCGCACTAAGAGCTCCTTCAGGCGGAGAAGCCTCGTTTACAGCAGTGTAAGCACAGAAAGACAGAAGCTAATCTAAACAGTGGAAGCACACAAGTGTTGTTTACAATTTCTGAACTGATGAAGAGCTTCTGGACCAAGGCTATATTTATAGCCTTGGTCGGGGCGCCTGGAAGGGTTCCGGGCGCCCTGGGGGGATAAAGTTTTATCCCCCAACGTTCAGATCACGTAAATCGCGATCTTGGTCAAAATCAGGGTCCGGGCGCCCGGAAGCATTCCGGGCGCCCCGGACAGCTCCGGGCGCCCGGAAGCATTCCGGTTGATTTGTCCGGGACCACTTCTCCGTTAAGTCCCCGTCTCGGTCCGGGTCTTCTGATCCGGATCCGCTTGATTGGGTGATCTCTGACATCCGGAATAGGGCTCACCCGAACCCATCTTCCGGTCTTCTCGAGCGTGCTTCCCTCCAGCTTCTCGTCCCTCGGAATTGTCGCGTGTCCCTTCTCGTCCACCAGCGTACTCATCCGCAGACTTCATCCCTCGATCGCACCCCGTGCCGACCTTCGCGCTAGCTGCGTCTCCTCGGAACCATCGCGCGCACTTCCTTCTGGTCCGCCGGTGTACTCTTCCGCAGCGCCTCGTCCCTCGGACGCACCGCGTGCCGTCCTTCTCGCTAGCTGCGTCTTCCGCTCGAGTACCTGTGCTCCTAAGCTCTTGCACACTTAGACACAAGGTTAAAAAACAACAGAACCTAACTTAACTTGTTGATCACACCAAAACCAACCTTGGGGTTCCAACACATACAAGTCACTTTATAGTTCTTAGTGAGATGTAAACTTTGGTTTTGCCCTAATTTAGGGATCATGCATATCTATCTAGGCATTTTGAGGTTAGAAACATCCACCAAGGATGTTACTTGTTAATGAATGTCATTTGTCCTTAGTTTGCAAGGAATTAAAATAATTAATGATGCGTTATGGCATACATCAAAGATAAATAATTTTCAAAAGAAAATTTCTTATGACTACATGATGTATGTATGACATGACATGATATTTTTGTGTTTTTCATAATAAGGCATTAGTGCAAGAATAAATATGATGTCATGACATATGATGGACAAACAAAGCATGACAACTTAGCATAAATAAAATACCTAGAATGACTATCTAAGTATCCTTAAACCTTAGCTAACTTAAAGTTTAAACCTAGATTTCCCAATATTTCCCAAAAAAATGCCAAAACTCAATTTTGACATTTCCTTTGCTTTTCCTACATTGTGCCAATTTAAATTAAGCATATTCCTTAAATTTTGGCATAAATTACTCTTTTAAAGAGTAACAAATTAAAATAAGGCTTAGATTTACCTTTAACTTCCCAATAAAATGCCAAAATCTCAATTTGACATTTCTTTACGATTCTCCCACTTATGCTAATTTAATTTAAAATCAATTTTCTCAAATTATGGCACATTTTACTCATTTCAAGAGTAAATCATAATCCTTTTCATTTTCAAAGGTTAACAATAACCTTGAAAATGCTCTCCGAGTGTCAACTTCATCAAAGTTGGGTTAACTACCTTTCTAATCGGAGTTGACACTCTCTAATCCATCTAAGGGGTAGAGAAAATGCTCCCAGGAATCCAAAACTTATTGGTGCTCCTTGGATGCTCTAGATATTCACTAGGGATAACTTTCCTAGATACCTTCCTAGTGACCTTGTTAGGCTTCTTAGAGTCCTTGGTCATCTTTTCTAGGTCAACTCTAGAGATTTCTTCCCTTGTGACATTCTTTGTGACTTTCTTAGACTTCTTAGAAGTCTTAGTCACGTTTGTTGTTACAAAAATACTTCTAGGGATAACTTCCCTTATATTTTTGACTTGACCACTAGGCCTAGGATTAATTCCATAACTATATGAAACTTTATGGTAAGAAGGCATATCCTTTTTGGTTTTAGGTTTGTATCCCAAACTTCTATGACCCTTGGATGACCCTTGTTGTCCTAAACCTAGATTTTGCTCATTTTTCCCTTTTAAGATATTTTCCATCCTTTTTAGGGTCTTTTCTAATTTATCAAGTCTTGACCTCAAGACTTGATTTTCTCTCATTAAATCCTTAGTTTTTGGTTTTTCATTTAATCCTTGAGCAATTTTATTTTTAGGCTTGTAACTAAAATCCTTAGAATTCTTGTCTAAATTTTTATCTACCTTCTTAGACCTAGGTGTGGTAGTTTTAGCATGAAGAGCTACATGTTTTTCCTTAATGCTATCATGCTTCCTATTTTTATGGTAAATAGCATTAAAATGATAAAAATTGGCATTAGCATGCTTTTTACCATTATTTAAAGGGGTAGGCTCAACAAATGATACCTTGTGTTTTACCTTGGAGGCTTCCCCTTGAGTTGTGCTTCCTCCTTGAGCCTTGACCGCTTTCTTCCCCTTGGGACATTGACTCCGATAGTGTCCCCTTTGATTGCAAGAAAAGCACACAATGTGCTCCTTGCTCTTCTTTGTTCCGGGAGCGATCTCTTTGGACTTCTCCTTGCCCTTTGGTGCCACTTGACCCTTCTTCTTGACCAAATTAGGGCACTTGCTCTTGTAGTGCCCATGTTCCCTACACTCAAAGCATATAATGTAATTTTTATTTTTAAATGAAATATTTATACCTTCATGTGCAGTGATGACATCTTCTCCTTTGGATACGGAGGGAGAAACTTCCTCTTGTTCCGACAGTGATGCTCCTCCAATAGATTTGACTTGACTTGTGGAGGTGGAAGCTTCTTCATCCTCTTCTTCTCTTGACCCGGATGTGGAGACTTCTTTTTCTTCTTGATCCGGTGTCAACAAAAATCGCTCCCCCTCAATCCTAGAGGTGGAGGCTTCATCATCTTCATCTTGTACATGGAACAAAGAGTATGCTCCCTTTTTGCTCTTTTCATTGCATTCCTTTGAAGATGAGACTTCTTGGACTTCTTCTTCTTCGGAAATTGAGCATCTCTCAACTTCGGAGTCCTCTTGCTATTGGTCTTGCTCCAATGAGTTGCCCTCTTTGGATTTGTCTTGATTTGGTACGGTGGAGGGTTCTTCATAAAGCTTGGCCAACTTGCTCCACAATTCCTTTGCATCTTCAAATTCTCCAATTTTGTATAGAATTGTGTTTGGCAATAAATTAACTGTAATTTGGTTACCTTGTCATTCGCCTCGCACCTTTGGATTTGTTCTTGGCTCCACTTACTCCTCTTGAGAATTTTGCCCTTTGAACTTGTTGGAGCTTTGAAGCCTTCCATGAGATCAAACCATTGCTCTATCTCCATCATAAGAAAATTTTCGATTCTTGATTTACAAGAATCGAAACTTGTGGATACATATGGTGGAGGCACCCTCGTGTCAAATCAGAGTCCATCTCGGAATTCCATCTTGAAGTTGGGCTTCTTAAATTCTTCGACTTTGATAAATTTTCTCCAACTTCTTCACCCTCTAGCTTTGTTGCCCCTTCCGGCGATGATTTCGGTGAAGAGCGACCTCGCTCTGATACCACTTGTTAGGACCGAAATGCAGCTAGAGGGGGGGGGGGGTGAATAGCTCGCCGCGATCGTCGTGCTCGTCGTTGCTCGCTTCTTGGGATGATGTGCAGCGGAAATACAAGAAACACAAACAACAACACTAACTCTAGGGATTTACTTAGTATCCACCTCAAGAAGAGGTGACTAGTCCAAGGATCCACACACTCACGCACCCTCCACTATAAAAACACTTTTTCTCGGTAACTACCGAAGGCGGAGAAGCCTTACAACCTCACAATACAACAATGAGAAAGAAAGAAGCAAAATACAAATGAATCTTACAAGATTACAATGAAAACCCTAGCTTCTTCTTCTTCTTCTTGTTGTTGCAACTCGCCTCTTGACTTGGATGAGCCTCCAAGAACCTTCAAGAACTAGCGGTGAGGAAGAAAAGATCACTGTAGAGGTTTGCTGTGATCACTTGTGGAGAAGAGAGGGAGTCGTACGTAGAAAAACGCTCGCCAACGACTTTATCCGCGCCAACGGTCGAATCCCAATCGATCGGGGAGGCTTTGGATCGATCCAGAGTGCCTCTGTGCTCTTGGAATCACCTTGAATCAATTACCCGATCGATTCAAGGTTTCTCGAGCTATTTCCAGCGCTCCAATCGATCGACCAATCGATTGGAGGTTTCAATCAATCAACTGATCGATTCAGAAGCTCATTGTTCGCTCAAAAACTCTTCCAATCGATTGACCAATCGATTGGGAAAGTTTCAATCGATTACCCAATCGATTCAGCCCATTTCTGCACAAAATTGCGTCGCCCAATCGATTGACCAATCGATTGAACCCTACAATCGATTGGCCAATCCATTGGGAAGTAGAAATTTGTATAGAGCTTGAAATTAGCTTCGTTTCGCATCTGAGATCACCTCATTCTGATATCCGAGTCAAAAGTTTTGGTCTTCGGAAGTTTACTACGCCCGAACTTCCAAGTCCCATGCCAACTCCCTATTGGACTTACGACCGCTAAGAGTTCGGTCAACTTTTGACTCATCTGGACTTTCTCTTTGTGCCAAATGTCTGGTTAACCTTGACCCACTTGGACTTACCATCTCATGCCAAGTGTCCGATCCTCCATGACCCACTTGAACTTCCTTCCACCAGATGTCCGGTCATCCTTGACCCATCTGGATTTCCTCTTGCCAAGTATACGGTCAATCCTTTGACCTACTTGGACTTACAAACACCAGGTGTCCGATCAACCTTGACCCACCTAGATTTCCACATGCCTGGCTTCACTCACCAGGTCTTTCCATCTGCCTAGCTTCACTCATTAGGTCTTTCACCTGGCTTCACTCACCAGGATTTTTCCACTGCCCAGCTTCATTCACCGGGACTTTCCATCTGCCTAGTTTCACTCACCAGGACTTTCACCTAGCTTCACTCACCAGGACTTTCACCTAGCTTCACTCACTAGGATTTCCCAATCAAGTATCCAGTCAACCTTGACCTACTTGACTCTCCTTCACAATCTCCACACATGAACAATTGCACCTGCAATCTTCATGTATTGTCTCAATGTATTGTCAAACATCAAAACCCGCTCGCTCGACCATCACTCGACCAGTAATTTATTAAAAGTTGTATATGCCTAAGTGTTTTTCGCTCGGTCAAGCTTCGTGCGACCGAGCACATATAAGTACATTGGTGCTCGCTCGACCTTCACTCGATTGGTAATATATTAAAAGCTATATAAGTCTAAGTACCTTTACGCTCAGTCAAACCTCGCCTAACCAAGCACCTACAAAAAGCCTTTTATTGGGTCACTCCTTATCCTATTAATCATACATTCACCCAGCTATATGTTGGTTGCTACTTGGAATACCGTCCTAGTTCCTCTGTACAAAAATTTGTATAAGCATAGAACTATCCTAGCTACCCATGTGCTCTACTAAAGTTAAATTTGGATTGCAAACGATGCTTAACATTATTAATCCAAATTTTCCTTTAGAAGTTAAACTTGGATTGGGAGTGAAACTTAACATTCTTACTCCAAGTTCAACTAATGTGATCTTTCTAAGTTAAACCATATTACAGAAGTTATCAAATATCTATTTCAAAGATCGACTTCCAGGTTAAACATGGCGAGGCACTAGGTCTTCTTGGGTACAGGTTTAACTATAGAGACCTCAATAGAAACACATTATCGAAACATGAAATCAAAAAATAAAATCGATAACAAAAATGATAACTTATAACCAATAGTCTCTTATGTTTGGTTTTTTAAGATCTATACAAAGAACATGAACTAGTTATGATGCGAAAACAAATAACTAATTATACCTTTCTTTGTAGCTAATGACCTCTAGATCTTCTGTTGTATTCCTCTCCTCCTCTTGGACATTGTGTGGGCAACGATCTACCAAGATGGAATCCACTCGAACCGCTTCTTCTCCTCCAAGACTCTCGAGCCACCAAGGGATGCCAAAATAGGAAATTTCCTTCTTCTTCTTCTCCTCCAAGCAACCGGCCACCAAGTGCTTCTCCTCTTCTTCTTCTTCCTCTCCAAGTAACCGACCACAAGGATTTTTAAATCCTTGATGCAGCCGGCCCTAAGGAAGCAAAAGAGAAGACTAGATGAAGAGGTGTCGCCGGCCTAAGAGAAAGGGAGAAGGGGAGGGGCCGACCACACCAAGGATAGAGAGAGGAATAGAATAGGGTGGTGTCTCCTCATGAGGCACCATCTCCTTCTCTTTTATAATCCTTGGTCAAAGCAAAAAAAGGAAAGTTTTAAACATAATTAAAACTTTCTTATTTGTGGCCTCCCTTTAAAAAAGGAAATTTTAATAATAATTAAAATCTCTTTCTTTTAAATTTCCTATTGTACATGGTAATAAAGGAAAGTTTTAGAATTAATCTCTCTTTTTTAAAACATGTAGACAACTATAAAAAAGGAAAGATTAATTAAAACTTCTCCTTTTAAATCATGGTTACAAGAAAGGAAAGTTTTATCAAAAAATTAAAATATCTCTTTTAAACATTATAGATAACTACAAATAAGGAAAGATTTTAACAAAATTAAAATCTTTATTTTATCCATTGTAGATAGCTATAAAAGGAAAAATTTTTAAATTTTAAAACTCTCTTTTAAAACCATGAGGATGACTATAAAAGAAAATTGTAATCTTTATTTTATCCATTGTAGATAACTACAAAAAAGAAAAGATTTTAATAAAATAAAATCTCTCTTTTAACTATTGTAGATAACTACAAATAAGGAAAGATTTTAACAAAATTTTATTTCAAAACAAAACTTCCTTTTCCTTTTATTCTTCATGTGGCCGGCCCTTAGCTTGGGCACCAAGCTTTGGTCGACCACCTCTTGGCTTCCAAGCTCATGATTATCCGGCCCCTTTGCACCAACAAGGATGTGGCCGGGCCATTACTTGGGTAAGAAGTGAGCTTTGTGGATACATGGATTTATAGAGGCTACAATAGGGACCGAGAGAAGAAATTAGTTTTGGTCTCCCAATGAGCTTGAGCTTCCTGTGTTCGCCCTGAACACTTAACTCAAGTTCATCAATAATAACTCATACCACTAAAGAGTTATTATTGAACTACCGCACCAATCCCAAATTACATTATAGGCTCCTTCTTATTATGAGTGCATTAATCTCCCTGTGTTTAAGATATCGAATGTCCACTAATTAAATGAGTTACTGACAACTCACTTAATTAATATCTAGCTCCAAGAGTAGTACCACTCAAATTCATTGTCATGCCGGACTAGGTCCACCTGCAGAGTTTACATGACAATCCTTATGAGCTCCTCAAGGGGACATCATCAACCTAGATAACTAGGACACAGTTTGATGTATGTCGAAGGGCTGAAGATAGGAGAGATCAGTTATCACTTCCGGAAGGTCCAATTACAAGACTACGAGCAAAGCGTTTCAAGGAAGCACTAAATGGGCTAATCAAAAAATATTGGGAGGACTATGAGCAAGGAGAAACCAAGATAATCGCAACTGCTAGTCGTGGCCTAATCCACGTAATCGGGCATAACCATCCATGACTGGCCGCGCTTAACGGAAGAACGCTAATAAGCATGCGAAGCATGGGAACTCGTTCATGCATGAAGACTTTAGTATTTTAGATTGTTTAATGAAGCATGCGACTTGGGACTCTAATTTTGCATGCATTTTATTTTGGGTTTCTAGATAACTTGCATGAGACATGCAACATTGGGACTCTAATTGTGCATGTACTTATCTTGTATTTTTCCTTGTTCACTCCCATTATATAAGGGAGGGACATCTTAGTATGAAGGAACTTAGTTTTTGGTGAGATTGTGTGCTCTCTTAGTTCTTGAAAGAACTTGCTGAACTTATTGAGTCTACTCTAGTGGCGTTCAACCCATCGAAACTTATCACCCCTAGGTGTGGCGTTTTTTTTCCTTCGTAGACTTGGTTCGTGCTAATTCTTGGTTACGGGTCAAGGCTCACACTCTTGTCGTTTAGTTCTTGGGGTTCTATCCACCTTTGTTTCGGGTTCCATCACATTTATTGGTGGGGTTCGTATCATCTGGTATCAGAGCTTCGGTTCAAAGGTAAGTGCAAATCTATCTTTACTTGTTGTTCAGCCAAAAGCAAAAAAAAAAAAAATCGTGAAAAAAAAGAGCACGCGACGAAAAGACAAAAAAAAGAAGAAAGGCAGAAAAAAAAACTGCTTGTGCGAATCGAAGTAAATTATCTTCAACAATCCCTTTCTTGTTTTCCTTACTCTCAAACTTCTACTCTTTCATTTTCTCTTAAAAATTCTGCCTTTATAAGTTTAAAAAGGTAAAGTTAGCTGCTATTGAATTCACTGATTACGCTATTCTTTGGTGGGATCAAGTGGTGATGACTCGGAGAAGGAATAGAGAGCAACCTGCATCCACTTGGGAGGAGATGAAAGTACTCATGAGGAGGTTTGTACCCAACCATTATTATAGAAGCTTATATCAGCGGCTTCAAAGGTTATCTCAAGGCTCCAAAAGTGTGGATGAATATTTCAAGGACATGGAGTTGTCCATGATCCGAGCTAATGCCAATGAAGATCGGGATGCCACTATGGCCAAGTTTTTACATGGTTTAAACTCAGAAATTGCTGATATTGTTGAATTGCAGCATTATGTTGAGCTGTCGGACATGGTCCACCAAGCACAAAAAGTGGAAGAACAACTCAAGAGGAGAGGATTGGCTAGGAAGGGACAACCAATGACTACTCATGCCACATGGCGGGCAGCTCCAAGAAAGGAGGAACAACCTCAAAATAAGCCAAAGTTTGAACCCTTCAAAAAGCCCAAACCTACACCATTGACTACTCAAGGTAATCGCGAGCCCATTTCCTCCAAAACTCGTGATATCAAGTGTTTTAAATGTCAAGGGCATGGTCATATAGCTAGTCAATGTGTGAACAAAAGGGTGATGGTAATAAACGCCCAAGGTGAACTTGAGTCGGAAGATGAGGATGAAATAGTTGAAGAAGTGCCACAAAAAGAGGACAATGGTGATGAAACAACATGCTGTTATCGGAGACTTATTGGTGGCCCGACGAGTTATCAATTTACAAGCTAAGGAGGAGGAAGGTAATCAAAGGGAAAACTTGTTTCATACCCATTACTTTGTCAATAACAAGGTTTGCAGTGTTATTATTGATGGGGGGAGTTGCACCAATGTGGCAAGTACTGATTTGGTGGAGAAATTGTCACTACCAACTCGGAAACATCCTCGACCTTATCGCCTGTAACACCCATAGGATATCTAGCAAGTTTGTATATTTTTACCATGGTTAAAAATAGGCCTTATGTGGAAATTTACAAAAATAATAAAATAGAACCAAAAAGAGATAACCAAGGTTTGAACCTTGGACCTCTTACTAGATACATGTATGTGATAACCAATGAATCAAGAGAATATATTGTTAGGAAGAGAAGGGACAATATAGTTAAGAGTAAGAGAAGGTTTCTTTCATTTAGGAAGAGAAGTTGGAATTGTCTTCTTCCTCCAAAGGAAAAGATGATTCTTGCTCTCTCTTTTCATTAAGGGATGAGTAAAAGAAAAGAGAAGGAAAAACTTATTTTCCCTTCTTCTTTTCATTTTGAATAAAAGGAGAAAATGAATGAAAACATTCATTTTTTCTCTCTTCCTCCTCCCTCCTCCCTCCTCCCTCCTCCTCTCCACCGTGACCAAAGAACTCTTCTCTTCCTCACCATTGCCGAAACCCAATCAAGAGAAGCTCCTCTCTAGGAAGGCTCCACAAGCAAGGTTTCTTCCCTAAGTAAATCAAGCAAGGATGTGAGTATCCCCTCACTGCAGTACAAGTAGTTGTCGGTTTGTTTCATATGAAAATGTTTTTTTGAAACCTTAGAGATTTCCTTGTAAGCTATGGCCAAGATAGATTGGTGATCACTTAGGATTAACAAGTTTACAAGTTATGCTTTATGTTGTACAAAAAAAAAAAAAGAATCTAGAACCTAACCTTGAAGTTTCGGCCAAGACAAAAAGAGAAGGACTAGAGCAAAGTTCTTTTGGTAACATGCTTGCCTATGCTCTTATATGATGTAGGATCCTTCATATGTTGTTAGTTTAAGTTTTAAGGCTTTATATGTTATTAAAAGATTAGGAACCCTAACCTAATGTTTCGGCCAAGATGAATCATAGGGTTTAGGGCAAAGTTTTGAAAAGAAAACATATTTGTTATGCTCCTTCATGATGTATGTTTTCCATAGGTTATAGCTTAGTTTTTTCATGCTCCATGTTAGATGAAATTTGGAGAAATCTATCTTTAAGTCTCGGTAAGGAATGGAAATGAAGTTTAGAATAAGGTTCTTTTATGATAACATGCTTTGATGAATGAACTTTTATGTGATGATAGTTTTAAGTTTTATGCTTCATGTTGTAAAAAAAAAAATATATGAAAACCCTAGTAGAAGTTTCGGCCAAGACAAGATATGAAGCTTAAGGACAAGATTTTAAACCTAATCATGCTTATTTATGCTTATTCATGAGGTATGATATCTTGTATGTGGTTAGGTGAAGTCTTTATATTACATGTTTCATTAGAAGAAATGGAACCCCACTTGTAAGTCTTGGCCAAGAATAGAAATGAAGTTAGAACAAGGTTTCTTTTATGATAACATGCTTTGATGAATGAACTCTTATGTGATGATAGTTTAGGTTTTATGCTTCATGTTGTATAAAAAAAAAAATGAAAACCCTAGTGAAGTTTCGGCCAAGATAAGATATGAGGCTTAGGGTTAAAATTTTAAACCTAAACATGCTTGTTTATGTTCATTCATGAAGTATGATACCTTGTATGAAGTTAGGTTAAGACTTTATGCACTAGAAGACTTGAAACCCTACTTGTAGGTTTCGACCAAGGTAGAGTGTAAGCTTAGAGTTAAGTTTTTCTAACCTAATTATGCTTAGTTATGTTTCTACATGTTGTATGATCTTGTGTATGAGATTAGATAAGTCTCCATGCTACATGTTGTACAAATGAATCTTAGAACCTCACCTTAGGGTTCGGCCAAGCAAGTATATGAGTTAGAGCAAGGTCTTGAAATTTAACTATGCTTGTTTATGCTTATTTATGATATATGATTATTTATCTATAGTTGGTTGAAGTTTCATGCTCTTTATGGTGGCCAAAGTTTAGAATTCATGCTAGTAAGGTTTCGGCCAAGATTGAAAGAATATGTTTAGGGAAAAGTTTTTGAATCTAATTATGCATGCTTATGTTTCCTCATAATGTATGATTCTTGATATATGGTTAGTTTAAGTTTCCATGCTTCATGATATGTTACATGCTATGATTTCATGATATGATATGCTATGTTCATGGAATGATATAGGCTACACTTCATGATATGATATATGCTATGCTTCATGATATGATATGCTATGCTTCATGATATGATAAATGCTAAGTTCATGAGATGATATGCTATGCTTCATGAGGTGATACATGTTATGTTTCATGTAACATGCTATGCTCTATGTTATGATAAGAACATGTTATGGTTTATGAGATATGTTATGAAAGGCTTATGTAAGAAGAAAAGCCTAAGAGATGCTTCCCTTGAGTTGAGATTAAGAGCTCTCTTCATGATATGACACGTATGATAAGACAAGAACATGATATGTATGATGACATGATAAGAAATATGATACATGATATGTATGATGATCCTGTCCGAACGCTGAATCAATGGACGCTGGGCACGTGGCGCTCTCCGAACTGATGACGTGGATTTCCGACCGAACGTAGGGACCTCCGGCGAACCTGCAAGGAAGTCGGGCCGGGAAGGGGTTCCCAGCGACGACCCTCCGACGCTCAAGTCAGGCAAGAGGAAACTAGGAAGTGGCTTCGAATATCAGAGAATGCGTACCTCTGGCGAAGTGTGAGGACCCTTATATAGAGCTGTGAGGAGGCTTATGCACACATACCGAGGCGAATACGTGTCCTCTTACCATACCTCAGTATGGGCTTGTCAGAGGAGCTTGCCTGACACCATACTGCTACAGTCCGAGCACCTCTCTGATGGGACGGCAGAACCTTCTGTCGTAAGGTTCAGTGTATGACTTGGTCGTTGGACATGCCTGTTGTCAGAGGATGTTTCCCGATGTTTCCCTTGTCCTTTTGTCCCTTCTGTTCTCGCGCCGAGCGTCCGGCCGCTCGGCAGTCCCATCACGTCCGACCGGACGTAGGTACTGATCCACTCGGGAGATTCCAGGTCGTGTGCTCGGATGAAACTGTTCACATCATTACTGCTTTATGCCTCGGCCGAGCGGGCTACTCGCTCGGCCCGACGACCCTGTTCACCATGAACGTCGGAGACCCGACTCCCCGTCGTGTTGTCTTTGATTCCACTTAAACCCCGTTCGACCGGTCGATCCCCCCTTTTCCGGTCGACCGTTTTGACCTTTGACCTCCACGTGGCGTTGACTTCCCTCAAAGGGGGTCCCGTGTCCGTACCGCCGGATCACTTGCCACCCCTTCAAGTCTAGTCGAAGGAGGCGATTAGTCCGATTGACTGGACCATCAGTCACGCCGAGCGGCGTCTATATGCAACTATCCTCCGCTTGGCCCCCACGGGGGTAGCTATAACGCCAGTCAACGCCAACATTCCTCGGTATCTTTTCGAAGTTTTCGCCAATCTCCATCATTAAGGCCGAGCACGCGCTCATTAAATGTGACCTATGTTGCGACGCCACGTGGCACCCTTGATGTCGTCAGCGTACAGCGGCGGCGTTACCTTCGATGGGACCACCTTAGTTCGAAATGGACAGTAAGATGCGGGTTTCGGTTCCCGTGACCTGTAATCGACGGCTGAGGCCGCTCGGGCTCAACCCTATAAAGCCTTCGCTTTCTTCCTTCGCCGCATTTCTGCTTCCGCGTGCCCAGAAGCTTCCTTCGGCGTTCCAGCGCTCCGGCGGCTTCGATTCTCCTTTTTTCGGCGATTCAGTGTTCTTCTCCGATCCTCATTCTTCTCTGTAAGGTTCTTCTTCTTTCTTTCTTTGTTAGCCTTGTGTTTCTTGTCGTGTTTTCGTCCTCTGTGCACTGTTTCGTCTATCATCTTCTTCCTTCTACCATCTGCTTTTCTTCGCCTTTTGTGATTTCGTCCGCTCGGACAATGGTCAGTTCCTCTCAGCCTCATGACCAAACTCTCGGTTCATGGTATACCACCATGGAGTCGCACTTCGATTAGCGCAACGCCGATATTTTGATGGACTCTTTCGAAATACCTTCTGATTTTGAACTTATATTACCCTCCCCCTCTGCTCGGCCACACAAACCGCCGCGCGGAGCTTTCTGTGTTTTCAGCGACCAGTTCGTCGCTGGTCTGCGCTTTCCCATCCATCCGTTCATCGTAGATGTTTACAACTTTTTCGGCATTCCGCTCGGAAGCCTAGTCCCCAACACTTTCCGCCTTTTATGCGGCGTTGTCATTTTGTTCAAAATCCACAATATCCCCCTCTGACCGGAGGTTTTCTATTATTTTTATTACCCTAAACAGTCCGAGCTGGACACATACATGTTCCAGGCTCGGCCTGGTTTAGTTTTCTTCAATAAATTGCCCTCTTCCAATAAACATTGGAAATAGTTCTACTTCTACCTTCGTATGCCTGAGCGGGCCTCCTTCCGAACCCAGTGGCAGGTCGGACCGCCAATTTCCCCGGTCGGCCGAAAACTATCCTTGTTTTGTAATTCGGCCGCTCGGCCTTAATTTCTTTAATGATATGCTATCATTTCGTTTGCTTTTTCTTTTGCTAATACGCGTGCTGTTCGCTCGGCTCACCAACTACCGTGGTACATGTTCCCGTACTTCTCCCGTTATTCGCCTCTCATCCCACTTCTCGTGTTCGGAAGGGATTTTTTACGAAGTACTTTGCATAGCTAGTCCGCTCGGCTGAATATATCCTGTTTCGCAAATGAACTTTTCGCGAGATGTTCATGAAGTACTTTTGGTTACTTTACCGGTCGGTGAAACGACTTAAAAGCCGACCTCTTTATTGCCTTCTTCCGGCCGGAGGGTTTATAGTCGCCGGCGCGACTCTCGATTTTTAACGTCGGAGCTCGACGGTCTTCCGGCCGGAGGGTTTATAGTCGCCGGCGCGACTCTCGATTTTTAACGTCGGAGCTCGACGGTCTTCCGGCCGGAGGGTTTATAGTCGCCGGCGCGACTCTCGATTTTTAACGTCGAAGCTCGACGGTCTTCCGGCCGGAGGGTTTATAGTCGTCGGGGCGACTCTCGATTTTTAACGTCAGAGCTCGACGGTCTTCCGGCCGGAGGGTTTATAATCGCCGGCGCGACCCTCGATTTTTAACGTCGGAGTTCGACGGTCTTCCGGCCAGAGGGTTTATAGTCGCCGCCGCGACTCTCGATTTTTAACGTCCGAGCTCGACGGTCTTCCGGCCGGAGGGTTTATAGTCGTCGGCGCGACTCTCAATTTTTAACGTCGGAGCTCGACGGTCTTCCTATTCGGCTGACGATGCTCTATACTTGCGCTAACTTTCTGATTTTTTACTCCTGCATTTGAAGTATACAGCCGAACGGAAAAGATACAGCATATATTACATTGGCGCACCTTTCACCCCGCCCGGTAAGGCTGGAGGTGGTTTGCGCTCCATGGTCGATCCAGTTGTCGTCCGTCTTCATCCTCCAGATAATAGGCACCCGAGCGGAGCTTTTCGATGACTTTGAAGGGGCCTGCCCAAGGAGCCTCCAACTTGCCGACGTCCCCGACCGGCTTTACCTTCTTCCACACTAGGTCGCCAACCTGGAACGCTCTAGGGATCACGCGCCGGTTGTAGTTTTGCTTCATTCTCTGCTGGTACGCCATCAGTCGGACGGACGCCTTGGCTCGCTCTTCGTCGATCAAGTCCAATTCCAGCTGCCTCCGCTCGGCGTTGTCATCATCATAGTTTTGGATCCGGACGGACTCTATACCGACTTCAACTAGGATAACTGCTTCACCGCCGTACATCAAATGGAATGGCGTGACGCCCGTTCCCTCCTTTGGGGCCGTGCGGATAGCCCATAGGACGCCCGACAGCTCGTCCACCCAGTTTCCGCCCATATGGTCGAGCCGAGTCCGCAAAATGCGAAGAATCTCCCGGTTGGTTACTTCAGCTTGACCATTGCTCTGGGGATACGCCACGGAAGTAAAATGTTGTTCGATGCCATAACTTTTGCACCATTCTTCGAGCTGCTTCCCGGTGAACTGTCGTCCATTATCAGATACGAGCCGGCGAGGAATGCCGAATCGACAGATTATATGCTGCCAGATAAACTTTTTGACCATCTGCTCGGTGATCTTGGCCAGAGGCTCGACCTCCACCCATTTGGAGAAGTAGTCGACCGCCACTAGGAGAAACTTCCGCTGACCGGTCGTCATAGGGTACGGACCCACGATATCCATTCCCCACTGATCGAACGGACAGGACACAATAGATGCTTTCATCTCCTCCGCCGGTCGGTGGGAGATATTGTGGTACTTCTTGCAGGAGAGGCACGTCGCGACGGTCCGCGCGGCGTCTGCTTGCAGGGTTGGCCAGAAGTACCCGACCAATAGGATCTTCCTAGCCAGTGATCGTCCACCCGGATGCCCTCCGCACGATCCTTGGTGCACTTCCTGGAGGATGTACTCCGCGTCTTCCGAGCTCACACACTTCAAAAGTGGGCGGGAGAAAGCCTTCTTGTAGAGTTGGTCTCCCACGAGTGTGAACCGACCGGCTCTCCTTCTTAATAGCTGAGCCTCCTCCCGACCGGAAGGTGTAGCACCCGAGCGGAGAAACTCCATGATGGCTGTCCTCCAATCGCTTGGGAATGCGAGGCCTTCCATCCGGTCGATGTGCGCCACCAAGGATACTTGCTCAATTGGCTGCTGGATGACGACCGGTGATATTGAACTTGCGAGCTTGGCTAACTCATCTGCCGCCTAGTTCTCAGCTCGGGGTATCTTCTGGATGATGACTTCTCTGAAGTGGGCCTTGAGCTTATCGAAGGCCTCGGCATAGAGCTTGAGCCGAGCGTTGTTAATCTCAAAAGTGCCCGAGAGCTGCTGAGCGGCCAGTTGGGAGTCTGAATGGAGTGTCACCCGACCGGCGCCTACATGCCGAGCTGCTTGCAAGCCGGCTATGAGGGCCTCATACTCCGCTTCATTATTTGTGGCTTTGTAGTCCAGCCGGACGGATAAGTGCATCCGTTCTTCTTGGGGAGAGAGTAATAGCACGCCAATCCCGCTCCCAAGCCGAGTAGACGATCCATCCACAAATATTTTCCACATAGCTTCGGGCTCGGGATTTTTCACTTCGGTAACAAAATCTGCCAAGGACTGCACCTTTATCGCCGACCGGGGTTGATACTGAATGTCAAATTCGCTTAACTCCGTTGTCCATTTGATGAGCCGTCTGGACGCTTCTGGATTCAACAGCACTCTTCCCAATGGGCTATTTGTCCGGACGATGATTGTATGAGCCAGAAAATAAGGACGAAGCCTCCGAGCGTCGAGGACCAAAGCAAAAGACAACTTCTCGAGTCCATTGTAGCGAGATTCAGCATCTTTTAAAATATGGCTCAAGAAGTACACGAGCTGCTCTTCTCCGCTCGTCCTCACTAATGCCGAGCCTACTGCCTGCTCGGTTGAAGATAAATAAATACAGAGTGGCTCACCTACAGCTGGCTTGGCTAACACGGGCAAAGAGTTCAAGTATATCTTCAGATCTTCAAACGGCCGATCGCATTCCTCGTCCCAGTGGAACTTAGTAGCTTTGCGTAGGATCTTGAAAAAAGGGAGACTCCGGTCGGCGGTCTTAGAGATGAATCTGGATAAAGCAGTTATCTGTCCGGTCAAGCGCTGTACTTCCCTTAGATTTCTTGGTGGCGGCATATCTTGTAACGCTTTTACCTTGCTGGGATTTGCCTTGATGCCTCGCTCGGTCACTATATAGCCTAAGAAACGCCCGCCTTTTGCTCCGAATAAACATTTCTGAGGGTTCGGCTTGACTCCATACTTCCTCAGCGTTCGGAAGGTCTCCTCCATGTCTTTAAAAAGATCAGCCGCTCGGACGGACTTGATGAGAATATCATCCACATAGACTTCTAAATTGCGTCCGATCTGCTCCTTGAATACTTTGTTCATCAAGCGCTGGTAAGTTGCTCCCGCGTTCTTCAGTCCAAACGACATTACATTGTAACAGTAAGTGCCGTCGGCTGTGACGAAGCTGACTTTCTCTTGATCTTCTCGGGCGAGCGACACTTGATGGTAGCCTTGATAGGCGTCTAGCATGCATATCAGTTCGCAGCCGGCTGTGGAGTCCACCAGCTGATCAATCCGGGGCAGAGGGTAAAAATCCTTTGGGCAAGCTTTGTTGAGATCCCTAAATCGATGCAAACCCTCCACTTGTTGCCCGGCTTGGAGACTAGCACGACATTTGCGAGCCAGCTTGGGAACTGGACTTCCCTTATATGGCCGACCTCCAGGAGCTTCTCGACCTCTGCTTGGATTATGGCGTTTTGTTCAGCGCTGAAGTCCCTCTTCCTTTGCTTCACTGGCCGAGCGTCAGGTCGGACGTGGAGCTCATGCTGCACTATACTTGGTGAAATTCCCGGCAGCTCATGCATTGACCAAACGAAGACGTCGTCGTTTCTCTGGAGACATTTGATCACCTCCTTTTTCTGGCTTGCCTCCAGATCGACCGCAATAAATGTGGTGGCCTCCGATCGGGTCGGGTGAATCTGCACTTCCTCTTTTTCTTCATAAACCAAAGAGGGTGGTTTTTCGGTTATGGCATTCACCTCGATCCGTGGCGTCTTCCGAGCGGAGTTAGCTTCGGCTCGGACCATCTCGACGTAGCATCGCCGAGCCACCAGCTGGTCTCCTCGCACCTCACCAACTTTATCTTCAACCGGGAACTTAATTTTTTTGGTAGAAGGTGGAGACGGTCGCTCGGAACTCACTGAGTGCCGGTCGCCCCAGGATAACATTGTATGCTGAAGGAGAGTCGACCACAATGAAGTTGGCAGTCCGCGTCCTTCTGAGCGGCTCTTCTCCCAGCGAAATAGCCAATCGGATCTGTCCGACCGACAGAACTTCATTGCCTGTAAACTCGTAGAGGGGGATGTCATGGGCAGCAACTCGGCTCGATCAATTTGTAGTTGGTCGAAGGCCTTTTTGAATATAATGTTGACCGAGCTTCCTGTATCGATGAAAATGCGGTGAATAGTATAGTTAGCTATTACCGCTTTGATAAGGAGGGCGTCGTCATGTGGCACTTCGACTCCATCAAGGTCCCTGGGCCCGAAGCTGATTTCGGGCCCGCTCGCCCGATCTTGGCTGCAACCGACAGCATGGATTTGGACCTGTCTGACACTCACCTTCCTTGCTCTGTCGGAGTCACCTCTGGTCGGTCCGCCAGCGATGATGTTGATTTCGCCTCGGGACGTGTTACTTCTATTTTCTTCCTCCCGTGCGGACGGTCTAGGCCGTTCCTTGGAAATCCGGGGATTGTCCTCGTGCCTCTGAGGATGATGTCGCTCGGGAGACAGTTGCTGTCGCCTGTCGGATATCCGCCGCTCGGCTTCATAGTATCGCTGTCGCCTGTCGGATGATGGCGATCGACGACGGGTACTTCGAGGAGCGGGATGGGCGATCAAGGGAAGGCTTCGACAATCTCGCGTGTTATGCGTGTCGGTCCAGTGGAACGAGCAAAACATGGGGGTCCATACCTTCTTCTTTGGTCTGGGCCGCTCGGTAGCTACCTCTTGGACGCCATGGGACCTCGCATGATGAGAGCGGGCTGCTTCGGTCCATGGTCCTCTGGGCGGTTCCTGTCGAGTGACAGCCTTCCGCTCGGCAGGGGCTAGCCGCTCAATTGGAACTTCTTTTATCCGGGCCGCCTGTGCTTCCTCCACATTAATGTATTCATTGGCCCGGTGTAACATATGATCGTAGTCTCGGGGTGGCTTCCGAATGAGCGAACGGAAGAAGTCACCGTCCACGAGGCCTTGTGTGAACGCATTCATCATCGTTTCTGAGGTGGCTGTTGGAATATCCATGGCCACTTAGTTGAATCGTTGGATGTATGCGCTGAGCGACTCCCGGGGCTCTTGCTTGATGGCGAATAGGCTGACACTAGTCTTCTGGTAACGCCGACTGCTTGCAAAATGATGGAGGAAGGCTGTGCGGAACTCCTTGAAACTTGTAATGGATCCGTCCGACAGCCTTCGAAACCACCGTTGCGTCGATCCCGAGAGGGTGGTAAGGAACACCCGACACTTTACTCCATCTGTGTATTGATGTAGTGTAGTTGTGTTGTCGAACTTACCAAGATGGTCGTCCGGATCAATGGTTCCGTTGTACTCCCCGATCGCCGGTGGAACATAATGTTTTGGCAGAGGGTCCCGCAGGATGGCCTCTGAAAATTACCGGTTGATCCGCTCGGGGGAGGCGTCCGTGTTAGGATGTATACTAAAAGCCTAGCTTTTGGTATAAACATTTATCTAGAAATAAGAATCACATTGGTCAAATGTTTACATTTATGATAAATGTAGTTATTCAATTAATTTATATTGTAGATAACATGGTGTGTGGTGTCACACACAGAGGATCATGTTATCAATACCTTATAAATTATAAACAGTAACTCACGACCAAGATGGAAAGGAACAAACCATTGGAAGGTCACAGTGTAATTAGATATTAGTTTATCTTAACTATATAATTACACTAGTACACTTAGAGTGTATTGAGTAGGACCATTAGAGGTCGTTTCTTTTATACTGACTTTATAAAGGAACAAAGACCTCAGTTATTATGGAAGTGTGTGCTCTTAATCCTAATATAATAACAAGCACATATATTTGATATTTATTTCTTTAATTTATCAATGGGTGAGATTTAGTTCGATAAATCAATAAGCCCGATAAGTTGGGAAATGATATCACTTATAGTGTGTGTTGTTGATTATAGAAGGAAACTGTGTCCTAGTAATCTAGGTTGAGAATGTCCCCAAGAGGAGCTCATAAGGATTGTCATGTTAAACCCTGCAGGTGGACTTAATCCGACATGACGATAAGGTTGAGTGGTACTACTCTTGGACTAAGATATTAATTAAATGAGTTGTCAGTAACTTACTTAATTAGTGGACATTCGACATCTTAAACACAGGGAGACTAACACACTCATAATAAGAAGGAGCCCAAAATGTAATTTGGGATTGGTGCGGTAGTTCAATAATAGTTCTCTAGTGGAATGAATTATTATTGATAAAATTAAGTTGTGTGTTCAGGGCGAACACGGGATGCTTAATTTTATCGGGAGACCAAAACCAATTCCTCCTCTCGGTCCCTATCGTAGCCTATTGTATAGAGAGATTTATACCCATCACATACCCACCTTCTTACCCATTCAATGGGGCCAGCCAAGCTAGCTTGGAACCCAAGCTAGGGCCGGCCAAGACCAAATGGATGAGCCAAGATTGGTGGCCGGCCAAAGCTTGGGTCCCAAGCTTAGGTGGCTGGCCACTAGAATATTTAAAATGATTTTTATTAAAATTATTTCTTATGTGGATATCATGGTTTTAAAAGAGAGTTTAAAAATTAAAAATTTCCTTTTATAGCTTTCTACAAAAGATTAAGAGAAGAGATTAATCTCTTTCCTTATTTGTAGATTAAAAGGATGGTTTTAATTTTTGGTAAAAACTTTCCTTATTTGTAAATCATCCACATGTTTAAAAGAGAGTTTAAAATTTGAAATCTTTCCTTATTTGTTGATTAAAAGGTGGATTTTAAATTTTAAGAAAACTTTCCTTTTTAACCATGTTCATGATTTAAAAGAGAGTTTAAAAAATTAAATATCCTCTTTTATAAGTTTCTACAAAAGATTAAAAAAATATTTGATATCTTTCCTTATTTGTAGATTAAAAGAGATTTTAATTTTTAGAGATAACTTTCTTTTTATCCACATGTTTAAAAGAAAATTTTTAATTTATTAAATTTCCTTTTTATAAACCAATCATGAAGGGATAAAAATTATTGGAGAAATTTTTATAAATTTCCGGAAACAAATTAGGAAGTTTTAATTTTTGTTTTAATTAAAACTTTCCTTAATTTGGGGAGAAGAGTGGCCGGCCAAATAAATTGGAGAAGAGAAAATTATTTTTAATTAAATAAATTTTCTTTTTCAATGGCAAAAGAATTAAGGAAGTTTTTATTAAATTTTCCTTATTTGCCAAGACCAAGGATTATAAAAGAGGGGGTAGAGGAGGCTTCATGGTGAACAACCTCTATTATTTTCTCCCTCTTTTCTTCCTTGATGTGGCTGACCTCTTCCTCTTCTTCTCTTCTCTCCATCCTTTGTGGCCGAACCTCACATCTTCTTTGGAGATCAAGTGGTGGCCGGATTCTAGCTTGGAGAAGAAGGAGAGAAAGCTTACATCCCTTGGAGCTTGGTTGGTGGAAAAAGATCTTCATCTTTTGGAAGCATTGTGCTTGGACGAAACTTGAAGAAAGGAGAAGAAGGTCCTTTGGTGGTTTCTCATCTCGGAAGATCGTTGCCCACACAATGTCCGATGTTAGAAGAGGAATACGGTAGAAGACCTAGAGGTTTTTGCTTGCAAAAGAAAATGTATACTAGTATTTAATTTTCGCATCATACTATTTTTACTTCTTTGTAAAAATACCAAATACAAGATGCATGCGATTCTAGTATTTCGAATTTGTTTTCGATGTTGTGTTCTTTTGTTTTTTCTTTTCCTTGTGATTTGATTGTTCTTTTCGGTTGACCTAAAGTTATTTAAGGAAATTAAATATTAGCTTTCCTTAAAAGACTTTGTCTAGGCGGTGGTGGTTGTTCCCATATCCAAGAAGGCCATGTGCCTCACCATGCAGTCCTGGAAGCCAATTTTGGAAATTAATATTTAATGGAATTAATAACCTAGGTGATTTGGATCAAACGTGTTAAGTTCCGCAGGAGATCCAAGTCTAAACCTAAAAGAACAAATAGATTAAACTTTGGATCAAACGTGTTAAGTTTCACAGGCTATCCAAGTTTAATTTAAAAGAACACATGGTAGCTAGGAAAAGGTTCAGACCTTTGTACAAAATTTTTGTACAGTGGAACCATTAGGTTTTCCGAGTAGCAACCAACAGTCTGTTCGGGGGGCCTTGCCTTTTTTGTTGTCTCGCATGAGCGCTTCGTCGGACGAAGATCCTCGGTCACGATTAACTGTTGCGGCTTCAGGAGGCGTATGAAATAGGGCCCGATGAAATGGAACTGTGACCGGTGGTGCTTCTGCTCGGCCTCCTGACGCGGACGTCGCTTGTTGTTCAATCCGCTCGGCTTGCGCCTTCTGTTTCTGCTATTCCACAAGCTTAGCTGCTCTTGCCTCGATCAGAGCGTTGAGCTCCTCCATGGATAGCATCACCGTATGCGGTCGTCCAGCTTCGTCCATTTCTTCCGCTCGGATGCAGGTGCGTTCCCACAGACGGCGCCAATTTGATCCTGTCCGAACGCTGAATCAATGGACACTGGGCACGTGGCGCTCTTCGAACTGATGACGTGGATTTCTGACCGAACGTAGGGACCTCCGGTGAACCTGCAAGGAAGTCGGGCCGGGAAGGGGTTCCCGACGACGACCCTCCGACGCTCAAGTCAGGCAAGAGGAAACTAGGAAGTGGCTTCGAATATCAGAGAATGCGTACCTCTGGCGAAGTGTGAGGACCCTTATATAGAGCTGTGAGGAGGCTTATGCGCACATACCGAGACGAATACGTGTCCTCTTACCATACCTCAGTATGGGCTTGTCAAAGGAGCTTGCCTGACACCATACTGCTACAGTCCGAGCACCTCTCTGATGGGACGGCAGAACCTTCTGTCGTAAGGTTCAGCGTATGACTTGGTCGTTGGACATGCCTGTTGTCAGAGGATGTTTCCTGATGTTTTCCTTGTCCTTTTGTCCCTTCTGTTCCCGCGCCGACCGTCCGGCCGCTCGGCAGTCCCATCACGTCCGACCGGACGTAGGTACTGATCCGCTCGGGAGATTCCAGGTTGTGTGCTCGGATGAAACTGTTCACAGCATTACTGCTTTATGCCTCGGCCGAGCGGGCTACTCGCTCGGTCCGGCGACCCTGTTCACCATGAGCGTCGGAGACCCGACTCCCCGTCGGGTTGTCTTTGATTCCGCTTAAACCCCGTTCGGCCGGTCGGTCCCCCCTTTTCCGGTCGGCCGTTTTGACCTTTGACCTCCACGTGGCGTTGACTTCCCTCAAAGGGGGTCCCGCGTCCGTACCGCCGGATCATATGACATGCTATTTTACTTTTTGTATGGCTTGTACCATGGGTAGGCTCCATAAGCGCCCCGAGGTCGATGGTCTATGAAACGGGCCTCGTAAAAAGGGATGAGCTCCTTAGTACGCCCCTAGGTCGACGGACTATGAACGGACCTAGATCCCTAGTAGGTTCGGGGCTAGCTACCCTGTCCTAGGGATTGCACACATTTATATATATATGTGGTACAAGCCGGACCCTTATGTTGATATTATGTTCAAGTATGTATATGATATGAAAAAAAAACACATGTTGCATATGTTCATTTCATTATGCATGTTTTCAAAGGAACATCTTGCATCTACATGTACACATTATATGATTTCCTTCACACTTATTTACTTTTGGAATCATGTTTATGATGTTTGGATGATCATGTTATTAGTTCATGTTATGTACTCACATGTTATGATATGTTTCATGTTATGTCCTCACATACTATGATATGTTTCAGGTTATGTCCTCACATACTATGATATGTTTCAGGTTATGTTCTCACATACTATGATATGATTATGTTATGTTTTCACATGCTATGATATGTTTTATGTGTATGTATGATTTATGGTTTTATGAGTAGGAAAGGAACTTACTAAGCCTTAGGTCTTATAGTTTTTTTATGTTTCCTTGTACTGCAGAGAAAGTCAAGGAATGGATGAACTAAGGGGAGCAGCAGGAAAGGCAGGGAGTGTGTGTGGAAGTGGCATGGTGGATATATCTAATTTAGTTTTAAAATTTTATTTGGTTGAATTGTGCATGTGAACTAAGTTTGGACCTTATGTTTATGTTGATAACTTGAACTGGTATGTTATGCATTTATGATGCCTTCTTTCATGTCAGTAGATTTATAAGATCATGATTCATGTTCAAGTAGCAAATATAGATTAAGTTATGCATGAGTATTAGTATGATTTACGGTTCACATGCCATGTAAAAAAAAAATGCATATGATAAATATCTTCCGCTGCCATGAGATCATATGCACATGTATGTTACGTAGGTGTAAGTAACCCTGTCCCTTAGGGTAGCCTTAGCGCCCCCGGAAGGGGCGGGCGTTACATAGCCTCCAGTGGCTAAACGATTGTGGAGAAATCAAGGTAATAAAACAAGTCTTGGTAGTAATTTCCATCGGCAAATATGAAGATGAGCTGTTGTGTGACGTGGTTACCATGCATGCATGCCACCTATTGTTGGGGAGACCTTGGCAATTCGATCGAAAGGTAACACATGATGACCTCACAAATAGGTATACTTTTACTAAGAAGGGACAACCTATTATTCTTGTACCATTGACTCCAAGAAAATTTATGGAGGACCGGTTGAGATTACAAAAAGCAAAAGAAAAGAAGAGAGAAAAAGAAATTGAGAGAAAAAAAATTAAGAAAAAAGAAGTAGAGGAAAAGAAAAATGAGAGGAAAGAAGATGAGAGTAAAGAGACAAAAGGAGTGGGCAAGGAAAAAAAGGAGAGAGAAAGAAAAATAGTTTTTATGCAAAAAAAGTCAGATTAAACGAGCTTTGTTTTCGAATCAACTGCCCCTTATCCTTTTGTATAAGGAGGCACTCCTGAGCACTAATGACCTTAACGATTCTTTGCCTAGTGTTATTGTTTCTCTCTTACAGGAATTTGAGGAGGTCTTTCCTGAAGAGGTTTGATATTATAAACTTTTGCAACTGTCACTTGCGCTAATATCAAATTAATAAATGTATTTCCCACTGAACCCCTTAATCAAACAATAATGTTGTAGTAACGAGCCCAGGATCGATCCCGAGGAACCAACGGTAGAATGTAATTTAGGATTATCTTTTTATTCCTATTTTTGGGGTTTTAAACATATAAATGGAATTTGGGGAGTTTTGTAAATAAATGGGGGGTTTAAGCTTGAATCTAAATTTAACAAAAGTAAAGCATAGCGAATAAGAAATTAATCTAAAGCAATAGTGAAATCTACTTGTGTGCCAACAATTAAACCATAATGCATTGTCACCCTACATTATAATTTAATCATCACCACACTTAAACTACATATGAAATTACAAGATAGAAATAAATCTAATTTAAAGCATGATTTAAACCCTAATTTGAAACCTACAACTTATCAATTAAATAAGCTTCAAAGAAGACTTAAACTAAACTTCAATTAAGTAAAGAAATGCTAAACTACTTGCTAAAACATAACAACCATTAAAATAAATCTGTTCTAAGCTGTTGAACAGTAAGAAAAAGAACTAGAATGAAATAAAAATCAATCCTCTCACAATCAACTCACAAACTTCAGACTCTTGCCGTCACACAAGAGTACCAAAATCAAAACCACCCAATTTCGGACCTCAGTGGAGATTCTAAGCTGCAAATCAATTCGAGGAATGCTCACAAGTGCCGACGGACCACCCCCGACACGCTGGAAACAACCCGAACCCAAGAAAATGCCGAAAATGCTGGAAATTTGCTACCAGAGCTCTCTGAATCTGGATGGAAGTCGTGGATTGAAGATGGGCATCGGATGAAGCTCAATAACGCCGGCGGACCACCTCCAAGCGCCACTGATGGGAATCGGACCTCAGATTTGGAGGACCACCTCTAAATCTGAGGTGAAACAGAGATTTGCCGCAAGTAGATTTTTCGCCGGAGAGAACACTCATCGGTGCTCTAGATGATCGGGATGAGCTACTAAGAAGTCTTCCACCAAGGTAGAAGCTCAGGAGGATGATCGGAGAAGGAATGGTGGTCGGAATCCATTGGAAATCTCGCGGGACATGGCGCTGTGCGCGGAGGAGTCGACGAAGAAGCTGGGTACTGTAGCTTCTCATTTAAATCAGATCTGGATCTGGAATGGACGGTTGAGATGATTCCGGGCTAAATCAACGGTGAAAAGTCATCCAAAATCTAATCCGAAGGTACTGATGTTGATCTAGGGTCTGGATCTACCCACCCGTAGGTCGGATCGATCAGATCATCACTGGATGGCCCAGATCGGTCCAGTCTTCATTGAACGACCCTGATTAATTCGGCTTGATCAATGGCTAGATGAACTCAGATCTGGATCTTCATCAATGGCTTAGATCTGCTCCCCATTAGGTTGGATCGGCCAGATCTTCAACGGATGGTCCAGATCTATCCTATTCTTGATGAACGGCCCATAATGCTCCAAAGCTTGATCTTCTTATTTGAACTCCGATTCGAGCCCAATTTCGGTCCAAATAGATCCAAATTCAAGATCCTTTGATGCCTACAAAATAAGAATCAAATATTAGCATCAAATAATATAAAAATAAAGTAATTTGCAATTAAATCCAAAAATACACATAATGCATGAAATGTGATGTAACCATGATTTAAACCTATAAAATCAACATCAAACCATGCATATATGAATCAAAATAATGCAGTAAAATCATGGTTATCAAATCCCCCACACTTAGTCTTGAACGTCCCGTGCAAGTAAAGAAAACTCAAAATCATCTCCATAGAAAATTCCCTAGCAATACCTAAAAGATGGTAAGAAAAGAATTTAACTAAGGTCATCTAAAGATCATAAACAATCATGAATACAATCCAAACAATAATCAGTAGCTATGGTAGTTTCAATCCAATTGAAAAATAAAGCAAGTTGCATCTCACAAGGGATTTACCTATTCTAACTCTCACACTCAAACATGTATATAAGTGGAGCTCTCTCAATGCAACTCACAACATTTCACTACCATAAGCTTGCTTATTTTTTACTTCTCCACCACCATAGAACATAGCATACATGAATCAAAAGGATTTTATCAACAATAATTGAAATGGAAACAAGAAGAACAATTAAAGTGGATGAAATTGGCAAAAGAAAAGAATTCAATGAAGAAAAATGAGAAGATGAGAGTATTGGAGGAATATACTTGATGAGTTGACCTTTTTGATGTGATGAATACCATTTGTCGTTACCAATTCAAAAGATCAAGCTAACCTCCCTTTCAATTTGATGACTATCCAAAAATCTTGATACTCTATCTTCACACTTGATACACTCTTTTGATGCACCATTTTACAAAATTTTTTCACTGTATTTAAACTGTTTTTCCACTTCAATTTCAGCATTTGGAAACAAATCTCACAACACGTATCCAACACCCTCCCCCACACTTAAAATTTTGGCCGTCTCGGACAAAACAAAACATCAAGCTTTCCACTTCTTAACAACTCTAACCACTGTTTACAATCTTTATTCTGCAGATTCTGTTCCTTTTCTTCCTATACTACTGTGGTGTTTAGCATTTACAAGATCCTCACAATGCAGCAGAAAATCCTCCATTTTTGAACGATATAGCTCCTATTAGATCTCCAATAAAAATGATAATGTTTCAAAAACTTGGACAAAGAAATCAGCTTCACAGGAGTTCAAGAAGTTAGTTTCTGATCTGGTGAAGAAATTGTAAAATGATCTGGCACATAGCAGCCCCTTTGAATATAGGATCCAGCAATAAAAATAGAATTTAGAAATAGGATTCTGCAATTCTTGTACTCAAAACAAGTTCAAATTAGCTACTTCTTCTCTTCCTTCTTTTGTTCTATAAAATAATTTTGTAAGAGAAGTAACTGCCCAATACATGCCAATTAAACAATGCAATCATACAAATTTTAGTATGATGTAGAATAATAGGAGATGGAAGGAATGCAGCCATATACTCCTCATCCTGTCAATTCCTGAAACTTAATAATGCTGACTTCTGTACAGCTGACAGGGACAAATCTCAAAGAACTAAAGGCTAAAACTTGCACGGTTTAACTTAGAAGAGAGTTGGTAGTACATATACTGAAATTTGAAATTGATTTTTGCAAACAGAATATGTTACTGAACAATGAAAATTAAATCAGTAACTTCTACAGAAATTGCAAATGCTGCAGCATCTTAGTTTGCACACAAATTTCTGGATTAAGTTTCAGAATTTCCTGTAGTAGTCTTTATCACAGAAATTAGTTTCAATCAACACATCTCTAAAACCAGTAATTCAAATCCATATCTGCACTCACAATTTCAGAATCAGGAACTTCAGTTTCCATTAAGTCCCAGTATTTCAAAGTCAATACTAATTCTGCAAAGCTCCAGCTCTTGAGTTTCTGCATTTAATTCAATGTATCATTTCAAGTTAACTCAACAGCCTCCGCAACCAAGAGAAGAAGAGTTCAGTAGCTCAATCCTGATGAAATTGATGCATCCTTTGCAATTTTGATAACTGCAGGTTCCTAATAACTTTCTCTCTGTAAACGTCTCTTACTTCTTGATAATTTCTCCTATTTTTTCAGAGTTGACCACCTTTATAACTGATGCCCAGATTCAAGGGTTTAATTCAAGTTAATGTAGATTCCTGACTTTTGATTTCCTGATTTCAGAAAGTCCATATTCAGCCATTCAGGTTTGATGTAAACTGTAGAAACACCAAGCATTACATGGAGAAAAGATCAAACTTCATTCCGCATGCTGTCTCTATTTCTGTTCTTGCAGATCTGAATTTTTAGTTTCCAGAATTTGATTACAGAATCAGAATTCAAACTAAACATGTTTCCTGTCAAAAATCCAGAACAAAACATGTTGCAGATATGAGTAACAGCAGATTAAGAATCACTCAAAGCACTGCATTTCTGGAGTCTGAAATCCAATGCAAGCTCTCAAATTCAGAGATTCAGTTTAAGAATTTGTAAACCCAAAAGATTTTGCCTTGAACCTTGAAGAATTAAGCTTGGTAAAGGGTTTCATTTAACACTGGAATGATTGGAGCTTCAATTCAAAGCAATGCTGATGAGGACAACATCATCAGATTCAAGAAATAGCTGCTGCAACGAAAACCAGAATCACCTCTTGAAACTCATACCAAATGCTGACTTCAGGATTGCAGTTTCCAGCAGATCCAGGTGACTTCTTTTGTCTTAACATCCTCTTCTACAATTGACCGGCTGCAAAACTTAACCCCTTCTCTTGCAATAAAACAAAATTTCAGCTCTAATTTTAACTTCCTCCTATTGCAATAACAATCCAAAATCCAAGCTACAGATTTGGTTCAGTCTTCAATTTCTAACTTTTCTTCTCAGTTCTGAAATTCTCCAGTAATCGAATTCAGCAAGAATTCAAGGTTTTCAGCTTCCGAAAGTTCATGGGTTCAAACTTCAGTTGATACACCAGTTCAACAGAATTAAAATCTGTTGCTACTGATAACTTGAATTGGATTGAGTTTCAAAACCACAGACTTATTGTCTCAGGTTTCTGTCAATTGAGTTACTGAATTTCAGATTCAGTTCTTGAATTTGTAGAGGACTTTAAAGGCTGAAATACCATTTATTCTGCTTCATATAGGACTAAACTCGAGTTTCTTCCTTGTTTAGATGTTGCTTCTAGTCTTTTGATACACTTCTGGTACACAATTCAACAAGCTTTGAATCTGCTCTACAGTATCCATATATCCAGTATCCTCCAGAATTCAGATACATTTCGCAGCAGCCAGCAATTCAAGACTTTAAGTTAAGATTTTAATAGCAATGATCAGATGAACAAACCACCTCTAAAATCACTACATTTCAGTTTCAAAAATCTGTATTTCAGAACTTAGCCTTCAGTTCCAGAATTCAGACAGCATTGTTGTCATCAACAGCAACAATTAGAAATCCAGCAATTTGATCAGCAACAAATAAGTTCTGATTTTCAAACTCCAGCTGTACCATGTTAAAATAAAATTTTCTAGTTATTACTTGCACCAACATCTCAAGAACCATTGTACAGATATTGCACAAACTCCAGAAATCACAAACCATACAACAATTTTGGAACTTGAAGATCTACAATTCTGCAATTCCAAGCCCTGCTCTTGTTAACAACTTGGTTAATAGAAAGTTAGACTTAAAAGGAATGAAATAACTTGAGCTTCCTTCAGAATTTCGGTACAGAAGTATTCAGAATTGAATCTGAAATCTTAGTTCTGATTTCCAGACTCTACTTATGCATTTCTATTTAAAAACTCAGCTCCTCAATTTTGTTCACTTACAGCAGCTCGGTCACATAATTCAATCTTGTTTCTGACAATAAAATGGATTGAAAGGTAGCCACAACAACAAGGTTTTAATTTGCCTCTTCCACTAATTAGAGAATTTCCAGGAATGACAAACATGTAGTGAAAACAGAATTCAAACATCCATAGCAGTAAATGCATTTTGCTATTTCTTTGTGCTTGTACGGATGAAGAACAAACCAACCAACTCATAGCAATTTAAGTAATTGACCAAGCTACAGAAACACACAAGCATGTACGAGGAAAACAATAACTACAAAAATTGATTCTCCATCAACATTATCAACAGAATCTTAAACCATTTAGGGCCAAGAACAGACTATGCTTCTATACAAACTTGTAAGATTTCTGAAATTTGGCACACCATTGATACAAAATTCTACATTTCTGAATTTGCAACTTCCACACTAATTCAATCTGTTTCCCAATAACTACCAGTAACTTCTTTCTTTTGTCAAAGTAACTGAGGGCTTTTTATTGATCACTAAATTAACAAGGGTTAAACTCAAGTTGCTGCTGTCTAGAAATTGCTCATGGTCTCTGCACTAAACATAGTTCTGTTCAATTCTGTTCATAGCAGATTCTTCACCATCCTCACTTGTTCCACTCTTCTCATAAAAATTCTTTGCATTTTGATGAATAAACCATATGGTCGAATACTCAAACTAATGAAAAAGATAGTACTTTTCAATCCTTTTCTCAACAGTCCCAATAATCATTTACTTTTGGTCCATCTTCTGGATTTTTTTCTGAAGATTTAATCATCAATGGATTTGGAAACGGATAGTATATCAGTAAGAAGCAATGTGTTCCTCTTGGCCATTCACTAAACATGCTCTTGCAACTAATATTTGGCACAAAATAATTCAATTAAATGCATTTTCAGCAGCACTTCTCAGATTTCAATCAAACTGAAATGCAACATCAACTTGAACTCACAACTTCAGAATTTCCAAACCACTTGAAGTAAGAAAACTCATGAACCTTAAGCATATACAATTCTCCCTCACACCTAGATCCTTTGTCATCTAGTCAATCAAACTCATCAAGAATTCAACCAAAAACTCTCAATAAAAGATTGACAAGCAAAGTTATCAAGAGTTAGAATGCTATATGAAAATGTTCTTAGAAAATTGTGGGGAAAATGAATTAGACTTTGAAATAGACAAAAGAAAAGAGTTCAATGATAATTATCCTTCTTTTCCATGCATCCATATGCTATTGTGACTTTGAAAAGAAACCAAGCAAGTTCTAGAGTTCAATTGCTATGAGTGCATGTCACACAAGAGAAAATAATAGTGTTTAGGCTTAAAGTGGTCCTTTCTAGGTAATATTCATGCAAACAAGCTCAATCGATCAAAATAGAATCCACTACCATTTTAACCAATATCATGTAAGTAGAATATCCAATCTTGTCCAATGACCTAAAATTGATGATCAAATTTAAGGAACTTTTACCATCTTAAAAATATTACTAAACAATCCCATGGAGAATTTTATTCAAAATGAAAATGCTATGTACTAACAAAATGCAAAGTATGAAAGTAAAATGCAAAATACAAAGTATGAAACTAAAGAAACGTATAAAGAATTTATTAACAAGACATGAATTAAAATGCAAAAGAAATCTAAATTGGAACAAACTCCCCTTTCATTCCCGGTGGTTGAAGAAGGTTTAGAAGAAGAATCCATGCCGGAAATGGAGTATTTGTAGTTCCATTCAAATTCTTCTTATTAATTATTTTTCCTTTCACCATTCTTTCTGGAGGTCTAAGTCGGTTCAGTTTAAGCACCCACTCCGGAAGCTTATGTTCTCCTACAACATCAATAAAAGAAAACACCTCCCACACACATGTGGGGTAAAAAGAAAGTAGGAGAATATTAGTGTGAGTAAAATATATATCAAGAAATGATTCACATCTAATAAAATAAAAAATTGGTACCTCTATGAAATATTCTGAAAAATCACAAAAAATACTCACCTTGTCATCTTGAAAGGTACATGGAGTGGTGATTGTCACCTCTTCATCATCATGTGAATGCTCAAGTTCTGGTTCAAGTGATGGTTCAGGTGAATGTAGTGATTCTTGGGTGCTTGGCTCCATAGCACAAGTCCCTACACTTACATCTTCAATTCTTGGTGATTCTTGAGGTAATGCTTCCAGTAAGCATTCCCCTACACTTAAATTATCTACAAAATCAATACCTGCATCATTAATAACATTTAGAGCAACATCATTAGTAGAATCAGAAATTTTAACAACTACATCATTATCACAAATTAAACTAGAAAATTCTTGTGAAGAAATAGATGTAGTGTCAGGCCTAACAAGAGCTCCACAATCCATCTCCTCATTGGAGTTTTGTGTTTGCAACTGGTTGATGGATGATGCAATTTTATCTAACTGAATCTGTATGTTCTGTATCCTTGCAAATTGTTGCTCTTGATGCTCTCTCATTTGTTGCATAACTTCATTGCATTTCCACATTGATTCTTCAATTTGTTCTTGTGCATCCTCATACCTATTCCGCTGTTCCATAGGTAGGTAGGACTGATAATAATAACTCTGACTCCAATCTCTAAAATGCGGATAATATGGATCCATGGTAAAAAGAATTTCCTGTTCTTACACTGAAACACTAGCAAATAAAGTTAGAAGACTCAGGAATAAATACAATCAAACACATGGATATATAAGCATGAAAGCAATCAAACAACAAAAATTTTAAAGTTTTCCAAAATAAAGAACAATCCTAAAATTATTAAACATTGCATATTACAATTTCCCCGGCAACGACGCCAAAATTTGATATTATAAACTTTTGCAACTGTCACTTGCGCTAATATAAAATTAATAAATGTATTTTCCACTGAACCCCTTAATCAAATAATAATGCTGTAGTAACGAGCCCAGGATCGATCCCGAGGAACCAACGGTAGAATGTAATTTAGGATTGTCTTTTTATTCCTATTTTTGGGGTTTTAAACATATAAATGGAATTTGGGGAGTTTTGCAAATAAATGGGGGGTTTAAGCTTGAATCTAAATCTAACAAAAGTAAAGCATAGCGAATAAGAAATTAATCTAAAGCAATAGTGAAATCTACTTGTGTGCCAACAATCAAACCATAATGCATTGTCACCCTACATTATAATTTAATCATCACCACACTTAAACTACATATGAAATTACAAGACAGAAATAAATCTAATCTAAAGCATAATTTCAACCCTAATTTGAAACCTACAACTTATCAATTAAACAAGCTTCAAAGAAGACTTAAACTAAGCTTCAATTAAGTAAAGAAATGCTAAACTACTTGCTAAAACATAACAACCATTAAAATAAATCTGTTCTAAGTTGTTGAACAGTAAGAAAAAGAACTAGAATGAAATAAAAACCAATCCTCTCACAATCAACTCACAAACTTCATACTCTTGCCGTCACACAAGAGTACCAAAATCAAAACCACCCAATTTCGGACCTCAGTGGAGATTCTAAGCTGCAAATCAATTCGAGGAATGCTCACAAGTGCCGACGGACCATCCCCGACACGCTGGAAACAACCCGAACCCAAGAAAATGCTGAAAATGCTGGAAATCTACTACCGGAGCTCTCTGAATCTGGATGGAAGTCGTGGATTGAAGATGGGCATCGGATGAAGCTCAATAACGCCGGCGTACCACCTCCAAGCGTCACTGATGGGAATCGGACCTCAGATTTGGAGGACCACCTCCAAATCTGAGATGAAACAGAGATTTGCCGCAAGCAGATTTTCCGCCGGAGAGAACACTCGCTGGTGCTCCAGATGATCGGGATGAGCTGCTAAGAAGTCTTCCACCAAGGTAGAAGCTCGGGAGGATGATCGGAGAAGGAATGGTGGTCGGAATCCACTGGAAATCTCGTGGGACGCGGCGCTGTGCACGAAGGAGTCGACGAAGAAGCTGGGTACTGTAGCTTCTCATTTAAATAAGATCTGGATCTGGAATGGACGGTTGAGATGATTCTGGGCTAAATCAACGGTGAAAGTTCATCCAAAATCTGATCCGAAGGTACTGATGTTGATCTAGGGTCTGGATCTACCCTCCCGTAGGTCGGATCGATCAGATCATCACTGGATGGCCCAGATCGGCCCAGTCTTCATTGAACGACCCAGATTAATTCGGCTTGATCAATGGCTAGATGAACTCAGATCTGGATCAAAACTTCTGGATATTCATCAATGGCTTAGATCTGCTCCCCATTAGGTTGGATCGGCCAGATCTTCAACGGATGGTCCAGATCTGCCCTATTCTTGATGAACGACCCATAATACTCCAAAGCTTGATCTTCTTGTTTGAACTCCGATTCGAGCCCAATTTCGGTCCAAATAGATCCAAATTCAAGATCCTTTGATGCCTACAAAATAAGAATCAAATATTAGCATCAAATAATATAAAAATAAAGTAATTTGTAATTAAATCCAAAAATACACATAATGCATGAAATGTGATGTAACCATGATTTAAATCTATAAAATCAACATCAAACCATGCATATATGAATCAAAATAATGCAGTAAAATCATGGTTATCAAGGTTCCGCATGGTTTACCTCCCATTAGAGAAATTGAGTACCAAATTGACTTCATACCTGGTGCATCCATTCCGAATCGACCTGCCTATAGAAGCAATCCGGAGGAAGCAAAGGAACTTCGGAGGCAAGTTAATGAATTATTAGAAAAGGGGTATGTTCGAGAAAGCATGAGTCCTTGCGTCGTGCCTGTGTTACTAGTTCTCAAGAAGGACGGAACATGGAGGATGTGTGTGGATTGTCGAGCCATCAACAACATCACGGTAAAGTATCGCCATCCAATTCCTAGGATTGATGATATACTTGATGAATTGCATGGTTCTTGTGTGTTCACAAAAATTGATCTTAGGAGTGGATATCATTAGATTAGGATGAAGGAAAGTGATGAATGAAAAACTGGTTTTAAAACTAAGCATGACTTATATGAATGGTTAGTAATGCCTTTTAGCTTAACTAATGCTAGCACTTTTATGCGTTTGATGAACCATGTTTTGCGTGCTTTCTTCGGAAAATTTGTAGTTGTGTATTTTGATGATATTTTGATTTTTAGCAAAAGCTTAGAAGAGCATGTTACACATTTAAGGTTAGTTTTGAGTGTGCTAAAAGAAGAAAAGCATTTTGCTAACCTTGATAAATGCACCTTTTGTACGGAGAAAATCGTGTTTCTTGGTTTTGTTGTTAGTACTAAAGGTGTTGAGATGGATGAGGAAAAGGTGAAAGCAATCCAAGAGTGGCCAACACCGACAACAATTAGCCAAGTGAGGAGTTCCCATGGTTTGGCTAGCTTTTATCGACGTTTTGTTCGTGATTTTAGCAATATTGTAGCTCCTCTTACTAAAGTCATCAAGAAAAATGAGTCATTCAAGTGGGGAGAGGAGCAAGAGAGGACCTTCAACACTTTGATAGAAAAGCTAAGTTCTGCTCCTTTACTAATCCTACCAGATTTTTCTAAAACCTTTGAAATCGAATGTGATGCTTCTGGTGTTGGTATAGGTGCTGTGCTAATGCAGGAAATGAGACCCATTGCTTATTTCAGTGAGAAGTTGAGTGGAGCCACTCTCAACTATCCCACATATGACTAGGAAATGTATGCATTGGTGAGAGCATTGGAGACATGGCAACATTACCTATGGCCAAAAGAATTCGTGATTCACACAGATCATCAATCTCTAAAGCATTTGAAGAGCCAACATAAGTTGAACCGACACCATGCCAAATGGGTAGAATTCATTGAGACATTTCCTTATGTGATCAAATATAAGCAAGGAAAGGAGAATGTAGTTGCTGATGCACTATCTCGAAGGTATGCTTTACTGTCCACTTTAGATATGAAGTTACTTGCATTTGAATATATCAAGGATTTATATATTAACGATATTGATTTTTCTGATGTGTTCAAAGCATGCGATAAGGTTGCATTTGGTAAGTTCTATAGGCATGATGAGTTTTTATTTCATGAAAATAGATTGTGTGTGCCTATGTGTTCATTACGTGGATTATTCACTAGGGAAGCCCATAGTGGTGGATTGATGGGTCATTTTGGCGTTACTAAGACTTTAGGGGTTTTACAGGATCATTTCTTTTGGCCTCATATGAAACGTGACGTGGAAAGAATTTGTGAGAAGTGCATCACCTGCAAACAAGCAAAATCTAAATTGAAACCCCATGGCTTGTATACTCCTTTGCCTATGCCTAGTGAACTTTGGATTGATATTTCAATGAACTTTGTTTTGAGATTACCCCGGACCAAGAGGGGGAGAGATTCGATTTTTGTTGTTGTAGACAGATTCTCTAAAATGGCGCATTTCATTCCATGTCATAAAACCGATGATGCATCACATATAGCTAAATTATTCTTTAAAGAGGTTATTAGGTTGCATGACATGCCTAGGACCATTGTCTCTGATAGGGATGCAAAATTTTTGAGTTATTTTTGGAAGACTTTGTGGGGGAAATTAGGAACTAAATTGTTGTTCTCTACTACTTGTCACCCCCAAACTGATGGGCAAACTGAAGTGGTCAATCGAACCTTGTCCTTTTTACTTCGTGCGGTCATTAACAAGAATTTGAGAATATGGGAAGATTGTCTACCTTATGTTGAATTTGCTTACAATAGGAGCATACATTATGCGACTAAATTTTCTCCATTTGAAATTGTTTATGGTTTCAATCCCTTGTCACCATTAGATTTGATTCCTTTAGCTGTAAGTGAGCATATAAACTTAGATGGTAAGCAGAAGGCCGAATTCGTAAAGAAGATTCATGAACAAGCATGACTAAATATTGAGAAAAGAACTCAGCAATACATACAACAAGATAACAAGGGGTGCAAGAAGATTGTCTTTGAACCAGGAGAATAGATTTGGTTGCACCTCCGAAAGGAGCGATTTCCAGATAAACGTCGTTCTAAACTTCTACCTCGAGGGGATGGCCCATTTCAAAGTATTAGAGCGCATCAAGGGTTGCTGACATTCTACTTTTAATGTTGCTGACTTATCCCCATTCGATGCAGGTGATGATTTAAGGACAAATCCTTTTCAAGAAGAGGAGAATGATGTATGCCCAAGGGTTGAAGATAGGAGAGATCAGTTATCACTTCCGAAAGGCCCAATTACAAGACTGTGGGCAAAGCGTTTCAAGGAAGCACTAAATGGGCTAATCAAAAAATATTGGGAGGACTATGAGCAAGGAGAGACCAAGATAATGGCAACTGCTAGTCGTGGCCTAATCCACGTAATCGGGGATAACCATCCATGACTGACCGCGCTTAACGGAAGAACGCTAATAAGCATGCGAAGCATGGGAACTCGTTCATGCATGAAGACTTAAGTATTTTAGATTGTTTAATGAAACATGCGACTTGGGACTCTAATTGTGCATGCATTTTATTTTGGGTTTCTAGATAGCTTGCATGAGGTATGCAACATTGGGACTCTAATTGTGCATGTGCTTATCTTGTATTTTTCCTTGTTCACTCCCATTAAATAAGGGAGGGACATCTTAGTATGAAGGAACTTAGTTTTGGTGAGATTGTGTGCTCTCTTAGTTCTTGAAAGAACTTGCTGAACTTATCGAGTCTACTCTCGTGACGTTCAACCCATCGAAATTTATCACCCCTAGGTGTGGTGTTTCTTTCCTTCGTAGGCTTGGTTCGTGCCAATTCTTGGTTACGGGTCAAGGCTCACACTCTTGTCATTTAGTTCTTGGGGTTCTATCCACCTTTGTTTCGGGTTCCATCACATTTATTGGTGGGGTTCGTATCATAGTTTTATTCTATAATTAACAACACACCATATAGATAATATCATTTCTCAACTTATTGGGCCTATTGATTTATCGAACTAAATCACACCCTTCGATAAATTAAAGAAATAAATATTAAATATACGTTTTTGTTATTATATCATGATTAAGAGTATGCACTTCCTAAATAACAGAGGTTTTGTTTTTTATATAGTCAGTATAAAAAGAAACTACCTCAAATAGTTCTTCTCAATACACTCATAGTGTACTAGTGTAATATTATAATCAAGATAAACTATTACCAAATTACACTACAACCACTCCAATGGTTTTTCCTATTCCATCTTAGTCGTGAGCTACTATTTATAATTTATAAGGATATGATAACATGATTTTCTGTGTGTCTCCTCAAACCATGTTATCTACAATATAAATTAAATGGATAACTACATTTAGCATAGACCAATGTGATTCTTATAAATGTTTATACAAAAAACTAGACTTTTAGTATACATTCCAACGCTATAGACCTCTCCTATCTTTCTCGACCATGACTTCTACTTCATTCGATAGGCCAACCTATGATAACTCATATCACCTGCAAATTCTTATGATTACTTGAATGTTTTATAATTACTAAAAGTTTCATAATTTGCTACACTTATCTGTATTTTTTTTTATAAATACCAAAGGAGGAGGGTAAGGGTTAAATATAAGAAAAAGATAAAGACAACTAAATCTTGAAAATCTTAACCCTAAAATGATCAAGAGAATAAAATAGTAATTGATCTTACGTAAGTTTTTTCTCTTGAATCAATTGTTATTACTTTTTTACATATCTTTTCCTAACTTTAATCTAGGTTATCATTACATCAAAAAGAGGAAAATTATCGGTTCAATTTGTACTAACGGTCTAAGTCAGATTATGATGAATAATAAGTGAGTTAAGTTAGATGTTAGGATGATTTAACCTTGTTACCGAGTGTATAGGGTTGACTAACTTGATGGGTCAAGAGGACCTGACACGAGGTAGGGAGTCAAGTCAGCATGTGTAATTCTCGAGTGGCAAAGTCCGGATATGTGAGTCCGACAGAAGATTGGGATGTTCGATTTGCAATGGGAGGAAGTCCAGATATGTGATTCCAACAGGAAGACTTGACACACGGTAAGTGAAGGTTCACTAGAAGAGAGTGACTAAGTGAGGATCTGTCCCGATCGAGTGAACAATAGGAGTCGATCTAATTTAGGTCCATTTCAAAAACCTAAATTGAGACTCTAACTATATCTTGGTATGGAGGACAGGGTCTAAGTCATAAATCAATCTTATTATTATTATTATGACTTTGTTTTATAGGTTAGATATTGTCGTGTTGGACTAACCTAACTTAGGGCGAATGGAATGTACCTTCGGTGCTATGGAAGGTGTCTTTGTAAGGTAATAGGTTGCTAAACACGCAAACACGCAACGGAAAAACCTGTTACCCCAGAAGATCCATGCGAAGGGAAAAGAAAACTTTATACTAAGTTAGATCTTTGTTGTGTGCTCACGGACTCCAGACAGCTCGGATCTCAGCACAAACACACGCTCGTGCCTCTATGGTATCCACACAAACAAGGGTTCGTTTGTCTCACAAACTCACTAGATGGAGATGAAACCACCTAAGGTTGTGCTAGCAACCTTGAGAAGGTTTCAGCCAAGAGGAGAGGAGAGGAAGAAGCCAATGAAGAAGTGCTCAAAATGAAGAGAAAATTGCTTAAGTATTTTCATCCAATGAAAACACTTAATTAGCATTAATGGCCTTAATGAGTATTTACACTCCATTAAGGATTACACTTGTAACTCCTCATTTCAAATGAGTGTAACTCATTTCAAATCAATTTCAAAAATTGAATGAAATAAATTATTAAATTTCAAAATTTAATAACTATCTCCATTAATCCTCACTTGAGTCTAACTCAAGTCTCCTCACTTTAGTCTAACTCAAGTCTAATTCAATCGAATCTTACTCAATTAATCCTCATGCAATTCACATTCAATGACTGACTAATTCATTAATTCAAATTGACTCCTTGAGTCTAATTTGAATCGGACTTAATCTAACAATTAGATCCAATTGAGTCCAACTCAATATGTCCAATTCGGATTAGACTTAATCCAATGATTCATCATATAAATCCATCTCTAAATCTACTTGTTCTTTGTGTGTGACCCAATAGGTTCTCGTAACGTTGGCAATGTACCTAAATCAATATTTAGATACATAAGCAATGAGTGGCATCTAGCAAGGCATCATTGCTACCCAAGTGACGAGAAGGTCAAGATCCGACCTAACCTGTCCGTGGCTATTATCTTGTATGACTTTGTCCCTCTATCCTTGATATCTAGGTTGATCAATGATGCATAGATTGTGTCATCCTCTTATCAACTTTTGTGTTTCTTGATCTCTAAGTAAACACATTCAATCAAATAAGCTCAATATCTCATATTGACTCATTTGAGCATGACCATGCTTTTCTTGTGTCTTACTAATCAAGAGACCCACTGATATCGCTTCCGTCATATGAAAGGGATAGATCCTATCTACATCACTCACATCCCTCCGCATAATTCATTGCATACCCAGTGATCGACTTTATTGTCCACCTTGTTATAGGTGAGGTTTGCCGATACCAAAGTACAAAACTCCTTATGTAAGGAACCGTAATGACTTCAGGTCAAAGGACTATTCATACCAATAGTCACATGAGAATGTTTATGACACTCATATAACGATCCATGAAACATTCTTATGGCGGGTCATTCAGTATATATTCTCTAATATATACCCATGTGTCAACCTGATATCTCATATCCATGACTTGTGAGATCAAGTCATTCGTTGACCTACATGCTAGTCTCAACACATTAATATTGTCCTTGTATATTAATGTTTGATTAGGAATAGTTAAGAGTAGTATTTTGTACAATATCTCACTATCAATTCAACCAATTGATATATTGTAGATAAGAACCTACTACCCAAGGACATTATTATACTTATTCAATTGGCACTGAACTGAAATAAATATAATAACCAACTTTGCCTTTTATTAATAATGATATATGATACAATAATGTGCCCTTTACAATCATCTCATAATTGGTACTAGGACTAATACTAACAATCTCCCACTAGCACTAGTGCCAATCACTAAAATATCGAATACCCATGGACCTAGTGTGACCATCATGCTTTCTCTGTGCCAAAGCCTTGGTCAAAGGATCTGCAATGTTAGCATCGGTTGGTACTCTGCATATCTTCACATCTCCTCTATCGATGATCTCTCGAATGTGATGGAATCGTCGTAGTATGTGTTTGGATCTCTGATGAGAATGAGGTTCCTTAGCCTGTGCAATAGCCCCATTGTTATCACAATAGAGGTCTATTGGACTCACTATACTAGGAACAACATCAAGCTCTGTAATGAACTTCATGATGCAAACAACCTCCTTTGCTGCAGCTGAAGCAGCAATATACTCGACTTTTGTTGTAGAATCAACGACTGTGTCCTGCTTCGAACTCTTCCAGCTCACAGCACCACCATTTAAGCCCTGTCTGCGATCTATAATCATCCTTATCTGTTTGGAAGCTAGCATCAGTATAACTCTTTACAACAAGCTCTTCATCGCCTCCAAGATCAAGAAATAATCTTGAGTCCTTCTCAAGTACTTAAGAATATTCTTGACTGTTGTCCAGTGACCTTCACCTGGATCTGACTTTATTTGCTCGCTCATGCTTAACGCATACGAGACATCTGGGTGAGTACACAGCATGGCGTACATGATATACCCTATAGCAGATGCATAAGGAATCTGATCCATGCGATCCCTTTCTACTTTAGAAGAGGGATATTGAATCTTCGAAAGACTTACACCATGTGACATAGGCAAGAATCACTTCTTGGAATTCTCCATGGCAAAACGTTTAAGCACCTTGTCAATGTATGTACTCTGGCTTAGGCCAAGCAATCTTTTAGATCTATCTCTATATATCTTAAGGCCTAAAATATAGGCTGCTTCACCTAAGTCTTTCATTGAAAACAATTCCCAAGTCAAGTCTTCACTAACTGAAGAGTAGGGATATCATTTCCAATGAGTAGTATGTCATCTACATACAATATGAGAAAAATGACTATGCTCCCACTAACCTTCTTGTAGACACAAAGTTCATCTTCATTCTTAATGAAATCAAACCTTTTGATTGCATCATCGAATCAAATATTCCAGCTTCTAGAAGCTTGCTTTAATCCATAAATGGATCTTTGCAACTTACAAACCTTTCCAGCATGCTTTGGATCTACAAAACCCTCAGGTTGTGTCATGTACACATCCTCGAGTAGATTTCCATTAAGAAATATGATTTTGACATCCATCTGCCAGATTTCATAATCATAGTAAGCTGCAATAGCAAGTAAAATCCGAATGGACTTAAGCATCGCAACTGGTGAAAAAGTTTCATCATAGTCTATACCATAAATTTGCTTGAAACCTTTAGCTACCAATCTACCTTTATAGGTATGCATATGTCCATCCGTGTCAGTCTTCACTTTGAAGACCCACTTACACCCAATGGGTTTGATCCCTTCAGGTGGATCAACCAAAGTCCATACTTGGTTAGTGTACATGGATTTCATTTCGGATCTTATGGCCTCTAGCCATTTCTCAGAATATGGGCCCTATACAGCTTCCTGATAAGATGTAGGCTCATCAAGACCAATAAGCTCTACATCACTGTGGTCAGATAAGAGAAATGAATATCTCTCAGGTTTATGACGGGTCCTATCAGATCTGCGTAGAGCGTGTGCTACTTGAACAGGTTGTTGCTCTACAACTTCTTGTGGTACCTATTCAATTTCCATCAAGGTATCGGTGCTAGTTTGTGTATCTTGAATTTCTTCAAGATCGACTTCACTCCCATTAGTCTTTCTAGAAATAAATTCTCTTTCTAGAAAAACACCAGTTCTGGCAACAAACACTTTGCCTTCTGTGGGATTATAGAAGTAATATCCCTTTGTTTCCTTGGGATATCCTACAAAATAGCACTTGTCTGATTTGGATCCAAGTTTATCTGAGAATTGTCGTCGAACGTAAGCCTCACAACCCTAAATCTTCATAAAAGACATCTTGGGACTCTTCCCAGTCCATATCGTATATGGTGTCTTTATGACGACCTTAGATTGAACTCGGCTAAGTGTGAAAGCGGTCGTGTCTGGAGCATGTCCCCAGAAGGAAATAGGAAGATTTGTATGACTCATCATCAATCGTACCATATCTAATAAGGTGTGATTTCTTCTTTCTGATACACCATTCCATTGTGGTGTTCCAGGTGGAGTGAGCTGAGATATGGTCCCACACTTAATGAGATGGTCATGAAACTCTTGGCTAAGGTATTCCCCACCTCGATCTGATCGAAGTATTTTAATACTCTTACCAAGTTGATTTTGTACTTCATTTTTGAATTCTTTGAACTTTTCAAAGGATTCTGACTTGTGTCTCATCAGATACACATAGCCATTGTTAGGACCTTCGGATGGCTAGAGAGGGGGGTGTGAATAGCCTCCTCTAAAACTTAAACAATCTTCTCACAAAAGTTTGTTAGCACAGTGGAAATATGCAAAAGAAAAACTAATACAAGGAAAAGAAACAACCCACAACCAACACAAGTATGTACGAGGTTCGGGGATAACTTGCCCCTACTCCTTGGCGTGTCCATAAGGTGGACGATCCCTTGATCTTTCGGTAGATCACACCCCGGATAGATTCCGGCTAAGAATTTCTCCTTCTCGGTGGAGTAACCTCTCCACAAAGTCTCAGAAAATATTTAAATGAAGCACAAGACTCACAGGGAATAGTTGCTAAAGGGAATGAAAAATAAGCTTACAGCCACGATGAAAGCAGAGCGCAACCAGAAGAAGTTCCTTAGTTAAGAGCTCAAAAAACACACAGCACTCTTGCTTGATCGACCGAGAGTTTTCCTTTTTCCTTTTTTTTTTGGTTGTTCTTCCGAACATCTCATTCTCCTTCTTCTTATGCCTCTGCCTTTTCCATTGCGTTTGCTTGTATCGAATCACTGCAACCTGCACCGAATCGCTGCT
The DNA here is from genome assembly GCF_018446385.1 of Zingiber officinale. NCBI lineage: Eukaryota > Viridiplantae > Streptophyta > Magnoliopsida > Zingiberales > Zingiberaceae > Zingiber > Zingiber officinale. Next base: position 70,009,688 of record NC_056002.1, read on the forward strand.
GCCAACTCAGGCGTCGCCAATCACTTTTCCTCCTCATCTGGTTCTCTGAACTCACACCAATACCATTCATGGTCTTCACTGGTGTCTCTGAGCTCGAACCAATAGCCAGGAGTCAAGCTGATTGCAACCAGAACACAGCCAGATCGCCAGTAACCGTTGATGCTCCAATTGCACCATTTGCAGCCAAACACAGTAGAAAAACCACTTTGTCTTATTCCTCTGATAGACCTTAATTGAACTTAAGCACTGGCATGATACCTTCAACCTGCAATGTAAAAAGCTCACACCAGATGGTTAAATCAGACGAATCAAAAGTTGCAGAGAAACAGACAGTGTTGTGGATCGGTCAGCAGACCAATCCATAGCCCTCTGGACCGATCAGGACATATCCTGATCGGTCTGGGAGGCTTCTGATCGGTCTGTGGACCGATCAGCCTATAGGTGGATCGGTCCACAGACCGATCGCCTATTGTCCTCTGAATCCCATCGCTTCCTGATCGGTCTACAGACCGATCAAATAACTTACAGTGAACTACTGTTTGGTTACTGATCGGTCACCAGACCGATCAGATAACCCACAAAAAGCTATTGTTTGGTTACTGATCGGTCACCAGACCGATCAGATAACCACAGTATCACTGGATCGGTCAACAGACCGATCAGATATCCATAGTATCACTGGATCACCATAGTATCACTGGATCACCAGACCGATCAGATAACCCACAAAAAGCTATTGTTTGGTTACTGATCGGTCACCAGACCGATCAGATAACCACAGTATCACTGGATCGGTCAACAGACCGATCAGATATCCATAGTATCACTGGATCGGTCCACAGACCGATTCAATGCCTATGTAAGGTAGGTTTGGCGCTTCCCAGCCCTAAACCCTAAAGCCTTTCTAGTCTAGAGAATGAGCTACCGAGCCCTCTCTGACCTAGTCCGGAGAACGAGCTACCAAGCCCTCTCCGACTTCGTCCGGTCCAGAGAACGAGCTACCGAGCCCTCTCTGACCTAGTCTGGAGAACAAGCTACCGAGCCTTCTCCGACTTCGTCTGGTCCAGAGAACGAGCTACCGAGCCCTCTCTTACCTAGTCCGGAAAACGAGCTACCGAGCCCTCTTCGACTTCATCCGGTCCAGAGAACGAGCTACCGAGCCCTCTCTGACCTAGTCCGGAGAATGAGCTACCGAGCCCTCTCCGACTTCGTCCGGTCCAGAGAACGAGCTACCGAGCCCTCTCTAACCTAGTCTGGAGAACGAGCTACCGATCTCTCTCCGACTTCGTTCGGTCCAGAGAACGAGCTACCGAGCCCTCTCTGACCTCGCGTGCCAAGTTTCCATACTTAGACTTTTCCCTTCCACCTGATCAACATTGATCAGTAATCAATCTGAGTTTAATTAATATCTGTTACAAACTTAAATCAGTGTCAACATCAAAACAGCAGCCAGGTCAGACCGTATCAACAATCTCCCCCTTTTTGTTGTTTGACAACACGATTTAAATTTAGATCAAAAATTCTCATATTTCCTTAATTTTAGGGGAATCAAGATCCTCCCCCTAAGACAAATACAACACTAAGGAAGTCAATAATCCTCAAGGTTATCCTCTCCCCTAAAATTAAAACTTCATTCATCTCTAAACTTAGTCATCTTCTCCCCCTTTGTCAAACACCGAAAAGGTGCGAATTAGGTAATAATACTCAAAGGACTCCCCCTTAACCCATACTGTCTCTTTCTTAATCCACACAGAATCCCCTCTAAGTGTAATATCGGATAGTAAATAAGTGACAATCAAGATATGACATATGAAAAGCATATAAATAGTCAATAAGAACTGGAAAAAAATAAATCGAAGCAAGTAATAGAAAAACGAGTAGCATAAACAACTAATATCCATGTCAGACACAGTATCTATCAAACAGTATCTGAAACATAGGCAGTCAAAATGACCAACATAAAACAAAGTGTATCAATCAACATCCTCAATATGAGGAGCATCATCATCATCTGCTGGAGGAATGAATCCCTGAGGCGGCATGCTCGAGGGTGGATAGCCCGAGTAATACTGTGGAGGTGGGTAGCTGGCCATCCATCCCAGAAGCAATTGCTGCGTCGCTAACTGCTGACTGTGTAGATCCTCGTAACGCTGGTCAATCCGAACGCACAACCCATGGAGCTCAGCAGCCAGTAGCTCATCGTGCTGATCAATGCGGCTCTCGAGCTCAGCAATCTGCCAGCGTAGATCAGGATCTGCCTCTTCATACTCAGCAGCAGCAGGAGGAGGAGCAGCAACGGGCGCAGCATCAACCTGTCGCGGAGGTGCCCGTGGTAACTCACCCAGTGCTCTCCCGTCCTTCCAACGAACCGCCCCATTCTGTCCTATGATGCCAGACTTGGAAAATGCACGTTTTCCAAGTCTGCAGTCCTGCCTCACCATCTTGACTATCCTCCCCTTGGAGACATCAATCTGTAGGGTCTCGAGCCAATCCGTAATTATATGCCCATAAGGCATATAAACTGTGAAGCTGTTAGGCTCACTATAGGAGATGATAGAAGAGTAAATACTCGACATGATGTCAAAATCGAGACGCCGACGTAATCCATAAAGCATCAGGCAGTGATATGGTCGGATCTCTGACAAGGGTTTAGATGTGATTGGCAGAAGACAATTCGTGACAATCTTAAAGAGAATGTAATCTGGGGCAGATAGTCTTAGGGCTGCAAAGGTAGGAAAATCAACATCTAACTCATCTAGTCCACCTGGTCTAGGATGTCCGAAGAAATACTCATAAATGGAGTCAGATGAGACATCAAAGGGAGAAGGTAAGGGGTCTGGTAAATCAGGATATATAGAAAAGACATTTCCTGAACACCTCCGGCAAGCTAGATAATCAAAGAAAGCTGAGAAACTGAAATCAATAGTTTGCTTAGCAACTCTAGTTTTATAACTAACATCATTAGTTTGATGAAGATTATTATAAAACTCAAATACTAAGTCATAATTGATGTCCCGTTCCAAATAGACTAGAGAATCAAGTTTGTAATAGGCAATTATGTCCGACACAGATGGACAAAATTCATTCATGAATTTTCGATCCATAGACCTACAAGGAAGCAGTTTGAAAGTCCTCTGTTGAAAAGCGAGTTCAAAATGGTGGTTTGGAAATCTCTCAGAGACAGATGGTTGAGGTCGGGAGGGAGCCTTAGATTTAGACTTCTCAGACGACTTAGAGGTTCCTTCACCCACTTGTTTCTTCCTAAGGTTTAACAATGTGACACAATGGGGCAAATATGTGAGCACCGGAGCCACCAACAACCGATAATCAAAACAAAATACACAGATACGGTGAGAAATGAAACTGAAATGCCAAGGTGAGTAGCGCTAGGGGAGTATGGAGTTACCTTGGTTCCATTGACGTATCTTTCAGCTAGGACTTTGGCTAGGGCTTCGACGTGCAAAGAGAGGAAAAGAGTTGAGGTGTAGGAGGGTGTCGGCTAGGGCTTCAGCGTGAAATGAGAAGAGAAGGGATCGGGAAGAATTAAGAGAGATGGGTGTCCAAGTGTTGAAATGATCGGACGGCTATCCGATCAGGAGATATCAGGAACCTCCTGATCGGTCTGTAGACCGATCAGAAGACGATCAGTAACCCCTGCGTACCAAACTAACCTGATCGGTCCCTGGACCGATCAGGGAACCTCCTGATCGGTCTGTAGACCGATCTTGATCGGTTTGTAGACCGATCCTGATCGGTCCTTGGACCTATCAGATATCAGACCGATCCACCCTCTCCTGATCGGGCTGTAGACCGATCAGTCTCTGACACTGGAGTCTCTCCAGTAATTTCAGTAACTGAAATTCGTAGAAGTGTTCGATAATTCAGAACTCAAGAAGTCCAGAAACTTCCAAATTCAGTACCTAGAATCTGAAGAATCTACAAGCATAACTATTTCCTAAAGATGAACTCTTATGGTCTGAAATTGTCTATAGCCCGAAAGTTTCAGACGTTTAAAAAAACACAGACAACTCAAGGCTTCAAACACTGAAATTTCTGACCTTGTTATGTTCAGTTTCAAGTTTGTCAAAATATATCCAAATTGCTATCATTATTTCAACGACTTGTCCTAGTTTCAATCAAAAACATGAAAGGTATCGATCAAAGGTATCAAATAGTCCATCAACCAAAGTTACATAATTTCTAGGTAAAGGTCCAACCAAGTTTCCTTGGTTGGAATATATGAGTAAGATCTAGGAACCAAATGCACATGAATTATGTAATGATCTTCCCCATACTCAATTTATGTCTCTTCAACTTAATTATTCAAGGGATGCATGATACATTTTGAATAATTTGGCTGATCCTAGCATCTCACCCCATTTCTAGCAAACAAAAATAATTTGTTAAACCTTATAGTTTGTGTGAGATGTCCCCAAGTTGCCCAAATTAATTTTCCAATTTCTCTTGTTGTTTTAATTGTCCTTATTGATCATGATGAGGTCCTAATGGCCTATTGAGTCAAACACATTCCCAATTCTCTCCTTAAATGACTAAATTCATTTTCCGGAAGGGGTTTGGTGAAAATATCGGCTAGGTTTGATTTTGACTCAACATATGTGAGCGCAATGTCTCCCCTAGCTACGTGATCTCTAATGAAGTGATGACGCACTTCAATGTGTTTGGTCCTTGAATGATGGACTGGATTTTTCGTTAGGTTTATTGTGCTGATGTTGTCACACAACACTTGCACTCCCTTATACGAAAGCCCATAATCTTCTAGGGTGTGGATCATCCACAACAATTGTGATACATTCTCTCCCATGGCAATGTATTCAGCCTTGGTCGTGGAGAGGGCAACGCAATGTTGCTTCCGACTTGACCAACTAACCAATGATGAACCTAAAAATTGGCAACCCCCACTAGTGTTTTTCCGATCCAATTTGCACCCAGCATAATCGGAGTCGGTATAACCTATCAAGTCAAAAGACTCCGTACGAGGATACCATAGACCTACTCTAATTGTGCCCTTAAGGTATCTCAGGATTCTCTTAACTGCAATTAAATGAGATTCCTTGGCACAGACTTGATATCTAGCACACATGCCCACAGCAAAAAGTATGTCCGGTCGACTAGCTGTGAGATATAGAAGACTACCGATCATGCTTCTATATTGCGTTAGATCAACTGGTTTTCCATTCTCATCATTGTCAAGGCGAGTGTTTGTCGCCATTGGAGTGGATACTTCCTTAGAGTCACTCATTTTGAATTTCTTGAGCATCTCTTGAGTGTACTTCGTCTGATGGACATAAATGTCATCTCGAGTTTGTTTGATTTTAAGTCCAAGGAAGAATGTCAATTCTCCCACCAGACTCATCTCAAACTCACTTTCCATGTAAGTGATAAATTTATTCAAATAGCCCTTGTTATTTGAGCCACAAATTATGTCATCGACATACACCTGGGCTACAAATATGTCTTCACAATCTCTACACAGAAATAGTGTTGGATCTATTTGACCTCTTACAAAGCCCTTTTCTAGTAAGTAAGTTGATAACCTTTCGTACCAAGCTCGAGGTGCTTGTTTAAGCCCATAAAGAGCTTTCTTGATCTTGTACACGTGGCTTGGAGCTTCGGTATTCACAAACCCCGGTGGTTGTTCAACATAGACCTCTTCTTTAATGAAACCGTTTAAGAAGGCCGATTTAACGTCCATTTGATAGAGCTTGAAACCTCTATGTGCAGCAAAAGCTAGCATCAAATGAATGGACTCTAATCGGGCCACGGGAGCATAAGTCTCATCATAATCGAGACCTTCGACTTGACTATAGCCCTTGGCTACAAGTCTTGCCTTGTTTCTTACGACTTCTCCCTTTTGGTTTAACTTATTTTTGAAGACCCATTTGGTTCCAATAATGGTGGTCTTCTTAGGTCTAGGAACTAAGTCCCACACCTGGCTCCTTTCAAATTGACCTAACTCATCTTGCATAGCTATGACCCAGTCAGGATCGTGCAATGACTCATCAACTAATTTTGGTTCGATTTCTGAGATCAAGGCGACCTCATTAGACTCATTTCTAAAGAATGATCTAGTCCTAACCCCTTGTTGGATGTCTCCCACAATCTGGTCTTGGGGATGACTAGAGGCTATCCTTGATTGCCTTGGTGTTGGCGGTGTCTCATTAGTGGTCTCACTGGACACAGGCAAAGACTCAGTATCAGGCAAAGGATCAGACTGAGCCCTCTCTTTCCTTTGCTCATCATCATCGGAGTCAATTTCGACCCTTTCTATGTTTTGATCATTTAAACTTAGATTTCTAAGTTCAAATTGAATTTCTTCTACATCCCTTGATTGATCATTTGATTTAGGAATTTCTTCAAATGCTACATCCGAGGACTCTTCAATCAATTTAGTCCTATTGTTGTAGACTCGATAGGCTTTGCTGATGAGAGAGTACCCGACCAGTATTCCTTCATCAGCCTTAGCCGTGAACTTTCCAAGATGATCCTTGGTGTTCAAGATAAACACCTTACAACCAAACACCCTAAGATGTTTAATTGTAGGGGGTTTTCCAAACCAAAGTTCATGGGGGAGTCTTTCCTAAAAACCTATGTATCAAGACTCGGTTTTGCACATAGCAAGCTGTATTTATAGCTTCAGCCCATAAGTAGCTCGGTAGTGAGTACTCATTGAGCATGCTTCGTGCAGCTTCTTGCAAGACTCGATTCTTTCTCTCCACAACCCCATTTTGCTGTGGGGTCCTTGGAGTAGAGAACTCATGCATATATCCTTTTTCTTGACAAAATTCTAAAAATCTATGATTTTGAAATTCTCCACCATGATCACTTCTAATTGTTTTAATTGTTGTTGATTTTTCATTTTCAGTTCTTCTACAAAAGGAAACAAAAATATCTATGGTTTGATCCTTATTTTTCAAAAAGAAAGTCCATGTATATCTAGTAAAGTCATCAATGATCACTAAGCAATATCTACTTCCATTCAATGAAATGACATTACTACAATCAAATAAGTCCATATGCAATAAATCTAAAGCAATAGAGGTACTTACAGCGCTTTTACCTTTATGAGACGCTTTTGTTTGCTTACCCTTTTGACATGCATCACATAATTTTGTCTTTTGGTACTTGATGCTTGGTAGGCCTCGCACTAATCCTTTGTTGGCTAGCTTTCGAATATTCTTCATGTTCACATGGGCCAACCTCCTATACCAAAGCCATGATTCTTCTTCTTTTGACATGAAACACTTAGCAGAGGCATTAGTAGCACTTTTAAAAGATACTTGATAAATGTTATCTACCCTTGTGCCTACTAGTACCGTGTCAAGTGTGTCAATGTGTTTGACCAGACATTGATTTGAATGAAACTCAATTGTGTAACCCGTATCACACAATTGGCTGACACTTAGGAGATTAAAGGTCATCCCCTTGACTAGAAGGACATTTTTAATTTCGAGACATTCGGATATATGAATATCTCCAACTCCTATAACCTTAAGGCTACCATTATTGCCAAAAGACACATTACCTCTATTTTTGTTTTGAAGGACAGTGAAGAGTGACTTGTCCCCGGTCATGTGCTTGGAGCATCCACTATCAGCAAACCAAGTTGATAGATGCCCCCCCTTGACAAATGCCTACAAGACACGAAAGATAGACATTTTAGGTACCCAAATCTTGGGACCTAATGCATCTACAATGAAAGACCTAGGAACCCATGCCTTGGTCACACCCTTCCTAGTCTCATGAACCCTAGAAGCATGTGATCTATGAAATTGGGTTCTAGACACTAGTGAAATGAAACTAGACTCCTTAGGTTGATATCCTAACCCAGCCTTGTTGTAGACCGCCCTTTGGGCATTTAAAATCATATCTAAGGTCTTAGAGCTAGTTGAGAATTTTTCAAGCATTTTCTTGAGTTTCTCAACTTCACCCTTTAAGGCTTTGTTTTCATCCTCAAGGAGCTCTTGATGTAGGTCATCAACCTCATCTTCCCTAAGAGCCTTCAAGTGCTCTACTTCATCTTTTAATGATTTAATTTCAGTTTTTGATTTCTTAAGCAAAGTAGATAAATGTGCAATAGTTTTATAACATTTCTCTAAATGCGGAGAGGTTACCTCTTCATCATCCGAAGATGATGAAGCCGCGGTTGAGGTGTCACTTGTGTCACCATCACTCCCTAAATCCGGTTCCTCCCTTGCCATGAACGCTACTTGACGTGTGCTTTTCTCCTTCTTCTCTTCCTCCGATGAGCTTGAGGAGGATTCATCCCAAGTAGCCTTGAGAGCTTTCTTCTTCTTGGCCCTTTCCTCCTTCTTGAGTTTTGGACACTCGCTCCGATAGTGTCCTTTCTTGCTATACTCATAACAAGTAACATTAGTTTTATCAACATTTTGATCGATAGGTTTACCTTTCCCTTTGTATCTCCGGCTTCTTCTCATGATTCTCCTTACAAAGTTGGCCATCTCGCTTGATGATGATCCACCTTCATCATCGGACTCGGAGAAGGATGAGGATGAAGGAATCTCTTTTTCCTTCTTCTTTTCCTTCTTCCTTCTTCCATCCTTGCTCTTTTCTCCTGCAACTAAGGCAATACCTTTCTCTTTTTGACCCTTGTTAGCAAGTTCATGAAGTTCCATTTCACAAAAGAATTCATCTAATTTAACAATTGAAAGGTCCTTGGAGACCTTGTAGGCATCTACCATCGATGACCACAAGGCATTCCTCGGAAAGGCTTTGAGAGCATACCTTACAAGATCGCGATTCTCTATGCGTTCATCTACGGAATGAAGACCATTGATGATTTCTTTGAACCTTCCGTATAGTTCACTTACCGTCTCGTTCTCCTTCATGGTGAGGTTTTGTAGTTGGTTTAGGAACAAGTCTCTCTTGGCGATCCGAGAGTCTCGGGTTCCTTCTTGGAGCTCGATGAGCTTGTTCCATAAATCTTTTGCACTCGTGAATGGACCTACCTTGACGAGTTGATCCTTGGCTATCCCACATTGTAGAGTGACCACCGCCTTGGCATCGGCTTGTCCTTTGCGAGTTTGCTCGGTGGACCACCTTGATGAGTCAAGTTCCTTACCTTCTTCGTCCTTCGAAGGTGTAAACCCTTCCTTGACAGAGAACCACATGGAGATGTCGGTCTTGAGATAATATTCCATGCGGCTCTTCTAATATTGAAAGTTTGCTCCGTCAAAGTAGGGTGGACGATTGGTGCTAAACCCTTCCTTCATAGCCATCTTCTTGCTCTTTAGGGTGTTAATCCGGATGAAGAGCACCAAGCTCTGATACCACTTGTTAGGACCTTCGGATGGCTAGAGAGGGGGGGGGGGTGTGAATAGCCTCCTTTAAAACTTAAACAATCTTCTTACAAAAGTTTGTTAGCACAGCGAAAATATGCAAAAGAAAAACTAATACAAGGAAAAGAAACAACCCACAACTAACACAAGTATGTACGAGGTTCGGGGATAACTTGCCCCTACTCCTCGGCGTGTCCGTAAGGTGGACGATCCCTTGATTTTTCGGTAGATCACACCCCGGATAGATTCCGGCTAAGAATTTCTCCTTCTCGGTGGAGTAACCTCTCCACAAAGTCTCAGAAAATATTTAAATGAAGCACAAGACTCACAGGGATTAGTGGCTAAAGGGAATGAAAAATAAGCTTACAGCCACGATGAAAGCAGAGCGCAAACCAGAAGAAGTTCCTTAGTCAAGAGCTCAAAAAACACACAGCACTCTTGCTTGATCGACCGAGAGTTTCCCTTTTTCCTTTTTTTTTGGTTGTTCTTCCGAACATCCCATCCTCCTTCTTCTTATGCCTCTGCCTTTTCCATTGCGTTTGCTTTTATCGAATCACTACAACCTGCATCGAATCACTGCTGCCAACTCAGGCATCGCCAATCACTTTTCCTCCTCATCTGGTTCTCTGAACTCACACCAATACCATTCATGGTCTTCATTGGTGTCTCTGAGCTCGAACCAATAGCCAGGAGTCAAGCTGATTGTAACCAGAACACAGCCAGATCGCCAGTAACCGTTGATGCTCCAATTGCACCATTTGCAGCCAAACACAGTAGAAAAACCACTTTGTCTTATTCCTCTGATAGACCTTAATTTGAACTTAAGCACTGGCATGATACCTGCAACCTGCAACGTAAAAAGCTCACACCAGATGGTTAAATCAGACGAATCAAAAGTTGCAGAGAAACAGACAGTGTTGTGGATCGGTCAACAGACCAATCCATAGCCCTCTGGACCGATCAGGACATATCCTGATCGGTCTGGGAGGCTTCTGATCGGTCTGTGGACCGATCAACCTATAGGTGGATCGGTCCACAGACCGATCCCCTATTGTCCTCTGAATCCCATCGCTTCCTGATCGGTCTACAGACCGATAAGATAACTTACAGTGAACTACTGTTTGGTTACTGATCGGTCACCAGACCGATCAGATAACCCACAGAAAGCTACTGTTTGGTTACTGATCGGTCACCAGACCGATCAGATAACCACAGTATCACTGGATCGGTCAACAGACCGATCAGATATCCATAGTATCACTGGATTGGTCAACAGACTGATCCAATGCCTATGTAAGGTAGGTTCGCTTCCCAGCCCTAAACCCTAAAGCCTTTCTAGTCTAGAGAACGAGCTACCGAGCCCTCTCTGACCTAGTCCGGAGAACGAGCTATCGAGCCCTCTCCGACTTCGTCCGGTCCAGAGAACGAGCTACCGAGCCCTCTCTGACCTAGTCCGGAGAACGAGCTACCGAGCCCTCTCCGACTTCGTCCGGTCCAGAGAACGAGCTACCGAGCCCTCTCTGATCTAGTCCGGAGAACGAGCTACCGAGCCCTCTCCGACTTCGTCCGGTCCAGAGAACAAGCTACCGAGCCCTCTCTGACCTAGTCCGGAGAATGAGCTACCGAGCCCTCTCCGACTTCGTCCGGTCCAGAGAACGAGCTACCGAGCCCTCTCTGACCTAGTCCGAAGAACGAGCTACCGAGCCCTCTCCGACTTCGTCCAGTCCAGAGAACGAGCTACCGAGCCCTCTCTGACCTCGCGTGCCAAGTTTCCATACTTGGACTTTTCCCTTCCACCTGATCAACATTGATCAGTAATCAATCTGAGTTTAATTAATATCTGATACAAACTTAAATCAGTGTCAACATCAAAACAGCAGCCAGGTCAGACAGTATCAACATTTATATCTAATGAAATCATCAGTGAAAGTAATGAAGTAATAATAGTCTCCTCTAGCAGCTATTCTGAAAGGCCCACATACATCTGTATGTATGAGTCCTAACATATCATTAGCCCTTTCGCCATGTCCACCAAATGGAGTCTTTGTCATCTTGCCTCGAAGACAAGATTCACATACCTCATATGATTCAAAATCAAATGAGTCCAAAAGTCCATCCTTATGGAGTTGGGATATGTAACTCTCATTTATGTGACCCAGGCGACAATGCCAGAGATATGTTTGGTTCAAATCATTAGACTTGAACCGTTTGGTATTTATGTTATAGATTGAGTTTTCAAAATCTAGAACATAGAGGTCATTCATAAGAGGTGCACTATAATAGAACATATTATTGAAATAAACATAACAACATTTGTCCTTTATTACAAATGAAAAACCTTTCTTGTCTAAACAAGAAACAAAGATAATGTTTTTTATCAAAGCAGACACATAACAGCACTCTTCTAATTCTAAAATAAGCCCAGTGGGCAAAGATAAAAAAAATATGTTCCTACAACGACAGCAGCAACTTTTGCACCATTGCCTACTCGTAGGTCCACTTCGCCCTTTGCCAATGCTCTACTATTTCTCAGCCCCTGCACATTAGTACAAATGTGAGATGCACATCCGATATCTAATACCCAAGAAGAAGAAATATATAGATTGACTTCTATAACATATATACCTGAGGCAGAATTCTCACTTCTCTTCCGTTTCAGTTCCTCCAGGTACACTTTGCAGTTCCTCTTCCAATGTCCGGTCTCACCGCAGTGGAAGCAGGTTCCTTCCTTAGCAATCCCACCTTTGGGTTTCAGTGCATGAGTCTTGCCCTTGCCTTTGGTTTGGGTCTTACCCTTACCTTTAGGCTTCCACTTGCCTTTGCCTTCGCCTTTAGACACCATCAAAATGGAATTAGGCTTTGCCTTCTTAAGGTTGAGTTCAGCAGTTCTTAACATGCTTAACATTTCAGGCAAGGGTTTGTTAATTTCATTCATATTGTAGTTCATGACGAATTGACTATAACTATCGGGCAATGACTGCAGAATAAGGTCAGTGGCCAATTCTTGGCCTAGTGGGAATCCCAACCTTTGTAGATTCTCCACATACTCAATCATCTTGAGCACATAAGGCCCTACAGGACTTCCTTCTTGCATTCTGAAATGAAACAGTGCTTTAGAGATCTCAAATCTCTCATGTCTTGCTTGTCCTTGATATAATTGTCTAAGGTGTTCAACCATATCATAAGCATCCATGTTCTCATGTTGCTTTTGAAGCTCAGAGTTCATGGTGGCGAGCATAAGGCATGACACATCTAGTGCATCATCTTGATACTTCTTGTAAGCATCCCTATCAGCTCTAGTGGCAGTAGCGGGGGGTGCCTCAGGAATAGGCTGCTCTAGGACATATAGTTTTCGTTCTTGCTTGAGAACTATTCTCAAGTTTCTGTACTAGTCCAGGAAGTTAGCTCCATTGAGCTTGTCCTTATCAAGGACAGATCGCAGAGAGAGAGTGTTCGACGTGTTTGACGACATGGTTATCTACAACAACATAATGCAGAACTTAGTATTATATATCGATCATTTAATTAGGCCTTTAATTAAATGATACTCCCACTGAATTGTTAAGCTTGGTAGGAGCGAGTCATGGTTGTGGTTTTACCCACACTACTAGCTCCAAATCCAATCACAATGACATTCATGTGGGACAAGATCCTTATTATACTCATCTTGAGTTAACTTTGGCTAATCGCCCAAGACTCGTATAATGTAGGTAGACATCATATACCAATTACATCAAATGCAACTCTTGTATAGCGAGATGAACAAGACTATTTGTTCGTTTTGCCCATCTAATGAAATTCATATTATAGCTCATGTTGAGTTAGCTTTGGCTAATCGCCCAAGATTTGTACAATTTGAATTCCATCTTATGGGATATGCCTTTAAATTCTCAATCTAAGTGAGACAACTTAAGTTGTAACCAAAGTTTAATATTCGAACATCACAATTGTCCAGTCGCACTCTAGCAAGATAAATTGAGTCACTTTGCTTTGGCAAAACCTGACTACAATTGATCGAGCCAGAAGTGAGTATTAAACTTTTGGTAGGCATATATTAAAAAGACCTAATCTTTTAAACTAAACATGTATCGAATACATCACATAGCACACATCACACATATATGCATAAATAAAAACGTGACACGGTTATGGCCCCCATAAACTACGATCTTCTCAAGCCAATGAGAAGAGCGATGAGTCCACTTAGGTCAAAATAGCTTCTCCAAGCGCTCCCTCTATCGCCGTGTGTTGTTGTCCTTCCTTCCTTTTCACCCATCATCCAGTAGACTAATTTCTTTCTAATTTGTACATTACAACAACTAAAGAAACTTGAGTTACATTCGAGTGTAGTCTAAATTACAACTAGAATGAAAAGGATGAAGGCACGACACACAGGCTATATTATGAATTACAACAACACACGCAATCACATAGGGGGTTCAAGGGCCATAACCATGCACCATGCCACATATATATTCATAATATATTTTTGACATAAATGTACTATGATTGCATTAACAAATTATGAGCCGCAACGCCACGGCAGTCCCGCTAGCAGGTTAGCGGGCGAGGTCAAGGGGCAGCGCCCCTTGCGGGGTTTTCAGGGGGCAGCGCCCCCGAAGCAAAATTAATTTTTGTATCCTCGTTTATGAGTTGCTGCCATGTCCAAGACATTACAACCTTTAAGACCGACCATGTTTCATTCTGAACAAAACATCTTTGGCCGAGACCTTGTTGGTCACATACCAACTATGTTTCATTCTTAACAAAACATTTAATTTTTGGCCGAAACTCATAATTTTTGCAAAATCATAATAAACCTATCATGCTTTTCTATATCACATATAAAATTGCTAAAAACTTAGTATATCCCTTCGCAAGTGGCTCTGATACCACTGTAAGGTAATAGGTAGCTAAACACGCAAACACGCAGCGGAAAAACCTATTACCCCAGAAGATCCATGCGAAGGCAAAAGAAAACTTTATACTAAGTTAGATCTAAAACATGATGAAGTATACCTTTGTTGCGTGCTCATGGACTCCCAACAGCTCAGATCTCAGCATGAACACACGCTCGCGCCTCTATGGTATCCACACGAATAAGGGTTCGTTTGTCTCACAAACTCACTAGATGGAGATGAAACCACCTAAGGTTGTGCTAGCAACCTTGAGAAGGTTTTGGCCAAGAGGAGAGGAGAGGAAGAAGCCAATGAAGAAGTGCTCAAAATGAAGAGAAAATTGCTTAAGTATTTTCATCCAATGAAAACACTTAATTAGCATTAATGGCCTTAATGAGTATTTACACTCCATTAAGGATTACACTTGTAACTCCTTATTTCAAATGAGTGTAACTCATTTCAAATCAATTTAAAAAATTGAATGAAATAAATTATTAAATTTCAAAATTTAATAATTATCTCCATTAATCCTCACTTGAGTCTAACTCAAGTCTCCTCACTAGAGTCTAACTCAAGTCTAATGCACTTGAGTCTAACTCAAGTCTAATTCAATCGAGTCTTACTCAATTAATCCTCATGCAATTCAAATTCAATGAATGACTAATTCATTAATTCAAATTGACTCCTTGAGTCTAATTTGAATTGGACTTAATATAACAATTAGATCCAATTGAGTCCAACTCAATATGTCCAATTCGGATTAAACTTAATCCAATGATTCATCATATGAATCCATCTCCAAATCTACTTATTCTTTGTGTGTGACCCAATAGGTTCTCGTAACATTGGCAATGTACCTAAATCAACATTTAGATACATAAGCAATGAGTGGCATCTAGCAAGGCATCATTGCTACCCAAGTGACGAGAAGGTCAAGATCCGACCTAACCTGTCTGTGGCTATTATCTTGTATGACTTTGTCCCTCTATCCTTGATATCTAGGTTGATCAATGAAGCATAGATTGTGTCATGCTCTTATCAACCTTTGTGTTTCTTGATCTCTAAGTAGACACATTCAATCAAATAAGCTCAATATCTCATATTGACTCATTTGAGCATGGCCATGCTTTTCTTGTGTCCTACTAATCAAGGGGCCCACTGATATCGCTTCCATCATATGGAAGGGATAGATCCCATCTACATCACTCACATCCCTCCGCATAATTCATTGCATACCCAGTGATCGACTTTATTGTCCACCTTGTTACAGGTGACGTTTGCCGATACCAAAGTACACAACTCCTTATGTAGGGAACCGTAGTGACTTCAGGTCAAAGGACTATTCATACCAATAGTCACATGAGAATATTTATGACACTCATATAACGATCCATGAAACATCCTCATGGCGGGTCATTCAGTATATATTCTCTAATATATACCCATATGTCAACCTGATATCTCATATCCATGACTTATGAGATCAAGTCATCCTTTGACCTACATACTAGTCTCAATGTATTAATATTGTCCTTATATATTAATGCTTAACTAGAAATAGTTAAGAGTAGTGTTCTCTACAATATCTCACTATCAATACAACCAATTGATATATTGTAGATAAGAACCTACTACCCAAGGACATTATTATACTTATTCAATTGACACTGAACTGAAATAAATATAATAACCAACTTTGCCTTTTATTAATAATGATATATGATACAATAATGTGTCCTTTACAATCATCTCATAATTGGTAGTAGGGCTAATAGTAACAGTCTTCCAATGGATAAACTTTAGACCTCGTCGTAGATAAGGAGTAGCAATTTTGGTATAGGAATTTACCTATGGAAGGCACCTTCAATGCTATGGAAGGTGCCTTCCATACTCTTTATAAGGGTGTCTCGACCAAGCATTCACAATCAACTTCTATAGAATCTTCTATGTGTTCAATTGCCTTTCTGACTGCTCTAGCTTTCTATTGTTGCCCTGCTATGACTCTACTATACACAACTGCCGCCAAGAAGTTGTCCAAACACTGAGCATGAGCTGACTATCTATAGAAAGTGTTTGGTTATGAAGTGTTAATTTCTATACTTGATTACTTTAAATGGGAAGTGTAGCTTGTTACACTCCTCTGATTCTTTTATACTCGATCTCCTTCGTTGGTGGTTTCAGAAGAGGTTTTAATGGATTACTCATCGATACATTCATGGGGAGTAGGAGTCGTCGAAGGCTCTGAACCAAGTAAAACCAAACCCTATCTTTCACTTTTCTATTTCTATGTTTTTCTTCCACTGCGTTTACTTTATTTTTAAAAATAAAAAAAGTTTCCAAAATCACATGATTCACCCCTCCCCCTCTCATGTGCATCTCAATCCAACAGATTAAACATGGTTAAGTTGAATATCTCCTTTAGAAATATGATTCCTAATAAAATGATGTTTAATTTCAATATATTTTATTCTTAAATAATGCACTGTATTTTTAGTTAGGTTAATTGAGCTTATGTTATCAATGAAGATTTTTATTTTGTTATATTTCAAGATAAAGTCTTTTAATATGTGCATCATCCATAATAATTATGCTACACATTCATGTAAGTACCCCAGGTTAGTTTTGATGTGATCAACTAAGTCAAATTAGGTTCTACTTGTATTTGATCCATGTGTCTAAGTGTGCAAGACTTAGAAACACAAGAAGTCAAATGGAAGATGCAGCTAGTGAGAAGGATGGCACGGGAAAGGAGCTGACGGGTTCGATGCATTCGAGAGATGAGGTGTTGCGAAAGAGTATACCAGTGGATGAGAAAGATGTGCACAACATTCGAGAGACAAGAAACTAGAGAGGAAGTTTGCTCTAGGAAAAGGATGGAGTTGGATTCTGTGAGCTCAACTCTGGTTAGTCGGAGCATCACCCAAGCGAAGAAAGATCAGCTAAGGAGTTGATCTTCCTCTTGGAAGGTGCCTTCCATAGCTTGGAAGGTGCCTTCCATAGCTTGGAAGGCACCTTCGATGAACAGTACCGAAGGCTCCTTCCAGGCTGTTGAAGGTGCCTTCTCTAACCGTTAGCCGAAGATAAAGTTTTATCATCGGTGATAAAATTTAACTGATTGAAGGCGCCTTAAACCTTCTTGAAGGCGCCTTCCATTCTTGGATAAGATTTTCCAAGAGCTATAAAGAGACTTTTGGAGCTAGGAAATATTCAATAACTTCTGTATTAATCTCCTAGCAACTTTCTAAGATTTTCAAAGAGTGTAAGAGACTTCTCTGCCTTCATCAAAGGAGATATTTTTAGTTGAGCTTTGCAACCATCTTAGATTAACAGCCACCTAGATTGTAATCAAGTAAAAATCCTAGTCTCTTACTTAGTTCTTTTTAAGTTGTTATTTATTATGTCATATTTGGTTAACTAAATTTATATCCCTGCTAAAACTAGCTCGAGATTCTTCTAACTTATTTTCAGGGCAATTAACCCCTCCCCTCTTGCCAGCCTACCTACCCCAATAATTCACCCATTGCTATGTATTTTGTTTCAATAGTCGATAAAGCAACATTGTGATATTTTCTACTAAACCAGCTAATAAGTAATGGTCCATGGAGTTAGCATCTAGCACTTGTATTTTTTCTATCCAATTTACAGCCAGCATAATCTGAGTCAGAAAATCCTATAAGTTCAAAGTTTTTTATCCTAGGATACCACATTCCCATGCTAATTGCACCTTTTAGATATCTAAAAATTCTTTTAACATTAATTAAGTGGGATTCCTTAGTACATATTTGGTATCTTACACATATACTAACTACAAATAAAATATTGGGTCAACTTGTAATTAGGTATAAGAGGCTACCTATGTCACTTCTGGAGTATTTAAGGTCAACTAGTTTTCCATTTGGATCACTATCTAGTGTTGTATTAGTTGTCATTGGTATTTTTATTTCTGTAGTATTTTCAATTTCAAAAATTTTAAGTAATTCTTTGTGTATTTTTGTTGATATACATAATTACCTTCTTTAGTTTGTCTGATTTGTAAACCTAAGAAAAATGTTAGTTCATCTAATAAACTCATTTCAAATTCTTGTTCCATTAAAGTTATAAATTCTTATAAAAAATTTTAGTTTGTTGATCCAAAAACTATGTCATCTACATATACTTGAGCTATAAAAATATCCAACTCAAGGTTTTTTACGAAAAGGGTTGAATCGACTCATACTTAATTGAATCCTTTGGATTTTAGATTGTAGATTAAGCCTTAAGGTAAGTAGTGTAGTATAAATTTAAGTAATACGAAAGCTTGAGGGGTGTTACACCAACTTTGAGCAATTACAAAAAAATTGAAAGATTTGTCAGAAGAGGTGATTCCACTAATTAGCTTAATTTAAAAAATCAAATAAAAATGTAAGAAAAATAATTTTGCTCGAATGGTGGTTGCACCAATTCAGAGCGGCCCTGCTTTGATACCAATTGAAGGATCGAAAAGAATGAGAAGCGGGGATGAATCTCATTTTAAAAACTTTTATTTTTTTAATTTTTAAAACCTTTTCTAAAACACGAGTAGATAGTAGAAATAAGGAATACAAGAAAAACAACGGGACGATGTAAGTTGGTTTTACTTGGTTCAGAGCATTCTATGACTCCTACTCCAAGGCCTACGATTCCTTAAATCGTATCGAATGGGTAATCTACTAAGACTTGAATCTCAGTTACAAAATAACGAAAGTGTAATAGGATACACTATCTTATGCAAGAATAATAGACAATAACTTAATTAGAAAACATTGATTTTATCGACAAAAATGTAGTTAAGGATCAAAGCACGATGTAGCTGGGTGTAGTAGAGTCAGTGCAATATCATAGAGATGATGCAATAAAAAGAGTTAGAATGCTTGTGTAGAAGTTGTGTTAAAAGAACTAACTGTGGATTTCTTTTATATTGCATTGGAAGCACCTCCAATGATCCAGGACACCTCTATTCTAGCTGATCCGATTTGAAGGCTACGGACTTTATCCTTCTGGAGGTGCCTCTAATCATCTGAGGGCATCTCCATTTCCATCCAAGGCACCTCTAACAAACCCAAGGTGCATCTAGTGGCTGAAACTTTATTTGTAAAGTTTATCTTCGTGGAGGCACCTCTAACATTATTCATCCAGATCGCCCTCCATTCAACTGAGGTACCTCGAGTACTATTCATCCAAGACTTATTTTTTGATCTAACTCTTGCAAAATATGTTATTCCAATAACAAAAAAACTACCTACACAATAAAGTTATCATAAAAAAATTATAAATTAGATATTATCTGACACAACAGAATCTAGTCTTGGTCTTAACTTAGACTCTCAAAATGGATCTAAGTTGGACCAGCGCCTACAGTCCCACTAGGACTCATCCTCTCTAGATTTCTCTCCTTCAGTGACTTAGATTACTTCCCATTTTTAAATCACTTGACTTGTCATTTGACTCACCAAGTCTTCTAGTCAAGTGCTATATCTAGACTTCAGCTAGTTATTAGGTTTTGTAGACCAAAATGGGCTTCTTACCAGATATTAGGTCTTTTCTTGACTTATTTGAACTTCCTATCAGTTATCAGATCCTCCTAACCTAACTGGACTTCAGGTTGGTATTATATCTTCTAGACCCGTTAAGTTCTTTACTCTGCACGCTTGGTGAATAT
The DNA here is from genome assembly GCF_018446385.1 of Zingiber officinale. Lineage (NCBI taxonomy): Eukaryota > Viridiplantae > Streptophyta > Magnoliopsida > Zingiberales > Zingiberaceae > Zingiber > Zingiber officinale. Next base: position 70,029,580 of record NC_056002.1, read on the forward strand.
ATTAGATCACACATAATCTAACTTTAGCATGTTGGCATACATCAAAACCTAAGTTTGATTATTAGTGCTAACTGCACCAACACCTTGCATGTGACAAGTAAGTGCTTATTGTTGAAAGTTTTAGGAACATGGTCAGATGATGACTTGACTAGGATTGGAAGTTGAAATAGACGGAGTTAAGTCACTTTTTGCATTGAATATGGAGAACTTTCAGTTAGGCCCCGTTAAGATAATTCGGTTATCTTTGACCATGAGTGAAATTATATGATAGAATTAGATTGATTCGTTAGAAATTATGATGCATTGCACACAAATTGTTCACACACCTTCTTTGCGATTTCGATTGATACTCAATTTTTACAATCATTGTGGAATTAATTTTTTTGATAATCTTGCACTTGTGGTTTTCACACATCAACCAGCTTGACAAATGCTCATCTAATTGTCGACCTCCAAGCTAACCAACTATTGCTACCTCCATTGCTTCTTTAATATTCCCAAACTTGCCACATGACAAGCTATGAAAATGAGATGAAGGAGTTGGATTTTAGGAAAGAGGCCTCCTCTAAGGATTGTTCTCGTGGCCTAGCCAGCAATGCCTCTTGATGGACTAGACTTCTAAGACAAGGTGAGTTGGTGGGAGTGTTTCGGTAGACTGACTAGAGGGACAAGAGTGCAAGGGAGATGTTCCATAAGGGGACTTCTCTCATTGCCTGGCAAACAAGGTATTTTTCTGGACTACTAATTAGAGGGGTGTGAATAGAAATAATAATGTAAAGTAATCAAAAGGGAGAGAGCCTAGCAAAGATATTCACATGGGGATGTTCTTTCTAGCCTAAGTGATAGGCTATGGATGTTCCCTAGTGGAGATGCTCGTGTGTCTTCAGTTAGTTATGGAAAGTGAGAACTAGAAGGGATTTACCCAAGGAGCTACCTTGACTACTAGATCACTTTTGGGATGCTCCCAAAGGGTATGCTTCCAATACTTACACTTCTGATACCATGTACTTCTGAGTCCATACACTTTTGAATTTGTTCACTTCTAAGTCCATGGTATCTTTCCAAGGATGTATCCAAAGGTTGTTCCTAATCTGCCACATTTTGATTTTCATGTGCACTTAGCCTTTTCAAGGATATACCTGAATAGGTTATTCTTAATCTGCTAGCTTTTGGAATCCATGTGCACTTAGCCATTCCAGAGATGTATCCAAAGAAGGTGTTCCCAATACGCCAACCTTCGGAGTCCATGCACACTTATGCCCTGTTTACTTAGGAGAGTGGAAAGGAAAATTGGAGAAAGTTTTCCATGGTGGAAAATTTTTCACTATTTACTTCATTAAAATTTTGGGAGGAAAAAGAAACTTAATCCATTAGTGGTTGATTTTAAAGCCAAAATTAATCTATATATATATATATATATATATATATATATATATAAATAATTAACTGCGACTCTTCATTTTCCCAACTTCTTCTGTTCATCGAAAGAGGTAGCTATTGAAGATCGTGGCTTGGCTAGAAGGGGGGTTGAATAGATAATCACCTCAAGTTTACTTACTTCCTACAAAATTAGTTGCGTAACAGAAATACAAACAATATAAAGAAGTTAATCTAAAGACTACAAGACAAGAAATAAAACAACACTACACATTCATTTACGTAGTTTGGAGGTTAAGCTCCTACTTTACGACGTGTCCATAAGGTGGACGATCTCAATCTGTCAGTGGATGATTTCTTGACAAACTCTGGCTAAAGTTTACTCATTCTCGGTATAGTAGAACCTCTCTCAAAACTGTCTTCCTCTTTACAAGATGGAGACTTAGGTTTAGGAGAAAGAGAATAGGCTTGGAAGCTTGAAAGCAATGACTTAAGAGTATTTAATAAGAATCAGTAACTTCGTTTATACCCCAGGCTTCCTATAAATAGAGTGGAAAGAGTTGTTCTCAAATTAACTCATTTCATACACCAGTCGACTGGTCCATACACTAGTCGATTGGTGTAGCTGTTGAACATAGTCAATGGCACTCCGCAAAATTCAAGATTATGCCAAAGGATTTCTACCAGTTAACTAGTACCTCCATCAGTCGAATTGTCTTAACAATCGTCAAGCACAGAATCATTCTGTGCTCTTGTGAATTTAGACTAGCTGACTAGACTCAGTACTAGTCAACTTATCCCTTACATTCACTCACACTCATCCTGTCGAGAGTCACCCTTGAAGCCCTCTTTCTCAGCCTTCGTCCCTCAAATGCACTTGAGCCTGAGGCTCCTCTCCATGTTATCCTTCAAATTTCCTTGAAGTATGCTTCCCTTGGCCCACTCCTTTGCTCCTTGTCCAGCAGCCCCTTGGATGCACACCGATCTCAAGGACCCAAGCCATAGGATACACTTAGCAAACTTGGCCACACCAAGTTTCTCATGTGTAGTTCACCAAGTCCTACACGACTCAAACACACAAATTAAACACATATGAAATCTAACTTAAACTCTTTGACACACACATCAAAAATTATGATTATACCCAATCAAACTTAGGTTGATTACATCCATAATCTCCCCCATTTTGATATATGATAATATATTTAAGTTTGGAAAAAATAATACTAAAAAATTAAAAGTAAAATGTAAACATAAAGCATAAATCCAAGTTCCCCCTTAATATACACTCTATCAATTTAATTTTTAATTTTCAAGTTCTTACACAAATATGGAGAAATACAAATTTTTAACATAAACCTTACCATTTCTCCCCCTTTGACACCAACAAAAAGATTACACTTAAGCCCCAAACACAATGTGGTATCAATTTTGACCTAAATTTAACCAATAATCAATTTCTGAAATAATTCAGAATTGTTAGAAATAGACACCAATCGATTGCCCTCTGATGCAGTCGACTGGCACAAAGCCAATTTGAATTCTAATTTCGAAAGCCATCATTAGAAATGCATAAAAAATTCTAGAAAATTAAGAAATTTTGAAAACACATTTCTTTTAAGGTCCTCTATCTATGAAAAGTATATTTTCATGAAAATTCATTGTATTTTTAAAGTTTTGACAAAAACTAAAAAACCTTTAAAACAAACAATGTTTTATCAATTTTGAGCACAAGGTTTGAATTCATTTTGTTTTAAAAAGATAAACCATAGTTTACAAAACATATAATTATTTTCAGAATATCTGAAATGTCTAACTATGATCTATAGGCAAGATATCCATTAATTGAACATTTGCTTTCCCCATAATTGATCAATGATCATTAAAATTTGATACATCTTATAATTCATAAAAGTGTCATAAGCATGAGTGAATTATGAATATCATCTTATCATCTCACATCCATGTTTAGAAATATGTAAAGCAAGTCATGCTTCTAGTGTGTTGTGAGATGTAATGAAGGTAATGGTCTTAGTTTCCCCATTTTGTCTCAAGTCAAACATTTATAAGAGAATTTTGAATTAAGTCTTCTATGGTTGGTCATCCCAAAATCCTCTAAACCTTGATGATTGACTTTGGTATCTAATAGTTCTTTCTAATTGGATTAACAAAATATTCCTTAAGCATCCATTTTTTTATCTATGGTTTTTGTCTTTGATTGTCCCTAGCAATTAGACAATGGTAGGATTTCTCATTATTGGATTCTTTGTATCCTAACTGTAGGGATCTCGAGCACATAAACAAGACAAGCACAATGGAATATAATTTCAAGATCCTATCTAGAGGATCTATGTGAAGGAAACCATATACTAGTTGTGATGAGAGTTATACCTTTGTTGCATAAATATGAACTCCCGATAGTAACTTTGTCCTCATTCGATCTCAGCATGATCAAGTATTCATGCCTCTTTCAGTATCCATACAAACACGTTTCGTCTGTCTCACAAACTCACAGACTTGGAGAAGGAAAACCACCTAAGGTTATGCTAGCAACCAAAACTAGGAGGTTCGGCTAAAGTGGAAGAATGAAAAGAAGAGGATGAAGAACACACACTCTGTAACGCCCGCCCTCCCATTGCTTAAGGAGGGACGGGGTTACTTACTTACAGTCGTACGTGCATGCATACATATAAAATCATGGCAGTGGAAACAGTTATTTATTTATTTTTCTACACTAATCATCATGCTTATCATACTGAACTTGTAGACATACTAGTATTCATGCATACAACTTAATTAATATCAACTACTTGAAACAAGATTCATGATATCATAAGCATACTAGCATGAAACATGAAGAACATAAGTGCATAACTATCCGTACTAGTTAAAGTACTATCAAAGCATAAAGACAATGCATGGTTCATATGCAAACTTAGAACATAAAAGCATAAAGCAGTTTTCTTCCACCGTGCCACTGCCACACACACTCTTGCCCTTCCTGCTGCTCCTCTTAGTTTAGCCATTCCTTTCCTTTTCTGCAGTACAAGGAAACATAAAAACTATAAGCCCATAGGCTTAGTAATTCCCTTTCTTACTCACAAAAACCATGAATCATGCATGAACATAAAGTGATAACATGTTCATTTGGTAAAACATAACATAACATGTGAGAGCATACACATAAAAGTCATATCATATCATGTGAGAGCATAAACATAAGTAATATCATATCATGTGAGAGCATAAACATAAGTCATATCATATCATGTGAGAGCATGAACATAAGTCATATCATACCATGTGAGAGCATAACATAAGTTATATCATATCATGTGAGAGCATAAACATAAGTCATATCATATCATGTGAGAGCATAAACATAAGTCATATCATATCATGTGAGAGCATAAAACATAAGTCATATCATATCATGTGAGAACATAAACATAAGTCATATCATAAACATATTTTCAAGAGCATCTTAAGTAAGCATAAAGAAAACCATGAACTTGTAGATGCAAGATGTTCTTTTGAAAACATGAAACATGAAATGAGTATATGCAAGATGTCCTTTTTGAAAATATATATCATATACATACTTAAATATAATCTCAACATGAGGGCCCAGATTGTACCACATACATACATAAATGCACGCATCCTAAATAGATCCAAGGTAGCAAATCTTGAACCTACTAGGAATTAGGCCCGTTTCATAGACCATCGACCTAGGGGCTCTTAGGAGCCCATCCCTTTTACTAGGCCCGTTTCATAGACCATCGACCTAGGGGCGCTTGTGGAGTCCACCCTTGGTACAAGCAATACAAAGTAAAATAGCATGTCATATCATGTCATATCATAACATTTCATATTCTTGTCATATCATGAAGAGTGCTCTTGATCCCAACTTAAGGGAAGCATCTCTTAGGCTTTTCATCTTACATAAGCCTTGCATAAACATAGCATGATGGCACCATGTGCACATAACATATAGCATATCATAAAAACATAACATAATAAAATGAAGTGCACATATCAATTAACATGGTGACATAAAGATTCATATCATATCATAAGAGTCAACATCATGCATGGTTAAGGTTTGAAACTTCTTACAAGCCCTAAATCATGCTTGGCCGAAACATATAAACATACATCATAGATTTTCAAACAACATTGAGACATGAAATCAACTACCTAAGTCCTCATAATCATTAATCATAACATGTAAGTCCTTAGAAACCCTAGGTAGCTTCTTAACCTCATTCTTCTTATCATGGCCGAAACATGAAGGCATGTTTAAATTTTTCTTTAATCAATTTAAAGCATGAAACTTTTGCAACCTACATGGCATAGCAAGTGAGTCCTTTGGTAACCATAAGTGAGGTTCTAACTCTAATATTCAACCTTGGCCGAAACCTCAAGGTGGGATTTCTAGGTTTTTCATGCAACATAAGCCATGGAAATCCAATCTAACATTGTAATAATAATCATACATCACGAGGAAGCATAAAACAAGTATAGTTTGGGTCTACAACTTTTGCTAAGCCCCTTTTCTTTCTTGGCCGAAACCTAAAGGTAAGGTTTCTAGGTTTTTCATGCAACTTAAGACATGGAAATTCAATCTAACATTGTATAGAAAATCATACATCATGAGGAAGCATAAAACAAGTATAGTTTAGGTCTACAACTTTTGCTAAGTCCCTTTTCTTCCTTGGCCGAACCCTAAAGGTAAGGTTTCTAGGTTTTTCATGCAACTTAAGACATGTAAATTCAATCTAACATTGTATAGAAAATCATACATCATGAGGAAGCATAAACAAGTATAGTTTAGGTCTAAACTTTCTCTAAGCCTCTTTTCTTTCCTTGGCTGAAACCTAAAGGTAAATTTTCTAGGTTTTTCATGCAACTTAAGACATGTAAATTCAATCTAACATTGTATAGAAAATCATACATCATGAGAAAGCATAAATCAAGTATAGTTTAGGTCTACAACTTTCTCTAAGCCTCTAATTCAACCTTGGCCGAACCCTAAAGGTAAGGTTTCTAGGTTTTTCATGCAACTTAAGACATGGAAATTCAATCTAACATTGTATAGAAAATCATACATCATGAAGAAGCATAAACAAGTATGGTTAGATTTTAAAACCTTGCCCAAGACCTTGTGTTCATCCTTGGCCGAAACCTAAGGTAAGATTCTAGGTTTTGTTTATACATCATGTAGCATGAAAACTTAACTAACAACATATAATAGATCATGTATCATGAAGGAGCATAAACAAGCATGTTTAGATTTAAAAACCTTTCTCTAAACCTTGTGTTCATCTTTGGCCGAAACCTAAGGTAAGATTCTAGATTTTGTTTATACCACATGTAGCATGAAAACTTAACTAACAACATGTAATAGATCATGTATCATGAAGGAGCATCAACAAGCATGTTTAGAATTCAAAACCTTGCTCTAAACCTTATGTTCATCCTTGGCTGAAACCTAAGGTAAGTTTCTAGGTTTTGTTTATACAACATGTAGCATGAAAACTTAACTAATCAACATGTAATAGATCATGTATCATGAAGGAGCATAAACAAACATGTTTCCCTTTCAATAACTTATCATGGCCGAACCCTAAGTCTCTTTTCAAAACATTTTAAGCATATAAAACGTAGGAGGCTACTTGTACTGCAGGTGAGGGGGAATACTTACATCTCTCGCTTAATTCTCTAAGAGAAGTAACCTTGGTTGTGAAGCTTTTCCTAGAGAGAAAACCTTTTTGCTTGGTTCGGCAATGGTGAGGAAGAAGGAGCTTGGTTTCGGTGGAGAGGAGGGAGGAGGAAGAGAAGAAAATGAAATTTTCTCTTTCCTTTTCTCCTTTTATTCCAAATTAAAGGAAGAAGAAAAAAAATGAATTTTTCCTTCCCTTTTCTTTTACTCATCCTAAATGAAGGGGGAAAGTAAAAACTCTCTTTTCATTGTAATAAGAAGAAGGAAACTTGGACTTCTCCTTCTTAGCGAAGCGAACCTTCACTTTCCTTACCTTTAACCATAATTTCCCTCTTTTCATATCAGCACACCCCTACTGGGGCTACTGGTTATAACATGGAACCACTTACCAAGAGGTCCAAGGTTCAATCCTTGGTCATGCCTCTTTTTGGTTCTTTTTATTTTATTTTTAAAGAAGATCCACATGAAACCTATTTAATCATGCATAAATTCATGTAAAATTTCTAGGGATCCTATGGGTGTTAGAGTCCCCCATACCTCATAAAAGTTCGTCCTCGAACTTAAAATAGCTCCGGGTAGGACTTCCTGCTGAGTGCGTCAGCCACTTTGTTCGCCTTTCCCGGATGGTAGAAGATCTTGCAGTCATATTCCTTGACTAGCTCGATCCATTTACATTGTCTCATGTTTAGGTCCTTCTGTGTGAAGAAATATTTTAGACTCTGGTGATCTGTATAAATCTTACACTGTGCTCCATATAGATAATGCCTCCATATTTTGAGAGCAAAGACCATGGCTGCTAGCTCTAAATCAAGAGTGGGGTAATTTCTTTCATGTTCTTTGAGTTGCCTAGAGGCATAGGCAATGACCTTGCCATTCTGCATGAGTACAGCTCCGAGTCCTAATCTGGAAGCGGCGTTGTACATATCGAACCCTTTGTTACCTTCCGGAAGAGTGAGAATTGGAGCATTGGTCAGTCTCCTTTTCAATTCTGTGAAACTCTTCTCGCAATCGTCTGTCCATTCGTACTTCTTATTTTTCCGGGTGAGAGCAGTCATAGGGACTGCAATTCTGGAGAAACCCTCTACGAACTTCCGGTAATAGCCTGCTAGCCCGAGAAACTTCTGATCTCATTGACATTCTTTGGCCTGTTCCAGTTACTCACAGCTTCAATTTTGATTGGGTCTACCATCACTCTGTCTTTAGAGATAACATGACCCAAAAATGATACTCGATCGAGCCAGAATTCACATTTGGAAAATTTCGCATACAGCTGCTTCTCCTGAAGAATCCGTAAAACTATGTTCAGATGTTCGGCATACTCTGCTTGGGTTCTCGAATAGATGAGGATATCGTCGATGAAGACGATCATAAATTTGTCGAGAACTGCTGAAAATACCCGATTCATCAGGTCTATAAACAAAGCAGGAGCATTCGTCACTCCGAAGGGCATTACTACGAACTCAAAATGTCCATATCTTGTTTGGAAAGTCGTCTTTCAGTATATCATCCTGTTTCACTTTTACTGGATGATAGCTAGACCTCAGGTCGATCTTAGAGAAGACGGTGGCACCCTTTAACTGGTCAAACAGGTCGTCAATCCGTGGTAGAGGGTACCGGTTCTTGATCGTCACTTTGTTTAGCGCTCGGTAGTCTATGCACATTCACATAGACCCATCTTTCTTTTTCACAAACAGTACCGGAGCTCCCCATGGGGAGTGACTAGGGCGGATAAGTCCCTTGTCGAGTAACTCCCGTAGCTGTTCCTGAAGTTCCTTCAATTCAGCTGGCGCCATACGGTATGGTGCTTTAGAGATCAGTTTAATACCAGGAATCACTTCGATTTCAAATTCAATTTCTCTATCGGGGGCCAACCCTGGTAGTTCATCGGGAAATACCTCTGGGTAATTGCATACAACTCTGACATCTTCCAGTTTTAGTTCCTCTGCTTGACTTGTATCAACCACATGTGCTAGAAACCCAGTGCATCCATTGTCCAACATCTTCCGTGCCTTTAAGGCTGATAAGAATTTCTTGATTTCTTTCCTTGTCTCTCCGATAAATTTGAACGTCGGTTCTGCTTCTGGCCGGAAGACCACTTTTCTCTTACGACACTCTATCGAAGCACCGTACTTGCTCAGGAAATCTATGCCCAATATAATATCATAATCCTGCATGTCAAGCACTATCAGATCACAGTAGAGTTCTCTGTCTATGATTCTGATGGGCGCGGCTCGCAACATATGAGTAGATGGCATTACTTCTCCCAAAGGCAGGGTCGTTAAGAATTTGCAATCTAAGGCTTGGGGTGGCATGTCTATCTTTCTTGTGAACAGGGTAGAGACGAACGAGTGTGTTGCCCCAGTATCAAATAACGCAGTAGCATGCTGACTGAAAATAAATATTTGACCTATGACAACGGTAGAAGCATTTGCCGCATCTTCCTTGGTGAGGGAGAAAATTCTGGCATTCGTCGTAACTAGCAGGGCCTCCAATCTCCCTTGGCTTATCTGAGGACCTTCTATCGCATCTTACATCAGGTGTAGCTGTGGGGGAGCACCTCTGTTCTGGACATACTGCTGAGGAGGTGTCTGACTCTAGGTAGGACAGTTTTGGCCATATGTCCTTCCAATCCACAGTTATAGCACTTATTTGTGCCCATACGACATTTTCCCGGATGCTTCTTCCCACATGTGGTACACTGAGGGTACTAGGTTGCTTGCTTGCTGGACCACCCTTAGAGTCGTTCCATTGCTTTCTCTTACCACTATGGTTTCCTTTCCAGTTGGCTTTGGTGTTTTGAGATTTTTGTCCTCCCGGCAGGGGTTGACTTTTGCCCATGTTCAGCGCCTTCAAGTAGTGTTCGGTGATCAGGGCACTGCTGATTAGCTCTTCGGCAGTCTGCGGTCTATTAACTCCGCTGGCCACATTCAGAGCTATCTCGGTTCTGAGCATCTTCAGCATAAGTCTGACCCTTTCTCTTTCTGTGCTGACCAACTCTGGGCATAGGCGCGCTAGACAGTTGAATCTCTTCACAGCTTCAATAACTGAGAGGTCACCTTGTCGGAACTCAGTGAACTCGTTGTAGTGCTTGTTCATCACACGCATGTGGAAGAATTCCTCGAAGAATTCAGTCTCGAAGTCTGTCCATCTCATTTGATTTACTTGTCTCTTTGCTTTAACTCGGTCCCACCACATTCTGGCATCGCCCGTAAGGTAGAACGATGCACACTTGACTTTCTCGTGTTCAGGCCAGTCCAATAACTCCACTATGCTCTCCACAGTCTTGAACCAGGCTTGGGCGTCCCATGGCTCACAGTTACCGGAGAAAGCTTCTGGCTTCAGCCTCTGCCACTGAATCAGATACGCCTCCTAACGAACCACTAGGGTTGTGCCTACCGGTGGTACAGGTGCCGGTGGCACTGGTGCAGCCGTAGGTATGACTGGCATCGCATTCTGATTCCCTGGTGGGGTAGCAGGGTTCCCTTGCTGATTCATCAGAGTATTTATTATTTGCTGTTATTCCGTGACCTGACGCTGAAGTTCAGTGACTACATGCATCAGATCAGGTGGAGGTACTGTCTTATCGGCTCTAGCATGCGTCTTCTAACCATGCTTATCTTCATGAAATGACAACAAGGCTAGCATAAGTTATTATTATTCCTAATCTACCATCATGCATACTTAAACTAAAATTGTAACTTATCATAATAAAAGAAATATAGAGTAGACATGCATACTTAAATTAAAGCATTCCTTATCATACATAAAAAAATATAGCGTAGGCATAGAAATTCTTACTTGGAGCGGCAGGATATAGGCTTGATGTGTGTGTGTAGTGGAAAGGCAAACCTGGCTCTGATACCAAACTGTAACGCCTGCCCTCCCACTGCTTAAGGAGGGACGGGGTTACTTACTTACAGTCATAAGTGCATGCATACATATAAAATCATGGCAGTGGAAACAATTATTTATTTTTTTTCTACACGAATCATCATGCTTATCATACTGAACTTGTAGACATACTAGTATTCATGCATACAACTTAATTAATATCAACTACTTGAAACATGATTCAAGATATCATAAGTATACTAGCATGAAACATGAAGAACATAAGTGCATAACTATCCATACTAGTTAAAGTACTATCAAAGCATAAAGACAATGCATAGTTCATATGCAAACTTAGAACATAAAAGCATAAAGCAGTTTTCTTCCACCGTGCCACTGCCACACACACTCTTGCCCTTCCTGCTATTCCTCTTAGTTTAGCCATTCCTTTCCTTTTTCTGTAGTACAAGGAAATATAAAAACTATAAGCCCATAGGCTTAGTAAGTCTCTTTCCTACTCACAAAAACCATGAATCATGCATGAACATAAAGTGATAACATGTTCATTTGGTAAAACATAACATAACATGTGAGAGCATACACATAAAAGTCATATCATATCATGTGAGAGCATAAACATAAGTAATATCATATCATGTGAGAGCATAAACATAAGTCATATCATATCATGTGAGAGCATGAATATAAGTCATATCATATCATGTGAGAGCATAAACATAAGTCATATCATGTGAGAGCATAAACATAAGTCATATCATATCATGTGAGAGCATAAAACATAAGTCATATCATATCATGTGAGAACATAAACATAAGTCATATCATAAACATATTTTCAAGAGCATCTTAAGTAAGCATAAAGAAAACCATGAACTTGTAGATGCAAGATGTTCTTTTGAAAACATAAAACATGAAATGAGTATATGCAAGATGTCCTTTTTGAAAACATATATCATATACATACTTAAATATAATCTCAACATGAGGGCCCGACTTGTACCATATACATACATAAATGCGCGCATCCTAAATAGATCCAAGGTAGCAAATCTTGAACCTACTAGGAACTAGGCCCGTTTCATAGACCATCGACCTAGGGGCGCTTAGGAGCTCATCCCTTTTACTAGTCCCGTTTCATAGACCATCGACATAGGGGCGCTTGTGGAGCCCACCCTTGGTACAAGTCATACAAAGTAAGATAGCATGTCATATCATGTCATATCATAACATTTCATATTCTTGTCTTATCATGAAGAGTGCTCTTGATCCCAACTTAAGGGAAACATCTCTTAGGTTTTTCATCTTACATAAGCCTTGCATAAACATAGCATGATGGCACCATGTGCACATAACATATAGCATATCATAAAAACATAACATGATAACATGAAGTGCACATATCAATTAACATGGTGACATAAAGATTCATATCATATCATAAGAGTCAACATCATGCATGGTTAAGGTTTGAAACTTCTTACAAGTCCTAAATCATGCTTGGCCGAAACATATAAACATACATCATAGATTTTCAAACAACATTGAGACATGAAATCAACTACCTAAGTCCTCATAATAATTAATCATAACATGTAAGTCCTTAGAAACCCTAGGTAGCTTCTTAACCTCATTCTTCTTATCATGGCCGAAACATGAAGGCATGTTTAAATTTTTCTTTAATCAATTTAAAGCATGAAACTTTTGCAACCTACATGGCATAGCAAGTGAGTCCTTTGGTAACCATAAGTGAGGTTCTAACTCTAATATTCAACCTTGGCCGAAACCTCAAGGTGGGATTTCTAGGTTTTTCATGCAACATAAGCCATGGAAATCCAATCTAACATTGTAATAACAATCATACATCATGAGGAAGCATAAAAGAAGTATAATTTGGGTCTCCAACTTTTGCTAAGCCCCTTTTCTTTCTTGGCTGAAACCTAAAGGTAAGGTTTCTAGGTTTTTCATGCAACTTAAGACATGGAAATCCAATCTAACATTGTATAGAAAATCATACATCATGAGGAAGCATAAAACAAGTATAGTTTAGGTCTACAACTTTTACTAAGTCCCTTTTCTTCCTTGGCCGAACCCTAAAGGTAAGGTTTCTAGGTTTTTCATGCAACTTAAGACATGTAAATTCAATCTAACATTGTATAGGAAATCATACATCATGAGGAAGTATAAATAAGTATAGTTTAGGTCTAAACTTTCTCTAAGCCTCTTTTCTTTCCTTGGCCGAAACCTAAAGGTAAAGTTTCTAGGTTATTCATGCAACTTAAGACATGTAAATTCAATCTAACATTGTATTGAAAATCATACATCATGAGGAAGCATAAACCAAGTATAGTTTAGGTCTACAACTTTCTCTAAGCCTCTAATTCAACCTTCGCCGAACCCTAAAGGTAAAGTTTCTAGGTTTTTCATGCAACTTAAGACATGGAAATTCAATCTAACATTGTATAGAAAATCATACATCATGAAGAAGCTTAAACAAGTATGGTTAAATTTCAAAACCTTGCCCTAGACCTTGTGTTCATCCTTGGCCGAAACCTAATGTAAGATTCTAGGTTTTGTTTATACATCATGTAGCATGAAAACTTAACTAACAATATATAATAGATCATGTATCATGAAGGAGCATAAACAAGCATGTTTAAATTTCAAAACCTTTCTCGAAACCTTATGTTCATCCTTGGCCGAAACCTAAGGTAAGATTCTAGGTTTTGTTTATACAACATGTAGCATGAAAACTTAACTAACAACATGTAATAGATCATGTATCATGAAGGAGCATCAACAAGCATGTTTAGATTTCAAAACCTTGCTCTATACCTTATGTTCATCCTTGGTCGAAACCTAAGGTAAGATTCTAGGTTTTGTTTATACAACATGTTGTTGGAGTGTATACTGAAAGCCTAAGCTTTGTAAACATTCATTATGTATAAAGAATCACATTTGGTCAAATTGTCTACATTTGTTTGTAGTTGTTCATTTAATTTATATTGTAGATAACATAGTATGTGGTGTCACATGCAGAAGATGATGTTATCAGTACCTTATAAATTATAAACAGTAGCTCACGACCAAAATGGAAAGGAATAAATCATTAGAAGGTCGTAGTGTAATTAGGTATTAGTTTATCTTGACTATATAATTACACTAGTACACTCAGAGTGTATTGAGTAGGACCATTTGAGGTCGTTTCTTTTATACTGACTTTATAAAGGAACAAAGACCTCGGTTATTATGGAAGTGTGTGCTCTTAATCCTAATATAATAACAAGCACATATATTTGATATTTATTTCTTTAATTTATCAATGAGTGAGATTTAGTTCGATGAATCAATAAGCCTGATAAGTTGGGAAATGGTATCACTTATAGTGTGTGTTGTTGATTATAGAAGGAAACTGTGTCCTAGAGATACTAGGTTGATAATGTCCTCAAGAGGAGCTCATAAGGATTGTCATGTTAAACCCTGCAGGTGGACTTAGTCCGACATGATGATAAGGTTGAGTGGTACTACTCTTGGACTAAGATATTAATTAAATGAGTTGTCAGTAACTCACTTAATTAGTGGACATTCGATATCTTAAACACAGGGAGACTAACACACTCATAATAATAAGGAGCCCAAAAATATAATTTAGGATTGGTGCGGTAGTTCAATAATAGTTCTCTAGTGGAATGAATTATTATTGATAAAATTAAGTTGTGTGTACGAACACGGATGCTTAATTTTATCGGGAGACCAAAACCAATTCCTCCTCTCGGTCCCTATCGTAGCCTCTTATTTATAGAGTACTATACCCACCTATACCCACCTTCTATACCCACCAATAGGGGGCCGGCCAAGCTAGCTTGGGAACCAAGCTAGGGCCGGCCTAGGTATAAATTGGGGTGGTCGGCCCTAGCTTGAACCCAAGCTAGAGGGGCCAGCCAAATTAAATTTAAAAGGAATTTTAATTTTAATTTTTATTATGTGGAAGATATAATTTATTAAAGAGAATTAAAATTAAAATATCTCTCTTGTAAAAGATCTACAAAAGATTAAAGAAAGAGATTAAATCTCTTTCCTTATTTGTAGATTGGTGAGATATTTTATTTTCTCTTTAAAAGATTATTCACATGTTGTTAAATTAAAATTATAGAAATTTTCTTTTATCAACCATGAAGAGATTTTTGAAGAGAAATTTTTTTTAAAAAATTCCGGAAACAAATTAGGAAGTTTTAATTTGTTGATTAAAACTTGTCTAATTTGTTTGTTTGATGTGGCCGACCATTAGAGATTAATTGGGGAAATTTTATTTTATTTTTCTCAATTAAATCATGTCAAGGGAATTGAGGAAATTTTATTGTAAATAAATTTCCTAATTTGTCTAGGCCAAGGAATATAAAAGAAGGGGTGAGGGTGCCTTCATGAGACACAACCTCTATTATTTCTCTCCCTCTTTTATTCCTTGGAGTGGCCGGCCATCCTCTTCCTCTCTTCCTCTTTGTGGTGGCCGAAACTCTCAAAGGCTTGGAGCTCTTGTGGCGGCCGGATACTACTTGGAGAAGAAGAAGAAGAAGAAGGAGAGAAAGCTAGGATCTCTTGGAGCTTGGTTGGTGTTTTGTTCTTCATCCTTGGTTAACCTTTTGTGGCCGAACCTAGCTAGGAGGAGAAGAAGGTGGTTGGTGGTTTCTCATCTCGGAAGATCGTTGCCCACACAACGTCCGAGGTTAGAAGAGGAATACGGTAGAAGATCAAGAGGTCTTTCTAAAAGGTATAACTAGTAATTTTTCTTTCCGCATCATACTAGTTATTTTTGGAAATAATACCAAATACAAGAGGCTTACGATTCTAGAATTTCGAATATGTTTTTCGATGTTGTGTTCTTTTGTTTTTTCTTTTCCTTGTGATTTGATTGTTCTTTTTGGTTAACCTAAGTTATTTTAGGAAATTAAATATTAGCTTTCTATAAAAGGTTTTGTCTAGTCTGTGGTGGTTGCTCCCATATCCAAGAAGGCCATGTGCCTCGCCACGTCAGTACTAGGAACCGATTATGGAAATTAATATTTAATGGAATTAATAACTTAAGGTGATTTGGGTCAAACGTGTTAAGTTCCGCAGGAGATCCAAGTCAAAACCTAAAAGAACAAATAGATTAAGTTTTGGATCAAACGTGTTAAGTTCCGCAGGCGATCCAAAATTTAATTTAAAAGAACACATGGTAGCTAGGAAAAGGTTCAGACCTTTGTACAAAATTTTTGTACAGTGGAACCTCTAGGCTTTCCGAGTAGCAACCAACAATTGGTATCAGAGCTAGGGTTTTGCCTCTGTGTATTTGGTATTAGTTTAATTATGCACATGTCATACATAATTTAGGCAGGTTAATAGTAGGATGTGCTAACTTTGTGGATGCAGGATCCAACTATTATGGCTTTTAGTTATTATGTGTGTGATTGGATCCTTGGACATGTCAAGGGTATTTATATGTGTGTGCATGATTGTATTAAAATATAGCAGGAGCTGTATTTAGTTTTATTAGGATTTTATTTTTGATCTAGATACATGTACATTCCTTTTATGGAATATAGGATCAAAAATATAAAATTCTATTTATGTCGCAGATCAAATCTTGCAAAGCGTGGAACCTTCTAAGGACCAGAGGTGCAGCGGAACTAGGAGCAAGATGGATGCGACAGCTTGACCCGGTGGCGGTGGCAAAATATGGCAGCAGCTTGGGATGACAACACACAGAGGACAACTAGAGATAAAAGCCATAATAGTTGAAAAATAGATTTTCTATTTATTGCTTTTATATTGTGCTGTGTGTGCATGTTAGTTTACAAGTTTAGTAGGCTAGCATAGTTAAAATTCCTCATTTATAAATAACTAAGTGGGAGAGGGATTTTTAAGTAAATCCCATGGTCTCCATTACTGGTTTGTAAGTGATGCAAACAAGCTTGCGCGTTGGCTCTGAGTGCCTTCCTCCATAACGGATGAGCTTGTTTGTGGATCACTAGAACAAACTTCCATTTTTGGATGACTATAGGAAGTTAATTAAGAGCGTGTGATCTTCCCCAACGGAAGGGGCATAATCTTATTAATGGACTTAGTGTCAAGTAATGGTATACACTTAGACACATCTAATAGTATCCTCCCCGTCGGAGTCACTGCTATTATTTGTGTGACCAAATGATGCCAACTATTAATTTTATTTGTCAAAAAGTTAGGTTGACAAGATAATAAAATTAATGGGTTAAAACCCTCCTTTTACAAATGTTGAATTTGTATACGTCCACACTAACGTGGCATACAAAATTCACGGTGTTATGAGGTGTTGGTTAATTTAAAATAGTATTGTTTGAGGAATCAATATTATTCTAAATCTAGAGTTCTGACCAAAAGTTATTTGTGATTCTTAGGATGACTTTCAATCCACTGTCCATCATACTTCAACAAAATAGACTTACTGGACCTAATTACATAGATTGGAAAAGAAACCTAGACATTGTTCTTACTGCTGAAAGCTATAAATTTGTACTGACTGAGCAGTGCCCTGATGCACCTACTGGTGAATCTACCCAAGAGGAGATTGAATATCATAGGAAATGGGTAAAAGCAGATGCGATGTCGCGGTGTTACATTTTGGCTTCAATGTCAAATGTATTGCAACATCAGCATCAAGATTACCAACAACCTATGATATTATGAACAATCTCAAGGAACTCTTTGGTCATCAGGATAGGGCTTCTAGGCAAGAAGCCATGAGAAAGATAATGACAGCCACCATGCAAGAGGGTACTCCTGTAAGGGATCATATCCTAAAGATGATGGCTTATCTGAACGAGATACAGATCCTTGGAGGAGAAATTGATGGGGAAACCCAGATCGATATGATCCTCCAAACGCTACCTAGAAGTTTTGAGCAGTTCCGCCTGAACTATAATATGAATAAGAGGATTTATTCATTAGGGGAACTACTGACAGAACTTCAAGCGGCAGAAGGATTATTTCGTCACAATTCTCAAATTCACTATGCTGAAAATGGTTCTACTTCTAAACCGAGAGGAAAGAAGAAGAAGAAACAAGCTGGCTCAGCAAAGAAAGTGAATAAATCTCAGAGTATAGGATTTAAAGCTGGAGTGAAGAAGCCGAAGGGCAAGTGCTTCATCTGCAAGCAGTCAGGGCATTGGAAGGCGGACTGTTCTCGTAGGAATCAGAACAACAAAGGTATATCTCATGCTCTAGTTGTTGAAACATGTTTAGCAGTGTTATCTACCAGCACCTGGTGTGTAGATACGGGAGCCACTGATCATGTCTGCAATTCCCTGCAGGGGTTCCAAGAAACCCGACGACTAACTGAAGGAGAGATTACCGTCTATATGGGCAATGCTACTAAGGTGGCGGCTGTTGCAGTGGGAGACGTCTACTTATCTTTTAGTAGAAATAGAAATTTGGTTTTAAGAAATTGTCTTTATGTACCCAGTTTTAGAAAGAATTTAATTTCAGTTTCTAAACTGTTTTTAGATGGATATTCAGTTTCTTTCAGTAACGATGTAGTTATTAAGAGAAATAAAGTGATTATCTGTTCTGGTACATTAGTTGGCAATTTGTATACTTTAAATCCAATTTCTTCCACAAAGCAAAACATGGAAATTTATAACTCTTCTTCTAACTCAAATAAAAGAAAAGAACCTTCGGAAATGAACCAAGCATATCTTTGGCATCTAAGGCTTGGTCATATTAACTTAAGTAAGATTCAGAGGCTTATAGCCGATGGACTTTTGGGTTCATTAGAGTTGGAAAATTTTCCAACTTGTGAATCCTCCTTAGAAGGTAAAATGACCAAGAGGTCGTTCAAGGCCAAGGGGTATAGAGCCAAAGAAGTGTTAGAGTTGATTCACTCTGATTTGTGTGGTCCTATATCTGTCCAGGCAAGAGGAGGTTTTGAATATTTTGTCTCTTTCATAGACGATTATTCAAGATATGGATACATTTACCTAATGCGCCGCAAGTCCGAGTGCTTTGATAAGTTCAAAGAATACAAGGCTGATGTGGAGAAACGACTAGGTAAAAATATCAAGACACTACGGTCAGATCGTGGTGGCGAATACCTCTTAGGAGAGTTTAGGAATTACTTATCAGAGGCCGGGATTCAATCCCAACTGTCCGCACCTGGTACACCCCAACAGAATGGTGTGGCAGAACGAAGGAATAGGACTCTTATGGAGATGGTTAGATCGATGATGAGTTATTCAGAATTACCAAATTCGTTTTGGGGATATGCTCTGGAAATAGCAGTGTATGTTCTGAACTTAGTACCTTCTAAATCAGTTTCTTCTACTCCCATAGAATTGTGGAATGGGCGAAAACCCAGTCTAAGACATATTCAGATTTGGGGTAGTCCAGCACATGTGCTGAAACCAGATGCTGATAAGTTAGAATCCTGTACAGAAGTTCGCGTGTTTGTAGGATATCCCAAAGGAACGAAAGGTGGTTTATTTTATAGTCCTAAAGACCAGAAGGTCATTGTTAGCACTAATGCCCAGTTTTTAGAAGAAGACTATATAATGGATCACAAGCCCAGTAGCAAAGTTGTTTTAGAAGAACTCAAAGAGGACACGTCTACTTCAGTACCAACAGTACAAGATGAAGTACCACAAGAGACTGCAACACGTGTCACACATGATACACAACCACAGACAGTGCCTCGTCGTAGTGGGAGGGTTGTAAGGCAGCCTGAAAGATTCATATTTTTGGGAGAGTCTTCGGACTTGATCCAGGGTAAACATGAACCTGATCCACGAACATATGACGAAGCACTCCAAGATATAGTTGCAGCATCTTGGCAAAGGGCAATGAATTCTGAAATAGAGTCTATGTACTCTAATAAGGTCTGGGAGCTTGTAGAACCACCTGATGGTGTAAAAGCCGTTGGATGCAAGTGGATCTACAAAAGGAAAAGAGGGACAGACGGGAAGGTAGAAACCTTCAAAGCTAGGCTTGTTGCGAAAGGGTACACTCAAAAAGAGGGAATCGATTATGAGGAAACCTTTTCACCGGTAGCCATGCTTAAGTCTATCCGGATACTCTTATCCATTGCTGCTCATATGGATTATGAGATTTGGCAAATGGATGTCAAGACAGCTTTCCTTAATGGAAGTCTTGAAGAAAACATCCATATGAAGCAACCAGAAGGGTTCATTGAAAAAGGCAAAGAGCATCTAGTGTGCAAGCTCAATCGGTCCATTTATGGACTGAAGCAAGCTTCAAGGTCTTGGAACATCCGGTTTAATGAAGTAATCCAGTCGTATGGATTTATTCAGTGTCCGGATGAGTCTTGTGTATACAAGAAGTGTAACGGAAACGTGGTGGTATTTCTTGTACTATACGTAGATGATATTTTGTTAATTGGCAACAATGTCAAGGTATTATCAGACGTAAGGGTATGGTTGTCCAAACAATTTGATATGAAGGACTTAGGAGAGTGTGCACACATTCTTGGGATCAAAGTGATAAGGTATCGCAAGAAAAGAATGTTGTGTCTGTCCCAAGCTTCATATATAGATACAATCCTTGCTCGTTTTAGTATGCAGGATTCCAAGAAAGGTTTCTTACCTTTTAGGCATGGAATAGCTCTATCTAAAGAGATGTCTCCTAAGACATCAAAGGAGATAGAAGACATGAAAGCAGTTCCTTATGCCTCGGCTGTAGGAAGCCTTATGTATGCAATGCTATGTACGAGACCTGATATTTGTTTTGTCGTGGGCATGGTCAGCAGATATCAGAGTAACCCTGGACAAGGACATTGGACTGCGGTAAAGCATATATTAAAGTACCTGAGAAGGACTAGAGATTATATGCTAATTTACCAAGCAGACGATTTGCTCCCTGTGGGTTACACGGATTCAGATTTCCAATCAGATAGGGACAATAGTAAGTCTACATCAGGCTATGTGTTTACTTTAGGAGGTGGAGCCATTTCATGGAGGAGTGTTAAGCAGAAATGCGTATCGGACTCAACCATGGAAGCTGAGTATGTAGCAGCCTCTGAGGCAGCTAAAGAAGCAGTATGGCTCAGGAACTTTCTAATGGACTTAGATGTGATTCCTGGTTTGCCCAAAATTATCACAATTTATTGTGATAATAGCGGTGCAGTTGCAAACTCAAAGGAACCACGAGCTCATAAGGCAAGTAAACATATAGAGCGCAAGTACCACCTGATACGAGATATCGTGAAGCGAGGAGAAGTTGTCATCGCCAAGATTGCATCAGCAGATAACCTGGCAGATCCTTTCACTAAGGCCCTTCCGGCGAAAGCTTTTGATCGGCATGTGGAGGGAATGGGAATCAGATGTATGGTAGAAGATATGGCAGCTTAGTCATTAGTATAAGTGGGAGATTGTTGGAGTGTATACTGAAAGCCTAAGCTTTGTAAACATTCATTATGTATAAAGAATCACATTTGGTCAAATTGTCTACAATTGTTTGTAGTTGTTCATTTAATTTATATTGTAGATAATATAGTATGTGGTGTCACATGCAGAAGATGATGTTATCAGTACCTTATAAATTATAAACAGTAGCTCACGACCAAAATGGAAAGGAACAAACCATTAGAAGGTCGTAGTGTAATTAGGTATTAGTTTATCTTGACTATATAATTACACTAGTACACTCAGAGTGTATTGAGTAGGACCATTTGAGGTCGTTTCTTTTATACTGACTTTATAAAGGAACAAAGACCTCGGTTATTATGGAAGTGTGTGCACTTAATCCTAATATAATAACAAGCACATATATTTGATATTTATTTCTTTAATTTATCAATGGGTGAGATTTAGTTCGATGAATCAATAAGCCTGATAAGTTGGGAAATGGTATCACTTATAGTGTGTGTTGTTGATTATAGAAGGAAACTGTGTCCTAGAGATACTAGGTTGATAATGTCCTCAAGAGGAGCTCATAAGAATTTTCATGTTAAACCCTGCAGGTGGACTTAGTCCGACATGATGATAAGGTTGAGTGGTACTACTCTTGGACTAAGATATTAATTAAATGAGTTGTCAGTAACTCACTTAATTAGTGGGCATTCGATATCTTAAACACAGGGAAACTAACACACTCATAATAAGAAGGAGCCCAAAAATGTAATTTGGGATTTGTGCGGTAGTTCAATAATAGTTCTCTAGTGGAATGAATTATTATTGATAAAATTAAGTTGTGTGTTCAGGGCGAACACGGGATGCTTAATTTTATCGGGAGACCAAAACCAATTCCTCCACTCGGTCCCTATCGTAGCCTCTTATTTATAGAGTACTATACCCACCTATATCCACCTTCTATACCCACCAATAGGGGCCCGACCAAGCTAGCTTGGGAACCAAGCTAGGCCGGCCTAGGTATAAATTGGGGTGGCCGGCCCTAGCTTGAACCCAAGCTAGAGGGGCCGGCCAAATTAAATTTAAAAGGAATTTTAATTTTAATTTTTATTATGTGGAAGATATAATTTATTAAAGAGAATTAAAATTAAAATATCTCTCTTGTAAAAGATCTACAAAAGATTAAAGAAAGAGATTAAATCTCTTTACTTATTTGTAGATTGGTGAGATATTTTATTTTCTCTTTAAAAAATTATTCACATGTTGTTAAATTAAAATTATAGAAATTTCCTTTTATCAACCATGAAGAGATTTTTGAAGAGAAATTTTTTTTTTTAAATTTTCGGAAATAAATTAGGAAGTTTTAATTTGTTGATTAAAACTTGTCTAATTTGTTTGTTTGATGTGGCCGGCCATTAGAGATTAATTGGGGAAATTTTATTTTATTTTTCTCAATTAAATCATGTCAAGGGAATTGAGGAAATTTTATTATAAATAAATTTCCTAATTTGCCTAGGCCAAGGAATATAAAAGAAGGGGTGAGGGTGCCTTCATGAGACACAACCTCTATTATTTCTCTCCCTCTTTTATTCCTTGGAGTGGCCGGCCATCCTCTTCCTCTCTTCCTCTTTGTGGTGGCCGAAACTCTCAAAGGCTTGGAGCTCTTGTGTCGGCCGGATACTACTTGGAGAAGAAGAAGAAGAAGAAGGAGAGAAAGCTAGGATCTCTTGGAGCTTGGTTGGTATTTTGTTCTTCATCCTTGGTTAACCTTTTGTGGTCGAACCTAGCTAGGAGGAGAAGAAGGTGGTTGGTGGTTTTTCATCTCGAAAGATCGTTGCCCACACAACGTCCGAGGTTAGAAGAGGAATACGGTAGAAGATCAAGAGGTCTTTCTAAAAGGTATAACTAGTAATTTTTCTTTCCGCATTATACTAGTTATTTTTGGAAATAATACCAAATACAAGAGGCTTACGATTCTAGAATTTCGAATATGTTTTTCGATGTTGTGTTCTTTTGTTTTTTCTTTTCCATGTGATTTGATTGTTCTTTTTTGTTAACCTAAAGTTATTTTAGGAAATTAAATATTAGCTTTCTATAAAAGGTTTTGTCTAGTCGGTGGTGGTTGCTCCCATATCCAAGAAGGCCATGTGCCTCGCCACGTCAGTACTGGGAACCGATTATGGAAATTAATATTTAATGGAATTAATAACTTAAGGTGATTTGGGTCGAACGTGTTAAGTTCCGCAGGAGATCCAAGTCAAAACCTAAAAGAACAAATAGATTAAGTTTTGGATCAAACGTGTTAAGTTCCGCAGGCGATCCAAAATTTAATTTAAAAGAACACATGGTAGCTAGGAAAAGGTTCAGACCTTTGTACAAAATTTTGTACAGTGGAACCTCTAGGCTTTCCGAGTAGCAACCAACACATGTAGCATGAAAACTTAACTAATCAACATGTAATAGATCATGTATCATGAAGGAGCATAAACAAACATGTTTTCCTTTCAAAAACTTATCATGGCCGAACCCTAAGGCTCTTTTCAAAACATTTTAAGCATAGAAAATGTAGGAGGCTACTTGTACTACAGGTGAGGGGAAATACTTACATCTCTCGCTTAATTCTCTAAGAGAAGTAACCTTGGTTGTGAAGCTTTTCCTAGAGAGAAAACCTTTTTGCTTGGTTCAGCAATGGTGAGGAAGAAGGAGCTTGGTTTCGGTGGAGAGGAGGAGGGAGGAGGAAGAGAAGAAAATGAAATTTTCTCTTTCCTTTTCTCCTTTTATTCCAAATGAAAGGAAGAAGAAAAAATGAATTTTTCCTTCCCTTTTCTTTTACTCATCCTAAATAAAGGGAGAAGTAAAAACTCTCTTTTCATTGTAAGAAGAAGAAGGAAACTTGGACTTCTCCTTCTTAGTGAAGAGAACCTTCACTTTCCTTACCTTTAACCATAATTTCCCTCTTTTCATATCAGCACCCCCCTGCTGGGGCTACTGGTTATAACATGGAACCACTTACCAAGAGGTCCAAGGTTCAATCCTTTGTCATGCCTCTTTTTGATTCTTTTTATTTTATTTTTAAAGAAGATCCACATGAAACCTATTTAATCATGCATAAATTCATGTAAAATTTCTAGGGATCCTATGGGTGTTACACACTCGGCCAAAGTGCAAAATGAATCAACCCCCCCCCCCTTTTGCATTCATTCAATCAATTGTATTAATTGGCATTAAATCTCTATTAATCCAATTAAGTCTTTTGGTTTTCATCCAATGCATGATCAATTCAAAATTGAAATTTCCTCTTCCATGATGAATTCGAGTTCACCCAATGAGTCTAACTCATTGATCTTCATCAATCCAATTGTCATTTGCTCTTCCTTGGTGAATTAGAGTTTACCCAATGAGTCTAACTCATTGATCTGAATTGACTCGATGAGCTAATTTGAATTGGACTCAATCCAATAGTTGGATTTAATTGAGTCTAACTCAATGAGTCCAATTCAAATTTGACTAAATCCAATGATCCATCATATGAACTCATCTCTAAATTAATATGTTCTTTGTGTGTGCGACCCAATAGATTCTTATAACATTGGCAATGTCTCTAAAACTATTTTAGATATATAAGCAATGAGTGACATCTAGCAAGGCATCATTACTACCCAAGTGATGAGAATGTCGAGATCCAACCTAACCTTTTCGTGTCTATTATCTTGTATGAGCTTAATCCTTCTATTCTTGATATCCAGATTAATCAATGAGGCATAGACCGTGTTATCCTCTTGTCAATCTTTGTGTTTCTTGATCTCAATATCTCATATTGACTCCTTTGAGCATGGTCATGTATTCTTATGTACTACTAATCAAGGGGCCCACAAATATTACTTTAGTCATATGGAAGGGATAGATCACATCTACATCAATCACATCTCTCCGCATAACTTTCGCATACCCAGTGATTGACTTTACAGTCCACCTTCTTATAGGTGACGTTTGTCGATACCAAAGTACACAACTCCTTATGTAGGGAACTGTAGTGACTTCAGGTCTAAGGACTATTTATACTAATAGTCACTATGAGAATGTTTATTATACTCGTATAACGATCTATGAAACATTTTATGGTAGGTCATTTAGTACATATTCTTTAATATATACTCATGTGTCAACCTAATATCTCATATCCATAATTTGTGAGATTAAATCATCTGTTGACCTACATACTAGTCTCAACGTATTAATATTGTCCTTATATATTAATGCTTGATTATGAATAGTTAAAAGTAGTGTTCTATATATGTATTTACGATATCCCACTATTAATTCAATTAATTGATATGTTATAGACTAGAACCTACTACCCTAGAACATTATTATAGTTATTCATTCAGTACTTAATTGAAAAAAATATAATAACCAACTTTGCCTTTTATTAATTAATGAAATATGATACAAAAAGTGCCCTCATTAATCATCTCATAATTGGTACTAGGGCTAATACTAACACTAACCCCTTTTGTTAAAGCTTGCTCTTTGGCTCTCAATGCACTAACCCCAAATGTGAATTTTTCAAGGGCTTTACTAAGGTATTCTACCTTTTCCCTTAGTTTCTTATTTTCTTCTTCTAAACATGAAACATTTGAACTAGAAGAAGCATGCATATTAGATGAATCATTTACCTTAGAAGACATAAATTCTAACTTTTCTTCTAGAATACTAATCTCATTTTTCAAGGATTTATTTTTCCTTTTAGCCTTAAACAAATCTTCATTTGTACTTGAAATAATTTTAACTATAGCATAAGTGGGAAGTTTATATACCTCAATTATCGAGAAGTCCGAATCGAAAATTTGTCCTCCCCTTTCACTTGAGCTCCCTTCTGTAGGATCGATGCACTAGAGCGAGGGTGAATAGCGCTTGTAGCTTTTCATGTTTTTTTGAAAAACATAGAATACGCAACGGAATAGAAAGAGTAAACGAAAACAAATAGTCGACACAAGTTGATTTTATTTGGTTCGGAGCTTATGATGACTCCTACTCCAAGGTCGCGATCGTCGATCTTTCGTTGAAAAATTTGCTATCAATTCTGAATAAGTACAAGTGAGAAATTATAATATTAAAACAGTTGTAAATTCACTACCAAGTTATACACAACTCAAACATGTTAGTTAGAGCCCTAGAGCCAATCATTTGATGATTGTTGTATGGACTCGTATCATATTCTTGTATATAAATAAAGGCATTTGTTTTTTGTTATTATACTTACTTGTATTGGTGCCAAATAACTATGTATAATAGCGTCCTTGAGTAGAAGGTTCTTACCTATATCAATCGATTGGTTGAATCGATAGTGAGATGATATAGGGAACACTACTCTTAATCATTCCTAGTCGAGTATTAACATTCAGGGACAATGGTAATGTGACGAGACTAGCATGTAGGTCAACTCGAT
This sequence comes from Zingiber officinale, assembly GCF_018446385.1. Lineage (NCBI taxonomy): Eukaryota > Viridiplantae > Streptophyta > Magnoliopsida > Zingiberales > Zingiberaceae > Zingiber > Zingiber officinale. The sequence goes on from NC_056002.1 coordinate 70,056,353, forward strand.
GACTAGATCTCACAAGTCATGGATATAGAGATATCAAGTTGACACATGGGTATGCATTGGAGAATGTATACTGAATGACCCGCCATGAGAAAGTATCATGGATCGTTATATAAGTGTCATATAATTTCTCATGTGGCTATTTGTATGACTATTAGTCCTTGGACCTGAAGTCACCATGGATCCCTACATAAGGAGTTACGTACTTTAGCTTCGTCAAACGTCACCCATAACTGGGTGGACTATAAAGGCGATTAATGGGTATGTAACGAATTATGCAGAGGGATGTGAGTGATGTAGATGGAATCTATCCCTCCTATATGACGGGAGTGACATCGATATTCTTGATAGAGTGAGACCACTAAGTGCATGGTCATGCCCAAATAGTCAATATGAGATATTGAGCTCATTTGATTGAGTGAGTCTACTTGGAGTTCAAGATTTAGATTGATTAGAGGATGACACGGTCTATGCCTCACATTGATCAATCTAAATATCTAGGATAGAAGGACATTGTCATATATTGTGAGGAGTCACAATTAGTAGTCACAAGGTGATGTTGGATCTCAACATTCTTATAACTTGGGTAGTAATGATGTGTTGCTAGATACCGCTCATTACTTATGCTTCTAAATGGGTTTAGGAGCATTGCCAACGTTATAAGAACCTATAGGGTCACACACAAAGGGCAATTAGATGGAGATTAGGTTCATATGATAATCCTAAAGGATTAGGTTCATGTGATGAACCAAATTGGATTAAGAGTAATCCAAATTAGGTTAATTGAGTTGGACTCAATTTGGTTCATGTATTAGATGAGTCTAATTTGGACTTAGACTCATTGAATTAATTTAATTCAATGAATAGAGATTCATTAAATTAAAATTGACTTGAACTAATGGTTAGATTAGATCAACCAAGGGAGAGAAGTGGTCAAGTTTGACTTGACTTGAGAGGAAGATGAAGGGTCAAGTTTGACTTGACCATTTGCCACCTCATTGGTGAGTTGACATTAAGTGGCTAATGATGATGTGCCACATCATCAAGGTTAGCACATCTGTGTGCCACCTCATGAGGGAGATCAAGAGTCTTTGACTCTTGAAATTCCATGGAGTATATAAACCTTTTTGAAAGGTGGCCGGCCACTTTTGTGGAGTTACAAGCTTGAATTGATTTTTCATTCAAGTCATCTTCATCCTCAAGCTCTTCTCTTCTCTCCCTCTCCTCCCTTGGCTGAACCCTAAAAGGGTGCTAGAACACCTTTTGTTTGGTCTCTCCATCTCTTGCTTGTGTGGATACACATAGAGGAGTGTCTACTTTGACACTCTCGAGATTCGGCAAACTTTGGACGAGCGGGATTAAGCGAAGGGCTTCGCATCAAGGGTAAAGCTCTTCTCCTTTGTAGATCTAGTTTAGATCTAGGTTAGAAAACTCATACTCGAAGTTTTACGAAATTTTAATCTTCACACGGATCCGTGGCATGGGAGTTTCAGGGTTTCCGCAACGCAAAAAGCGGTTTTTGCGGCCCGAAAAACCCAACAGAGGTATCAAAGCCACATGCGAAGCGAGTATGAGTTTTAATTTGTATTTTTATGAAAATTACAGATCTATAACTTTCTGTGAATTTATGATTTTTGGTATTTTTATGGGTATTTTTCTCGTAGAAGCGAAGCACAAGTGTTTAGACACTTGTAGGCTTCGACTACCGAGAAAATATTTCCGAAACGACAAGGTTTCGCCCCAAATCGTTTTGGGACAGCAGACTAAGGCGCTGTAGGATCGCTTTGGAACACTCGTGATGGTTATATCGTGGGTAGGGGTGCTGCCCCTGACCTCGCAAGGGGATTCGTTCCGTGATTGCGCTCGAAAATCGCTAAACGGCACAGCCGGAAATTTTTACTCATAAAAATTGTAAAAATTATAAGAAAAATTACAAAAATTTATAGAAATTATATAATTTAGAATTATGTATTATTTTATGATGGTCATGGCCCAAAAGACCCAATAAGATTAGAAAAATTATGTTGTAATTCATAATACGGCCTACGTGTCGTCATGTGATTGTGCGTGTTGTATATTTGATTCACGACCTACGCGTCGTGCCTTTTTTATTTTATATTCCTGTTGTAAATAGTTTAGACTCGAATGTAACTCGAGTTTCACTTTTGTAATGTACAAAATGGAGCGGTGGAAGGTCCACTCGAGACGAAGTTATGAGGAGGGCGCAAGCAACACAAGGTGGTCAAAGGAAGGAGCTTGAGAAGCTGTTGACCTTAGGTTGACCATCCGATCTTCTCATTGGCTTGAGAAGATCATAGTAGGGCCATGACTAATCACAAAATATTTAATTAATTACTTGTGTGTGTATATGTGATGCATGCTAGAATAGTAATTAATTAGCGCCTTAACGATTAGATTAGATCTAAATCGCATACATGATGCGCCCTAACGATTAGATTAGATCTAAATCGCGTATATGATACACCTTGTCGATTAGATTAGATCTCAATCGCGTCAACTCGTAATGCCTACCATGCCGTGATACCTATCACTACCTCGATCACATGTTGTTGAATATGCTAAAGCAGAGCAACACATATTATATTGGTAGGGTACGGAGGGACAATCTTGGTCCCGCTATCAACGCATGGGTGAGTACTGTTAGTTAGAGCCCTAGAGCCAATCATTTGATGATTGTATTATAGACTTGTTGTATCATATTCTTATATAAATAAAGGTATTTGTTTTGGTTATTATACTTACTTGTATTGGTGTCAAATAAACTAAGTATAATAGCGTCCTTGAGTAGAAGGTTCTTACCTATATCAATTGATTGGTTGAATCGATAGTGAGATGATATAGAGAACACTACTCTTAATCATTCCTAGTCGAGTATTAACATTCAGGGACAATGTTAATGCAATAAAACTAGCATGTAGGTCAACTCGATGACTTGATCTCACAAGTCATAGATATAGAGATATCAAGTTGACACATGGGTATGCATTGGAGAATGTATACTGAATGACCCACCATAAGAAAGTATCATGGATCGTTATATGAGTGTCATATACTTTCTCATGTGGCTATTAGTATGACTACTAGTCCTTAGACCTGAAGTCACCATGGATCCCTACATAAGGAGTTATGTACTTTGGTTTCGTCAAACGTCACCCGTAACTGGGTGGACTATAAAGGCGATTACTGGGTATGTAATAAATTATGCGGAGGGATGTGAGTGATGTAGATGGGATCTATCCCTCCTATATGACGGGAGCGACATCGATATTCTTGATAGAGTGAGACCACGAAGTGCATGGTCATGTCCAAATGAGTCAATATGAGATATTGAGCTCATTTGATTTAGTGAGTCTACTTGGAGTTCAAGATTTAGATTGGTCAGAGGATGACACAGTATATGTCTCACATTGATCAATCTAAATATCTAGGATAGAAGGTCACTTGTCATATATTGTGAGGAGTCACAATTAGTAGTCACAAGGTGATGTTGGATCTCAATATTCTTGTAACTTGGGTAGTAATGATGTATTGCTAGATACCGCTCATTACTTATGCTTCTAAATGGGTTTAGAAGCATTGCCAACGTTACAAGAACCTATAGGGTCACACACAAAGGATAATTAGATGGAGATTAGGTTCATATGATGAACCAAGAGGATTAGGTTCATGTGATGAACCAAATTGGATTAAGAGTAATCCTAATTGTACTAATTGAGTTGGACTCAAGTTGATTCATGTGTTCAATGAGTCTAATTTAGATTATGACTCATTAAATCAATTTAATTAAATGAATTAGATTCATTATATTAAATTGGCTTGAATCAAATGGTTGGATTAGATCAACTATGGGGGTTATAATGTCAAGTTTGACTTGACTTGAGAGGAAGAGGAAAAGTCGAGTTTGACTTGACTTTATGCCACATCATTTGTGAGTTGGCATTAAGTGGCCAATAATGGTGTTACACATCATCATGTTTAGAGCATGTGTGTGCCACCTCATGGAGGTTACAAATCTCCTCCTCATTTTAATGGCCACATTAAATGAGAGGAGGTTGCAATATGTGGCCGACCACTTTTGTGATGAATGGAATTTTGATTTCATTCAAGGCATTCATTCCATCATCATCTTCCTCAAGCTCTCAACCTTTCTCCCTCTCCTCTCTCGGCCGAACCTTACCAAGGTGCTACCACATCTTTGTGTTAGGTTTCTCCACCTATTTGTTCGTGTGGATACTTCTAGAGGGTTGTACACTTGACAACCTCAAGATCCGGCATCACTTGGAAGAGCGGGATTGCGAAGGGCATCGCATCGAGGGTAACTTCCTTCTCCTAGTCTAGATCTAGATGTAAGAAACTCGTACTCGTAAAATTTTTATTTTATTTTACTTCACACGGATCCGGTGGCTTGGGGTTCGGGGTTTCCGCAACTCGAAAAAGCGGTTTTCGCGGCCCGAAAAATCCAACAGTGGTATCAGAGCCACGTGCGAAGTCTTGTACGAGTTTATTTTATGTTTTTATGAAAAATAGAAGTTCTGTAATATTCTATAAATTTCCTAATTTTATAGTTTTTATGGGTATTTTTCTCGTAGTAGCGAAGCACAAGTGTTTCGACACTTGTAGGCTTCGACTACTGAGAAGATTTTTCCGAAACGGCAAGGTTTTGCCCCAAATCTTTTTGGGACAGCGGGCTAAGGTGCTGTAGGATCGCTAAGGAACACTCGCGATGGTTAGATCGCGGGTAGGGGTGCTGCCCCTGGCCCCGCAAGGGGATTCGTTCTGCGATTGCGCCCGAAAACCCGCTAAACGGAACCGCCGGGAATTTTACTCATAAAATTATAGTAAAAATTATAGAAATTGCATAATTTAGAATTATGTATCATTTTATGATAGTCATGGTCCAAAAAGACCCAATTTGATTGGAAATGTGTTGTAATTGATAATACGGCCTGCGTGTCGTCATGTGATGTGCGTGTTGTATATTTGATTCGCGACCTGCGCGTCGTGCCTTTTTCTATTTTATATTCTTGCTATAAATTAGTTTAGACTCGAATGTAACTCGAATTTCAAAAATTGTAATGTACAAAATTGGAGCGGTGGAAGGTCCACTCGAGACGGAGTTACGAGGAGGGCGCGAGCAACACAAGGTGGTCAAAGGGAGGAGCTTGAGAAGCTGTTGACCTTAGGTTGACCATCCGATCTTCTCATTGGCTTGAGAAGATCGTAGTAGGGCCATGACTAATCATAAATAATTTAATTAATTACTTGTGTGTATGTGATGCATAATTAGTAATTAATTAGTGTCTAACGATTAGATTAGATCTAAATCGTGTACAAGATGCACCCTCTCGATTAGATTAGATCTCAATCGTGTCAACTCAAATGCCTACCGTGCCGTGATACCTATCACTACCTCGATCACATGTGTTGTTGAATCTGCCAAAGCAGAGCAACACATATTATCTTGGTAGGGTACGGAGGGACAATCTTGGTCCCGCCTATCAACGCATGGGTGAGTAGAGACTCAATTTGATTGAGTACAACTAGTTAAATTGAGTTTAACTGTAGGCATTCTTCCAACGGTTGAAAAGATAGGACATAAATCACATTTATATTAATTCTTGGGCGTATTAGCCAAAGCTAACTCAAGTTTTAATATAACTGCGGGATAATGATCCTATAAACAAGAGTTGCATAGAGATGTAATTGGTAAATCGTTACCTCCAATCATACTAAGTCTTGGGCTATTTAGCCAAAGCTAACTCAAGGCGTAGTATGATGTGGATCTTGTCCCACACGAATTATAGCTAGTTGGTTAGAATCTAGTAAGTGTGGTTTGACCACATCACTCACTTGATTCTACAAAAATTATATAATTCAGTGGGAGCATCATTTAGTTAAAGGCCTAATTAAATGATAAAAGGAATATGATATTTACTTTCTGCTTTAATTTCTGTTGTAGATTACCATGACGTCGAATACGAACTCTTTCTCCCTACGTTCTGTCTTTGAGAAGGACAAGCTCAACGGAGCAAATTTCCTGGACTGGTACAGGAACCTGAGAATAGTTCTCACCCAAGAACATAAACTGTACGTTCTGGAGCAGCCCATTCCAGAGGCTCCTCCTGCCACTGCCACGCGAGCTGACCGAGATTCTTACAAGAAGCATCAAGATGACGCATTAGATGTGTCCTGTCTTATGCTCGCGACCATGAACTCTGAGCATCAGAAGCAACACGAGTTAATGGGCGCTTATGATATGGTTGAACATCTTCGTCAACTATATCAAGGACAAGCAGGGCACTGGAATAGGAACTGCATAGGATACCTGGAAGATCTTAAGAAGAAGAGAAATAAGATTTCTACTTCAGGTATAAATGTTATAGAAGTCAACCTCTCTATTTCTTCATCGTGGGTATTAGAAACCGGATGTTCTTCTCACATTTGTACTAATGTACAAGCGCTGAGAAATAGCAGAGCATTGACGAAGGGCGAGATAGACCTACGAGTAGGCAATGCAGCACGGGTTGCTGCTGTTGCTGTAGGAACTTACTATTTATCTCTACCCTCTGGCTTGTACTAGAATTAGATGAAAGTTGTTATGTGCCTGCCTTAACTAAGAACATTATATCAGTTTCTTGTTTGGACAAGAAAGGGTTCTCTTTTATAATAAAGGACAAATGTTGTTCTGTTTATTTAAAAGATATGTTCTATTGTAGTGCACCTCTGATGAACGAACTCTATATTCTAGACCTTGAAAGCCCAATCTATAACATAAATACCAAGAGGTTCAAGACAAATGACTTGAACCAAATCTATCTCTGGCACTGTCGCTTAGGTCATATAAATGACAAGCGCTTATCCTAGCTCCATAAGGATGGTTTGCTGGACTCATTTGATTTTGAATCTTATGAGACATGCGAGTCATGCCTTCTAGGTAAGATGACCAAGACTCCCTTTAGTGGGCACAGTGAAAGAGCGACTAATTTGTTAGGACTTATACATAGTGATGTATGTGTCCCTTTCAATGTCGCTGTTAGAGGCGGTTATAGGTACTTCATCACATTTACTGATGACTTCAATAGATATGGTTATGTGTACTTGATGACACATAAGTCTGAATCCTTTGAAAAGTTCAAGGAATTCAAGAATAAAGTACAGAACCAGCTTGACAAGAGTATTAAGATACTTCGATCAGATCGAGGTGGAGAATACCTTAGCTATAAGTTTCGTGACTATCTAGCTGAGTGTGGGATTCTATCCCAACTCACTCCTCCTGGAACACCACAGTGAAATAGTGTATCCGAAAAGAGGAATCGTACCCTATTAGATATGGTACGGTCTATGATGAGTCACACAGATCTTCCTACATTTCTTTGGGGCTATGCTCTAGACACGGCAGCTTTTATACTCAACTGAGTTCCATCCAAGGTCGTGATAAAGACACCATATAAAATATGGACTGGGAGAGATGCCCAGGTGTCTTTTATGAGGATTTTGGGTTATGAGGCTTACGTTAGACGTCAAGTTTCAAACAAATTAGGACCCAAATCTGACAAGTGCTATTTTATTGGATATCCCAAGGAAACTAAGGGATATTACTTCTACATTCCCAGTCAGCACAAGGTAGTTGTGGCAAAGACTGGGGTCTTTCTAGAAAGGGACTTTGTTTCTAGAAAGACTAGTGCGAGTACGTTCGATCTTGAAGAAGTTCAAGATGCGGACCATAGCACTGAAGCCTCGATGGAAGTTGAACTGGAACCACAAAGTGTTATGGATGATGTTGTTCAAAGAGTTGAGGAACAACAACCAGTTCAAGTAGACATACCTCTTCGCAGGTCTGATAGGGTACGTCGTCAGCCTGAGAGATATTCATTTCTCTTGTCTGACCATGATGACGTTGTGCTCATAGAGGATGAGCCTACCACCTATCAAGAAGCTGTGATGAGACCATATTAAAAGAAATGGCTAGAGGCAATGAGATCCGAAATGAAATCCATGTACACCAACCAAGTATGGACTTTGGTTGATCCACCTGAAGGGGTAAAACCCATAGGGTGTAAGTGGGTCTTTAAGAGAAAGACTGACATGGATGGACTTATCTATAAGGGTCGCTTGGTAGCTAAAGGTTTCAAGCAGATTCATGGTATTGACTATGATGAAACCTTTTCTCCAGTAGCGATGTTTAAGTCCATTCGGATCATGCTTGCTATTGCAGCATACCATGACTATGAGATATGGCAGATGGATGTCAAAACCGCGTTTCTGAATGGAAACCTGCTCGAGGATGTGTACATGACACAACCTGAGGGTTTTGTAGATCCACGGCATACTAGCAGAGTATGCAAGCTGCATAGGTCCATTTATGGACTAAAGCAAGCTTCTCGGAGATGGAATCTTTGATTCGATGATGCAATCAAACAGTTTGGTTTCATCAAGAATGAAGATAAACCTTGTGTCTACAAGAAGGTTGTAGGGAACACAGTTGTCTTTGTTACTTAGAGCCCTAAAGTCAATTATGGACTTGTTGTATCATATTCTTATATAAATAAAGGCATTTGTTTTGGTTATTATACTTACTTGTATTGGTGCCAAATAAACTAAGTATAATAGCGTCCTTGAGTAGAAGGTTCTCACCTATATCAATCTGTTAGTTGAACTGATAGTGAGATGATATAGGGAACACTACTCTTAATCATTCCTAGTCGAGTATTAACATTCAGGGACAATGTTAATGCAATAAGACTAGCATGTAGGTCAACTCGATGACTTGATCTCACAAGTCATGGATATAGATATATCAAGTTGACACATGGGTATGCATTGGAGAATGTATACTGAATGACCCGCCATGAGAAAGTATCATGGATCGTTATATGAGTGTCATATACTTTCTCATGTGGCTATTAGTATGACTACTAGTCCTTGGACCTGAAGTCACCATGGATCCCTACATAAGGAGTTATGTACTTTGGTTTCGTCAAACGTCACCCGTAACTGGGTGGTCTATAAAGGCGATTACTGGGTATATAACGAATTATGCAGAGGGATGTGAGTGATGTAGATAGGATCTATCCCTCCTATATGACGGGAGCGACATTGATATTCTTGATAAAGTGAGACCACGAAGTGCATGACCATGCCCAAATGAGTCAATATGATATATTGAGCTCATTTGATTTAGTGAGTCTACTTGGAGTTCAAGATTTAGATTGGTCATAGGATGACACGGTCTATGCCTCACATTGATTAATCTAGATGTCTAGGATAGAAGGACACTTGTCATATATTGTGTGGAGTCACAATTAGTAGTCACATGGTGATGTTGGATCTCAATATTCTTGTAACTTGGGTAGTAATGATATGTTGCTAGATACCGCTCATTACTTATGCTCCTAAATGGGTTTAGGGGCATTGCCAACGTTACAAGAACCTATAGGGTCACACACTAAGGACAATTAGATGGAGATTAGGTTCATATGATGAACCAAGAGGATTAGATTCATTTGATGAATCAAATTAGATTAAGAGTAATCCTAATTGGGCTAATTGAGTTGGACTCAAGTTGATTCATGTGTTCAATGAGTCTAATTTAGATTATGACTCATTGAATCAATTTAATTAAATGAATTAGATTCATTATATTAAATTGGCTTGAATTAAATGGTTGGATTAGATCAACCATGAGAGAGATTAAGTCAAGTTTGACTTGACTTGAGAGGAAGAGGAAGAGTCAAGTTTAACTTGACTTTATGCCACATCATTTATGACTTGGCATTAAGTGGCCAATGATGATGTGCCACATCATCATGTTTAGCACATGTGTGTGCCACCTAATGGGGGTACAAATTCCCTTTCAATTTAATGTGGCCCTCCACATTTAGTGAAAAAAAGGAGTTACACTCCATGAAGGTGGCCGGCCACTTTTGATTGTGAATGGAATTCATTTTTCATTCAAGGGCATTCACTTCATCTTCTTCCTCAAGCTCTCCTTCTCCTCTCCCTCTTGTCCTTGGCCGAACCACCTAGGTGCTAGCACACCTATTGTTTGGTCTTCTCCACCTAATTAGTTCGTGTGGATACGCATAGAGAGTTGTCTACCTTGACAACTTGAGATACAACATCTCCTTGGACAAGCGGGACTCGCGAAGGGCACGCATCAAGGGTAAAAGGTTTTCTCCTTGTAAATCTAGTTTAGAACTAGCATAAAACTCGTAATGTTTTTCGAAAGTTTTATTCTTCACATGGTTCCGGTGGCGGGGTTTCCGCAACGCGAAAAAATGATTTTCGCGGCCCGAAAACCCCAACAGTCTTCCTTATATTGTATGTGGATGACATACTACTCATTGGGAAAGACATCCCTTTGCTGCAGTCTGTCAAGACTTGGCTAGGAACTTGTTTCTCAATGAAGAACTTAGGTGAAGCATCCCGTATTCTAAGCATACGGATCTATAGAGATAGATCTAAGAGGTTGCTTGGCCTAAGTCAGAGTACATACATTGACAAGGTACTTCTACGGTTTGTCATGCAGAACTCCAAGAAGGGATTTCTGCCGATGTCACATGGTGTGAGTCTTTCAAAAACTCAAGGTCCCTCTTCTAGAGAGGAGAGAGACCGCATGGATCAGATCCCTTATGCCTCAGCCATAGGATCTATCATGTACGCCATGCTATGTACTCGTCCTGATGTCTCGTATGCTTTGAGCATGATGAGCAGATACTAGTCAAATCTAGGTGAAAGTCACTGGATAGCGGTCAAGAATATTCTTAAGTACTTAAGAAGGACTAAAAAATATTTCTTGATATATGGAGGCGATGACGAGCTAGCTGTAAAGGGTTACAGTGATGCCAGCTTCTAGACCGACCAAGATGATTATCGATCGCAGTCAGGGTTCGTGTTTTGCATAAATGGTGGTGCTGTGAGCTGGAAGAGTTCAAAGCAGAACATAGTCACTGATTCTACAACAGAGGCCGAGTATATTGCTGCATCAGAAGTAGCAAAAGAGGCAGTTTGGATCCGCAAGTTCATCACTGAACTTGGGGTGGTTCTTAGCATCGTTGACCCTATTGAGCTCTATTGTGACAACAATGGAGCAATTACGCAGGCCAAGGAACCTTCCTCACACCAGCGGACCAAACACATACTACGGCGCTTCCATCTCATTCGGGAGATTATCGAGAGAGGAGATGTGAAGATTTGCAGAGTACCCACAGAGGCTAACATCGCAGATCCCTTGACCAAGGCTTTGGCACAGAGAAAGCATGATGGTTACACTAGGTCATTAGGCCTTAGAGCCTACACTGATTGGCACTAGTGCTAGTGGGAGATTGTTAGTTAGAGCCCTAGAGCCAATCATTTGATGATTATTGTATGGACTCGTTGTATCATATTCTTGTATATAAATAAAGACATTTATTTTTGGTTATTATACTTACTTGTATTGGTGCCAAATAACTAAGTATAATAGCTTCCTTGTGTAGAAGGTTCTTACCTATATCAATCGACTGGTTGAATCGATAGTGAGATTATATAGGGAACACTACTCTTAATCATTCCTAGTCGAGTATTAACATTCAGGGACAATGTTATGCAATAAGACTAGCATGTAGGTCAACTCGATGACTTGATCTCATAAGTCATGGATATAGAGATATCAAGTTGACACATGGGTATGCATTGGAGAATGTATACTGAATGACCCGCCATGAGAAAGTATCATGGATTGTTATATGAGTGTCATATACTTTCTCATGTGGCTATTAGTATGACTATTAGTCCTTAGACCTGAAGTCACCATGGATCCCTATATAAGGAGTTATGTACTTTGGTTTCGTCAAACATTACCCGTAACTGGGTGGACTATAAATGCGATTACTCGGTGTGTAACAAATTATGCAGAGGGATGTGAGTAATGTAGATGGGATCTATCCCTCCTATATGACGGGAGTTACATCGATATTCTTGATAGAGTGAGACCACTAAGTGCATGGCCATGCTCAAATGATTCAATATGAGATATTGAGCTCATTTGATTGAGTGAGTCTACTTGGAGTTCAAGATTTAGATTGATTAGAGGATGACACGGTCTATGCCTCACATTAATCAATCTAGATGTCTAGGATAGAAGGACATTGTCATATATTGTGAGGAGTTACAATTAGTATTCACAAGGTAATGTTGGATCTCAACATTCTTATAACTTGGGGTCTAGGATAGAAGGACATTATCATATATTGTGAGGAGTTACAATTAATAGTCACAAGGTGATGTTGGATCTCAACATTCTTATAACTTGGGTAGTAATGATGTGTTGCTAGATACCACTCATTACTTATGCTTCTAAATGGGTTTAGGAGCATTGCCAACGTTGTAAGAACCTATAGGGTCACACACAAAGGACAATTAGATGGAGATTAGGTTCATATGATGATCCTAAAGGATTAGGTTCATGTGATGAACCAAATTGAAAAGAGTAATCCAAATTAGGCTAATTGAGTTGGACTCAATTTGGTTCATGTATTAGATGAGTCTAATTTGGACTTACACTCATTGAATTAATTTAATTCAATGAATAGAGATTCATTAAATTAAAATTGACTTGAACCAATGGTTATATTAGATCAACCAAGGGAGAGAAGTGGTCAAGTTTGACTTAACTTGAGAGGAAGATGAAGGGTCAAGTTTGACTTGATCATTTGCCACCTCATTGGTGAATTGGCATTAAGTGGCTGATGATGATGTGCCACATCATCAAGGTTAGCACATGTGTGTGCCACCTCATGAGGGAGATCAAGAATTTTTTACTCTTGAATTTCCATGGAGTATATAAACCTTTTTGAAAGGTGGTCGGCCACTTTTGTGGAGTTACAAGCTTGAATTGATTTTTCATTCAAGTCATCTTCTTCTTCAAGCTCTTCTCTTCTCTCCCTCTCCTCCCTTGGCCGAACCCTAAAAAGGTGCTAGCACACCTTTTGTTTGGTCTCTCTATCTCTTGCTTGTGTGGATACACATAGAGGAGTGTCTACTTTGACACTCTCGAGATCTGGCGAACTTTGGACGAGCGGGATTAAGCGAAGGGCTTCGCATCAAGGGTAAAGCTCTTCTCCTTTGTAGATCTAGTTTAGATCTAGGTTAGAAAACTCATACTCGAAGTTTTACGAAATTTTAATCTTCGCACGGATCCGTGGCATGGGAGTTTCGGGATTTCCGCAACGCAAAAAATAATTTTTGCTGCCCGAAAAATCCAACAAAACACACATATTAAACACATGTGAAACCTAACTTAAACTCTTTGACACACATATTAAAATATGATTGTACTCGATCAAACTTAGGTTGATTGCACCCACAGTAATATCCTCTGTCATTCTACCGTTATGCGATAGCATCATTCATCTCCCTCATTCGTGAATAGAATTTTCTTGGTTGGATCCTCGACTCAGGCAATAGAAGCATTGAAGATGCTGGTGGTGGCTTTCCGTTCACGAGTAGTAACAACTGCATCGACATCAAGGGCACCACTATTAATATCATTCCCACAACGATAGTAAGCTAATCTCGTTGCCTCTTCCATTGGTGGGTAACTTCTCCTCACCGTTCTCTTTTCCACCGTGAACTTATCTACCGGAGCCCTTGGAGGACAAACTGTAGCTATTTGCCTCAAGCTTTCTCTTAAACAAGCATCCAACCACTCTAAATATGTCCTTCTTTCTCAGATTAGGGTAGTCAGAGCAGTAGCAACTACCTCCCTTCCCCTTCTCTACCCAACCAAAGTGTCACCTCCCTGTAGGGGGTGAATATATGACAAAGCTCCCGTTTCTTATATCTGGTGGTAGTTTGGTCTCTTCTATTGGCGCCAACCGTACGAGAAGCAACAATAACATCAGGTATTTTTTCTACAGCAATTCCAGCAAAGTCCAATGAAGCCCAAATCATTAACTTTCGGTGATGATGCAGCGAGACCTATAGCAGCGCAGTATAAGCATCTACAGCAGACAATGGTCAAGCTGCTTACTGAAGCTGCAAAGATGGTCATGGCTAGGAATTTTACTATGCAAAGATGGTCATAGCTGGTATATTGGCACGGCTCAATCACCAACTCCCCTTGCCATTGGGGAAGCCCCTTATCCACTCTACCTTCTACTTCAAGGAGGCACTGCAACATATTCTCTGTAACACCCCTAGTCTTGATCTTTCTTGCAATTCGTCCTCTCACCATCACAACAATCCATTGTCTACTTATCTGTCGGTGTAATTTGACATTGTTCACAAACTTAGTATCTATAAGTCATTCTCTGAGGTCTCTCCCATTGTCGAATTCTCCAACTTCACTTGCGATGCCTCTTTTTTACAAATCTAGTATCAATACTGAAAATAACAGTGTCTAATTATGCCCAGGAATAATAGTATTAGCCCATTGAGAACCATTGAGAAGATAGGATATTTGGACAATAAATAATTTATTTTTTTATTTATCTAAGTAAACAGTTTAAGGGATTAATTTTACCTATCTTCCTCAATCAAAATAAACACACACGGTGAACTATGATTTTTTTGTTCCTTTTTCACACCCCTAAATTTATTTCATCTATCTATGATCCACTCCTTTAGATAAGTAGAGTATTAATTTTTTATAAAATGTATCTAAAAGAGTTATTCTTAATCCACTGTCTTCGTAGTCCATGCGCCCTTAATATTTTTAGGATTCGATTTAAAGGAGTCGTTCTCTGTCACTTTTTTTTTTTGTTTTTTTTTAAGTCCACGAGAATATCTTCAGTTAACATGTGGTCTGGCATAGACCCATACAGGTAGGCTTACAGAGGGGGCTATGATGCGCATCAAAAGTACTCCTAGAATAGGAATATAACGATAAATTAAAAATTGAGAGGTTTACTAAATTAGCACGCGGCAGTCGTTTTTTTTAGGTTTTTTTTCTTTCTTTTATTTTCATTGCGGCAGGTTTTAAAAAATAAAATTTTTAATTATTATATTTGAATTAAAGGTTACAAAATCCATGATTTTTTATTGCGTTAATAATTCAAGTATGATAATCAATATAGAATAAAAATCTTTGGAAAGTAATTAAATTCAGAAAATTTTCTATAAATGTATTAACCTTTTAATCCTTATAATAACAACCCTATTTAGACAATTTTAATTGGTAGGTTACAAACTTACAATAATCGACTTTCCTACTACGGCAGAAGTGTCCGCAGGCAATTAAATTTATGCGACCGTTGGCATTTTAAAAGGGGGCATAAGTCTAATCGATTACTCATAAGCCTAACCGATTAGGCCACCCCCTCAAAATGGAAGAACGAGCAATCGTCGTCCCGAACCACCTTCCGCCATTATCTCCATTGGCTCCGTCCCCCGATCCACGATCTGGTTTCGACTCTGCATCCAGAACCTTCCATAGCCTCCGTCCGTACGTCCCCCTTCCGCCGCCCGATCGCCCCCTCTCCTTCGCCGCCTACGCTTTCTCCCTCCTCCCCTCCCCTCTCCCCTCCCACCCCGCCATCGTCAACGCCGCCACCGGCGACACAATCTCCTTCGTTGATTTCATAACCCAGGTCCGCTCCCTTGCCGCTGCCTTACGGTCCGAGGTCGGCCTCGCCAAGGGCCATGTCGTCTTCATCCTTGCCCCACCCTCCCTCGATATTCCCGCTTTGTACCTCGCCATTCTCTCCATCGGCGCCGTTATTTCCGCTGCCAACCCTGCCTCCTCCCCCGCCGAGCTCGCTCGCCTTGTCTCCCTCTCGGATCCCCACATTGCCTTCGCCGCGTCGCAGGACGCCGCCAAGCTCCCCAGCCACGTGGCCACCGTCCTACTCGACTCGCCCCGTTTCCGCTCGTTTCTCGATGCCGAGGCAGGGGACCTCGTGGAGGAGGAGGTCGAGCAATCGGACGTGGCCGTCATACAGTACTCCTCCGGGACAACCGGTATGGTGAAGGCGGCGGCGCTGTCGCATCTAAATTTCATCGCGATGGTCGCTGGATTCCACTCTTTGAGGAAGCCAGCGGGCGGGGAAGAGGTGACGCTCCTGGGAGCGCCCCTGTTCCATTCCATGGGTTTCTTCTTCTTGATGAAAGGGTTGGCGTTGGGCGAGACGACTGTGGTGATGGGGGGCCGGGGAGGTGTGAAGGAAATGATTCAGGCCGCAGAGAGATATCGGGCGACGGCCATGACGGCGTCGCCCCCCGTGGTTGTTGCGATGGCAAGGTCACTGGAGAGTGTCGGCCTGACAGCACTGGAGTACGTCACCTGCGGCGGAGCCGCACTCCCTGAGGCAGCAGCCATGAGATTCATGAGGCGCTTTCCACATATTCAGATCCGTCAGGTAAGCATTTCATTTTATTTTCTTCGTTTTTAACAAAATTATTTAAAATTATTGAATTAGTGAGATAATTTTTTTAAGTTGAATTTGAATCCATAATATTTTTAAACAATCAAATTGATTAGTTTTATAAAATTTAATTTAAATATGCTCAAATTAAAATATAAATAATTAAATTATTTCAAAGTATAATTATATTTTATTCGAATCATAATGCAAAGAACTCGAATTTGAATTTTATTTCGAGTTAAACTCGACTTAAAATTCTTTATATTTTTAAACTTCTAATAAATTCAAATAACAAATATTAATATTTTAATATTATTTCATTGTACCTTCAGAGTACACGTAGTATTAAAGTAGGGGCCAATATTGTTTGTGTCATTGATCGATTTCACTGGCTGAGAAATGATAGCGTTAGCCACTTTGCTTATAGAGATGTTTTTGGCGTGAAGTAGTGAATTGCGCATGAGAAACATAATGTCCATTCTTAACTTTAAATCCAAGAAAGAATGAATGCGTAGCGTCGGTATCGATCCGTCCTGTTCATCTCTGTATTAGAGTTAGTTAAACGAGTCGCTCTTCTGTCAAATACAATTACAAGTGATTTTGAGTAGTAATACTTTATTTTTTTTAATTATATGTACCAAAACGAGACTCATCTGTATATTTATTTATTATTAAAAAAAATCCTTGAGTTTTATTTATCTATTTTCGTATATTTACATTGCTTGTGCCTCCGTCAAGATTTAAATTTTATATATATATATATATATATATATATATATATTTATTCTGTAATGGTCTTCCTAGATTGGAATCACCATATGAGTTGAGAAGGATAACTTATTGAGTAATAATATGCATAGAAAAAAAAAATTTAAAGAAAAATTTAAGCATAGACACCTAAATTTATAATTTTTTTTTTTTTTAGACTCATCACTTTATATATCTATCCTTGAATATTTTTTTAATATTCTTTCCTAATGCATATTAATTTTCTTTATATATCTATCCTTGAATATTTTTTTAATATTCTTTCCTAATGCATATTAATTTTCTAATTTATTTATCGAATTAGATTAGATGTAACAACTACTACCTAGTTTCTTCTGGTAGAATCAAATACAACAACTACTGGATTTTATTATCAGGTGTGCCCCTCATGCAATTTCTGGAGTCAATGGCACAGAAGCAACCCTATTGTCAACTAATTCAATTTTTTTTTCCTATTAAAAAGAACAAAAATCAAAAAGCCTCTTTTTATTGGAATAGTCAAAAAAAAAAATGTCTTTTTCATTTATTATTAAAAAAATATCTCATCCGATTAAATGATGGTTAGGGATATGGATCCACTGAAGCCGGAGGCATATCGAGGATGATATGTAAAGAAGAGTGTCATCGGATGAGGTCAGTCGGACGCCTCTCCCAACATGTCGAGGCAATGCTTGTGGATAATGCCACAGGAGAAACATTATCAATTGGCAAAACCGGCGAGCTATGGCTTAGAGGTCCTTCAATCATGTTAGGTGATAATAAATCATCTAAAAGCCCTTTTGCTCTAATTGTACTTTCACAACAGTTTTATCTCATTGTTATCAGGTTATGTGGGAAATAAGCAAGCCAATGCAAACACCTTCGATGCTAGAGGCTGGCTAAAGACTGGTGACCTTTGTTACTTTGATGAGGATGGGTTTCTTTACGTTGTGGATAGGTTGAAGGAATTGATAAAATATAAAGCCTATCAAGTAAGTTTAAAACTCGCTCTAGGTTGAAAATAAAATTCTACAAACACTTGTTTATCAACCGTGTATAATTGTAGGTTCCACCTGCTGAGTTAGAGCATTTGCTTCAATACCTTCCAGGGGTTGCCGACGCTGCTGTGGCTTCGTGAGTTCGATTGATTTTTAGTTAAACTTTGACTTCCTTTTGGATCGAACTCATGCTAAATTGAATATTTTCTAGTAAATTTAATGATCATGATAGAGAATTCATAAAACAAAATAAATTATTTTCAACTTATTTATTTATTTGCACATACACGTTGGTTGATTTCAACAAATTTGGTATGTAATTCCTGCCTACTTTCAAGTCATAACTCTTTGCGGCTTGTCTGCCAAATGATAGTTATCCAGATGAAGAGGCAGGTCAAATACCTATGGCTTTAATAGTTCGACAACCAAACTCCAAACTAACTGAAGTAGAAGTAATGAATTTCATTGCGAAACAGGTTAAAGTATCTTTAGTCATATTTCATTCTAAATTCATGCAAAAATAGATTAAGACTGAATCCTTTATTTCTGTTGTTGTGTTGTAGGTAGCGCCATACAAGAAGATTCGCAAAGTTGTGTTCACTAACAAGATACCGAAAACGCCATCAGGAAAGATCTCGAGGGCTGAATTACGCAACCATCCAGTTTTGAAGTCCTCTAGACTATAAGAGGGATTCTTTTTTTGTAATAAATAATTAGGTGGATAAATTGGACTCATGTATGCCCCAATATACTATGTCCTCAAGTTTCTTCAATAATGATCTCTCTTGGGGCCTGGGGCCTGGGGCCTGGGGCCGGACTGATGGTCCTAGGTTCGATGTTACATGATTCATTTTTTTCAATCATAATCATATGTCGCATATCATCTATATTTTTTTGAACTTTCTTTGAGCGTATACATATTTGTTGTCTGCCTCTCAAATATTTTGCTTGTTAAAGGTTCCAAAAGTTAGTCCCAAGGGGAGTTTAACTGAAGAGTTGATGTGGATGTATGTGCCTCTTGTATATATGTTAAGAGAAGAATGCCAGATGCAGCCTTGTACAAGTTAATGGAATTAAGAACAATGGAATTAAGAACAGACTAAGCTGAATCTTATATGATGTAACATGGTGATGCTTTAAAACGTGTAATTCTGAATGAGGACGGCAAGTGATAAGTTTTTGATGTACATGAATATGAACCAAGTGATACATGAATTTTATAATTTATGTACTTAAATAGAATAAGTACATGTATGTAGTTAATGAAATATGATTTAGAAGTTTTTATTGAGTCATGTAAATAATCTTGTATTAATGTGAAGCTGAAAATCAAATCATTTTATAATATAACTCATTTATCTTGGTGACTTTCTCTTCTCTTGAAACTTATCTGAGAGTCCACCACTTTCTAATGAATTTGTATCAAAGCCAATATTATAATTTCATTGTTGGTCACTTAATGAAGGTTATATTATTATTGAAAATGATTTTGAAGAACCTCTAAATGTGGCAATTTTACCTTAAAATTTTAAGGATACTTTAGAGAAATAAAGAAAGAGAGATTAGTGTATTCTCACCATCATCCATCAAGGTTTGGATGAAGACATATTTGAGAAAATAGCCAATGAAACAACATGAAAGAAAGTGTAGGAGAGACTTCGTAACTATGGAAGTGAACAAAGTGAAGAATGCCTGACTTCAAACTCTAAGGGAGAGTTTGAATTACTTTTAATGAAAAATAGTCAATTTGTCTTTGACTATTTTACAAGAGTATTTGTTATTGTGAATCAAATAAAAAGACTTAAAGAAACTACTTGATGTGTTTGCGTAATTGAGAAGATATTGTGTTGTCTTAGTACAGAGTTCAACCATGTAGTTCTTGTAATTACAAAATTCAAAGATTTGGAGACCATGCCCATTGATAAACTATATGGATTGTTACAAACTCATGAAGAACTGATGAATCATGGAAAAGAAAGAGCAATCAGAAACCAAAGAAAATGATGCGGAGCAATCCTTGTTTCTTGAAATATGGAGGATTTTATTAGAAAAAAATACAATGGTATATTGATTATAGAGTTATCAATCATATGATGGGTAATAAAAGTAAATTTGTTGAGCTTTTTGTTACAAGCAAGAAAGACTTTGTAAGTTTTAGAGACAACACGAAGATGAAAATTGAAGGTAAAGATACGATTTTTCTTAAAACAAAGAATGATGGTCATAACATTCTTTGTGATATTTATTAAGTTCCAAAATTGGCTAGCAATATCTTGAGTATTTGTCAAATTTTGGGGAAAAAATTACAAGATTCATGTGAAAAATTATATGTTTTGGCTCCAAGATCAATATTTTAACCTTGTTGCTAAGGTGTTTATGACTAAGAATCAAATGTTGTTGCTAGACTTGAAGAATTGTGGACCTATATACTTGAAGATTTATATCCAGGATCCCTCATGGATTTAATATATGAGGTTTGGACAATTAAATTTTGGGGAACTCAAAGCTTTGGGAGATCATAAGATGGTGACACGGATTCCAAAGATTCATCATCCTGATCAATTATGTAAAGCATTCTTATTTGTTAAGCATCCAAGAAAGAACTTTCCAAAGTAATCCATTTCGAAAGCAACCAAACCACTCCAACTTGTCCATGTTGATGTTTGTGGTATGATCAATCTTGACTCTTTTGGTAAAAGTTGTTACTTTATGCTCTTGATTGATGATCTTAGTAGAAAGACATCAGTTTATTTTTTGAAACAAAAATTGAGGTATTTGATACACTAAATTTTTTAAAGATATTATTGATAAATAAGTAGATATAAAATTCAAGCATTAAGAACTAATATAGGTGGTGAATTTACATCTAAAGAATTTAATTATTTTTGTGAATTGAATGAGATTCTTCACCCTTTGGCAATTCTTTATCACTCAACAAAATAAAGTTACTGAAAGAAAGAACAAAGCAATACTTAATATAAAGAGGAGCATGTTAAAGTCGAAGGACATGTCTAAGGAGTTATGAACCGAAGTTATGGTATGTGTTGTGTATCTTTCAAAATGAACTCCGACAAAGAGCTTGGAGAATGTAACACCTCAAGAAGTATGGAATGGATGAAAAACCCAATTGTATAACATTGATGAGTATTTTCATCCATTGCATTTTCACATGTCCTTAAAGCTGAAAGATCAAAGTTAGATGATCAGATTCAGAAATTTATTTTCATTGGACATGATAAAAATTTTAAGGAGTACAAATTGTACAATCTACACTAAGGAAGAGTTGTGTTTAGTAGTTGATGAATATGCATCATGGGACTGGAGCTCTAAGGAAGAAGAAGGATCTTATGATTTCCTTTCTTACTTTGATGAGGAATAAGAAGCATAAGAGGAATCTACTCCACCAGTAACTCAGTATTCACTCAAGTTATAATTCACATTAGGATCATCTTTAGGAGAAAAGAATCTAAAATATCAAAATCATAATTATAGCTATGATGAGATTCATGTTATTGATGAAACAAGTTTATTTTGTTTGTTGGTGCAATCAACCTCTAGTCAAGATTGACCAAGCTAAAGTTGGCTTAAGTTGAGTTTAGATGTTTGAAAAATATATTAGATGGTTGAGAGTAAGATGACAATTAACATAAAAATTATTAGAGAAGAAGATTGGTGGTACAATCGACCTAGGGTCAAGGTTGACCAAGATTGATTTGAGTTTCAATGTTGGCTGATTGAGCTAAAAGTTAAGTAGATCAAGCTTGGTTAGATACTCAATAATGATAAAATTCAAGTGGATCATGGTTGATCGAATACTTCCTAATTGGAAGTCCAATAAAGAGTTGACATGGGAGAAATCCAAGTCAATCATGGTCGATAGGACACTTGGCAATGTTGGGTGAAGTCCAAATGGGTTATGGAGGGTTGAACAATTGGTATGTGAAAGTAAAATCCAAATAGGTTACGGAGTACTAGATGTTAGACATATGGAAGTGAAGTCCTAATAGGTCATAGAGGACCAATGTGTTGAGGATTTACATGAAAAATTACATATGTTTTATAATAAAGCACTTAGAAGAGAAAATAATTTTCTTAAAGGATTATGTGCATCCCAAAATGACAAGACCATATGTAGGATCGATGACGTGCTAGAGGGGGGGGGGGGGGGGGGGGGGGAATATCATTCGTGCCTAATTCGTTCGTTTCAAAAAACTCAGAATAACACTTAGCGGAATAAAGAACAAATAAGACAAAGCTAGCACCTTTTGTTTTACTTGGTTCGGAGCCTATGACGACTCCTACTTTAAGGTCTGCGATCGTTAATTACTTATGTTGGACAATCACTATATATTCAAATAAGGATTACAAAACTTGAAGTACAATATAACAAAGTTATCGACAATAATAGAATTAGAAGTCTTTCGTCGGTTGTTAGAGCAGCGTTGAGGAGAGCAATAGTTGTTCATTCTTGATCTCAGAAATTGTGTTATTGAAGCAACTGGTCGAGCCCTCCTTAAATAGCTAAGCTAGACCTGATCCAGATTCATTGATCTCGGCATCAAGTTTGACTCGTCGCTGATCAATCGACCAATCCTCTAGTTCGATCAACCGATCTTGCCTGAATCGGTCCATCTTCCCATCTAGATTCAGCTTTGGATGAGTCACCATTCGGTCGACCGATCCCGTTATCCTCGCTGGCTTATTTGGTTTGATCCAATCAATCCGACCTGATCTCAGTCACTGCATATCCACTGTTCGGTCGACCGATCCCCATGTTTGGTTGATCGATCCTTCGATCAAATTGGGTCAGCTGGTTGGAAATCAACTCTGTTTACTTAGTGGTTCGGTCGACCGATCCCCGGTTCAATCGACCGATCAGGGCTAAGTCCAACCCTAGAAAACTATTAGTTTCCTACAAAATAGAGTTAAATAAAATAGGAAATATTATATAAATCATTACCTTGACAGCCTTCGAACTGTACGGTTCTGACTTCGGATTTCCTCCGGAAACCCTAGGTCGAACCGACGCCTACTGTTCCCTCAACGGGGAACGTGTCCTCACCTACTCCTCTTAGGAGAAGTTACTTGTTGCCAGATCGGTCCTCCAAATCGACTGGGCTTTTGCTCAGCGTCCGAAGCTTTAGGTCTTCATGCTAGATGTCCGCTCCTCGATCCATCAAGACTTCTACCTAGTCTGCGACCACCAGGGTATCAACCTAGAGTCCCCAACTCTAGGATTTTACCCAAAGCGCTTGACCCGCCAAAGCTTTTCTCTTAGGGTTACCACCCCCTAGGGGTTTCCACCTACCTAACCACAACTAGGACTTCCTATCACCTAAGGTTATCACCCCCTAGGACCTAGGGTTACCTCCCCCTAGGGGTTTCCACCTGCCTAGAATCCACTAGGATTTTTACCTAAGACAACTTAGGACTTTCCTGTAAGCTCAATCAACCTTATTAGCTTATAAGACAACTTAAGTTTGGACCCTTTGACATAATCAAAACTTAGGTTCTATCGTCTGATACTTCCTGCACCAACAATCTCCTCCTTTTTTATTATGACAACCTAGTTCAAAGTTAAGTAAAACATAACAATAATTTAAAGGATCTTTAGCATGAGCATAAAAATAATAATTTGAAAAACAACTCCCTTATGCTACCCTCTTTCACAAAAACTATTTCTAACTCTTAACTTTGACTTTTCTCTCTCCCTTTGACATAAATCAAAAAGTGGAGAGAAGGTTGTTTGACAAAAGGTTTTTACTCTGTTTAACTTTAAGCTCCCCCTAAATGGTAGCACTTAAAAAAAACTTAGCTTTGAAAATAATTGCTTTGAAAAATACTTAGCTAAATTAGAAATACTTTGAAAATACTTAGCTTTTTCAACAAAGACTGAGCTAAACTTAAGCTTTGAAAATAATTATTTTGTCAAGTACTTAGCTTTCAAAAGAAGTTAATAAAAACTTCGGTTTAATACTTAGCTTTATAGAGGTTTTGAAAAAGGTTTAGTTAAAAGTACTCAACTTAAAAAGTATTTTGATTAAAGCTTAGTTAAGTAATTAAAAAATTGATAAAAGCTTAGCTTAAGTACTTAGCCTAAAAAATACTTTTTAAAAAACTTTTTCAAAAATATTTGAACTTGTTTATTCAAATAAGGTTTATCTTCATAAAAGCTTAGCTTTTAAAATATTTTGATAAATACTTAGCTAAATGATTTCTTTGAAAAATACTTTATCAAATACTTAGTTTTTGCCTTTTCAAACATAATTTAATTTTCTTTTCAAAAATAATTTTTTTAAAAAATTAAGGGTGTGTTTGGTATGTGCGTTTTCCATTTTCATTTTCTAGAAAACATGTGTTTTCTGAAAAATGGTGTTTGGTTTGCGTTTTTCGTGCTTGCTTTCTAAAAAAATAGCTAGTGTTTTCTAGAAAAACAGAAAATGACAAAAATTCATTTTCTGTTTTCTAGAAAACGCGCGTTTTCCAGAAAATGAAAATGAAAAACGCGCGTACCAAATGCACCCTTAATAATTAACTTCCTCTTTCAGAAATATTTTGAACTTTTGAAAAAGTTTAACTTTGAAAAACAAAGTTTTAACAAAAAAATAAAAATTAATATCTTAATCTTCCTTTCACTCCCCCTTAATTAATGTCAAAAATATTTGAGGGTCCTAGAGTCTAAGCATAAAGATAAAAATAATTAACTATTTTTCAGTTTTTCCATCTCACCCTTTCTAGGTTATCAGACATGTTTAGCTTATAAGTGTATGTGAGACGGAGTTAAGTTAAGTTGATTTTATCTTTAACTTTGAAAAATATTGAAGTATATTTCAAAAATTTGGATTTCAAATGTACTGAATTTGAGATTTTAAAATATAAGTTTGAATTTTGAATGGGTTTGAATTTCAAATTTTGGAATATTAGTTTGAATTTCAAAATATAATTAAAATTTGAAGATTAATTGAATATTTGAAAATAATTTTGAAATTAATTATGATTTTAAAATGATTAATATTTTAGAAATTAATTATAATTTAAAAATAATTAATATTTAAAAATAATTAAGATTTGAAAATAATTTTGAAACTAATTATGATTTGAAAATGATTAATAATTTGAAAATGAGTAAAATTTTGGAAATAAATTAAAATATTATAATTAATTATAAATTTTAATTGAGTTAACTTTAATTTAATTAATTTAGGTTTGCTAACTACTTTAAATCTAGGTCTATCTCATCCTTTTCTAGATTTTCAATCAGGGAACCTTAATAGTTTTGTGAGATGATTAATTTAATCTTTAATTTAAATTTCAATCTAAGGGTTGATAAAAATATCTATTTCAATAATTAGCTTCTAGGCTGTGGCGAGATACTAGGACTTCTTAAGTATGGGATCATCCATCACATCTAGACAAAGTCTTTTAAATAAATTAAATAATTAATTGTCTTTCTAAAAATTATAGGTCTAACTAGTCAAGTGTGGATCAAGCCTAAATCCTTATCTACCCTAATCAAAGCATATATAATGAAAAACAGTAAAACAACCATCAGATAATTCTATTTTATGATAAAGACGATCTTTTTGTCGGGTTCCCTGGATTATAGCCTCGATAAGGTCTATCAAGGTAATAAATTTGATCCATGGGGACCCAATATTGACCAAGTCTAACTTGATTAGTCATATTAGACTTTGGGACCCATGCTTGGACTATTTTTCTGTGTTCAATTAATAAGCGATAGATAAGATCTAAACTTACAGTTAGCCTTATATCTAAGTCTAGATTGATTATATACAGCTCTCTGTTTTTCAAAAATTAGGTCAAGGTTCTTGGAACCAAAAGTAAACCATTCCAATGAGTCCTTGAGTTCTTTGACCTGAATTTTTAAATTGGAATTCTCTTCCTGAACTTGCTCAGCTAAAGAGCTCGAGTTAGTTATTTCCTTAAGGGTTGTTACCTCCTTTTGGAGTGACTTGACCCAGACATTGGATTTGGCCAACTTTCTTAATAAATATGCAATTAAATTTTGTAATTCATCTATCTGAGTACCAGAAATTAGGAAACTTACAATGTTGTTTGGCCCTTCAAAAATGGATACGAATCCGTGGGTTCTCTCAGACTCAGTTTCTGATTTGTTCTTGGTTTCAAACTTGGACTCGGTTTGGGCAACGTACGCTTGTACCGTAGGGAAAGGAAGCTCGCTTCTTCATGTCCTTCTTTGTCTGACTCTTCTGATGACTCGGACCACATTGCCTTCAATGTCTTCCTTCTTCCTTGCTTCTGGTTTGGACATTCAGGCTTGTAGTGTCCCTTCTGGTTGCAGCCGTAGCAGATAACTCCAGACTTGGTCTTCGAGTTTGATTGAGTCACCTTCTTCTTCTTGAGAGCTTTACAAACTAGTTTGATTAGTTTGATGGTGATTTCATCTTCAAGATCCGATTTATCTTCAGATTTGGGTTCGGTTCGACGCTTAATTTTTGGTTTCCTCTTTCTACTCGGCTGGGTAAGCAATGCCTTGCTCGGCTGGGCACGCATTAGTCTGTTCATAAAGTTCAAATTCTGAAAAGAGTTTCATCTAGTCTAATAGACGAAATATCCTTGGATACCTTGTAAGCATCTACCATTGATGCCCACAAGGTGTTTCTTGGAAAAGCGTTCAGTGCGTACCTTATGACGTCACAGTTCTCCACTTTCTGTCCGATCGCGTGGAGTCCGTTCAAAAGATCTTGTATGCGAGCATGTAGCTGACTCGCCAACTCACCTTCTTGTATTTTTATATTATATAACTTATTTAATATTAAATCTCGTTTGCTTACCTTCGTGTCGGAAGTGCTCTCGTGCAGCTCGATTAGTTTATTCCACAACTCCTTTACACTGTTGAAGGGACTAACTCAGTTTAATTCTTCTTTGGTTAGGTCGCATTGAAGAGTTTGCGTTGCTTTTGCATTGGCTTCAATTTTCCTGTGAGTTGGTGTGTCCCATTTGACGTAGGGGACAAGTGCTCTAGTGCTGTCGACTAATAGAGAGAAGTCCATTTGAATGATGATCCACATCTCTACCTCTGTCTTTAGATAGTACTCCATTCTGCCCTTCCAGTAGCCGAAATCTTCTCTGGAGAATAGAGGCGGACGTGCAGTGCTATAGCCTTCTTGGCGGGCCATTATAGAAGAAAATCTCGCACATAAAAAGTAAAAAAGAAACGAATGTCCCAACACTTGGTCTTGGATTAGTAATGCGGGAGAAAAATAAAACTAGCAATTCACTAATTTCAAAAAAAATAATAAAATATTAATAAAAAGTATTATTACAAATTTTGGTAACTACGATATTTTGGTAATATTGACGAATGGTGAAAAGATGAAAAATGAATTTTTCAAAAATAGTTTTGGAGGGAAAAAAATGAAAGACGTAAGATTTTTTTTTTAAGAAAAAACAGTATATAATTTTTCAAAGAAGAACCTCCCCTGCTCGATTGGTGGTTTCACCAAATCAGAGCGGCCAAGATCTGATACCAATTGTAGGATCGATGACGTGCTAGAGGAGGGTGAATAACACTCATGGCTAATTCGTTCATCTCAAAAAACTCAGAATAACACGTAGCGAAATAAAGAACAAATAAGACAAAGCTAACACTTTTGGTTTTACTTAGTTCAGAGTCTGTGATGACTCCTACTACAAGGCACGTGATCGTTGATCGCTTACATTGGACAATCACTATAGATTCGAATAAGTATTACAAAACTGGAAGAACAATATAACAAAGTTACTGACAACAATAGAATTAGAAGTCTTTCATCGGTTGTCAGAGCGGCGTTGAGGAAAGCAATAGTTTTTCATTCTTGATCTCAGAAATTATGTTATTGAAGCAACTAGTTGAGCCCTCCTTAAATAGCCAAGCTAGGTCTAATCCAGATCCATTAATCTTGGGATTAGGTTTGACTCATCGCTGATCGGTCGACCGATCCCCTGGTTCAGTCGACCAATCCGACCTGAATCGGTCCATCTACCCATCTAGATTCAGCTTCAGATGAGTCATCCTTCGATCGACTGATCACACCGTTCGGTCAATCGATCTCACTATCCT
The DNA here is from genome assembly GCF_018446385.1 of Zingiber officinale. Lineage (NCBI taxonomy): Eukaryota > Viridiplantae > Streptophyta > Magnoliopsida > Zingiberales > Zingiberaceae > Zingiber > Zingiber officinale. Next base: position 70,084,543 of record NC_056002.1, read on the forward strand.
CGCTGGCTTATCTGTGATGTGAACCCAACGAAAAAGATATCTCAAGAACCCACAACGAATTGAAAACAGAAAGAAGGAAGGTCTAAAGACGATAAGATGGATGAAAGAAACCTCGACCTAATGCATAGAAAAGCATGAACCTTGGTATACGAGATAGAAGACACCATAACCTTGGGATTGAGGTTGATAAGTCTTTGAACGCCACAAGGAGATGCCTTGATAAGTTCAAGTTCAATGAAAAACCAACGAGCGAGAGCCTCACCGTGCTTTAGATTGAAAAATATGTCAAAGATACATGTGTGACCGTCACCCCCTTTATTTATAGCTATAAGGTGATCAAAAAACCCTAAAAGGCCAAAAGAAAGCCCATTTAGTAAAGGCCTATGTAGACTACTTAGCCATTTTAAGCTTATGGCATTATTACAACCCAAATAAAAGTAGAAATTGAGTCTAAATTAAGCCTACATATCCCTACTACATAGACATGAGACTTAAGTGCTAATTAAGCTCATCTAAGGCTTGAATTAGGTTAACTATGCCGAATGACTTGCTCTTGAGAATAAAGGATGCATTGGAGAATGTATACTGAATGACCCGCCATGAGAAAGTATCATGGATCGTTATATGAGTGTCATATACTTTCTCATGTGTCTATTAGTATGACTACTAGTCCTTGGACCTGAAGTCACCATGGTTCCCTACATAAGAAGTTATATACTTTGGTTTCGTCAAACGTCACCCGTAACTGTGTGGACTATAAAGGCGATTACTGGGTATGTAACGAATTATGCAGAGGGATGTGAGGATGTGAGTGATGTAGATGGGATCTATCCCTCCTATATGACGGGAGCAACATCGATATTTTTGATAGAGTGAGACCACGAAGTGCATGCACTACAACAAAATTGTTAAAAGACAACACCACAAAGACAACGATTTTAGAAGGAACTGTTGTTAATTTGGTAAAAGACAACAGTTTTTAACAAAATCGTTGTCTTTGAGCGCCCAAAAAAAATAAAAGACAACAGTTTGTAAAAATCGTTATTGTTGAACGACTTTTTGTAAAATCAACAACACCTTTTACAACAGTTTTCTAAAACTGTTGTCTTTAAGTGCTTTTTTAGGGGTAAAAGACAACAGTTTATTAAATTGTTGTCTTTGACTTTATTTATTCGCCGTTTTTCTCATTCGTCATTTTTTTTGTAGCAATGGTTTGCTTCCCTCTCTCCGAAAATTTTTTGACGCCCTATTTTCCCCCCTTAGCCTATCCAAACCCTAAACCTCTCTCGTCATACGAGATCTTCATACGGCTCTCCTCATACGATCTTGGCGAGTGTGGAAGTATGCCCCTTTTTTAAAATGCGAGGTAGGAGCGTGGGTGGTTGCTGCTGCTTGTGCAGATTGCTGGGTGGAGGTGGAGATGGAAGCGGAGGCGACCTCCTCGGTCCTGGGTTCTCTCCGCCTTGGGGGGTCTTCTCCATGATCGCCTTCCAAGTTGCTTCCATAGAGTCGTTCTCCTCCGAGCTCTCCGCCTCCTTGTCCAATGGATCGCCGTCGGAATCTGGATCTAGGAGTTTAGGCGTTGCAGGCGTAGGTCGGGGCGAGAGAGGGACGGCTTGAGCAGCGGGAGGAGGAGGGGCACTCTCGAAAGACTTGATCTTCACGGCTTCCGTCGCCTCCAGCGGCCCGTGGTGGTGCTTTTGGTCGGAGAGCTTCCATATGATGAGGACGATGAGATGGATGACGACGAAGAGATACAGCGGCGAGAGGCAGGAACAGAGGGGAGGGGGCAGGACGGCGCCGCTGTCGGTCTGTCGTCATCGTCAGCCAAGAGCTGGGCGCAGCAGGCTGAGGAGACGTACCAGCTCTAGCTAGCTCTGGCGCTTCGGCTCTGCTCCGAGGCGGCCTGCGCGGAGGACCCTAATTTCTTGGACGCTGCAGATCAGATGGTGCTGCCGGAACGTGCTGCTCCTACTTCCTTGTCCCATCGATTCTGGGTTTGGAGACAGTTTCATCCTCTCTGTACAATCTGAACCGGGCGGCGCAAGTGGCCTTCCCCGGCGAAGAGATACTGGCGAGAGCTAAGAGCTTCTCCTATGCCTTCTTGCGAGAGAAACAAGCTGCACACCAGCTGCTCGACAAATGGATCATCACCAAGGATTTGCTCGGGGAGGTAATTGTCCAACTAAAATAGATAAATTTCAGTTTCTACTTGTGTCGAATTAGTACCATATCCTAGTTTGATCAACGGAGTAGGTGGAGTATGCTCTGGATTTCCCCTGGTACGCGAGCCTACCTCGCGTTGAGGCAAGACTCTACTTGGAGCAGTATGGAGGGGGAAGTGATATTTGGATTGGCAAGACTCTCTACAGGTAAGCTCATCTACTGATCGCAGTTCCTTACTTTAAGCTATCTACTTACTAAACTTGTTTACTTAACTGAATGATTAACTGAAAGAGTGATATGGCAGGATGCCTCTGGTAAACAATGATATGTATTTGGAGTTGGCTAAGTTGGACTTTAACCATTGCCAAGCTCACCATCAGCTGGAGTGGCTCTATCTTCAAAAGTATGTCAAATATTTCTTATTCTAATTGAGACCTGCATTGGTTCAGTGTTGTACAAGTAGTCAACCTATTCAAGTTTCAATTGTGTGGTTCCACTCAAGGTGGTACGAGGAGGCAAGCCTTGGATGGCATGGTGTGAGCAGAAGAACCCTGTTGGAGGACTTCTTCTTAGCAGCCTCTTGCATATTCGAACCCGAACGCAAGACTGAGAGGTTGAGTTGGGTTTGAACCCTAGTTTTCTCGAAGGCCATTTCAGCCTACTTTGGCAGGGACTCATGCACTGATACTGTCACGCCCCCAGAAGAGTCCCTGTCCGAGAAAATTTCGGCAGCATCTCCCTTGTACGGCGGACAATCAAAAATTTTCTACAAGCACTAAATACTCAGCCACATGCGGCTGGAATAATAACAATAAATATAACACAACCACACAAACATCCACGCAGTTATATATAATCAAACAAAGCAGTATTACTCTGACTTGAAAACCACCCTACTCAACTACACTCGTAAAACTCAAATCCGACGAAACTCACCTCTTATGCCGACCCGGCAGGCATGTAGTAGAATATGACCAAATAAAATCCATCGACATCACAATAATAAATACAACGTCCAAGTATCAAACAAATCAAGTCTAAACATAGACAAACGAGAAGAAAACTCAAAAGTCAATCAATCCTCGAGGTCTGTAGGGGATCTAGCACTACGTGTAGTGGGGACTAACGACTAGAACTCCCTCCGGACAGCATCAACCTGAAAATAACAACAATGGAGGCGGGGTGAGTCCAACACTCAGCAGGTACAGTTGATATGCAAAGTAAAGAAATAACACCTAGCACTAATCATGCGTACAGTCTCCTGATAAAAATAAAGGTAAATGCAAACCGCAAAAGACAAGAGAGAATCTGTACTAACCAGGACCCGGTATAAGGACAAACAGTCCGAAAGGTATAGAAGACCTGTATGCATGTCAAACATAGGTATCCAAACAATATGCAGCATATAAATGCAACAATCACAATCACAAACAATAAATGCATCATGCATATGATGCCAATGTCATGGTCACCCCTGACGCCAGTCAGCCAACTCACAACAAAAGTGGGACCAAGTGGGTAGGGCTGTGACAACCGCGCACTCAGCAACACTACTCCTGATGAGTGATGCTGTCGGAGTACATACGTACTCCTACCCCAAATCATAAATGGGGGAGCGCAATGCTCTCATCTCCCGGTACACTATGACGGGGAGGAATCTCTAACGTGCTACACGTTGCGTCACACTACCCATGAGCGGATCAACGAAGCACCGAAAGAGTCAAACTGACGTGCTACCACGCTGTGTCACGCTACCCATGAGCGTCACAACGGAGCACCGAACAGTGATGAAAACTGGCAAAGTGCTCGACAATAATGGAGCAATCTCTCACACAGCATGCAATCATGCGAATGGTGCATGTCACTAAGCAAGGTAATATGCTAAATCAACCTCTGGACATATAACAATGGGCACCATAGTGAATAGATCAAAACAAGATATACTGATCAATAAGGTATCAAACCTAGGTCCTGAACATGTGAAACATGGTTGTATCACTACCCATGAGCATGTGAAATCAGATAGGTATCAACACGAAATGCCAACAAACAATCAATCAAACAGGTAACATGTATCGGGCAGTGATTAACCGAAACAAATGAGAAAAACACAATTAATGCAAATTGTTAATTTCATTACTAGGCATATCAAAGACAATAAGTCAAAAGTACCCGCCTCCGACAAAAGAAAGGTCCAATTCCGACTCCGAGATACTCGTCTCGCGTCAAAATCCTGTGATATCAAACATACGTTTTTATTTAGCTACAATTCTAATAAATAGCTAAATAAAAATCTCTAACCCTGAATTAGGGCAAAACCCTAATTAATACATGAACATAAACCTAATTCACACTTAGTCAATTTGTATCCCTTTTACACTGACATGCTACAATTATCCAACCTACATGAATCAGCAAAATCAAAAATCCATATTTAAAAATTTACTACTAAATGATCGATGCACCCATATTCAACTAATCCCAATTACGCAAACCAGAAGAGATTTACTAACACAAAATCCACATTTAACCTCATCAATAAACCAACCAAATCCAATAATGAATCCACTCCAAAACTTACCCAAACTCAAGTAGGTGGACAGGGGTACAAGCCGGCCACAGAGGTTTTACAATTGCTTCCTCCCTGTTTCCACTTCCTCTTCTTCGGTGATGGTAGTACAGTACAAAATCTACTGCTGGTGGTAGTGAAACCGGCTGCCGGAGGAATGGAGAGGGAAAACAGTGGTGTCGGGCAGCAGATTGTGATCACCAAGATGCTGGTCTCGGATTGCTTTGCCTCGTCCACAACCCGGAGAGATAACTAAAGCACAGGAAAACAAAGCAAAGATTAGGGCAAGGAGCATCCGAGAAGAATTTCCGGGAAGATTCGAGATGAAGGCAGAGAGGAGAAAACCGGCACTGCTTGGCGTCGGCGGAGACGCTAGGGCACAGATGACAGCGGCCGGCGCTGGAGTTTGTCTAGGGCAGAGGAAGGGTCGCCGGCACTGCTCGTGCGTCGGTGGAGAAGGAAACGGCTGCAGCCGGCGGTTAGGGCAGAGGAGAAGGTCACGAGGGAAGAAGACTCGGGCGTGCAGGGGTTTTCGGCGAGGAAGAGAGGAAATAAAGAAAAAAAAAAGAAAAGAAAAATAAATAAAGAAAAGGAATTAAGAAATTCAACTTTTCCTCATTTAAATGGGGTAACCTAAACAGGCTTTTTCCTGACTCCGTTTTTATCCCCGTTAACTCGTCCGTACTAGCTCCGAAAAATTTCCAAAAATTTGGAAAATTCCCTTATTATTATTCGTCCATTTTCGGTATTTTACATTCTCCCCCACTAACAAAAATTTGGTGCCCAAATTTCGTTATCTACCATCAGCAAACACTAACAATAGGTAAAAGAGTATAAATGCCGAACGGTAAATTAAATCACATACCTCAAGGGAAAAGATGGGGGTATCGAGCTCAGATCGTATCCTCGAGCTCCCAGGTAACCTCCTCGTCAAAATGATGTTGCCATCGGACTTTCACCAGTCGGATAGTCTTGTCCGCAGCTGACGCTCCTTCTGATCCAGAATCCGTATTGGAACCTCCTCGTAGGTGGCGTCAGGTTGAAGGGGAACAGGGATATCTGTCAGCACATGCGTCGGATCGGGTAAGCTACTGCTCCGATCCTCTCCAAGATCTGGAAAGGTCCAATGTATCACGGAGCTAGCTTACCTCTGAGGCCAATCTCTTCACCCCTTTCTTGGGTGAAACTCGCAAAAATACCTGGTCACGAATGGAGAACTCTAAGAGTCTCCCACTCCGGTCAGCGTAACCCTTCTGGCAGTCTTATGCCTCTAACATCCTCTGTCCGATAGTATGTACCACTTTGCCTCACGTTGAGCTCTATGAGGTCCCAACAACTGGGCCTCTCGGATTCTCGTCCAGATTAACGACTGAGCAACTATGGTAACAAAAATACCCTGCTCTGTCTGTCCCTGCTCCTCAAAGTCTAACTCGGAGAAACCCTAAATCCAGTCTGTTACCACTACTCGGTGGCAAACTAAAGTCCCTTTGGACTTCTGGTCAAGTACATCGGCAACCACATTAGCTTTTCTCGGGTGATAGCTAATGGTACACTCATAATCCTTCAGGAACTCCATCCATCTCCTCTATCGAAGATTAAGTTCCTTCCAAGTAATCAGATATTTAAAATTCTGATGATCAGTGAGAATCTCAATGTAATATCTTACAGGTAATGCCGCCAAATCTTCAGGGCAAAAATAATAGCGGCCAACTCCAGATCATGAACTGGGTATTTCTTCTCATACTCCTTCAACTACGGAGAAGCATATGAGAATACTCTACCGTGCTACATTAGAACAGCACTCATATCCTGTAGAAACGTGTCGGTGTAGAGGACAAATCCGTCCTCTCCAGAAGGTAAAAACCAAAAATCGAAGCCGACATTAGTCTCCGCTTCTGCTCCTAGGAACTGGTCTTGAAATCCTCAATCCAAGTAAACTTCACACCTTTCATGGTCAGGCGTGTAAGTAACGTAGCAATCCGTGAGAAACCCTCAACGTATCTCCGGAAATATCGAACCAAACAGAGGAAGTTGCAAGCTTCCTGTATAGACTCTGTCTACTCCCAACGGTAACAACCTCGATCTCATGTGAAACCACGGTATACTCCTATTGGTGACCGTGTGGCTCAAACATCTCACATAAGACAAACCCAAAACGCACTACTGAACTTCGTATATAGATATTCTCATCGAAACATCTCTATCCTATGCAAAGATGATGTGCGTGACTCACCGCTGATTCGTAATAGATCACATCATCGTCTACAAAGACAATGGAATCCGATCCAAACATCCTGGAAATACCAAAATCATCAAGTCTCTGTAAGCCTATATGGCCAAAAACCAAAACACATAATGTCCGTATCACAGACATTTCTAACCATAAGATCTATGATAATAAGTCAAAAATCTAATCATCAATAACATAAATCACCATAGAATAAATCCTCCAGTGTGAGAGCAACGCTCCATCACAGGAAACATCACATATGTGGGAGCAACGCTCTACCACCAATAGTCTGAAATAGGTATCTGCAATAAATATAGGAGCTATGCTCCGCTACCAGCAATCCGTAATATGTGGGAGCAACTCTCCACCACAAAATAATACATAAGTACCTCAAGAAACCTAACTATCCAGCTAGCGAATGTACAAGATCTCTCTACCACAAATCACTGTGGTTAGCCTAGGCTATAACAACCTAGTAAACTAATCAAATCCATCATCAACTCTATCAGCATCCTAGTGGGTCATCCACTGATAGGAGAATTAGTTGATGAGTTAATCCAACAAATGATATAATGTAGACACTCCACATCCTACATTTAACATAGGTAGAATCATCATGATGCTACCCACTATACATCTGTCACAGATGCACACACAACATATGTATGATCGACATAATCCTCCAATTAGTAACATCAAACATACTCACAACATAGGTATAAATCATCGTGATACCTCCAACAATGCACACCGAACCCGTGTGCATATACCAACATAGGTATAATCGACAAAACACCTCAAACAACACTCACATGACCTATATACACCTATGCCAAGAGTATAATCAACATAATACTTCCAACAAATCATAATCGACACAAGTATACTCTCAAAACAATCATATAATGAACAAGATACCTCAAATATTACACCCAACACATCTGCACATATCACAACTCAGATTAGATCGATAAGATACATCCAATAAAACACTCAAACATATGTGCACATTCCACAACATAGTTTTTAATTGACAAATACCTCCAATAAACAATCAGACATGTATGTCTAACCACTCGGGTATAATCTACTAGAAACCCATAATAATCATATGTATAAAGGTATACGACCCAAAAGATAAAGTCAGAATTCAAGAACACCAAATCATTATTTATCCACATAGTTCAATATCAGATGAACAAATATCAATTTTATCATCATGTTAACTAACCACAACTAACCAGATTTCTAAAAATCTCATAGGCACTCTAAACCATAAACTCTCTAACACCCGATTTATAATCTGATCACCAACTATAAACATCATATCGTGAATATCATACATGACACTTACTATATCACCATCAATGACAACCCAAATAATAGATCATCAAAATAGTTGACACTCACTATGTCACCATCAACGACAACCCAAATAATAGATCATCAGACAACCACAAACATTTACTCTCACAAACCCTTAGAAATCAACATATCACAATATCTAATCTCACAATATCATTCTCAATAATGATCAAACATGGTAACTCCCAATGAAACAATTTTCATCGTATCAGGTGTCCTAATATCCAAAAGATACGAGTATAAAAACTCTACTGTCTAAGTCCACAGAAATATATAGGTATCATCCATTACCCAGCTAACAATAGCAGAGGCTGATATGTGCCTCCATCTCCTAATAGTAGTAAGCTAAAACTACTGATGGTATGAAATGAAAAATCACCGAGACTATAATCCTTGATCTCTATTAGGTCACCAAGATTGGTTAACCCTTCACATTAAATAGCTACAACCCGTGACATTATAAGATAAAGTGCTAATAGATGTCCTAACTATCATAAAATAAACATCATATTTATTTGCGCGAGATGTTCCATCATTGTCAGCCTCCAACCGACCTCAAAATTCGAGCGAAAATCGCCGAATCCATATAACAACGAAATTAAACATAATATCTACGACCGTACAAACCGAAATAGACATCCAAAAATCCAGAACACCAAAAGAAGGTATCCATAACCTGCTCTGATACCAATAAATTAGTATCAGATAAATCTCGAAAATCCATAATACAAAAATCCAACAAGTATCGCCAAACTTGGCGCTCTGATACCAAGTAAATAAATTGGTATCAGGTTATCCCAAACATCCAACATACGAAAACAAAAGATCGTATACCTATGCTCTGATACCACTTTATTTACTTGGTATCAGAGCGCCAAGTTTGGCGATACTTGTTGGATTTTTGTATTATGGATTTTCGAGATTTATCTGATACTAATTTATTGGTATCAGAGCAGGTTATGGATACCTTCTTTTGGTGTTCTGGATTTTTGGATGTCTATTTCGGTTTGTACGGATTTCCGTTATGATTATGTTTCGGATTTTCGTTTCGGATTTATATAGATTTTCGGCGATTTTCTCGTTCGGAATTTTGAGGTCAGAAGTTGGGGACTGGACAGCGATGGAACATCTCCAGACGGCAAATAGGTATGATGTTTATTTTATGATAGTTAGGACATCTATTAGCACTTTATCTTTATTACCTGTCTGGTTGTTGTAGCCATATTACATGTGAAGGGTTAGCCACTGATACCAGAACACCAAAAATCCAGAACACCAAAAATCCAGAACACCAAAAGAAGGTATCCATAACCTGCTCTGATACCACTAAATTGTCACGCCCCCAGAAGAGTCCCTGTCCGAGAAAATTTCGGCAGCATCTCCCTTGTACGGCGGACAATCAAAAATTTTCTACAAGCACTAAATACTCAGCCACATGCGGCTGGAATAATAACAATAAATATAACACAACCACACAAACATCCACGCAGTTATATATAATCAAACAAAGCAGTATTACTCTGACTTGAAAACCACCCTACTCAACTACACTCGTAAAACTCAAATCCGACGAAACTCACCTCTTATGCCGACCCGGCAGACATGTAGTAGAATAAGACCAAATAAAATCCATCGACATCACAATAATAAATACAACGTCCAAGTATCAAACAAATCAAGTCTAAACATAGACAAACGAGAAGAAAACTCAAAAGTCAATCAATCCTCGAGGTCTGCAGGGGATCTAGCACTACATGCAGTGGGGACTAGCGACTGGAACTCCCTCCTGACAGCATCAACCTGAAAATAACAACAATGGAGGCGGGGTGAGTCCAACACTCAGCAGGTACAGTTGATATGCAAAGTAAAGAAATAACACCTAGCACTAATCATGCGTACAGTCTCCTGATAAAGATAAAGGTAAATGCAAACCGAAGAAGACAAGAGAGAATCTGTACTAACCAGGACCCGGTATAAGGACAAACAGTCCGAAAGGTATAGAAGACCTGTATGCATGTCAAACATAGGTATCCAAACAATATGCAGCATATAAATGCAACAATCACAATCACAAACAATAAATGCATCATGCATATGATGCCAATGTCATGGTCACCCCTGACGCCAGTCAGCCAACTCACAACAAAAGTGGGACCAAGTGGGTAGGGCTGTGACAACCGCGCACTCAGCAACACTACTCCTGATGAGTGATCGAGTGGACGGGATGCTGTCGGAGTACATACGTACTCCTACCCCAAATCATAAATGGGGGAGCGCAATGCTCTCATCTCCCGGTACACTATGACGGGGAGGAATCTCTAACGTGCTACACGCTGCGTCACACTACCCATGAGCGGATCAACGGAGCACCGGAAGAGTCAAACTGACGTGCTACCAGCGTGTCACGCTACCCATGAGCGTCCAACGGAGCACCGAGCAGTGATGAAAACGGAAAAGTGCTCGACAATAATGGAGCAATCTCTCACACAGCATGCAATCATGCGAATGATGCATGTCACTAAGCAAGATAATATGCTAAATCAACCTCTGGACATATAACAATGGGCACCATAGTGAATAGATCAAAACAAGATATACTGATCAATAAGGTATCAAACCTAGGTCCTGAACATGTGAAACATGGTTGTATCACTACCCATGAGCATGTGAAATCAGATAGGTATCAACACGAAATGCCAACAAACAATCAATCAAACAGGTAACATGTATCGGGCAGTGATTAACCGAAACAAATGAGAAAAACACAATTAATGCAAATTGTTAATTTCATTACTAAGCATATCAAAGACAATAAGTCAAAAGTACCCGCCTCCGACAAAAGAAAGGTCCAATTCCGACTCCGAGATACTCGTCTCGCGTCAAAATCCTGTGATATCAAACATACGTTTTTATTTAGCTACAATTCTAATAAATAGCTAAATAAAAATCTCTAACCCTGAATTAGGGCAAAACCCTAATTAATACATGAACATAAACCTAATTCACACTTAGTCAATTTGTATCCCTTTTACACTGACATGCTACAATTATCCAACCTACATGAATCAGTAAAATCAAAAATCCATATTTAAAAAATTTACTACTAAATGATCAATGCACCCATATTCAACTAATCCCAATTACGCAAACCAGGAGAGATTTACTAACACAAAATCCACATTTAACCTCATCAATAAACCAACCAAATCAATAATGAATCCACTCCAAAACTTACCCAAACTCAAGTAGGTGGACAGGGGTACAAGCCGGCCACAGAGGTTTTACAATTGCTTCCTCCCTGTTTCCACTTCCTCTTCTTCGGTGATGGTAGTACAGTACAAAATCTACTGCTGGTGGTAGTGAAACCGGCTGCCAGAGGAATGGAGAGGGAAAAACAGTGGTGTCGGGCAGCAGATTGTGATCACCAAGATGCTGGTCTCGGACTGCTTTGCCTCTGTCCACAACCCGGAGAGATAACTAAAGCACAGGAAAACAAAGCAAAGATTAGGGCAAGGAGCATCCGAGAAGAATTCCAGGAAGATTCGAGATGAAGGCGGAGAGGAGTAAATGAGTGAGAACCAATGGAAGCAACAAACTCGCACTCGGAAGTGGCACACCAAGGAAGAACTCGGCACCTAGGTCTCGGCTAGGGCAGAAGCGTGGCGGTGAGATGGGGTCAGCGAGGGTGCAAAGAAGAGAAGGGCCGGCTCTAGGGAAAGGTGACGTCGGCCGGCGCTGGAGTGTCGGCAGAGGAAGGCCGGCGGTGTCTCGCCGGACCAGAGGAGGCGGCGTCGGCGGTGACGCTAGGCACAGAGGCGATCGGCTATAGAAGGGGCGGCTCCCGGCGGTGTTAGGGTCGAGTGGCTGGCGGCTAGGGCACAGACTCGGTGGGGAAGAAGGAAAGGCTCGGCGATTAGGGCAAGGAGTCGGCGACGGGGAAGAAGGGGCGCGCGGACGGTTTCGGGGAGAAGAAACAGATTCGGGGAGAAGAAATAGAGGAAACGGCGAAAAGAAAAATAAAGAAAAGGCAAAATAAATAAAGAAAAGGAATTAAGAAATTCAACTTTTCCTCACTTAAATGGGGTAACCTAAACAAGCTTTTCCGGGCCCCGTTTTTATCCCCATTAACCCGTCCATACGAGCTCCGAAAAATTCCCGAAAAATTTCCAAAAATTTCGGAAAATTCCCTTATTAATATTCGCCTATTTTCCGGTACTTTACATTCTCCCCCACTAATAAAAATTTGGTCCCCAAATTTCATTATCTACCATCAGCAAGTACCAACAACAGATATAGAGTATAAATGCTGAACGGTAAATAAATCACATACCTCAAGTGAAAAGATGGGGATATCGAGCTCGGATAGTGTCCTCGAGCTCCCAAGTAGCCTCCTCGTCCGAAAGATACTACCATCCGACCTTAACAAGCCGGATAGTCTTGTTCCGCAACTGACGCTCATTCCGGTCGAGAATCCGTACCGGAACCTCCTCATAGGTAATGTCAGGCTGAACTGGAACTGGGATATCTGCCAGCACATGCGTCGGATCGGGTACATATCTCCTCAGCATGGATACATGAAATACATCGTGCACGCCTGACAGGGACGGTGGTAGTGCCAGTCGGTAAGCTACTGCTCCGATCCTCTCCAAGATCTGGAAAGGTCCAATGTATCACGGAGCTAGCTTACCTCTGAGGCCAATCTCTTCACCCCTTTCTTGGGTGAAACTCGCAAAAATACCTGGTCACGAATGGAGAACTCTAAGAGTCTCCCACTCCGGTCAGCGTAACCCTTCTGGCAGTCTTATGCCTCTAACATCCTCTGTCCGATAGTATGTACCACTTTGCCTCACGTTGAGCTCTATGAGGTCCCAACAACTGGGCCTCTCGGATTCTCGTCCAGATTAACGGCTGAGCAACTATGGTAACAAAAATACCCTGCTCTGTCTGTCCCTGCTCCTCAAAGTCTAACTCGGAGAAACCCTAAATCCAGTCTGTTACCACTACTCGGTGGCAAACTAAAGTCCCTTTGGACTTCTGGTCAAGTACATCGGCAACCACATTAGCTTTTCTCGGGTGATAGCTAATGGTACACTCATAATCCTTCAGGAACTCCATCCATCTCCCCTATCGAAGATTAAGTTCCTTCCAAGTAATCAGATATTTAAAATTCTGATGATCTGTGAGAATCTCAATGTAATATCTTACAGGTAATGCCGCCAAATCTTCAGGGCAAAAATAATAGCGGCCAACTCCAGATCATGAACTGGGTATTTCTTCTCATACTCCTTCAACTACGGAGAAGCATATGAGAATACTCTACCGTGCTACATTAGAACGACACCCATATCCTGTAGAAACGTGTCGGTGTAGAGGACAAATCCGTCCTCTCCAGAAGGTAAGCTCCTAGAAACTGGTCTTGAAATCCTCAATCCAAGTAAACTTCACACCTTTCATGGTCAGGCGTGTAAGTAGCGTAGCAATCCGTGAGAAACCCTCAACGTATCTCCGGAAATATCGAACCAAACAGAGGAAGTTGCGAGCTTCCTGTATAGACTCTGTCTACTCCCAACGGTAACAACCTCGATCTCATGTGAAACCACGGTATACTCCTATTGGTGACCGTGTGGCTCAAACATCTCACATAAGACAAACCCAAAACGCACTACTGAACTTCGTATATAGATATTCTCATCGAAACATCTCTATCCTATGCAAAGATGATGTGCGTGACTCACCGCTGATTCGTAATAGATCACATCATCGTCTACAAAGACAATGGAATCCGATCCAAACATCCTGGAAATACCAAAATCATCAAGTCTCTGTAAGCCTATATGGCCAAAAACCAAAACACATAATGTCCGTATCACAGACATTTCTAACCATAAGATCTATGATAATAAGTCAAAAATCTAATCATCAATAACATAAATCACCATAGAATAAATCCTCCAGTGTGAGAGCAACGCTCCATCACAGGAAACATCACATATGTGGGAGCAACGCTCTACCACCAATAGTCTGAAATAGGTATCTGCAATAAATATAGGAGCTATGCTCCGCTACCAGCAATCCGTAATATGTGGGAGCAACTCTCCACCACAAAATAATACATAAGTACCTCAAGAAACCTAACTATCCAGCTAGCGAATGTACAAGATCTCTCTACCACAAATCACTGTGGTTAGCCTAGGCTATAACAACCTAGTAAACTAATCAAATCCATCATCAACTCTATCAGCATCCTAGTGGGTCATCCACTGATAGGAGAATTAGTTGATGAGTTAATCCAACAAATGATATAATGTAGACACTCCACATCCTACATTTAACATAGGTAGAATCATCATGATGCTACCCACTATACATCTGTCACAGATGCACACACAACATATGTATGATCGACATAATCCTCCAATTAGTAACATCAAACATACTCACAACATAGGTATAAATCATCGTGATACCTCCAACAATGCACACCGAACCCGTGTGCATATACCAACATAGGTATAATCGACAAAACACCTCAAACAACACTCACATGACCTATATACACCTATGCCAAGAGTATAATCAACATAATACTTCCAACAAATCATAATCGACACAAGTATACTCTCAAAACAATCATATAATGAACAAGATACCTCAAATATTACACCCAACACATCTGCACATATCACAACTCAGATTAGATCGATAAGATACATCCAATAAAACACTCAAACATATGTGCACATTCCACAACATAGTTTTTAATTGACAAATACCTCCAATAAACAATCAGACATGTATGTCTAACCACTCGGGTATAATCTACTAGAAACCCATAATAATCATATGTATAAAGGTATACGACCCAAAAGATAAAGTCAGAATTCAAGAACACCAAATCATTATTTATCCACATAGTTCAATATCAGATGAACAAATATCAATTTTATCATCATGTTAACTAACCACAACTAACCAGATTTCTAAAAATCTCATAGGCACTCTAAACCATAAACTCTCTAACACCCGATTTATAATCTGATCACCAACTATAAACATCATATCTGTGAATATCATACATGACACTTACTATATCACCATCAATGACAACCCAAATAATAGATCATCAAAATAGTTGACACTCACTATGTCACCATCAACGACAACCCAAATAATAGATCATCAGACAACCACAAACATTTACTCTCACAAACCCTTAGAAATCAACATATCACAATATCTAATCTCACAATATCATTCTCAATAATGATCAAACATGGTAACTCCCAATGAAACAATTTTCATCGTATCAGGTGTCCTAATATCCAAAAGATACGAGTATAAAAACTCTACTGTCTAAGTCCACAGAAATATATAGGTATCATCCATTACCCAGCTAACAATAGCAGAGGCTGATATGTGCCTCCATCTCCTAATAGTAACAGAAGCTAAAACTACTGATGGTATGAAATGAAAAATCACCGAGACTATAATCCTTGATCTCTATTAGGGTCGACCAAGATCGGTGGCTAACCCTTCACATGTAATATGGCTACAACAACCAGGTAATAAAGAGCTAATAGATGTCCTAACTATCATAATAAACATCATACTTATTGCTCAGATGTTCCATCAGCACGCCACAACCGACCTAAATTCAAGCGAAAATCGCCGGAATCCATATAACCAACGGAAATTGAAACATAATCATAACGGAAATCCGTACAAACCGAAATAGACATCCAAAAATCCAGAACACCAAAAGAAGGTATCCATAACCTGCTCTGATACCAATAAATTAGTATCAGATAAATCTCGAAAATCCATAATACAAAAATCCAACAAGTATCGCCAAACTTGGCGCTCTGATACCAAGTAAATAAATTGGTATCAGGTTATCCCAAACATCCAACATACGAAAACAAAAGATCGTATACCTATGCTCTGATACCACTTTATTTACTTGGTATCAGAGCGCCAAGTTTGGCGATACTTGTTGGATTTTTGTATTATGGATTTTCGAGATTTATCTGATACTAATTTATTGGTATCAGAGCAGGTTATGGATACCTTCTTTTGGTGTTCTGGATTTTTGGATGTCTATTTCGGTTTGTACGGATTTCCGTTATGATTATGTTTCGAATTTCCGTTTCGGATTTATATGGATTTCCGGCGATTTTCTCGTTCGGAATTTTGAGGTCAGAAGTTGGGGACTGGACAGCGATGGAACATCTCCAGACGGCAAATAGGTATGATGTTTATTTTATGATAGTTAGGACATCTATTAGCACTTTATCTTTATTACCTGTCTGGTTGTTGTAGCCATATTACATGTGAAGGGTTAGCCACTGATCTTGAAAATCCGAACACCAAAAATCCAGAACACCAAAAGAAGGTATCCATAACCTGCTCCGATACCACTAAATTGTCACGCCCCCGGAAGAGTCCCTGTCCGAGAAAATTTCGGAAGCATCTCCCTTGTACGGCGGACAATCAAAAATTTTCTACAAGCACTAAATACTCAGCCACATGCGGGAATAATAACAATAAATATAACACAACCACACAAACATCCACGCAGCTATATATATAATCAAACAAAGCAGTAATACTCTGACTCGAAAACCACCCTACTCAACTACACTCGTAAAACTCAAATCCGACGAAACTCACCTCTTATGCCGACCCGGCAGGCATGTAGTAGAATAAGACCAAATAAAATCCATCGACATCACAATAATAAATACAACGTCCAAGTATCAAACAAATCAAGTCTAAACATAGACAAACGAGAAGAAAACTCAAAAGTCAATCAATCCTCGAGGTCTGCAGGGGATCTAGCACTACGTGCAGTGGGGACTAGCGACTGGAACTCCCTCCTGACAGCATCAACCTGAAAATAACAACAATGGAGGCGGGGTGAGTCCAACACTCAGCAGGTACAATTGATATGCAAAGTAAAGAAATAACACCTAGCACTAATCATGCGTACAGTCTCCTGATAAAGATAAAGGTAAATGCAAACCGAAGAAGACAGGAGAGAATCTGTACTAACCAGGACCCGGTATAAGGACAAACAGTCCGAAAGGTATAGAAGACCTGTATGCATGTCAAACATAGGTATCCAAACAATATGCAGCATATAAATGCAACAATCACAATCACAAACAATAAATGCATCATGCATATGATGCCAATGTCATGGTCACCCCTGACGCCAGTCAGCCAACTCACAACAAAAGTGGGACCAAGTGGGTAGGGCTGTGACAACCGCGCACTCAGCAACACTACTCCTGATGAGTGATCGAGTGGACGGGATGCTGTCGGAGTACATACGTACTCCTACCCCAAATCATAAATGGGGGAGCGCAATGCTCTCATCTCCCGGTACACTATGACGGGGAGGAATCTCTAACGTGCTACACGCTGCGTCACACTACCCATGAGCGGATCAACGGAGCACCGGAAGAGTCAAACTGACGTGCTACCACGCTGTGTCACGCTACCCATGAGCGTCACAACGGAGCACCGAACAGTGATGAAAACTGGAAAAGTGCTCGACAATAATGGAGCAATCTCTCACACAGCATGCAATCATGCGAATGATGCATGTCACTAAGCAAGATAATATGCTAAATCAACCTCTGGACATATAACAATGGGCACCATAGTGAATAGATCAAAACAAGATATACTGATCAATAAGGTATCAAACCTAGGTCCTGAACATGTGAAACATGGTTGTATCACTACCCATGAGCATGTGAAATCAGATAGGTATCAACACGAAATGCCAACAAACAATCAATCAAACAGGTAACATGTATCGGGCAGTGATTAACCGAAACAAATGAGAAAAACACAATTAATGCAAATTGTTAATTTCATTACTAAGCATATCAAAGACAATAAGTCAAAAGTACCCGCCTCCGACAAAAGAAAGGTCCAATTCCGACTCCGAGATACTCGTCTCGCGTCAAAATCCTGTGATATCAAACATACGTTTTTATTTAGCTACAATTCTAATAAATAGCTAAATAAAAATCTCTAACCCTGAATTAGGGCAAAACCCTAATTAATACATGAACATAAACCTAATTCACACTTAGTCAATTTGTATCCCTTTTACACCGACATGCTACAATTATCCAACCTACATGAATCAGAAAATCAAAAATCCATATTTAAAAAATTTACTACTAAATGATCAATGCACCCATATTCAACTAATCCCAATTACGCAAACCGTAAGAGATTTACTAACACAAAATCCACATTTAACCTCATCAATAAACCAACCAAATCCAATAATGAATCCACTCCAAAACTTACCCAAACTCAAGTAGGTGGACAGGGGTACAAGCCGGCCACAGAGGTTTTACAATTGCTTCCTCCCTGTTTCCACTTCCTCTTCTTCGGTGATGGTAGTACAGTACAAAATCTACTGCTGGTGGTAGTGAAACCGGCTGCCAGAGGAATGGAGAGGGAAAAACAGTGATGTCGGGCAGCAGATTGTGATCACCAAGATGCTGGTCTCGGACTGCTTTGCCTCTGTCCACAACCCGGAGAGATAACTAAAGCACAGGGAAAACAAAGCAAAGATTAGGGCAAGGGAGCATCCGAGAAGAATTTACCGGGAAGATTCGAGATGAAGGCGGAGAGGAGTACACTGAGTGAGAACCAATGGAAGCAACAAACTCGCACTCGGAAGTGGCACACCAAGGAAGAACTCGGCACCTAGGTCTCGGCTAGGGCAGATAGCAGGTGGCGCCGTGAGATGGGAGTCGCGGGCTGAGCACAAAAGAAGAGATCGGCAATCGGCTCTCCAGTGAAAGGGGCGGTCGGCGCTAAGGTCGAAGACGGCGGTGTCGACAGAAGGAAGGCCGGCGGTGTCTCGCCGGACCAGAGGAGGCGGCGTCGGCGGTGACGCTAGGCACAGAGGCGATCGGCTATAGAAGGGGCGGCTCCCGGCGGTGTTAGGGTCGAGTGGCTGGCGGCTAGGGCACAGACTCGGTGGGGAAGAAGGAAAGGCTCGGCGATTAGGGCAAGGAGTCGGCGACGGGGAAGAAGGGGCGCGCGGACGGTTTCGGGGAGAAGAAACAGATTCGGGGAGAAGAAATAGAGGAAACGGCGAAAAGAAAAATAAAGAAAAGGCAAAATAAATAAAGAAAAGGAATTAAGAAATTCAACTTTTCCTCACTTAAATGGGGTAACCTAAACAAGCTTTTCCGGGCCCCGTTTTTATCCCCATTAACCCGTCCATACGAGCTCCGAAAAATTCCCGAAAAATTTCCAAAAATTTCGGAAAATTCCCTTATTAATATTCGCCTATTTTCCGGTACTTTACATTCTCCCCCACTAATAAAAATTTGGTCCCCAAATTTCATTATCTACCATCAGCAAGTACCAACAACAGATATAGAGTATAAATGCTGAACGGTAAATAAATCACATACCTCAAGTGAAAAGATGGGGATATCGAGCTCGGATAGTGTCCTCGAGCTCCCAAGTAGCCTCCTCGTCCGAAAGATACTACCATCCGACCTTAACAAGCCGGATAGTCTTGTTCCGCAACTGACGCTCATTCCGGTCGAGAATCCGTACCGGAACCTCCTCATAGGTAATGTCAGGCTGAACTGGAACTGGGATATCTGCCAGCACATGCGTCGGATCGGGTACATATCTCCAAGGACGGTGGTAGTGCCAACCAGTAAGCTACTGCTCCAATCCTTTCCGAGATCGGGAAAGGTCCAATGTATCACGGAGCTAGCTTACCTCTGAGGCCAATCTCTTCACCCCTTTCTTGGGTGAAACTCGCAAAAATACCTGGTCACGAATGGAGAACTCTAAGAGTCTCCCACTCCGGTCAGCGTAACCCTTCTGGCAGTCTTATGCCTCTAACATCCTCTGTCCGATAGTATGTACCACTTTGCCTCACGTTGAGCTCTATGAGGTCCCAACAACTGGGCCTCTCGGATTCTCGTCCAGATTAACGACTGAGCAACTATGGTAACAAAAATACCCTGCTCTGTCTGTCCCTGCTCCTCAAAGTCTAACTCGGAGAAACCCTAAATCCAGTCTGTTACCACTACTCGGTGGCAAACTAAAGTCCCTTTGGACTTCTGGTCAAGTACATCGGCAACCACATTAGCTTTTCTCGGGTGATAGCTAATGGTACACTCATAATCCTTCAGGAACTCCATCCATCTCCCCTATCGAAGATTAAGTTCCTTCCAAGTAATCAGATATTTAAAATTCTGATGATCTGTGAGAATCTCAATGTAATATCTTACAGGTAATGCCGCCAAATCTTCAGGGCAAAAATAATAGCGGCCAACTCCAGATCATGAACTGGGTATTTCTTCTCATACTCCTTCAACTACGGAGAAGCATATGAGAATACTCTACCGTGCTACATTAGAACAGCACCCATATCCTGTAGAAACGTGTCGGTGTAGAGGACAAATCCGTCCTCTCCAGAAGGTAAAAACCAAAAATCGAAGCCGACATTAGTCTCCGCTTCTGCTCCTAGAAACTGGTCTTGAAATCCTCAATCCAAGTAAACTTCACACCTTTCATGGTCAGGCGTGTAAGTAGCGTAGCAATCCGTGAGAAACCCTCAACGTATCTCCGGAAATATCGAACCAAACAGAGGAAGTTGCGAGCTTCCTGTATAGACTCTGTCTACTCCCAACGGTAACAACCTCGATCTCATGTGAAACCACGGTATACTCCTATTGGTGACCGTGTGGCTCAAACATCTCACATAAGACAAACCCAAAACGCACTACTGAACTTCGTATATAGATATTCTCATCGAAACATCTCTATCCTATGCAAAGATGATGTGCGTGACTCACCGCTGATTCGTAATAGATCACATCATCGTCTACAAAGACAATGGAATCCGATCCAAACATCATGGAAATACCAAAATCATCAAGTCTCTGTAAGCCTATATGGCCAAAAACCAAAACACATAATGTCCGTATCACAGACATTTCTAACCATAAGATCTATGATAATAAGTCAAAAATCTAATCATCAATAACATAAATCACCATAGAATAAATCCTCCAGTGTGAGAGCAACGCTCCATCACAGGAAACATCACATATGTGGGAGCAACGCTCTACCACCAATAGTCTGAAATAGGTATCTGCAATAAATATAGGAGCTATGCTCCGCTACCAGCAATCCGTAATATGTGGGAGCAACTCTCCACCACAAAATAATACATAAGTACCTCAAGAAACCTAACTATCCAGCTAGCGAATGTACA
Organism: Zingiber officinale; assembly: GCF_018446385.1. Classification (NCBI taxonomy): domain Eukaryota; kingdom Viridiplantae; phylum Streptophyta; class Magnoliopsida; order Zingiberales; family Zingiberaceae; genus Zingiber; species Zingiber officinale. The sequence continues at coordinate 70,106,152 of NC_056002.1, forward strand.
AGATCTCTCTACCACAAATCACTGTGGTTAGCCTAGGCTATAACAACCTAGTAAACTAATCAAATCCATCATCAACTCTATCAGCATCCTAGTGGGTCATCCACTGATAGGAGAATTAGTTGATGAGTTAATCCAACAAATGATATAATGTAGACACTCCACATCCTACATTTAACATAGGTAGAATCATCATGATGCTACCCACTATACATCTGTCACAGATGCACACACAACATATGTATGATCGACATAATCCTCCAATTAGTAACATCAAACATACTCACAACATAGGTATAAATCATCGTGATACCTCCAACAATGCACACCGAACCCGTGTGCATATACCAACATAGGTATAATCGACAAAACACCTCAAACAACACTCACATGACCTATATACACCTATGCCAAGAGTATAATCAACATAATACTTCCAACAAATCATAATCGACACAAGTATACTCTCAAAACAATCATATAATGAACAAGATACCTCAAATATTACACCCAACACATCTGCACATATCACAACTCAGATTAGATCGATAAGATACATCCAATAAAACACTCAAACATATGTGCACATTCCACAACATAGTTTTTAATTGACAAATACCTCCAATAAACAATCAGACATGTATGTCTAACCACTCGGGTATAATCTACTAGAAACCCATAATAATCATATGTATAAAGGTATACGACCCAAAAGATAAAGTCAGAATTCAAGAACACCAAATCATTATTTATCCACATAGTTCAATATCAGAGGAACAAATATCAATTTTATCATCATGTTAACTAACCACAACTAACCAGATTTCTAAAAATCTCATAGGCACTCTAAACCATAAACTCTCTAACACCCGATTTATAATCTGATCACCAACTATAAACATCATATCTGTGAATATCATACATGACACTTACTATATCACCATCAATGACAACCCAAATAATAGATCATCAAAATAGTTGACACTCACTATGTCACCATCAACGACAACCCAAATAATAGATCATCAGACAACCACAAACATTTACTCTCACAAACCCTTAGAAATCAACATATCACAATATCTAATCTCACAATATCATTCTCAATAATGATCAAACATGGTAACTCCCAATGAAACAATTTTCATCGTATCAGGTGTCCTAATATCCAAAAGATACGAGTATAAAAACTCTACTGTCTAAGTCCACAGAAATATATAGGTATCATCCATTACCCAGCTAACAATAGCAGAGGCTGATATGTGCCTCCATCTCCTAATAGTAGTAACAGAAGCTAAAACTACTGATGGTATGAAATGAAAAATCACCAGAGACTATAATCCTTGATCTCTATTAGGGTCGACCAAGATCAGTGGCTAACCCTTCACATGTAATATGGCTACAACAACCAGACAGGTAATAAAGATAAAGTGCTAATAGATGTCCTAACTATCATAAAATAAACATCATACCTATTTGTTGTCCAGTCCCCAACTTCTGACCTCAAAATTCCGAACGAGAAAATCGCCGGAAATCCATATAAATCCGAAACGGAAATTCGAAACATAATCATAACGGAAATCCGTACAAACCGAAATAGACATCCAAAAATCCAGAACACCAAAAGAAGGTATCCATAACCTGCTCTGATACCAATAAATTAGTATCAGATAAATCTCGAAAATCCATAATACAAAAATCCAACAAGTATCGCCAAACTTGGCGCTCTGATACCAAGTAAATAAATTGGTATCAGGTTATCCCAAACATCCAACATACGAAAACAAAAGATCGTATACCTATGCTCTGATACCACTTTATTTACTTGGTATCAGAGCGCCAAGTTTGGCGATACTTGTTGGATTTTTGTATTATGGATTTTCGAGATTTATCTGATACTAATTTATTGGTATCAGAGCAGGTTATGGATACCTTCTTTTGGTGTTCTGGATTTTTGGATGTCTATTTCGGTTTGTACGGATTTCCGTTATGATTATGTTTCGGATTTCCGTTTCGGATTTATATAGATTTCCGGCGATTTTCTCGTTCGGAATTTTGAGGTCAGAAGTTGGGGACTGGACAGCGATGGAACATCTCCAGACGGCAAATAGGTATGATGTTTATTTTATGATAGTTAGGACATCTATTAGCACTTTATCTTTATTACCTGTCTGGTTGTTGTAGCCATATTACATGTGAAGGGTTAGCCACTGATACCAGAACACCAAAAATCCAGAACACCAAAAATCCAGAACACCAAAAGAAGGTATCCATAACCTGCTCTGATACCACTAAATTGTCACGCCCCCAGAAGAGTCCCTGTCCGAGAAAATTTCGGCAGCATCTCCCTTGTACGGCGGACAATCAAAAATTTTCTACAAGCACTAAATACTCAGCCACATGCGGCTGGAATAATAACAATAAATATAACACAACCACACAAACATCCACGCAGTTATATATAATCAAACAAAGCAGTATTACTCTGACTTGAAAACCACCCTACTCAACTACACTCGTAAAACTCAAATCCGACGAAACTCACCTCTTATGCCGACCCGGCAGGCATGTAGTAGAATATGACCAAATAAAATCCATCGACATCACAATAATAAATACAACGTCCAAGTATCAAACAAATCAAGTCTAAACATAGACAAACGAGAAGAAAACTCAAAAGTCAATCAATCCTCGAGGTCTGTAGGGGATCTAGCACTACGTGTAGTGGGGACTAACGACTAGAACTCCCTCCGGACAGCATCAACCTGAAAATAACAACAATGGAGGCGGGGTGAGTCCAACACTCAGCAGGTACAGTTGATATGCAAAGTAAAGAAATAACACCTAGCACTAATCATGCGTACAGTCTCCTGATAAAATAAAGGTAAATGCAAACCGAGAAACTGTACTAACCAGGACCTCGGTATAAGGACAAACAGTACGAAAGGTATAGAAGACCTGTATGCATGTCAAACATAGGTATCCAAACAATATGCAGCATATAAATGCAACAATCACAATCACAAACAATAAATGCATCATGCATATGATGCCAATGTCATGGTCACCCCTGACACCAGTCAGCCAACTCACAACAAAAGTGGGACCAAGTGGGTAGGGCTGTGACGACCGTGCACTCAGCAACACTACTCCTGATGGGTGATCGAGTGGACGGGATGCTGTCGGAGTACATACATACTTCTACCCCAAATCATAAATGGGGGAGCGCAATGCTCTCATCTCCCGGTACGCTATGACGGGGAGGAATCTCTAACGTGCTACACACACTACCCATGAGCGGATCAACGGAGCACTGGAAGAGTCAAACTGACGTGCTACCACGCTGTGTCACGCTACCCATGAGCGTCACAACGGAGCACCGAACAGTGATGAAAACTGGCAAAGTGCTCGACAATAATGGAGCAATCTCTCACACAGCATGCAATCATGCGAATGGTGCATGTCACTAAGCAAGGTAATATGTTAAATCAACCTCTGGACATATAACAATGGGCACCATAGTGAATAGATCAAAACAAGATATACTTATCAATAAGGTATCAAACCTAGGTCCTGAACATGTGAAACATGGTTGTATCACTACCCATGAGCATGTGAAATCAGATAGGTATCAACACGAAATGCCAACAAACAATCAATCAAACAGGTAACATGTATCGGGCAGTGATTAACCGAAACAAATGAGAAAAACACAATTAATGCAAATTGTTAATTTCATTACTAAGCATATCAAAGACAATAAGTCAAAAGTACCCAGCTCCGACAAAAGAAAGGTCCAATTCCGACTCCGAGATACTCGTCTCGCGTCAAAATCCTGTGATATCAAACATACGTTTTTATTTAGCTACAATTCTAATAAATAGCTAAATAAAAATCTCTAACCCTGAATTAGGGCAAAACCCTAATTAATACATGAACATAAACCTAATTCACACTTAGTCAATTTGTATCCCTTTTACACTGACATGCTACAATTATCCAACCTACATGAATCAGCAAAATCACAAATCCATATTTAAAAAATTTACTACTAAATGATCAATGCACCCATATTCAACTAATCCCAATTACGCAAACCAGAAGAGATTTACTAACACAAAATCCACATTTAACCTCATCAATAAACCAACCAAATCCAATAATGAATCCACTCCAAAACTTACCCAAACTCAAGTAGGTGGACAGGGGTACAAGCCGGCCACAGAGGTTTTATAATTGCTTCCTCCCTGTTTCCACTTCCTCTTCTTCGGTGATGGTAGTACAGTAGAAAATCTACTGCTGGTGGTAGTGAAACCGGCTGCCAAAGGAATGGAGAGGGAAAAACAGTGGTGTCGGGCAGCAGATTGTGATCACCAAGATGCTGGTCTCGGACTGCTTTGCCTCTGTCCACAACCCGGAGAGATAACTAAAGCACAGGGAAAACAAAGCAAAGATTAGGGCAAGGGAGCATCCGAGAAGAATTTACCGGGAAGATTCGAGATGAAGGCGGAGAGGAGTACACTGAGTGAGAACCAATGGAAGCAACAAACTCGCACTCGGAAGTGGCACACCAAGGAAGAACTCGGCACCTAGGTCTCGGCTAGGGCAGATAGCAGGTGGCGCCGTGAGATGGGAGTCGCGGGCTGAGCACAAAAGAAGAGATCGGCAATCGGCTCTCCAGTGAAAGGGGCGGTCGGCGCTAGTGGCGGGAGAGGATGCTAGGGCGCAGCCTCGGCAGGAGGAAGCTCGGCTAGGGCATGGGGTGGCCGGCGGTGGCGCTGGCTCTGTGCAGTAGCGCTTGGCGTCACGGCGGTAGTGAGGAGGGGCGTCGGCGATTAGGGCAAGGAGTCGGCGACAGGGAAGAAGGGGCGCGCGAACGGTTTCGGGGAGAAGAAACAGATTCGGGGAGAAGAAATAGAGGAAACGGCGAAAAGAAAAATAAAGAAAAGGCAAAATAAATAAAGAAAAGGAATTAAGAAATTCAACTTTTCCTCACTTAAATGGGGTAACCTAAACAAGCTTTTCCGGGCCCCGTTTTTATCCCCATTAATCCGTCCATACGAGCTCCGAAAAATTTCCAAAAATTTCAGAAAATTCCCTTATTAATATTCGCCTATTTTCCGGTACTTTACAGATACTATGAAACAAGCACTGATACTGAACTTCCTCAATGCTGATGACTGCTACAGCAATGAGCATGGCACCAACAGGTCAGTGCTAGACACCATCCCATTCAAATTTAAGAATCGAAAACTCTCGAAACAGGTCAGTGCTAGGCACCAACATTTCAGCCTACTGTTCTGTCTGAATTTACTAATGGTGGCAATTATTATGTGCACGCGTGTTATGTATCCCCAGCCTATTTCTTTGGAGGTGGTGAATTGTATTGAAGATTGCTTGGTCACTGCACTTATATGCAATCTTTTGTTCCTAGCTATATAAATGTCATTTCTGTTGCATTCTTCATGTTATGATCAGGTTGTCAAAGACTGGAATGATTACTCTACGTATGTGAATCAATGATACAACCATCATATTCAGGAACAATTTATCTGAGTGGTCAATGAAACTGAGAACTCTCAGGAGGCCTTACAGGTTCCTGACATTATTTTGCGGCAGCATGCGGAAAAATAGTATGTGAATTTCCTTCTAGTCATTTATTGTTGAAATTATGGATTACATAATTGTGGATTTATTTGTTGCATTCTGATAGTTACCAAAATACATTTTTAGGGAATGTCTTCTTGTGAGACAATTATTTTTTCAAAACAATCCTAAAAACTTTATTGACCTTGGTGGTGGAGTCATGGATACGGAGGTTTTCCTTCTAATTTGAGGACTTCACAAGGAGGTCTTTCTTTGAGTATTGGTAAGAACTTACAATGTCTCTACACCTTTGCTATTTGCTTTTGCTTGCATTGTCATTCAATCACTTTATTGTTTTAAAAATATTATTATCTTTCTTATTTGTTGAACATAGATGTCTCTACTACTATGACTGTGTGTCCTGGACTATTGGTTGGTTTTCTACTTGCAAATCAAAATGTCAAGGATGCATACCAACTGGACTGAAACAAGGTGATTAATAATTTGTTCTTTATTTTTATTTTCTAGGTTATTGAATGCCTATATATAATATACCTATTGAGGTAACTTATTTTAGCTTGCTTGTTTCATTCTTCATATTGTGTCTACTAAAATTATTTTTTCACTGTTTGTTGTTGCTAAGCTAGAAGAGTTTTGAAAATTCGAGAGTGAAGACAACTCATACAAATCAAGAATTTAAAATCATTGGGATAAGTGGCAAGCCTTGCAAAGATGAAACCTAACTAGTTGAGGGGATAATGACCTTGTTTTGGATATTTTTATTTTCTAATATATGTTTATATTTTGCAGGTTCTATTGACAAAGTTTCCTAGCGTGCCGCCAACGTTCCAAGTAACATCAAATGTTGTCCAGGATTTGACAACATACATAATATTTTGCAGGTTCTGTCCTTCATTGGCATATTTCCTATGCAGACATACATAATCAATTAGTAGATAGGATGAGTGGTGCATCAATTAATCAATTAGTTTTGGTGCCAAGTTGCAATGGGTAATGAACATCTTTAATATCATTTTCAATTGACTATTTTAGTGAATTATATGCACTAATTTTGTATTTGTGTGTAGTTTCCATTGGAATTTGACTGTCATTAAACCTCATAAGGAGATTGTTTATGTGTTGGATTCTTTAAGTCATCGCATTTGTGATGAAGATTGGAAATATGTTATGGAAATGTGAGTTTATATATGCTTTTTATTATGTATTTAATTTAGTCATAAAACACTTATTTATCAACTATGTTGAATGTATATATGAAGGGCGTTAAGATTATTTAATTCGAACAATGGAAGGAAAGGAAGAAAGCATGTACAATGGGAAGTAATCAAGGTATGGGTACTTCTATTTCAATCAAATATTTTAATGTGTATATTTATCATTAACAATATGAATTGCCTTTAACGTAGGCTCCTAGGCAGCCAAATGTGAAACAATGTGGTTATTACGTGATGAGATTTATGAGACAAATTACTGAAGAAATTGCAATGATCGAGGGGGATACACTACCATCAATAGTAATATTATCTTTATCATCTCAAATAATTAGAAGTTATTTAGTTATTATTTTTTTCCAATTAATTATATTTTGTTCTTTAAGATCATATAATTTATGTGTGTTCACAGTTCACAAAAGTGGAATACTCTCAAGAAGAAATTGATGAAGTGCGCTCTGAAATAGCCGAATGCATACAAGATCATATTTATGAATATGTATATACATGAGTTTATCTTATTGCATTTGACAATGATAATATTCAGTTAAATTGAAACAAATTGGCAATGTTTCAACATAGGAAACCAACGTCTATTTTTTAGGATCTGCTATATGAAAATACTATATGAGAAGTTTAATTTACAGTATATCACAATGAAGAAAATAATAAACCTTGTTAGCCAGTTGTTGTTATATACTTTACAAACTCTAAAGCTCTATATTACTGGAGACTAGCTAGACTTCTTGTTGTTGAATTGGATTAAAATCATGTGATTTTTATTTTCACAGGAAGTAAAAGGGTGTTTAATATTAATAAGACAAGAGCAGCTTATTAAGAAAAACAGAAACTCAAGTTGTGAAGGAATTTGATCAATACTAAACAATTCAAGAACTATAATCTGAAACTAAATTGTTTAGAATTTTGTATCCAGTATTAAGACTGGGTACCTAATTTGAAAATTATTGTGTTCAAGATTAAATTGAAAGAAATGTGATGTGAGAATCATTACGTGACCGAATGGTAAAAGGAGATCAGAAGTTAGCTAGATTGTAGAATTATAGTACTACAGAATCTGAATATAGAAGCCAATTTATAGGAATCAGAATTGAATTGCAGAATGGAAGGAGTTATAGGTTCATAAATTAGCAAATTAAGGAAACAATTGGAAAAGAACTTGAAGTCTGAGTTTTGGAACTGAAAACAGTGAAGACAGCATTTGCAGTATAGTGCAAATTCTATGCAGTGCAGATTCTATGCAAGTCTTGTAAAGGCTGAGAATTGAATTAAAATGAAGGAAGTATACTTTAACTGAGAATTAATGAAATGTTTCCCTAGGCATATATCTAAGGAAATCAAGCTCAGGTTTTGAGAACATTAGAAAAAAAAATCAGCTTGAATAATATTGAGATTTTGAGATAAGTTTGCTGTAATACAATGGAAACCAAAATAAAGTTTGTCTTATTAATTTATTGTTGTTGTTTGTGCCTAGAAAGAAGTATTGTTATCATATTCAATTGTGTACAACATCTTTGTTATCATCTTTATGCCATTTACTCTGGGGAAATGACTTAACTTGCAATCATATGCTATTTACTTCAGGGAAAAGATAATGACCATACCTAGAAAGGAGAAGAAAAGAGAAGCTAGGAGGGAGGAGAAAGCACAGGGTGTTTAGAAAGCATATATAAACTCTGCATAATACCTCAGGGAAAAGGCTGCAGTTCTCGATATGGTGTTTAGAAGATGCACAAGGTATTTAGAAGATGCACAGGTAGAGAAGATTTGATCCAACAAAACAAGATATTTTGGACTTCATATATATGTGTGATATATTGTTATGGGTACTATTTAGTTTTGTAAACTTTTGTGATGTTTGGATGTTGATGTTGTTGGTGCGGGTAGCACAAACGGTCTAACCCAAGTTTTGATGAATGACAAATAGGTTAAGTTAGTTGTGTTGTTGTCTGACACTTTGATCAAGTGTGCAGGAAAAGTCCAGCTAGGTCGACAGGCTGACCGGATAGCTGGCGAGAAGTCCAAGCGGGTCGACGGGCTGACCGGACGCTTGGCGAGAAGTCCAGCTAGGTCGACGGGCTGACCGGATAGCTGGCGAGAAGTCCAAGCGGGTCGACGGGCTGACCGGACGCTTAGCGAGAAGTCCAGACGGGTCGACGGGCTGACCGGACGTCTGGCAGGTAAGTGAGGTAAGTCACTGGAGGGGAGTGACTGTGAGGATGTTGGTTGCTACTCGGAAAACCTAAAGGTTCCACTATACAAAAATTTTGTACAAAGGTCTGAACCTTTTTTCTAGCTACCATGTGTTCTTTTAAATTAAATTTTGGATCGCCTGCGGAACTTAACACGTTTGATCCAAAACTTAATCTATTTGTTCTTTTAGGTTTTAACTTGGATCTCCTGCGGAACTTAACACGTTCGACCCAAGTCTCCTTAAGTTATTAATTCCATTAAATACTAATTTCCATAAAAGGTTCCCAGTACTGACGTGGCAAGGCACATGACCTTCTTGGATATGGGAGCAACCACCACCGACTAGACAAAACCTTTAATAGAAAGCTAATATTTAATTTCCTAAAATAACTTTAGGTTAACCAAAGAGAACAATCAAATCACAAGGAAAAGAAAGAAAACAAAAGAACACAACATCGAAAAATATATTCGAAATACTAGATCATAAGCCTCTTGTATTTGGTATTATTTCCATAAATAACTAGCATGATGCGGAAATAAAAATTACTAATTATACCTTGTAGAAAAACCTCTTGATCTTCTACCGTATTCCTCTTCTAACCTCGGACGTTGTGTGGGCAACGATCTACCAAGATGAGAAACCACCAACCACCTTCTTCTCCTCCAAGCAAGGTTCGCCACAAAGGAAGAACTTTACCAAAGAAGAAAATCAAAATACTAACCAAGCTCCAAGAGATGCTAACTTTCTCTCCTTCTTCTTCTTCTTCTCCAAGTAGTATCCGCCACCACAAGAACTCCAAGAGATGAAGTATTCGGCCACCACAAGAGGAAGAGAGGGAGAGGTTGCCAGCCACAACACCAAGGAAAAAGGAGAGAAAACAATAGAGGTTGTGTCCCATGAAGGCACCCTCACCTTCTTTTATATTCCTTGGCCTAGGCAAATTAGAAAATTTAATTACAATAAATTTTCCTTAATTTCCTTGACTTGATTTAATTGAGAGAAATAAAATAAAATTTCCCAAATCAATTTCAAGTGGCCGGCCACATCATTGGAAAACAAAAGAGGACAAGTTTTAATCAACAATTAAAACTTCCTAATTTGTTTCGGAAATTTTAAAAATAAAATTTCTCTTTAAAATCTCTTCATGGTTAATAAAAGGAAATATCTATAATTTTAATTTTATTAACATGTGAATAATTTTAAAGAGAAAATAAAACATCTCTCCAATCTACAAATAAGGAAAGAGATCTAATCTCTTTCTTTAATCTTTGTAAATCTTTTACAAGAGAGATATTTTAATTCTAATTCTCTTTAAATTATATCTTCCACATTATAATAAAAATTAAAATTAAATTTCTTTTTAATTTATTTTGGCCGGCCCTACTAGCTTGGGTTGGCCGGCCACCCCAATATACCTAGGCCGGCCCTAGCTTGGTTCCCAAGCTAGCTTGCCCGACCCCTTATTGTGGGTATAGAAGGTGGGTATAGGTGGGTATAGAACTCTATAAATAAGAGGCTACAATAGGGACCGAGAGGAGGAATTGGTTTTGGTCTCCCGATAAAAGCATCCCGTGTTCGCCCCCAACACACAACTTAATTTTATCAATGATAATTCATTCCACTAGAGAACTATCATTGAACTACCGCACCAATCCCAAATTACATTTTGGGCTCCTTCTTATTATGAGTGTGTTAGTCTCCTGTGTTTAAGATATCGAATGTCCACTAATTAAGTGAGTTATTGACAACTCATGTAATTAATATCTAAGTCCAAGAGTAGTACCACTCAACCTTATTGTCATGTTGGACTAAGTCCACCTGCAGGGTTTAACATGACAATCTTTATGAGCTCCTCTTGAGGACATTATCAACCTAGTATCTCTAGGACACAGTTTCCTTCTATAATCAACAACACACACTATAAGTGATACCATTTCCCAACTTATCGGGTTTATTGATTCAACGAACTAAATCTCACCCATTGATAAATTAAAGAAATAAATATCAAATATATGTGCTTGTTATTATATTAGGATTAAGAGCACACACTTCCATAATAACTGAGGTCTTTGTTCCTTTATAAAGTCAGTATAAAAGAAACGACCTCAAATGGTCCTACTCAATACACTCTGAGTGTACTAGTGTAATTATATAGTCAAGATAAACTAATACCTAATTACACTACGACCTTCTAATGGTTTGTTCCTTTTCCATTTTGGTCGTGAGCTACTGTTTATAATTTATAAGGTACTGATAACATCATCTTCTGTATGTGACACCACATACTATGTTTTCTACAATATAAATTAAATGAACAACTACAAACAAATGTAGACAATTAGACCAAATGTGATTCTTTATTCATAATAAATGTTTACAAAGCTTAGGCTTTCAGTATACATTCCAACAGAGGACGCGTTCCCGGGAAGGGGACATTAGGCGTCGATCCGGCTTAGATCCATTTCGGATATCTAAGTCGAGATCGTGACTAGATTCCGGTCTCGGAAAGACGGAATCTAAGTCATACTCTTGTTGTTAATTTTTATTACTTAGCGTATATATAAAAATGTGCTTACAAACTGTGCTGCAGGGTTTTATTTTGCCTCGGACTAACACTGTTTTGCAGGTAGGGAACAGTGAGGGTCCGGGCGCCCGGGATGGTTCTGGGCGCCCGGAAGTCCCGGCACCCGGAAGGGATCCAGGCGCCCGGAGGCAAACTTTATCCCCAGGACGACGTTGACACTTGGAGCATGCTGGTTGGGAGTGTTACGTCACACTCCAGGCGCCCGGAAGGGATCCAGGCGCCCGGAGCAGCATATAAAAGAAGCCCCAGGCAGGAGCTTCAAGACATCTGTTTTCTGAGAACTCTGAGTTCAATCACTCTGCTACTCTGCGCTCCAACGACGTTCACAAAGCACCGACGACTCACTCCGATCTTCTGTTAATTCATTATTTGTCGGTATAGCTTTGTTCTTCTTTCATTAGCAATATTTGAACGTAAATTGTAATTATCCGAATTGCTAGTGAATTGCCCAACGAAAGTACTCAAGGAGTACGGGCCTTCGAGTAGGAGTCGTCACAGGCTCCGAACGAAGTAAAAATCAACCGTGTTCATCTCTTTACTTCCTTACTTTTCCGCTGCGTTTTAACTCCAGATTTTCGAATCGATATTCACCCCCCCCCCCTCTATCGAATCTAACGATCCTACAAGTGGTATCAGAGCCGGTACCGCTCTGATTTGGTACAACCTCCAAACAGATAGGGGGTGAAATTTTTTAAAACTGATATTATTATTATCTTCTTGGAAGATTTTTTTTTGCATTTAAAATCTAAATTGGTGCAACACCAACTTAGAGTTTCTGTTTCTCCCGCACTGCTAATCCAAGACGAAGTCTTGGGATATTTTTCCAGTTAATTTCGTGTGTGTAGGTAATGATGTCTCAACAAGAAGGCTTCAGCATAGTACGTCCTCCTCTATTCAACGGGGATGATTTTTCGTACTGGAAGAGGAGAATGGAGGTCTACATGAAGACAGACTACAACCAATGGATGAGCGTCACAAGGGCTTACAAAATTCCAGTAGACAACTCCGGGAACATACTAGACCCTGAAGACTGGACAAATGATGTGAAGAAAAAGGCATCAATTGAAAACAAAGCCATCAATACTCTACACTGCGGACTAACACGAGAAGAACTGAACCGGGTCGGACCGCATCAAAACGCTAAGGAACTTTGGGATAAACTGATCGAGCTGCACGAAGGAACAAGCGACGCAAAGGTAACAAAGAGAGATTTGCTGTTAAATAGAATTTTTAATATAAAAATGCAGGAAGGAGAAACGGCAAGTCAGCTCCATGCGAGGGTCAAAGATATCCTCAACGGTCTCCACGCGATAGGCCACCAAATGGAGAACCGAGACTTAATCAGGTACGCGTTAAATGCTTTTCCGCGAAACAATTTGTGGGCATCAATCGTAGATGCCTACAAAATTTCAAAAAATTTATCTAAATTAAAATTGGACGAACTCTTTTGTGAATTAGAACTTCATGAGCAAACTAACGCCGGGGTCGAGAAAGGTGTAGCTTTATTTGCAGGTTCATCTAAAGAAAAGAAGAACAAGCCTGAATCCGAAGAAGATTCCGATCAAGACTCTGAAGACGAAGAACACCTGGTGAACCTGGTAAGGAAAATGTTCACCAGGAAAAAGAAAAGCTTCAGCAAACAGGATCTTCAGAAGATCAGTTCGCCAGCCGACTCAAGAAATGTCACATGTTTTGGATGTAACAAAAAGGGGCACTACAAGAACGAATGCCCAAAATTGAAACTTGACAAACCAAAGTCAACAAAGAAGAAAGCCCTCAAAGCAACATGGGACGATTCCTCCTCAGACGAATCGGAAGGAGAAAAGCACCAAAGTCACCTCGCGCTGATGGCTCGTAAGAGGAATCGGAAGACGGGTCCGAACCCGAATCGAGCCACGAGTCCGTACTCGTTTCCGAAGGTTCCAAAGAGGTATACCTAAACTTAAATCGTAAATTCTTTAGAATTATCTCGTGTTTGAATAAAAAATTAGTTAATTTGGAAAATAAAAATAAATCGCTTCTTGAGGAAAATCAAAACCTCAAGGAACAATTAAAAAATTCGAATCCAACTCAAGATCGAACACTTGAGGAGGAGAATTTATCATTAAAAAATGAACTTAATAAGTTAAAGGAAATGTTGGAAAAATTCACAACAAGATCTAAAAATTTAGATTTAATTCTAAATAACCAAAAGGCATGCTATAATAAAACCGGACTTGGATATAAGTCAAACTCAAACAAAACCTTTAAATCATTATTAACCCAACACAAAGCAACTAAACAAGCTTGGGTCCCGAAAGCGTGCTTAACCACGCAAGTAGGACTTAATCAATTCTATATAACTAAAGATAAAATACATTATATAAACTTGAATAAATCAGATCAAAAACTAAAATATAAATCTAAATTAAAATCAAAATTCAAAACTCAACAAAATTTAGATTATCACCAAGTTGATTATAACTATAAAAAGAATCGATACAAACCTAAAACCAAAATCTAAATTAATAGCCAATAATTCAGGGGGAGGCTCCAGAATAGCTGGCACCTCCAAAACTAACATACCCGACAGGGAAACCCAAAACAAACTAACCCGACAGGGTAATTAGGATTAGTTAAAGAGAGACCAAGTTTAACTGGAATCATGGTACTGGTGAAGTTTTTGGATGATAGTACGTTAGGGAAGCTTGGGCATCACATGTCTAGAAAGATATGGTTTCGATCTGGTGCATTTGGCCAAGTGGAACTGACCGAAGCTACCCTTAAACGAATCCTAACCAGTTAGACCAAGATTTAGTACTAAGTTCCGTGGATAGGACTATTCGGAAAACCTCGAAAGGTTGGTTACTTCTAATGATGTCCTTGTGACTCACCAAGCTTAGAAGTTTATTCAAAGAATGCCTATTTGTGGAAACCAAAGCTAAGTCTGAATCTAACACAAGTTAAACCAAGAGTCTGTAATCAAACCAATTTAATCTCACAAAATCATAGGATTCCCTGATTGATAATATAGATCAGGTGAGATGAATAAGGGTTAACATTAATTTTCAAAATTCTAATTATTTTCAAAATTTTATTTAAAAAAAAAAAACTTAAATCAAAATTTAATTTTAAACTTAAAAAATTAACTTCAAAATTTTAAAACTTAAATTAATTTCAAAATTTAATTTTAAACTTAAAAAATTAACTTCAAAATTTTAATTTTAAAACATAAATTAATTTCAAATTTTAATTTTAAACTTAAAAAATTAACTTCAAAATTTTAAACCTAAATTAATTTCAAAATTTTAAACTCAAATTATTTTCAAAATTCAAAAATTAACTTCAAAATTTTAAAACTTAAATTAATTTCAAAATTTTAAAATTAAGATTTTTTTACTTAAATAATGATTGATTAAAAATTGATAAACTAAGACTAACATAAAAATCCTACTTGTTGTAGGAAACCAAGTGGATTTTGGACAGTGGTTGCTCCAAACATATGACTGGAGATCACACCAAGTTCACTCAATTAACCTACAAAAGCCTAGGAACAGTTGCCTTTGGAAACAACGGTAAACTCAAGGTAATTGGTATAGGTAATATTGAATTAAAAATAGATTTCATAATTACAAATGTTCTACTTGTTGAAAATTTTAAATACAATCTTCTGAGCATAAGTCAATTATGTGACACTAGGTATAAGGTAAAATTTCTATCCACAGAATGTTTGATCAAACATCTAGATAATCCAACTATAAGCCTAAAAGGCTTTAGAAAAGACAATATCTATGCCATTAACTTAACCACTTCTTCAGTCAAGTGTTATTTAACACAAAAAGAAGAAACCTGGCTATGACATAGAAGAATGTCACACACACATTTCAGAAACATAAGTAAATTAAATGGTCTAGTTAGAGGCTTACCAAAATTACCTAACTTAGATTTAACAATATGTAATGCTTGTCAACAAGGCAAACAAACAAAATCTACCCACAAACCAATTAATGAATCCCAAACCAACTCAGTCCTAGAACTTTTACACTTAGACCTATTTGACTCCCATGGAGTTAAATCAATAAATGGAAGTCTATACTGTTTAGTTATAATAGATGACTATTCTAGGTTCACTTGGGTCAAATTCTTAAAAAATAAAGATGAAACCTTTGAAATTTTTACAAATTTCTGCAAACAAATTGAAAATGAAAAAGGCATAAAAATTAAAAGAATCAGAAGTGATAATGGAGGAGAATTTAAAAATCATAATTTTGATAAATTTTGCCTTGAAAATGGCTACCATCATGAATTTTCTTGCCCTAAAACTCCCCAACAAAATGGAATTGTAGAAAGGAAAAATAGAACTTTACTTGAAGCATCTAGAACTATGCTAAACGAATACAACTTACCTAAATATTTTTGGGCAGAAGCTGTTAGTACAGCCTGCTATGTACAAAACCGAACAACACTAAACAAAAAACACAATAAAACATTTTTTGAAATATTTTACAACAAACAACCTAATATAAAACACTTTAAGGTATTTGGTTGCCCAGCCTTTATCCTAAATACTAGAGAACACTTAGGCAAATTCACTTCTAAAATAGAAAATGGAATTTTTCTAGGGTACTCTCTGAATAGCAGAGGCTATAGAATTTATAATAAAGTTACCTTAAGAATTGAGGAAACCACCAATGTAAAATTCAAAGAATCCAATCAAAACCTAGAACAAGCCCAACCTCAACCAGTTGACCCTGTTCACGAACATATCAATTCTGAAGGAACAAACCAAACCCAAAATCATGAAGAAGAACAACTACAAGAAAGTCAACCTTCTAGAACCATAAGAGTCAACCCAAACCATCCTACTGATCAAATAATTGGTGACCCAGACCTTAGGGTCCAAACTAGGTCATCTTTCAGAAACCTAAGTCAAATCTCGTTAATCTCAAATATTGAACCCAAAACTGTAGCTGAATCCCTACTTGACCCAGACTGGGTCATAGCTATGCAAGAAGAATTAGCTCAATTTGAGCGCAATGAAGTTTGGGACCTAGTACCTCCACCTAACGATAAGAAAATAATAGAAACCAAATGGGTATTTAGAAACAAGTTAAGTGAAACTGGAGAAATTACTAGAAACAAGGCCAGGTTAGTTGCCAAAGGGTTCAGTCAAGTTGAAGGACTTGACTATGATGAAACTTATGCCCCGGTAGCTAGACTAGAGTCCATTAGAATGTTACTAAGCTATGCAGCCCATAAAGGATTCAAACTATACCAAATGGATGTCAAGTCTGCCTTTCTTAATGGATTAATAAAAGAAGAAGTTTATGTAGGTCAGCCACCTGGTTTTGAAAGCCTAGAACACCCTGATTATGTCTACAAATTAAAAAAGGCATTATATGGACTTAAACAGGCACCTAGGGCATGGTATGAAAGACTAACCTCTTACTTAATCTCTAAAGGGTTCAACCAAGGTCAAGTTGACCCAACACTATTTGTGAAATCAATAAAAGAAGATATTTTTATAGCTCAAATTTATGTAGATGATATCATCTTTGGTTCAACAAACTCAGAGTTTTTAAACGAATTTACAAACCTAATGGAACACGAATTCGAAATGAGTCTGGTAGGAAAATTAACTTATTTTCTAGGGTTACAAGTCAAACAAACAAATGAAGGAAATTATATTTATCAACAAAAATATACTAAGGAGTTACTTAGAAAATTTGGAATGGAAAATACTAAAGAAATAAAAACACCTATGGCCGTAAACACAATCCTAGATGATGATCCTAATGGAAAATCTGTAGACTTAAAACATTATCGGAGCGCAATAGGTAGTCTACTTTACTTAACTGCAAGCCGACCTGACATTTTATTTGTAGTTAGTATGTGTGCTCGATACCAAACCTGTGCTAAAGAATCTCATTTGACTCAAGTCAAAAGAATCTTTAGATACCTCAAGGGAACCACAAATGTAGGAATTTGGTATCCTAGGACCAACAACTTTGAATTAATAGGATATTCTGACTCAGATTATGCCGGATGCAAATTAGACCGCAAAAGCACAAGTGGTGGATGCCAACTACTTGGTCCATCCCTTGTCAGCTGGTTTAGTAGAAAGCAACACTGTGTTGCACTATCTACAACTGAGTCAGAATACATAGCTATAGGCGAATGTGTTGCACAATTATTATGGATGATGCATACTCTAAAAGATTTCAACTTAAATATCACAAATGTGAAAGTATTAATTGACAATATAAGTTCAATTAACTTAACCAAGAATCCTGTGCATCATTCAAGAACCAAACATATTGAAATTAGGCACCACTTCATCAGGGATCATGTTACCAAAGGTGATATTGAACTCAAGTACATTGAGTCTAAATCAAATTTAGCTGACATTTTTACAAAACCACTCCCTGAAAGTGAATTTAGCAACTTACGACGACAATTAGGGATGTGCTCAATAGACTAGGATCTTTCAAAAATACTTTCAAAATTAATTTCACCAACTTATAGGCTAAACCTGTTTGTTTTCAAACTTTCCATTTTTAGACTCTCGAAAACAGTTTTGGCCTTAGACTAGTTTTACATCCTTAGAGAGCATGTACCCATAGGTCTAGTTTTTTTGAGCATCTCACCAACACCTTAGGTTTACCTTGCTTGTGTTTGATAAACATAGAAAGGGGTGAGATGCATAGGCCAACTGTCTGGACTTAAGATGCTAATTTCAGTGCATCAACATAAGTCTGGACGTTAAATACAATTCAGATATTAATCAGATTAAAGTTCATCAGTCAAGTTAAACACTGACTGGTTGTAATTAACTTAATCTGACTAACCAAGTGAAAGCTACTATCTTCTGATAGTTAGTTAGTACCTAATTGGTTAGACAGCTGGTTAAAGTTATGTCAGGTTCAGGGGGAGGAATTAATTAAAAATTTTCCTTTATATAAAATATTTTAAATTTTGTTTGAAAAATGTTCTCTTAAAAATTTCTTAAACCTACTTTTGAAAACTAACTCTTATAAAACTAAGTTGTTTTTAAGAATTGGGTTTTACTTTTTATTGAAAATTGATTTTGAAAATTAGATTTAACTTAGTTTTGAAAATTGTGGAAATTAGATTTTTCAAAACTTAAGTTTACAAACTAAGCTTTTCAAAATCATTTCCCTTAATTTTGATTATCAAAGTTTAAAAATCAATTTTCAAAATCAACTTGCTTAAAATTGTGAAAATTTTTTAAATCAACTCAAAATTGTTTCTTTTAAATCACAAACTTTTTATCCATTTTTCTTAGTTTTTGAAAACTCAACTTTTCAAGTATTTTAAACAATGGTTTTGAAACTAGTACTTTTGAACTTTAAAATTTTGATTTTTGAAAATTAGATTTAATTATTTTACTTTATCAAAATTAGTTCTACCAAACTCCTTTGAAAACTAAAAGTAAAGTTCAAAATCAATATTTACAAACTGAAATTTGATTTGCAAAAACTCAAGTGTTAAAAATTATGAAAGTTAGATTTTTTCAAACTTAAATCACTGTCAAAACTTAAGTTTTAAATTAAATCGTTTACAAACTTAGTGTTGAAAAATAAATTTTTCAAACTTAGTTTTGGAATTCTGGTTTTTGAAAACTTGTGTTTGAAAATGAAAACTTAGCTAGCCTTCTAAAAGCTAAAAGCTAATGCTTTAAACAAATTTTCAAAAGCTTAAACTCCCCCAAGTCAACTTGACTATTTTTTAACTTGCTGTTAAAAATTATACTTTTATCAGTATCTTTGAATTTTTAAACTAAACTTTTTATTACTCTACACTATGCTTGTTTACCCCTGCTTACTTTTTGATGAATGCCAAAGGGGGAGAAGGGTTAGGTGGTTAAGTTAGCTAAACCAATTTGAAAACACAAACTGACTTTAAAACCACACAAATGCATGTTGTTTCGTACATATGCTTTCACTAACTTAACCAGGTTGTCATTCCATCAAAAAGGGGGAGATTGTTGGTGCGGGTAGCACTAACGGTCTAACCCAGGTTTTGATGAATGACAAATAGGTTAAGTTAGTTGTGTTGTTGTCTGACACTTTGATCAAGTGTGCAGGAAAAGTCCAACTAGGTCGACGGGCTGACCGGATAGCTGGCGAGAAGTCCAAGCGGGTCGACGGGCTGACCGGACGCTTGGCGAGAAGTCCAGCTAGGTCGACGGGCTGACCGGATAGCTGGCGAGAAGTCCAAGCGGGTCGACGGGCTGACCGGACGCTTGGCGAGAAGTCCAGACGGGTCGACGGGCTGACCGGACGTCTGGCAGGTAAGTGAGGTAAGTCACTGGAGGGGAGTGACTGTGAGGACGCGTTCCCGGGAAGGGGACATTAGGCGTCGATCCGGCTTAGATCCATTTCGGATATCTAAGTCGAGATAGTGACTAGATTCCGGTCTCGGAAAGACGGAATCTAAGTCATACTCTTGTTGTTAATTTTTATTACTTAGCGTATCTATAAAAATGTGCTTACAATCTGTGCTGCAGGGTTTTATTTTGCCTCGGACTAACACTGTTTTGCAGGTAGGGAACAGTGAGGGTCCGGGCGCCCGGGATGGTTCTGGGCGCCCGGAAGTCCGGGCGCCTGGAAGGGATCCAGGCGCCCGGAGGCAAGTTTTATCCCCAGAGCGACGTTGACACTTGGAGCATGCTGGTTGGGAGTGTTACGTCACATTCCAGGCGCCCGGAAGGGATCCAGGCGCCCGGAGCAGCATATAAAAGAAGCCCCAGGCAGGAGCTTCAAGACATCTGTTTTCTGAGAACTCTGAGTTCAATCACTCTGCTACTCTGCGCTCCAACGACGTTCACAAAGCTCCGACGACTCACTCCGGTCTTCTGTTAATTCATTATTTGTCGGTATAGCTTTGTTTTTCTTTCATTAGCAATATTTGTACGTAAATTGTAATTATCCGAATTGCTAGTGAATTGCCCAACGAAAGTACTCAAGGAGTACGGGCCTTCGAGTAGGAGTCGTCACAGGCTCCGAACGAAGTAAAAATCAACCGTGTTCATCTCTTTACTTCCTTACTTTTCCGCTACGTTTTAACTCGAGATTTTCGAATCGATATTCCCCCCCCCCCCCCCCCCCGCTCTATCGAATCTAACGGTCCTACAGATGTTTGGTACTTTAATGATGTTTTGATGATGATGTTTGGTACTTTAATGAAATTTGCACTAGATGATGATGTTTGGATCGGATTGTAGGTTTTTGATATATGATATTTTATAGATATATTATTTAAATAAAATAATGGTTATTAAATGATGGAAAAAAATTCAGTTTTTTATTTATTGTCAAAATATTGTATATTGTACCCAAAGACATCAGTTTAAATATGTGAAACTGTTGTCAATGGCATTAAAAGACAACAGTGAAAAATCATTGTCAAACTGATGTTAAATAACATTGTTGGCTAAAAAGACAACGGTTTTTAACCGTTGTCAAACTGTTGTCATTGGCTAAAAAGACAACGGTTTTTAACCGTTGTCGTAGATAGTTCAAAACTGTTGTTGAAGAGCCTATTATTAAAGGCATACGTTCAAAGACAACGGTGAAAAACTGTTGTCAATGACAAGACAACGGGTTTTTACCGTTGTAAAACTGTTGTCTGCCTTCAAAGATAACGGTTAAAAATTGTTGTCTTTGTCTTCAAAGACAACAGTTAAAAACTGTTGTCTTTGAGCACCCCCTTTAACAACACAGCCTTTAACAACAGTCCGAAAGGGGCTACGACAATGGTGAAAAACCGTTGTTGTAAGGCTTTTTTCTTGTAGTGATGGTCATGCCCAAATAAGTCAATATGAGATATTGAGCTCATTTGATTTAGTGAGTCTACTTGGAGTTCAAGATTTAGATTGATTAGAGGGTGACACGGTCTATGCCTCACATTGATCAATCTAGATGTCTAGAATAGAAGGACACTTGTCATATATTGTGAGGAGTCACAATTAGTAGTCACAAGGTGATGTTGGATCTCAACATTCTTATAACTTGAGTAGTAATGATGTGTTGCTAGATACCGCTCATTACTTATGCTTCTAAATGGGTTTAGGAGCATTGCCAACGTTATAAGAACCTATAGGGTCACACACAAAGGACAATTAGATGGAGATTAGGTTCATATGATGAACCAAGAGGGTTAGATTCATATGATGAATCAAATTGGATTAAGAGTAATCCTAATTGTACTAATTGAGTTGGACTCAAGTTGATTCATGTGTTCAATGAGTCTAATTTAGATTATGACTCATTGAATCAATTTAATTAAATGAATTAGATTCATTATATTAAATTGGCTTGAACCAAATGGTTGAATTAGATCAACCATGGGAGTTATAATGTCAAGTTTGACTTGACTTGAGAGGAAGAGGAAAAGTCAAGTTTGACTTGACTTTATGCCACATCATTTGTGAGTTGGCATTAAGTGGCCAATAATGGTGTTACACATCATCATGTTTAGAACATGTCTGTGCCACCTCATGGAGGTTACAAATCTCCTCCTCATTTTAATGGCCACATTAAATGAGAGGAGGTTACAATAGTGGCCAACCACTTATTGTGATGAATGGAATTCATTTTTCATTCAAGGGTATTTTTATTTCATCTTCTTCCTTTTGCTCTCATTCTCTTCTCCCTCTCCTCCTCCTTGGCCGAACACTTCATAGGTGCTAGCACACCTTTTGTTTGGCCTCTCCACCTAGTTTGTTCGTATGGATACTTCTAGAGGATCGTACGCTTGACGATCTTGAGATCCGGCGAACCGTTGGACGAGCGGGATTGTGAAGGGCATCGCATCGAGGGTAACTTCCTTCTCCTAGTGTAGATCTAGGCTTTAGTAAACTCGTACTCAAATTTTATTTTATTTATACTTCGCACGGATCCGGTGACGGGCCTTTCGAGATTTCCATTACGCGAAAAAATGATTTTCGCGGCCCGAAAAACCCAACAAAGACAACAACACTCCCTGGAGGAGGGAGATGAGAGTGGTCCTCTGGAGTAAGAAGGACTAAATAGGAAGGGGACCCATAATCTAAGCCCATTGCATAAATTTTCGACTCAGTGGCACTGGAAGTGCAATGAACGAACCACTCAGAGGAGGAAGAAGAAGAGGCCATTGTGGACAAAGGATCAGGGGAGGAAGGAGAACCTTAATGGAACAGAGAAGGAATAAATGCAGCGAAGGAAAAAGACGACGGGATGAACCCCTTTGGTTCATCTCTAAAACCCTCGATGTTATTACTGAGAAGGGTAAACAGTAGAATAAGAAAAGGGTAAATTGACAGCAAGCCATTAGGCATCTAAGTAGAATATTGGATATGCAAGAAGGGATATACTTACCTGGATAATCGTGATGGAAACATTCCTAGGGTACAAGTTCGAATGGGAAAAGTTGTAAGATCCCGAGGGGTGTGATGATCAATCTTTTGATATTCCTTTGTTTTATGATTTGATCTGGACAAGCTCCAGTCATTATTTTAAGATTAACCGAGCACATATAATGTAAAACAAAAAAGTATAGTGGGCAAGATAGGTCGGGCTAATAAGCTCACCCGGTCACTAGGAGATGATCGACGAGTAAAAGATTAATCAGGCACACATAACGTAAAATAAATAAGTATCGTGGGCAAGACAGACCAGGCTAATAAACTCGCCCGGTCACTAGGAGCCGATCGAGGAGTAAAAGATTAATCAAGCACATAAAATGCAAAATAAATAAGTATTATGGGCAAGACAGACCGGGTTAATAAGCACGCCCGATCACTAGGAGTCGATCGAGGAGTAAAATATTAATCATGTTGGGTTTTTCGGGCCGCGAAAACCGCTTTTCGCGTCGCAGAAACCCCGAAAACCCAAGCCACCGGATCTAATCTAGATCTACACTAGATTTACAAAGAGGAAACCCTTTATACCTTCGATACGTGTCCTTTTCGTATCCCGCTCGTCCAAGGAGATGCCGGATCTCAAGTTGTCAAAGTAGACAACTCTCTAGAAGTATCCACACGAACTAATTAGGTGGAGAAGACCAAACAATAGGTGTGCTAGCACCTAGATGGTGTTCGGCCAAGAGAGGAGAGGAAGAGCAAGAAGAGAGAGCACTTGAGGAAGAAGAAGATGTAAATGACACTTGAATGAAAAATGAATTCATTCCCTTCACAAAAGTGGCCGGCCACTTTCACAAAAGTGTAACCCCCATTTTGCATTAAGTGTGGTCATTAAAGAGATTTGTAACCTCCATGAGGTGGCACACATATGTGCTAAACATGATGATGTGGCACCTCATCATTGGCCACTTAATGCCAAGTCACAAATGATGTGGCATAAAGTCAAGTCAAACTTGACTCTTCCTCTTCCTCTCAAGTCAAGTCAAACTTGACTTAATCTCTCTCATGGTTGATCTAATCCAACCATTTAATTCAAGCCAATTTAATATAATGAATCTAATTCATTTAATTAAATTGATTCAATGAGTTATAATCTAAATTAGACTCATTGACACATGAATCAACTTGAGTCCAACTCAATTAGCCCAATTAGGATTACTCTTAATCCAATTTGATTCATCAAATGAATCTAATCCTCTTGGTTCATCATATGAACCTAATCTCCATCTAATTGTCCTTAGTATGTGACCCTATAAGTTCTTATAACGTTGGCAATGCCCCTAAACCCATTTAGGAGCATAAGTAATAAGCGGTATCTAGCAACACATCATTACTACCCAAGTTATAAGAATGTCGAGATCCAACATCACCTTGTGACTACTAATTGTGACTCCTCACAATATATGACAAGTGTCCTTCTATCCTAGACATCTAGATTGATCAATGTGAGGCATAGACCGTGTCATACTCTGACCAATCTAAATCTTGATCTCCAAGTAGACTCACTAAATCAAATGAGCTCAATATCTCCTATTGACTCATTTGGGCATGGCCATGCACTTCGTGGTCTCACTCTATCAAGAATATCGATGTCGCTCCCGTCATATAGGAGGGATAGATCCCATCTACATCACTCACATCCCTCTGCATAATTCGTTACATACCTAGTAATCGCCTTTATAATCCACCCAGTTACGAATGACGTTTGACGAAACCAAAGTACATAACTCCTTATGTAGGGATCCATGATGACTTCAGGTCCAAGGACTAGTAGTCATACTAATAGCCACATGAGAAAGTATATGACACTCATATAACGATCCATGATACTTTCTCATGGCGGGTCATTCAGTATACATTCTCCAATGCATACCCATGTGTCAACTTGATATATCTATATCCATGACTTGTGAGATCAAGTCATCGAGTTGACCTACATGCTAGTCTTATTGCATTAACATTGTCCCTGAATGTTAATACTCGACTAGGAATGATTAAGAGTAGTGTTCCCTATATCATCTCACTATCGGTTCAACCAACCGATTGATATAGGTGAGAACCTTCTACTCAAGGACGCTATTATACTTAGTTTATTTGGCACCAATACAAGTAAGTATAATAACCAAAAACAAATGCCTTTATTTATATATAAGAATATGATACAACAAGTCCATAATATAATCATCAAATGATTGGCTCTAGGGCTCTAACTAACAAATCAAGCACATATAACATAAAATAAATAAGTATTATGGGCAAGACAAGCCGGGCTAATAAGCTCACCCTGTCACTAGGAGCCGATCAAGGAGTAAAAGGTTCAAGGCCAGATTTTCATAAGTAGAGCGACAATTTATATAAGAGGAAAGTGTTGGTTAATCCTAGGAAGATCGTACCGGTTTCATTGTACAAAAATTTTGTACAAGTGTCGAACCTTTCCTAAATAACCTATTGTGTTCTTTAGAGTTAAATTAGGAATTGCAAACGGAACTTAACATTATTGATTCCAAATTTAACTTATCTGTTCTTAATGGTTTAGACTTAGATCACAAGCGGAACTTAGCACTATTGATCCAAATCCACCTATGTTATAAATTCAATTAAATATTAATTTCTAAAATTGGCTTCCAAATTAAACATGGTGAGGCACTAGGCCTTCTTGGATATGGGAGCAACCACCACTTCCTAGACAAAGCCTTTTAAGGAAAGCTAATATTTAATTTCTTTATATAACTCTAGGTTTAACCAAAAAGAACAATCGAATCACAAATTCTAAAAAAAAAAAACACAAACTCGAATAACAAATTCGGAAAACTAGAATCTAATGCCTCTTGTGTTTGGAATTCATACAAAGAAAATAACTAGCATGATGCGGAAGAAAATTACTAGTTATACCTTCTCTTTGTATGCTAATGACCTCGAGATCTTCTGCTGTATTCCTCGCCTCGCCTTGGATGTCGTGTGGGCGACGATCCTCCAAGATGAACACCACCCAAAGAGCTTCTCCTCCTTCTCTATGTTTCGACCACCACCACCACCAAGGAAAAGAGAGCAAGGGAAAAGGAAGAGGAGAGAGGTCGGTCACAAGAGGATCACCAACAAGAGAATAAGAATTGTTATCTCATGATGCCTCCTCTCCCCTTCTTGTATATTACTTGCCCAAGGCAAATAAGGAAAGACTTTTTACAAAAATTAAAATCTTCCTCTTGTTTTTCCTTTTCCCTTTTTATTTTTCCTTTTCATTCCTCTTGATTGATTTAATCAACAAACATGGATTGATTAACTTTATTGGTCGGCCCCTTGCTTGGGCACCAAGCATGGGTGGTCGGCCACAATAAAAGGAAAGAAATATTCTTTGTAAAAAAGTTTATAAGCAAAGAAAAACTCTTATAAAATTTTTACAAGCTCTCTTTCAACTTCCTAAAGTGAATGTTAAAAAAGGAAAGTTTTAAAAAATTAAAACCATGTTTTAAAAATTTAAAACTTCTCTTCTAAAATTTTTTTTTTTAACATGGTTAGAAAATTTCAAATTTAAAACTTCTTTTCCTTTTTTCTTAAAACCATGAGGATGGTTAAAAAGGAAAGTTTTAAAACTTTTAAATTTTCTTTTAAACCATGTGGCCTAATTCAAATAAGGAAAGTTTTATATTTTAAAAACTCTCTTTTAAAACTTGTAGTTTTCTACAAAGAGAAGATTTTAAAAATTCAAAACACCCCTCTTATTTGAATTTATTATGACCGACCCTTCTTTGCTTGGACACCAAGCAAAGGGTCAGCCACTTTGTGAAGGAAATTGGCCGGCCCCTTTGGCTTGGTCACCAAGCCATGGGCCGGCCTCTTCTTGGACCCCAAGAAGGGCTTTATATGGGTGGACTTGAGGCTTTAATGAGGCTATGACAGGGACCTAGAGGAGAAATTGGTTTTGGCCTTCCGATGAGTTTGAGTATCTCGTGTTCGCCCCGAACACACAACTCAAGTTCATCAATAATAACTCATTCCACTAGAGAGTTATTATTGCACTACCGCACTGATCCCAAATTACATTATGGGCTCCTTCATATATGAGTGTGTTAATCTCCCTGTGTTTAAGATAACGAATGTCCACTAATTAAGTAAGTTACTGACAACTCACTTAATTAATATCTAGCTCCAAGAGTAGTACCACTCAACTTCATTGTCATGTTGGACTAAGTCCACCCACAGGATTTAACATGACAATTCTTATGAGCTCCTCTTGAGGACATTCTCAACCTAGATAACTAAGACACATATTCCTTCTATAATCAACAACACATACTATAAGTAATATCATTTCCCAACTTATCGAACCTATTGATTTATCGAACTAAATTTCACCCTTTGATAAGTTAAAGAAATAAATACTAAATATATGTGCTTGTTATTATATTAGGATTAAGAGCACACACTTCCATAATAACTAAGGTCTAGTTCTTTTATTAAGTCAGTATAAAAAGAACTTACCTAAAATGGTCCTACTCAATACACTTAGAGTGTACTAGTGTAATTCATTAGTCAAGATAAACTAATACTTAATTACACTGCGACTATTCCAATGGTTTGTTCCTTTCCATCTTAGTCGTGAGCAATTGTTTATAATTTATAAAGAACTGATAACATGATATTCTGTGTGTGACACCACACACCATGTTATCTACAATATAAATTAATTGAACAACTACACTTAACAAATAAAATATAGATATTTGACCAATGTGATTCTTTTATTTCAAAAATAAATGTTTACAAAAGTTAGGTTTTTAGTATACACTCTAACAGAAAGAACACCTATAAATAAGGCCAATGGATTGTATTGAACTAAATGAATAATTATAAATAAGAAATGACATATGGTTGGTAAAACAACGTAACGGAAGGAAAAGATACATGTATAAATTAAATGGTCCGGCTAGAAGAGGAGTTAAGAACAAGATCGATCAATCAGTAGGGACCGATTGGAAACCTAAGCCACACACGCCTAAACATAATCAGTCAATTAGTCAACCTGTGCAAAGGAAACTCATCAGCAAAGAAATACTTAGGAGGTACAAGTAATATCAAGGGGGAGTTCATACAAAAACATCCTGAAAAAGAGTTCAAAAGAAGGGGGAAGTTATAATCTTGCCCCAATTACAATAATTGGGGGAAGAAATTGGGAGGGTGATTCTTTACTATCCCTCCTCGTGTCGGGAAAGCTGGGGGGAGGATCTGCAACCAATAACTTCAACTCCTCTAACTGTTCTACCCCTTCCTTTGTCACGAACTTGATGGAATTTATGAAAAAATTTGAAACTGGAACAACAAAATCAGGAGAATTGAAGTAGGCCTTTTTGCGCTCTTTGAAGCGGGTGTCTTCGTTAGCTTTATAGTTTGCTAATTCCTCCTAGACAGCCTTTAGAGCAGTCTCTTTGAGGTTCAAAGCAAATAACTAATTGGTTAATTCCGTAGCATGTGCATCTTTTAGTGACTGCAATTGGGAAGACAGTCGAGCAACTTCAAACGTTTGTATAGCTCAGCACCACGAGCATTGGTTGATTGTAGTTGAGACTGGAGACTTTCTGCGTCAGCTTTGTATTATTGGGATTGCTCAGTCTCCGTCTTGAGTAATTGGATGGTCTCTTCCAATTGAGCAGACAAACTCTTTAGTTTCTTGTCCACCTGGTCAGGAGATAGTTTGGAAACCTATTTCTTTAGCGCTGCATTTTCTTAGATTAAGCTATGCAGCAAATGGGCTATACTCATATTGTATATCCAAAGCTGTAAAATAAGGGGCATTAAGAGGGTACATAAGAAAATGATACTATAAAGGAAAATAAAGGTACCTTCGTCTCCTCCAGAGAAAATTTATCAGCTGCTTCAGAGTAATCAATTCCTTCGAATACTCGGCGTACCTCCTCCCCAGCTGTGGTGAAAGACCCTCCTAAGAGTATGGGTAGGGTAGCGGTAAGGGAAAAAGTGGAAGACAAAGAAGTCTGAAGCGAAGGGGGAAAGTAAATAATGTATGATAAGTTGTGAGGGGGTAAGGTCATCTGTTCAGGAAAGTTCATAAAAAAGGGAGGCGAAGAACTACCACTGGGAATAGTTGGGGTGGCAGACGAAGAAGGAACAAGAGAAGGATAAAGAGCTGAGAGAAGGAGATCAGGAGAAGGAGGAGCAGCATCCAAGGGGGGAAGGTCTTCAGAATGAGAAATGGATTTCTGTTTCGGGGACGGAGAAAGGGTCAGCCTATATTTTTTCTTGGTAGGGGCTACTTTGGGGAATTGCTCCGAAGCCGGCAAAGAAGTAGGCTCATCGACGGGAGGAAGATTAGTAGAGGCTCCTTCTAGAGCTACATTTTGAGAGCCAGAAGCACCCTCTATGTCAACAGGAATTGCTGATGAGGAGGGTTGACTCAATGCGATCAGGAGCTCTTGCTCCTTAGCGGCGATTAATTCCTCTGCCAGGCACAACTGATCATAGATTGCAGCTTCATACAGAGCGTCCACTACACAAAATAAAAAAAATATCTTAGTTAGTAAAAAAGGATTGGGGCAGATGAATAAAGACTTACCAAGGGAGCCATGAAACTCTATCTTGATAAGACTTAACCCGAAGAGATAGAGGAGGTCATCACGAATTTATTTGTGAATGAATAAGTGAAAACCTGATAGCTTCTTGGAGTAGGTAGCAAAGGATGTTAGCTAGAGCCCTAGAGCCAATCATTTGATGATTGTATTATGGACTTATTGTATCATATTCTATATAAATAAAGGCATTTGGTTTTTGGTTATTATACTTACTTGTATTGGTGCCAAATAAACTAAGTATAATAACGTCATTGAGTAGAAGGTTCTTACCTATATCAATCGATTGGTTGAATCGATAGTGAGATGATATAGGGAACACTACTCTTAATCATTCCTAGTCGAGTATTAACATTCAGGGACAATGTTAATACAATAAGACTAGCATGTAGGTCAACTCGATGACTTGATCTCACAAGTCATGGATATAGAGATATCAATTTGTCACATGGGTATACATTAGAGAATGTATACTGAATGACCCGCCATGAGAAAGTATCATGGATCGTTATATGAGTGTCATATACTTTCTCATGTATACTGAATGACCCGCTATATGAAATTTCCGAAACGGCAATGTTTCGACCCAAATTGTTTTGGGACAGCGGACTTAGGCGCTATAGGATCGCTTAGGAGCAACTCGCGATGGTTAGATTGTGGGTAGGGGTACTGCCCCTAACCCCGCAAGGGGATTTGCTCCGCGATTGCGCCCGAAATCGCTAATCGGGACCACCGAGAAAAATTTACTCATAAAAATCTGTAAAATTATGAAAAATTACAGTAAAATTATGAAAAATATATAATTTTGAATTATATATTATTTTTGTGATAGTCATGGCCCAAAGACCCAATTCGATTGGACAATTGTGTTGTAATTCATAATACGGCCTGCGTGCCGTTATGTGATGTGCGTGCTTGTATTTTTATTTTTTATTTTATTTTCGCGACCTGCGCGTCGTGCCTTTCTCTTATATTCTGGTTGTAAATTAGATTTAGACTCGAATGTAACTCAAGTTTCAAAATTGTAATGTATAAAAATTGGAGCTGTGGAAGGTCCACTCGAGACGGAGTTACGAGGAAGGCGCGAGCAACACAAGGTGGTCAAAAGGAAGGCGCTTGAGAAGTTGACCTTAGGTTGACCATCCGATCTTCTCATTGGCTTGAGAAGATCGTAGTAGGGCCATGACTAATCATAAAATTTAATTAATTACTTATATGTATGTGATGCATGTTTAATTAAGTAGTTAATTAGTGCTTAGCGATTAGATTAGATCTAAATCGTGCACATGATGCACCCTTCGATTAGATTGGATCTATCGAGTATATGATACGCACCATCGTTTAGATTAGATCTAAAACGCGTCAACTCGTAATGCCTACCATGTCGTGATACCTACCACTACCTCGATCGCATGCTATTGTTGAATCTGCCAAAGCAGAGCAACACATACTATCTTGGTAGGGTACGGAGGGACAATCTTGGGTCCGCCTATCAACGCATGGGTGAGTACAACTCAATTAGATTGAGTAATCCTAGTTAACTCGGTTGGATCGAGTAAAACTATAGGCATTTTTCCAACAGTTGGATAGATAGGTCAAAATCACATATATATTAACTCTCGGGCGTATTAGCCAAAGCTAACTCGAGTTTTAATATAAATGCGGATATTGATCCTATAAACAAGAGTTGCATAGAGATGTAATTGGTAATCGTTACCTACCGATCATACTAAGTCTTGGGCGTATTAGCCAAAGCTAACTCAAGGGTTAGTATGATGTGGATCTTGTCCCACATGAATTATAGAATTCAGTGGGAGCATCATTTAGTTAAAGGCCTAATTAAATGATTAAGAATATGATACTTATTTCTGCATTTATTTCTGTTGTAGAATTGTCATGACGTCAAACACGAACATCTTCTCTCTGCGTTCTATCCTTAAGAAGGACAAGCTCAACGGAGCAAATTTCCTGGACTGGTACAGGAATCTGAGAATAGTTCTCACTCAGGAACGTAAACTGTATGTTCTAGAGCAGCCCATTCCGGAGGCTCATCCTGCCACTGCCACGCGAGCAGACCGAGATGCTTACAAGAAGCATCAAGATGACGCATTAGATGTGTCCTGTCTTATGCTCACGACCATGAATTCTGAGCTTCAGAAGCAACATGAGTTGATGGGTGCTTACGATATTGTTGAACATCTTTGTCACCTATATCAAGGACAAGCAAGGCACTGGAAGAGGAACTCCAAAGAATACCTGGAAGATGTTAAGAAGAAGAGAAATAAGATTTCTACTTCAGGTATACATGTTATAGAAGTCAACCTCTCTATTTCTTCATCGTGGGTATTAGATACCGGATGTGCTTCACACATTTGTACTAATGTACAAGCGCTGAGGAATAGCAGGGCATTGACGAAGGGTGAGATAGACCTACGAGTAGGCAATGGAGCACGAGTTGCTGCTATTGCTGTAGGAACTTATCATCTATCTCTTCCCTCTGGGCTTGTACTAGAATTAGATGATTGTTGTTATGTGCCTGCCTTGACTAAGAACATAATTTCAGTTTCTTGTTTGGACAAGAAAGGTTTTTCGTTTATAATAAATAACAAATGTTGTTCCATCTATTTAAACGATATGTTCTATTATAGTGCACCTCTGATAAACGGACTCTATATTCTAGACCTTGAGAGCCCTATCTATAACATAAATACCAAGAGGTTCAAGTCAAATGACATGAACCAAACCTACCTCTGGCACTGTCGCTTAGGTCATATAAATGACAAGCGCTTATCCCAGCTCCATAAGGATGGTTTGCTGGACTCATTTGATTTAGAATCATATGAGATATGCGAGTCATGCCTACGAGGCAAGATGACTAAGACTCCTTTTAGTGGGCACAGCGAAAGAGCAACTGATTTGTTAGGACTCATACATAGTGATGTATGTGACCCTTTCAATGTTGTTGCTAGAGGCGGTTATAGGTACTTCATCACATTTACTGATGATTTCAGTAGATATGGTTATGTGTACTTGATGACACATAAGTCTGAATCCTTTGAAAAGTTCAAAGAATTCAAGAATGAAGTACAGAACCAGCTTGGCAAGAGTATTAAGATACTTCGATCAGATCGAGGTGGAGAATACCTTAGCCATGAGTTCCGTGACTATCTAGCTGAGTGTGGGATTCTATCCCAACTCACTCCTCCTGGAACACTACAGTGGAATGGTGTATCCGAAAGGAGGAATCGTACCCTATTAGATATGGTGCGATCTATGATGAGTCACACTGATCTTCCGACATACCTTTGGGGCTATGCTCTAGACACGGCAGCTTTTATACTCAACCGAGTTCCATCCAAGGTCGTGATAAAGACACCATATAGGATATGGACTGGGAGAGATGCCCAGGTGTCTTTCATGAGGATTTGGGGTTGTGAGGCTTACGTTCGACGTCAAGTCTCAGACAAGTTAGGACCCAAATCCGACAAGTGCTATTTTATCGGATATCCCAAGGAAACTAAGGGATATTACTTCTACATTCCCAGTCAGCACAAGGTAGTTGTGGCAAAGACTGGGGTCTTTCTAGAAAGGGACTTTGTTTCTAGAAAGATTAGTGGGAGCACGTTCGATCTTGAAGAAGTTCAAGATGCGAACAATAGCACTGATGCCTCGATGGAAATTGAACTGGAACCACAAAGTGTAGTGGATGATGTTGTTCCACAAGGAGTTGAGGAACAACAACCGGTTCAAGTAGACATACCTCTTCACAGGTCTGATAGGGTACGTCGTCAGCCTGAGAGATACTCATTTCTCTTGTCTGACCATGATGACGTTATGCTCATAGAGGATGAGCCTACCACCTATCAGGAAGCTGTGATGAGACCAGATTCCGAGAAATGGCTAGAGGCCATGAGATCCGAAATGGAATCCATGTACACCAACCAAGTTTGGACTTTGGTTGATCCACCTGAAGGGGTAAAACCCATAGGGTGCAAGTGGGTCTTTAAGAGAAAGACTGACATGGATGGACTTATTTATAAGGGTCGCTTGGTAGCTAAAGGTTTCAATCAGATTCATGGTATTGACTATGATGAAACCTTTTCTCCAGTAGCGATGTTTAAGTCCATTCGGATCATGCTTGCTATTGCAGCCTACCATGACTATGAGATATGGCAGATGGATGTCAAAACCGCGTTTCTGAATGGAAACCTACTCGAGGATGTGTACATGATACAACCTGAGGGTTTTGTAGATCCACAGCATACTAGCAGAGTATGCAAGCTGTATAGGTCCATTTATGGACTAAAGCAAGCTTCTCGGAGCTGGAATCTTCGATTCGATGATGCAATCAAACAGTTTGGTTTCATCAAGAACGAAGATGAACCTTGTGTCTACAAGAAGGTTGTAGGGGACATAGTTGTCTTCCTCATATTGTATGTGGATGACATACTGCTCATTGGGAAGGACATCCTTATACTTCAGTCTATCAAGACCTGGCTAGGGAGTTGCTTCTCAATGAAGGACTTAGGTGAGGCATCCCGTATTCTAGGGATACAGATCTATAGAGATAGATCTAAGAGATTGCTTGGCCTAAGTCAAAGTACATACATTGACAAGGTACTCCTTCGGTTTGCCATGCAGAACTCCAAGAAGGGATTTCTGCCGATGTCACATGGCGTGAGTCTTTCGAAGACTCAAGGTCCCTCTTCTAGAGAGAAGAGAGACTGCATAGATCAGATCCCTTATGCCTCAGCCATAGGATCTATCATGTACGCCATGCTATGTACTCGACCTGATGTCTCGTATGCTTTGAGCATGACGAGCAGATACCAGTCAGATCCAGGTGAAAGTCACTGGATAGCGGTCAAGAATATTCTTAAATACTTAAGAAGTACTAAAGAATATTTCTTGATATATGGAGGCGATGATGAGCTAGCTGTAAAGGGTTACAGTGATATTAGCTTCCAGACCGATCAGGATGACTATAGATCGCAGTTGGGGTTCGTATTTTGCATTAATGGTGGTGCTGTGAGCTGTAAGAGTTCGAAGCAGGACACAGTAGCTGATTCTACGACAGAGGCCGAGTATATTGCTGCATTGGATTCACAAGTTCATCACTGAACTTGGGGTGGTTCCTAGCATTGCTGACCCTATTGAGCTCTATTGTGACAACAATGGAGCTATAGCACAGGCGAAGGAACCTCGCTCACACCAGCGGACCAAACACATACTACGGCGCTTCCATCTCATTCGAGAGATCATCGAGAGAGGAGATGTGAAGATTTGCAGAGTACCTACAGAGGATAACATCACAGATCCCTTGACCAAGGCTTTGGCACAGAGGAAGCATGATGGTCACACTAGGTCATTGGGGCTTAGAGCCTACACTGATTGGCACTAGTGCTAGTGGGAGATTGTTAGCTAGAGCCCTAGAGCCAATCATTTGATGATTGTATTATGGACTTATTGTATCATATTCAATATAAATAAAGGCATTTGGTTTTTGGTTATTATACTTACTTGTATTGGTGCCAAATAAACTAAGTATAATAACGTCCTTGAGTAGAATGTTCTTACCTATATCAATCGATTGGTTGAATCGATAGTGAGATGATATAGGGAACACTACTCTTAATCATTCCTAGTCGAGTATTAACATTCAGGGACAATGTTAATGCAATAAGACTAGCATGTAGGTCAACTCGATGACTTGATCTCACAAGTCATGAATATAGAGATATCAAGTTCACACATGGGTATACATTGGAGAATGTATACTGAATGACCCGCCATGAGAAAGTATCATGGATCGTTATATGAGTGTCATATACTTTCTCATGTGGCTATTAGTATGACTATTAGTTCTTAGACCTGAAGTCACCATGGATCCCTACATAAGGAGTTATGTACTTTAGTTTCGTCAAACGTCACCCGTAACTGGGTGGATTATAAAGGCGATTACTGGGTATGTAACGAATTATGCAGAGGGATGTGAGTGATATAGATGGGATATATCCCTCCTATATGACGGGAGAGACATCGATATTCTTGATAGAGTGAGACCACGAAGTGCATGACCATGCCCAAATGAGTCAATATGAGATATTGAGCTCATTTGATTTAGTGAGTCTACTTGGAGTTCAAGATTTAGATTGATTAGAAGATGACACGGTCTATGCCTCACATTAATCAATCTAGATGTCTAGGATAGAAGGACACTTGTCATATATTGTGAGGAGTCACAATTAGTAGTCACAAGGTGATGTTGGATCTCAACATTCTTGTAACTTGGGTAGTAATGATGTGTTGCTAGATACCGCTCATTACTTATGCTTCTAAATGGGTTTAGGAGCATTGCCAACGTTACAAGAACCTATAGGGTCACACAAAAAGGGCAATTAGATGGAGATTAGGTTCATTTGATGAACCTAAAGGATTAGGTTCATTTGATGAACCAAATTGGATTAAGAGTAATCCAAGGTAGGCTAATTGAGTTGGACTCAATTTGGTGCATGTGTTAAGTGAGTCTAATTTGGACTTAGACTCATTTAATTAATTTAATTCAATGAATAGAGATTCATTAAATTAAAATTGACTTGAACCAATGGTTAGATTAGATCAACCAAGGGAGAGAAGTGGTCAAGTTTGACTTGACATAAGTAGGAAGATGAAGAGTCAAGTTTTGACTTGACTTTGACTTGACCAATGCCACATCATCAAGGCTTCTTCATTTGGTCAAGTTTGACTTGACCAAATGCCACCTCATGGGAGTTACCAAGAGTGGTGGCTCTTGATATTCCATGGGAGTTACAAGCCAAAAATGTGGCCGGCCACTTTTATTCATGAAAAGGAGTTTCATTTTTCATGTGTAACTCCATCTTCTTCTTCCTTGGTTCTCTTCTCTCCCTCTCCTCCTCCACTACTGATCTCTAAGGTTGCTAGCACATCCTTAGAGGTTTTTCTCCATCTCTTGCTTATGTGGATACACATAGAGAAGTGTCTACTTTGACACTTTCGAGATCCGGCGAACCGAGGACGAGCGGGATTGCAAAGGGCTTCGCATCAAGGGTATATTCTTTCTTCATGTAGATCTAGGAGTAGATCTAAGTTGTAAACTCGTATTCGTAAATTTTGTTCTATATTCTTCGCACGAGATCCGTTGGCTAGGGTGATTCGGGGTTTCTGCGATGCGAAAAAGCGGTTTTCGCGGTCCGAAAAACCCAACAAAGGAAGGGTGTCTATGCAATTCTTTTACGTCGGGAAGAGCAGGTAGAGAAGATTTCCAGGGAGAAAACCAAGGGACAGTCTCCGGAAGCTCCACAAAGAAGAAACGGGATTTCCATCCTTTAATGGAAGAAGGCATCTCCTCAAAAAAGGTCATTTTA
The DNA here is from genome assembly GCF_018446385.1 of Zingiber officinale. NCBI lineage: Eukaryota > Viridiplantae > Streptophyta > Magnoliopsida > Zingiberales > Zingiberaceae > Zingiber > Zingiber officinale. Next base: position 70,143,130 of record NC_056002.1, read on the forward strand.
GGTCTTGATTGAAATAGAAAGACATCGAGATCTGATTTCTTTGGGTATGAAAATATGAAGAAGTTTTGGGGGGGTTGGAGGGATTTCGTGAATACGGGAAAGCATGTATAGACCACAAAGATAGCGAAAAGTATTGGGGGTGAATTGTTGTAGGGGAATGTCGAAATACTAGCTAATTTCTACCAAAAAGGGGGAATAGGGAGACGCAAGCTCGCCATTATTGGTCTTTAAAAAATGTGATATAATTCTTAGGGGGAAGGTGAGGGCGAGCATCGGAGTCAGGAATAACAATGTGATAAGTCTTGGGGATATCATATAAAGAACGAAGAGCAGACCTATCAGATTTGCAAAAAACAGAGTGGATTTGAACATACCAAACCGAGAAGGACTCTTCAGCCATAGAACAATACAAGAATACAAGTAAAATAACTTACTGAGGTTTGAAGAAGAGGAAACAACACAGAGAGATAGGAAAGGAAAGGTGGTCAGCGGAGAATGCAAAAAACCCAGACAGTAATATCGGTAAAGAGCGTAAGGAAGAAGACGAAGAAGTAAAGGGTTTAGGGTTCTTTGAAAATATTAAGGAGCACCGTTGGATGTAAAGAGCACCCAGGAGGGGAATCGTAGATCTCACAAGGAAAAGACGCGACAGGACGTTATCACAAGAGCGTGCGACTTATTACACCAGGAAAGAGAAATTAGAAAACACATGTCAGGAAGCCGTAAGCAAGCATTTATAATAAACACAACAGGATAAATCATGCTCATATTAGCGTCGTCATATCACACGCTACTAATGTTCTCTTACCATTGAAGGACCAATCGGCGAGCAGAAGATGTTGAAAAGGTGTTTGGTTTCCTAGGTGTAATAAATAGAAGGGATCAATATTAAATTATAATGTGAAAAAGAGTTAGGATATCTGGATAGTTCATAAGCCCGCCTGGTCTTGTAGACAGGACGAACCTCAAAGGTATATTTAATCGCATACAAGGGATCACCCATTTTTTCATTCTAGGTGTGACCAGACACATTACATCACATGTCTTTCTCAAACATCAAACCCTAACATTATTACCATTAATTTTACAAATATAGTTCTGGGGTTGCCATAAGTATATCAACCCCATTCGAACTGTTCCTGATCAAGTAGGGGGAAGGGAATATTTTGTCCAGTACTGTGGTAGAGAGAGAGAGAGATCTGTCATCCAACGGAATCTCACTTCCGTTTATAGACGTCAGATTGTGCTTCCACACCTAAATGGGAGCGGAAAGTAGAATGACAGCTTGGGCAAGGAGGAGAAGTTGGCCCTGTCCTCTGGCATTTGTGAGGTTCCCCCTCACAAATAAGTAACTGAAAGGTCCTCTCCAATTTAATTTGAGCCAACTCAGCTTGTAGAAGATCCACCTTAGCTTTCTGTCGATCCAGAGCTCGTTGCTGCCGGGATATTAGTAAACCATCCACATGGGCTTTTCTATTTAGAATGGCTACCTCTGAGGTATGCTGGAATCTTAGATTATCCAGCTCCTCAGTCTTTTGCTGCAACTCCGAGTAAATTTTATTCCTCAGAGCCACTTATGACTGAACCTGTGATTGAGCTGAGAGTAGCTGCACCTCTAGTTCCTGTTGAGGGGAATGATGTGAATCTAGGGCTTGCACGACCTCCCTTAAAAGTTTTTCCTTCTCTCACAACACTTGATCCCAGAGGGAAGGGTCTGAGGCCATGAGTCTCAACAAATCTATAGAGTAAAATGAAGCAAAGAAGAATAAAGATGAGTGTGGAAGGAAGCAAGAGCACAGCTCTATTTAACTTACCAAAAGGAGTCACGAGATCACTGTAGGAGAAGTCACGGGATCACTGTAAAAGGAGCCACGAGATCACTGTAAAAAATATCACAAGATCATTGTAAAAGTTATCGCAGAGTTGCCACAGAAGGTATCAAGAGGTCAGAAATAGACTTAGGTCTAGTAAGTCGGCTACACCTCCTTCGACTAGACTTGAAGGGGAGGCTAGTGATATGAGTTATGATAAGTAGACCCTTTACAGGTGAAGGAAAGGGGATAACAAGGACCGGGAAGGCAAAAAAAGGCGAGATGAGGGGTCGTCTAGAAAAGGTCTGACCAAGTAAGGGGGTCGCTACATGTATGACAGACAAAAATCGGTCGAACGTAATAGACCGACCGAACATATAAGTTCAGCAGGCAAAGGTCGACCGAGGGAGGGTCGACCGGGAGAGAAGGCTTATATACGGCCGACTGATTAACTTCGACCGATAAGGCATGACCGGCCGAGCTCCATAGACCGGTCGAGCATAGTGGATCTACGGAGCATATGAGACCAGCAGACGGAGCCCGACCGAATATATAAGACCGACCGAGTAAGTATGGTTGGTCGGGTATAAAGGATCGACCCAATGTAAAGAAGGTTTAACCTTAGGTGTTTCGAGCCATGGTAGGGTCATTTGAGCATATGAGTTTGGTAAGTAAAGACCGATCGAACATGAGTGCTCGGTCGGGCATAAATAACCGACCGAGCATAGAGAGTTGGCAGAGCGTAGAAGTTCTTATCCTTGCGCACAACAGACAAAGATCGGACGAACGTAATAGACCGACCAAGCATATGAGTTCGGTAAGCAAAGACCGACCGAGTGTAAGAGATCGATCGAACGTAGAAGTATTTAGCATTAAGCTATCTTGAAGGCCTATACACGCCCGACTGGTTAAATCTCGATCGATAAGTTAGGATCGGTCATGCTCAATAGATCGGCCAAGCATAGAGGCATTTAGTAGCATACGATCGACTGAAGGAAGGACTACCAGGCAATAGTGTTTGTATACGCTCGACTGGTTAATCTCGATCGATAAGGTGTAACCGGTCGGGCTCAACAGACCAGCCGAGTATGAAAAGTAGATCAAGCATAAAGGTCTTCAACCTTGCATGGTTTCGGACATATTTATAATAGTAAAGTCCTGGTGAGGTATAAATAACCAATCTAGTAGAGAATACCGGCCGAGACTAATACAAACAGAAGATATTCCTCATATATACATAATGGGCTTATGTGACTAACCAAGTGTATGTAACAGGTAAACCATGACAATATGTGATCATATGACAGCTTAATTAATTTGGCAGCAAATAGCTTCTAGAAGTCTCCATAAGTATGCTAAACGACAAAGAAAGTACATCTAGGGTAAGAAAAAGATTCCTTAAACTATTATTGCAGTTTTGGCTTACGTCATCTCTTAACAAACTTTAACAAATCGGGGTTCACCTCATGACTGTGGAGGTTAGATGAGGTGGAATAAAAAGGAAAATCCTCTCCACTGGCCAGGTACGCACACATACGCATTGCATCAGAACAAAATCCTAATTTTCATCTTCTTCCACACTGCTTCTTCTTCTCGCCAGAGACTAACTTGAGCGTCGGAGGGCCTAGCCAGGGATTCTCACCCCGGTCTTAGGTCACTAACGCTTTGTTGGTTGGTCTCATTGTGCGCAGGAAGAGGAGGTCATCCATTGGATTGCTAAGTCTTCACCGATCCATGAGGGTACCTCGCCGGAGTTCATTTTTGTGAGGTATTCTTCATAGATCCGCTTTGGTTTTCTCAGGTCTATCATTTCGCCTTTAGGCTCTCGTGAGATTCGCTATGATATCAAATCCTCTCTTGTTTGTCGGTATCAGGGTCATTATTCACCATCGCTCATCGTCGCTCAGCGCTTCATCTCGCAAGCTTTCAGATAGAATCAATAAGATAGATTGAATTCAACGCCTTAATTTTCCATCTCACCCAGTCTATGTTATCAACCATGTTATACCTATGGGTGATTGTGAGATGGTTAATTTAGTTTAACTTAAGGTTAATTAGATTTAAGATTAATTTGATTTAATTAGTTGATTTTAATTTGATTTAGATTTAGTTTAGATTTAATTAAGTTTTAGATTTAATTTAGATTAGATTAGATTTAATTAATTTAGATTTAATTTATTTTTTAATTAATTTAGTTTTAATTTAATTTAGATTACATTAAATTTAGATTAGATTTAATTTAGATTTTAATTAATTTAGATATAATTTAGTTTTAATTTAATTTAGATTTAATTTCATTAGTTTTGGTTTTACTAATTTTTATTTTAATCTAAATCCATCTCACCCTTTTTTCTATATTATCAATTAGGGAATCTTGTGAGTTTTGTGAGATGATTAATTTTAATCTTCAATTTAGATTAACGTCTAAGGATTAATTTACATTTGAGTTAGACTAAGGTTAATAGTTAGTTAATTAAATATTCATTTCAATAATTGGTTTCCAAGCTATGGCGAGACATTAAGTCTTCTTAGATATTAGAACAGCAACCACTTCTAGACAAAGTCTTTTAAAGAAATTCATAATTAATTTTCTTTCTGAGAGTCCTTAGTCTAACTAATCAAGTGTCGATCAAACCTAAGTCCTTATCTATCATAATCTAAGTATGTATGAGGAAAGTGTTAAATCAAATATCAAACAAATTTATTTAATAATAAAGATGATATTTCTATTGGATCCTCCTAAATTATATTCTCGATAAGGTCTACCAAGGTAGTGGATTTGATCCTTGGAGACCCAATATTGATCAAGTCTAACTTAGTTAACCAAGTTAGACTTGGGGACCCATGCTTGGACCATTTTACTATTTGTTCGATTAACAAGAGATAGATAGGATTTAAATTTTTGTTTGGCCTTATACCCAAGTTCGGATCGGTTGTATATGACCCTTTGTTTCCCAAGAATTAGGACAAGGTTCTTGTAATTAACTCAAAGTGAATCGTTCCAATGAGTCCCTAAGTTCCTTGACTTGAATTTTCAAGGTAGAATTTTCTTCCTCAAGTTATTGGACTTGAGTTAAAGTTCTATCTTAAAACGATTCAGTCAATGAGCCTGGGTTAGTCACTTCCTTGAAGGCTTTGACCTCCTCTTGGAGTGACTTGACTCGGAGGTTGGACTTAGCTAACTTTCTTGACAAATAGGAAATTAAGTTATGAGATCTTATTAAAGAGATATTTATATTGGTTCGAGAACCTTCTAAACCGGATACAAATCAGTGGTTCCGCTCGGACTCAGCTTCCGATTTTATCTCAAACTCATATTCGACGACTTTCTCTTGGGCTGGAAGTACGAGGAGGCTAGTCTGTCTAAGATCTTCGTTAGAGTCTTCTAATGAAGATTCATCCCACGTTGCTTGCAGTGTCTTCTTTTTTCGTTGCTTCTTTGTTTCATTCTGGTTTGGACAATTTGCCTTGATATGTCCCTTTTTGTTGCAAACATAGCAGATGACTTCAGACTTGACTTTTGGACTTGGTTGCATCGTCTTTGACTAGATCACCTTTTTGATCTCTCTTTTGGTTAATCTCTTCTTTTTCTTATATAGCTTTCGAACTAGGTTCATGAGTTCAGCAGTAATTTCATCATCTTCTTCTGATTTTGATTTGTCTTCAGACTCAAGTTTAAGCAGCTACTTTTTCTTAGTCACCTTTGTCTTGCTTATACCTACAACCAGAAGTGTTCAATGATTAATGCTTATTTATACCTAGTTGCTCTTTTAACGACTAGTCCAATGAAGAATGACATCACTCTGATACTACTTGTTAGAACACTCCGGGAGCTAGAGAGGAGGGGATAATTAGCTCTAATTGCTTCGTTGATGATGATTTGTAGCAAAAAATTTAAAGCAATGTTAACACCCTTAATTTTAATTGGTATTCATATCTTTGATGTGACTAATCCAATGATCAACTCTTCTCACTCATAGTACATCATGAAAGCCTCCTTCTAGGAGGTAGAGAAGCCTTGTACAAGTAAATACACAAGCAAATACAAGAAATACAACAAGAAATGTAATAAGAACAAAAATAAATAAATATAACAATAAACGACCTTTACTTTTGATCTCTTGTTGTTGTATATTGTCTTTTGATATTTATAAAGTGTAACAATTATAAGGTCTCATGAGCCAAGTTAAAATAATAATAATAATAATAATAATAATAAATAAAAACAAATAAATAAGTTAAAAAACATTAAGTAAGAAATTAATTCATAAAATTTTTTAGGGATTTTAAAGAATTTTTAAAATTTTAAATAAATTCGTATCACATGTTTTAAGTGAATAGATACGTTAAGTCGATGAAAATATGTTTGAACATCCAATTAAGTTATGGATATATAAACCTAAAGTTTAATAGTAAACCCTAACTCTTTAATTGCTTCGTCGCCCGCCCCTTGCCCGATTCTTCCCTCTGCCACTTCCCCTTTTGACGGCCCACCACCTCGTCGCCAGCGATTCAACACTGCCCCTTGCTGAAGCAGCCCGGAGCCAGCCGGCTGCTTCCTCGTGTGCACCCGACAACAGCAACAAGAAAAGGGAAAGGCAAGTAATTCCTTTATAGATACGGACCGGCGTTTTCGGTAGGCTAGCAGTAAGGTTTGGGGTGTTGATTTCCATTTTGTCCAGGGCTATGTGATTACGGTTAGGGTTTGTAAGATGTGGATGTTTTGCTTCTTGTTGTTTCCTTTGTTTTCCGATGGGTTTCCTTGCTTCCTTGTTGTTTCCGATGAACTTAGTTGGCGGCGATTTTAATTCCTGATATCTCACATTGTCTGCTGGTGGATTGTTGTCTTTGAGTGAGTCTTGATGAGTTCTGGTTCTTGGTGTTGATATGCAAATAGGTTTTTGAATAGCTAATGGCTTCCTTGCATATGTTTTTGATTTACTGCTAGATACAGGTATGGGTTTGTTGCATTTGAGAGGGGGGTCTCTGTGAGTTCTGAACTTGGGTTTTGATGCATAATTTGGTCCTGTTCAGTTTTCATTCTTTTTTTTTTTCATTGTTAGGATTTGCTGCATTTGAATTTCTGCATTAGTAAAGACACAAGCCTTGTTGAGGGAGTGGGAAGTGAGCATTAGATGAGGTTCTGTTTTGTTCACGTTTTTGGTTGTGATGTTTGTATTTATGCTATATGATTCTGCTTTGTTTTGTTTGATAGTAGATGCAGATAGAGAGGATCTAGAATGGTTTTGCGATCGAATAGTGATTCATTTCCTGGGATTGGAATTTGCATGGTTTTAATAATTGCCTTTCATAGTTACTTAATGATACCTATAGTGTATGAGTACTGTTAGCAACACTAAATAGATCAACCAATGAATGTCAGTAGAAAAGTGTTTCATGATTACTTGCGTGTTTAGACATGATTAAATAGAGTTTCTCGATATAACTAACTAAATGAACATGGGCATGAGTGGTGACAATATGGAATGAGTGCATTGGGATGAGCTCTGGAGAGGACCCTTCCAAATATGAATGATAAGGATATGTAGAATGGATATGATTAAATGTATTCTTTTTATTTTCCAAAGAGGTACCTCACAACTGGACATAAATAAAGACTGAAAGTATGAGCTTAATACATGTAAAAAGTTGCCACGATTGTTTCATGTTTACTTTAGTAAGTATATTGGAGAATTTCTTTTTTGTCCAGCGAGTATGCTATAGTATGCTTAAGTTAACTGTACTTGATATATTCATGTATGCATGGTCTGTAATGATAGTTAAGTTTCCATGTCTTATATATATTGGAGAATTTTCCTTTCCAGCAAGCATGCTCCACCATGTTTAAGTCCACAGTACTGGATATCTTCATGTGTTCACGTCTTATAATTATTGACTCTGAATGTTACTTTATTTTATTGCACCAGTTTGTGTCGATACAGGAAATATACTTGCTTGCTGGGTTGCGAACTCACAATTTAGGAAATGCAGGTGAGGAGATTAGTACCCAATACCCAAGTTGTGAAGGGGGATGCGGAGGTGGAGTAGCTGAGGAGCAATGCATGACACTATTTTTTTTTTAGATTTGATCGTTCAGTAGTATGAGTTGGAAACTTTGAGCTGTCTAGAGAGTTTTATGGATTTTCCATTTTAAAGAGACATGATGAGTTTTGAGGTCCATATGAAATAATTAGAAACAAATAGAATGTCTTCCTTTTGATGCATGATTTTAGCGTATTTGATGGGAAGGCCTTTAGTAAAGGTGTACGGGCTGTTTTAACAATACTTGTCTACAAGGAGTTTCAAAAACTGACAGTGATAAATAGACAAGAAGATGACCTCATTTGAATCTTCGAATGCCTTTATATCCCATGGATTAGGGTTCCCAATAGATTGACCTTATCCTTAATCGATTGTCACGTTAGATCCAAGCACATTAAGCTATTCAAATCTCTTAATGACTTTTTCTTCTCCCAATTGATTACCAAATCAATTAAGAGGCTTTAATCGATCACTTGATTTATTACGAAGCCCACAACGCGTGGCAAAAAACTCCCCTCAATTGATTAGTCAATCGATTGAGGATGCTTTGGATCAATTGCCCAATCAGATCTAGTGGCTTAATGTTCTTCATGAAAACTCCTCCCAATCAATTGCCTAATCGATTGGAGAGTGCTGAATCGATTGGACAATCGATTCAGCACCTCTCTATGCTCGCGATTTACGCTCTCAATTGATTACCTAATTGAATGAACTTTGGGCTAATCGATTACCCATGCCTCTATGCGAATGCACTCCCAATCAATCCATTGATCGATTGAACTTGGGTTAATCGATTATCCATTTGATTGCCCCAACCCTAACTTACCTAATCCAAGTCTAAGATTTCATCTCCTAATATATGATTACCCATTTGATTGCCCCAACCCTAGCTTACCTAATCCAAGTCTAAGATTTCATCTCCTAATATATGGTCAACTGTGACTTGTTGGAACTTTCCACCTCTTGCCAAATTTCTCATTAGACTTTAGATCATCCAGTGAGGTCCTCTTTGATATACTTGGAGTTTTCTCTTGTCCAATCGTAGTTAGGGCTTTTCTATTACCAACGTACAGTCCTCCTTGACCTACTTGGACTTTTCTTTGTCTAACTGTAGTTAAGATTTTCCTTTGTCAACGTGTAGTCCTCTTTGACCTACTTGGATTTTCCTTTGTCTAAGCGCAGTTAGGATTTTCTTTTGCCAATGTGTCGTCATATTTAACTCACTTAGACTTTCTCTTACCTAACCGTAGTTAGGACTTTTCTTTACCAACGTACGGTTCTCTTTGATCCACTTGGACTTTGTCTTACTTAATTTCCAGTTAGAACTTTACAGTCAAGTATACGGTCTTTCATGATTTATCAATTAACCTTGACCTACTTGACCTCTTACAAATGCTTTCCAAATATATTGTCCAAATATCGAAACTTAAGCTCGAATACACTCTAATTTAGTCAAACTGATCAATTTTGATTCGAGGATGTTTACAACAATAATCTTGTAATAAAATTCAAATTCTCTAAGTCTATTAATGAGTTTTGATCAAAATTTTGTTGATAGATCTAGAGAATTTCAATTAGACACATTCTAATTCTTCTGGATTTTTATCATTCTTTAGAGTTCAAATATATCCTTTTTTTTATTATTTTTAAAGTGAAGTTGATTTTTAGAAATTAATACTATATAGTGTTAATTTTTAGAAATTAATACTATATAGTGTTAATTTTTAGAAATTAATACTACTACCGTGTTAATATAATTAAATTGTGATATTAATTTTTAAAACCAGCATCATATTTATTAGTGTAGGTAGGAAAACGAAAATAGAAAAGTTTAATGGAGGAAAAACGAAGAAAAAATGGTTAGGAGATCGAGAATAAAAAAATTAATTTTGAAACGACATGGACCACACGTGACAGTTCATTTGACACAACGAGGCAGTAAGTGACAAATTGAAACGATCATTATAGAAATTGATCGGCAACTTCTCCGAATCCTTCCATCGCGCTATGTTTATCCGTGTCTGTGAAAGAGTGGATGCATCAACTCCGAATACACGTCGACGTCGTCTACTTAGATTTGGAATCTTTTCTTGTCCGCATCGCATTAATTACCGACAGAACATAGGGACAACGAACAATTCAATTCAATGGCGTTACGTATTGGTTGGATGATTGGGTTCGGGTTCGGGTTCGGTGGCGGTGGCGAGGTTCAGACTTCAGAGTGAATAGCAATAGCAATAACAATATCCGGTGTGGATGCCACCTATCGTACGTCCTTCCTTCCAGCCCTCGTTCACGCATCCTGTGTTCTCCTGTATTTTTCATGGATGACTCACTCCAGCTGCGACTCTTCTTTCTTCTACCACAAATAGCAACCACTCCATCCTTAGAAATAAAAGTAGCTACCAGGAAAGAAGAAGCAGACAAAAGCTGACTGCGTTGCTTCCCCTCCCAACTTACTACATTACGTACGCGTCTTCCTGTTAACCACAAACAAATACCCTTCGATCTCTCGTCGCAGCTGGATGGAGGGAGGGAGTTAGGGAGGGAGAAGATGGCACCACCACCGCTTCTACAATTCCTGTTGTTGCTGTTGCTTTGCTGCGACCTTCAGCTCTGTGCCGCAGCCAATGTGTCGTACGATCACAGGGCTCTGGTCGTTGATGGCAGTCGGAGAGTGCTCATCTCCGGTTCCATTCACTACCCTCGCAGCACTCCTGAGGTCTCTCCCACCTCCCCGCCCTCTGTTTTTCACACTTTCACTAGTAAATAATAGTCGATTGCGATGCCTCTCCGGAATGAATGCCGCAGATGTGGCCTGACCTCATCGACAAGTCCAAGGACGGCGGGCTCGACGTCATTGAGACCTACGTCTTCTGGAATCTCCATGAACCCGTCCAGGGCCAAGTCAAATCTTGCCTCTCACTCTTCCTACCAAATGTATGTTGATAAAATTATTTGTTTTGGCCTTCGTCACAGTATGATTTCGAGGGGAGGAAGGATTTGGTGAGGTTTGTGAAGACGGTAGCGTCGGCCGGCCTCTACGTTCACCTTCGGATAGGCCCTTACGTCTGCGCTGAATGGAATTATGGGTAAATTAAAATTTGGGTTCTTGATTTTCTCTTTTAGTGCCAATTTATTAGGCCTGGGGATTTTATTTAGTTGTTCATTTGATGCAGGGGATTTCCTGTTTGGTTGCATTTCATCCCTGGAATTAAGTTTAGGACCGACAATGAGCCCTTCAAGGTTTACTTGTCTCCCCATCAATTCCAAAATTCTAGTGTGTATAGTTCATAATTTCTAAATCATGACTGCAGAGAGAGATGCAGCGGTTCACAGCGAAGATCGTCGATATGATGAAGCAGGAAAAATTGTATGCATCACAAGGCGGACCCATCATTTTATCCCAGGTAAATATTTAGAAAGTGAAACGAATGCAGGTTTCATTTCTGGAACAGGTATGGTTGATCATTGTAGCTGATTTGGTTCTCTTTTTGATGGTAGATTGAAAATGAATACGGAAACGTCGACGAACATTATGGTCCTGCAGCTAAAACATATATCAATTGGTCAGCATCAATGGCTACCTCTCTAGACACTGGTGTACCATGGGTGATGTGCCAACAATCTGATGCCCCTGATCCAATTGTGAGTTTCATGCTTGGGCTTGTGTTTTCTTAATTTTTCTTTATACTGATATTTCATCAACACTCCTTCGCCATATTCAGCCATACTTTCAAGTTTTCTATTGAAGATGTTACCGACTTGCATTATCTGTTGTATAGATCAACACTTGCAATGGATTTTACTGTGATCAGTTTACTCCAAACTCAAATCAGAAACCAAAAATTTGGACAGAGAATTGGAGTGGATGGTGAAGCATTTGGACTCCATTTTACGCTCAACTGTATATTGTTCAATGCCACAACCATGTTTTATATGTTTGCTTTCATTGTCGCTTTACTGTGGGATGGCAGGTTTCTTGACTTCGGTGGTAGAGTGCCATATAGACCTGTTGAAGATCTTGCATTTTCTGTAGCTAGATTCTTCCAACGTGGTGGTACCTTCCAAAACTACTACATGGTATATAACCTATACATAAACTGATTTTAACTTTTCCACTTGTTAAATAATTGCATTCTATAATTTTCACAACTCTTGAATAAAACAAGAGTAACATGGTGGATCTTGACTTTGCTAGTACCACGGAGGAACCAATTTTGGCCGTTCTTCAGGGGGGCCATTTATTTCTACAAGCTATGATTATGATGCTCCTATTGATGAGTATGGTGAGCTTATGGTTTGGTCTAGATAGTTTATTGTCATTAACACTAATTGTAAAACTCTTGGTAATTTTGTGACCATTTCCAACTATTGTCCATCCTGGAATTAGCACTTATTAACCACTGAAATTAAATATCTTTGTCATGTTACACAATTTGATAATAATTCTTTTGATACACCTCTCAGGAATTGTTAGGCAACCTAAGTGGGGTCACCTTAGAGATTTACATAAAGCGATTAAGCTTTGTGAAAAAGCATTGATTGCAACTGATCCAACATACACTTCTCTTGGTCCAAACTTAGAGGTAAGCAATTATGCATATTATCCAACATCCTGTATTTAATACCATTTACTTTGTTTGTTCTTGCTCTCAACTTGTTGCCATCAAAGATTTTTTTTCTTGCTTAGGTTGAGATTCAAAATCATGTTAAGAAACATATGAAACAAAAGTTTTTAGTTTAATAGAGCTTAGTTAAGAAGGCTGAACAAATCCTATCGTGGTGTAATACAGGAAAAGAATGTAAAATGATGCCTTTCTGTTTTTCTAACTAAATTAATGAAGGATCGAATCGACGCTGGGTTAATAGCGTTAAAATTTTTTTTTAAATAAATGAGCAGATAGTAACTAAATTAATCAGAGTTAACACAGTAAAAATAACAAATTAACTTAACTTGATCCAATCAAGTAAGACAAAGATAAAAATAATATCTAATAGTTTAAGCATGCAAACTGATCAACCAAGCTAGAAAAATATATATTCAATCGTTTTAAAAATGTATTCTTATTTCTAATTTCTCCTAGATGGAGAAACCTTGAAAAAAAAAAGAATCTAAAAGTTAAGCACAATAAAACAAATTAAGGTCGAAAGGAAATGAAGCGCAAGTCGCAGCACAGATGGTGAAAGATCACTCAAAGCACAAGAGCAAGAGTGAATTGTTTGTAGATTGGATGTCTTGAAACTCTACCTCGAAACTTCTTATATAGTCTCTCCCAGTCGATTGGGAGCCTCCTGGTCACCTGTGTAGGTGCTGATGTGGCTACAACTTCTATCCGGTAGATACGTTAACTTTAGTTTCCTGATCGCTTGTAGAAGGGTCAAATCTCATCTTGAGCCAACTAGCTCGGTTGCCGATAACTTCAACTTCTTGGTTGCCTGGCCGTAAACTTCAGTCACCCGAATCATACGATCACTTGGACCCTTTGAAATCCCTTCATTAAGAGTTAACACCAACCAGTTGCTCCTGGACTCCACTTAGTTGCTTGAAACCATCGAACATGTTACATGTAATGAGTATAATATAGAATATAAAGTTACTCACATTTACTTGACTAGATTTGATCTGTCTAGTTTGGTTTGCCAAGCAATCAACTTCTAGATGATTCCATATACTTGACTTGTGCTAAGCAATCAGCTCCTAGCTAATTCCACACACTTAGACTTTTTGCCAAGGAATCAACCTCCAGCTGATTCCATACACTTGAACTTGATTCACCTAGCCTTTAGCTAGGAATTTGTCTTCCAAGCTTTAATCACTTGAACTTGATTCACCTAGCCTCCAATTAAGAATTTGTCTGCCAAATCGTGATTACTTAGACTTGATTCATCTAGTTCCCCGCTAGGAATTTTGTTTGCGAAGCGTTAATCACTTGGACTTGTTTTACCTAGCCTTTGGCTAGGAATTTTATCTGGTCTCTAACCAAGACTTGCTCATGTCTGATTTTCAACCAGGACTTTAGATGCCTAGATCTACTAGGACTTAGTCACTCCCTAGTTTACAACCATGACTTTAATTCCTGTCAAGTATTCTGAACTTGATACAAGTTAGATCACAACTAAATTAACTTTAATTTTAGTCATATATCAAAACCCTGGGTTACATATTGTGCGCCCAATACCAATAATCTTTCCCTTTTTGATAATATGAAAATTAAATTAAAGTTAGTAATCAATAACAAAAATAATTTGGAATATTCAATGTATACAGAAAGATAGAGTTAGTGTAATCATACATGAATAATTGAAATAAGTGAATGAATAACTCCTAAGGAATTTAGAATTTAAAGTTTAAGACAATTTTATTTTTAATCCTTCACTTTCACAATTTTATTTTTAACCCTTTACTTTTCTCCCTTTTTTCATATATTAAATATGGGTTAACATGCAAATAAGCAATAAATAACAGAGGATGATGTATAAATTAAACCATATTCAAAATAATTTCCCAGTGGAATAAGGGTTGATTATTGTTATTGTTGTTGTTGTTGTAGAGTAGGTCATTTCAATTTGTTTAGACTGACGTAGTCTCCTTAATAACTACAACGAGCTGTCTGATACTAGTCAAAATAATTTCCAAGTAAAATTAAGTTAAAAACAAGAAGTAAAACGCAACTCAATAATCAAGTCAAACCAATAACTCAAGTATATAAAGATCAGACTTTAAGTAATGAATGCATGCCAAGTATAGACTTTTAAGTCAAGTCAAAGCACAAGTCAAAGTTAGACTCCAAGTCAATATACAAGACCACAAGGGTGGGTCAACCAAGTCAAAAGGATCATAGCCAAGTTGGTCAACCATTAAGCATAAAGTTAACTACTAGGTCAAATATACAGGTATGTTTAACTAGTAAATGCTTAAAGTAATGAACAAGAGTGCATAAGTTTAGAAGCATTTTGAATAGTTAGTTAAACTATCTTTAAGAAAATAAGCTTCAATGAAAGCAGATAAGGTCCATGACATGATTTTTAAGCAAATAAGCTTCAATGACATTAGATAGGTGATGAATTAATAAACTTGAATTTTAGTCAAGTAAGCTTAACAATTTTGAAATCACATGAAGTCTAATCAAGTAGAATTGAAAATTAGTGGACTAAAGATATTTAGTAATCAAGTAGGACTTGCAAATATAGTAGTCAACATAAGTAACATTGAAAACATTCTCCAAGTCAATATAAAGGTTAAAAATAGTTAACTAAAAGTCACTACTCGTCAATGCAAGTTCATATAAGTCAAGTCTAAGAATTAATCAAGCATGTAAACATTAGACTTATAACAAGGCAAGACTTAATAACTTAGGTTTTAAATGATAATTAACTTAACATGACTTGAATGATTCATAGGCTTTCTAATGGTCATGTAGATATACGTAATTTAAGATCTAAGAAACATATGAATTTGAAGTAATCACTAAGTTAAAACATGACAAGTTTTTCATGTAAATTTAATCAAGTAAGCTTAATAGTCATAATCACCATACAATATTTGTAAGCATAAACATGAGTATCAATTCAATTTGCACAAGTATTAGATGAGTAAACGCTTAAGCATTATTATAAAGCAAGTCGACAAGTAATATAAGTGTTGATATGTGAGTGTTAAATGACCTTGAATAAGTGAATAATTAAGCAAGCTTTTAAGTGAGTAATTTAAATCTTTTAAATGAATTCCATGAAGAAGGAGTCCAAGACAAAGTTGTTGTCATGACCAAAAGTCACGTCGAACTCGAATCCAAAAGAGAAGAGTAAGTTGCGACACGATCCTTCTCCTGGATCTCGACAATGAGCTTTGTTGTGGATCTCTCGCACTGCTAGAGGGTGGAAACCCCAAATCGCTCGCTCTTCTTCCCTGTTACTGCGCAATGAAATAAACTAGAAACGAAAGGAAGAATATCAAACCTAACAAATACGATTTGAGGTTCGAGATGATGCTCCTACTCCCTCGTGCCGTAGGTGGACGAACCCAATCAATCCGCTGGACGAGTCCCTAAAACCCTAATGAAAACCCTTCGGTGGAGAAATCACACTTGTTCGCAATAACAGAGTACAAGTACAAAGAATAAGCAAGAAATACAATAAGATTACACAAGCACTCTACCAATCTTGCTTTCTCGTCGATCGAGTCCTGATGAGCAAAGATTAAAACCCTAACAGCAGCAATTGCTCCATGGGAAGCTCACGCGAAGCTTCGAACAGAGCTCTTATCGCAGCCCACAAATCTTCAGCAGAAGAGAAGAAAGAAAGAAGAAGAAAGAGTAGTCGCACCAAAGCCTCGATCTCCTTTTATATCCCGCGAACCCGCACAACAAGAAGTACGAGAAGACGGAGCGACCCGCCGGACTAATCTTGACGATCAGCTTCACCGATCGTCCAGAACGGATCAGCTTACCGATCGCCAACCGATCCCTGGGACCGATCGGCCGACCCCAGATTGCCCCTACGTAGTGCCCAACTTTCGATCGCTTTCTCGACCGGTCGCGACCGATCGAAAACATACGATCGGTCCACAAACCGATCCTTCTTTTCGGCCTCGATCCACGGAGAGATCACGATCGTCGATCGGCCTGCGCATCAGAAGAAGCTGCACTACGCCGCTCTTTGTTATCCGACGGCCACCGATCGACCTGACACACAATCAGATCGGATCGGCCTCAGATCGATCCGTAACTTGCTTTTGCCCAAACCAAGTCCCAAACCTTTCAAACCAATATCCGTCAACCTCCGACTATTGTACATCACAGTGATCCGGCCACACCCTCGACTAAGACTCCCCACCAAGTGTCCTGCCAACCTTCACCCACTTGACCTCCGTACAAGCATCCGGCCACCCACGACCTACTGACTTCCCATCACCTGTCCGATCACCTGATCTATCTCGATTTTCCTCGCCCGCCTCACTCACCGTGACTCTCACCTCACTCACTGTGCTTTCACACCGCCAACATCCCATGCCAGACTTTTCACCGGGCTTTCTCACTCACTTTCCTAACCGCCAAACATCCCAGCTAGACTTCTCCACCGCTTCACTCACCAGTGACTTTCCACACCGCCTAACATCCCAGCTTAGACTTTTCCTGCCAAGTCTCCATACTGATTTTTCCAACCAAGTCTCCATACTGACTTTTCCGCCAAGTCTCCATACTGACTTTTCGCGCCAAGCCCCCGCTTGACTTTTCTCCATACTGACTTTCTATGCCCAAGCTCTGCTTCTTTCCACAAGTCTCCATACTGACTTTTTCCTAATCAGTCAACCAGTCAACCTCGACCTACCTCCAATAATCTCCCAAACATCTATTCTTGTCCCATATCAAGAATACAACCTTCCACGAGTGTCAAACATCAACACGCAACTCAACTAGGTCAACCTCGACCCAAGGTCGCACCGACAATCCTCCTAAGTCAAACATCAAAATACAACTCGAGTCAAGTCACCTCGAGTCGGGTCAACCAGTCAAACCTCGACCTAAGGTCGCACTAACATCTCTTTCGATTCTCGACAAAACCCATAATCAAGTTAGGTTAACCCGATAACCTAACTTAGGTTTTCCAACCATCTTCCAATGTCCAAATGTTCTTTCCTCAACATTCTCCTGACATTCTCCCTCGTTAACCCGACAACCTATCTCGGGTTCTCCACTCCTCGACACACATCAAAAGAGTTCCAATGTTCTTCCCGAACATTCGACATTCTTCCCTAGCTAGTTAACCCGATAACCTAACTCGGTTTTCCAATAATTCTCCAATGAACACTCTCCCTTGACACATCAAAAGAAAAGGAGGGTATCAAGGTCAAAAGTTTCTTCCTAACGAAAGTCCCATACCTTAATTTCCCCCTCGATACTAAACTCAACAATCAACTTAGTGACAATCCCATATCACTAATCCTCAAAAGTCTTAAGGAGTAAAAACCCCTAAAAGTCAACTCCTCGACAATTAGGTAAACTCCCCAAAGGTCAACCCCTCGACTATCACCAACAATGTCTTTGAGTTCCAAACCTTGAAACCAAAACACCATTTCCATAACTGAAATTTCGACAACAAAAAAAATCAGATTAAGACGCCCGCTTCGGCCTCTGCGACCACCACCATCACCGCATCGCATCGCACCGAATCGATCTGCAGAGCACCGATTAATACCACACCGTCTCTGATCAGCATCGATCATTCTCCGGATCGGTCCTGACTCGATCCACCCAATCAAATCGAACTTGATTTTCCCGAGAAGTTCGTAAACTCACGTAAAATTACAGAAAATTCAAAATTGTGAAATTGAGGATACATTCCTCATAACATATACTATCATGGAAAAATAGTTTTCTATGAAAATAACTTCCATTTTTCAATCTTGATACAAAGTTCAAAAACTTTGAAATCGCTCAAGTTTAACTCAACTTTGATCACAATGTTCAATGATGAATGCTATCACTAGGAAAGCTTCATCAAGGTTTTTCAAATCAATTTTAGAATACTTTTAAAACCATTCAATTTAGGACCATAATCTTAGGGCTAGATGTACATGACTTGTACACAAGCTTTCCTTACGATCCTTAATTTCTTGAATTAGGTCATCTAGGTACAAGGACAACGACCTTGATCCTAACTCATGATCCTAATATCTCACACACATCTAAGGTGTATCAAACCACATTCAAGTCAATTTGATGTGAGATATGGGTTAAGGTCAACTTAGGCTAAGTTCTCATGCATTTTCTAAACACCGATTTGATCTCAATATCAAATTATATGTTTGTCCTTAAATCAATTTCATTGATTATAATGCAAGAGATGATGACATGGTATATAATGATATCATAAGTAAAAACATGTGCCAATGTCATGATGTCATGGCATAAAGTTTGAAAACTTAAATAAAGCATGACATATAAACTAGCCTAAGCATTATCATGACATTTCAAATGATAATAAACTAAATATGATGTCATGGCATGGCATATGGCAACCAATCATGGCAAGTTAGCACAAATAAAATACCTAAATTCCCTATCTAAGTATCCTTAGCCTTAGCTAACTTAAAATCTAACCCTAGATTGCCCATATATCCCTAAGAGAAAACCAAAATCCCAATTATGGTATTTCTCTAGGTTTTCTTAAATTGTGCCAAATAAGATTAAAATCGATATTTTTCAAATATGGCACAATTTACTCTTCAAGGAGTAAATAATAATTCTTTTCATTTTCAAAGGTTATCAAAACCTCGAAAATGCTCCTCGAGTGTCAATTTCCTCAAAGGTTAACTACCTTCTAATCGAGTTGACACTCTAACCCATCTACGGATGAGAAGATGCCCTAGGAACCCAACATCTATGAGCTCATTAGGTTCACTAAATATTCACTAGGATGACTTCCTGCAACCCTCCCATGATCCTCTTAGGCTTTCAAGCCTTGGTCATTCGGGACTCATCAAGATCAACCTAGTGACTCTCCTTGTGACCTGGTGGTGGTCTCCTAGCCCAGGTTTGTTCCACAATCGAACGGAACACCATGACAAGTGGGCTCGACCACTGGGACTTAGGCTCGTGACCCAAACCTTCCTTGTCCCTCGACTGGGTTTTGACCCTGACCCTAGAGTCAAATCCTTAAGAGCTTTTTCTAGAGAATCAAGTCTTGACCTCAAGACTTGATTTTCTCTAATACCTTTTGTTTTCATTTTCTTTGAGGTATTCCTAGGCATGTGTCTAGATGATTTGGGATTTCTATCTAGATTTTCCTTAGCCTTAGATGAGTTAATTCTAGGTTAGCATTTCTAGAATTGTTCTTATCTAGGCTAACATGCTTGGCTCCTAGCACATGTACGATTTCTAGTGTTACCATGCTTATCATTATCGACAAGTGCAATAAAATTCCTAGCATGCATTTTATTAGAATTGCAAAACGAACCTTAGAGGTTACCTGTGGTCTGCCTTTAGCCCCCCATCGACGTGCCTGGCCTCGCCCTCGAGGTTGTCTCCCCTGACAATGGCTCCTATAGTGTCCCCTCATTGCATCGAAACACACGACTGCTCCTCGCCTTCGCGGACCCGCCTCGACCGCGCCGGTGGAGTCTTTCTTACCCTCTTCGGACACTTACTCTTGTAATGTCCATGTTCCCTACACTCAAAGCACATAATGTGTAATTTAATCGAACTTAAATCGCTTGAGTTACCTAGGGTCGAGGGTGGACGCGAGCTCTCTTCATCCCTCTGAGGTGTGCTTCTTCTTCGTCCGAACTCAAGAAGAACTCTCCTCCTCTTCTTTCTTTGAGTGGCCCTCAACTTCTAAATCTTCTCCTCCATAATGTGAGCTACTTGGCTCACTTGGCTCCTCTTCATGGTTTGATGAGCTTCCCTCATGGAACTTGGCCAAGTTATCCCATAATTCCTTGGCATCATTGTAACCTATCTTACACAAGATGTTAGTAGGCAATGAAAATTCAATTATTCTCATTACCTCTTCGTTGATTTTGGATTTGTGAATTTGTTCTCTTGTCCACTCCTTCTCAAGTGGTTTTCCTTCCTTATCCACCGGAGGAGTAAAACCTTCTTGTACACAAAACCAATTCATTATGTTAGTCATAAGAAAGTACTTCATCCTTACCTTCCACGGGTTGCCGTGATTCGTAGAAGGGTGGAACGGTGACGCCTCTCCATGTGAGATCCATTCTCTAGCTGCTCCCACGGTGTCGATCCCACAAGAGCGACCTCGCCTCCGATACCACTCATAGATCTCTGCACGGCCAGAGAGGGGTGAATAATACCTAAATCGCTCGCTTCTTCCTACAATTCGTTAGCGCAGCGAAAAATAAACTAGAAACGAAAGGAAGAATATCAAACCTAACACAAATATGCACGAGGTTCTGAGACGATGCTCCTACTCCTCTGTGTCCGTAAGGTGGACGAACCCAATCAATCCGTTGACGAGTCCCTAAAACCGCTAATGAAAACTCCTTCGGGTGGAGAAATCTACACTTGTTCGCAACAGCAAACAGGAGTACAAGTACAAAGAATAAGCAAGAAATACAATAAGATTACACAAGCACTCTACCAATCTTGCTTTCTCGTCGACTGGAGTCCTGGATGAAGCAGCACTTAAAACCCTAACAAAGAAATTGTTCCAGTCTGGGAAGCTCACGCGAAGCTTTCGGGAGGAACTCAACAGAGCTCTTATCGCAGCCCACAAATCTTCAGCAGAAGAGAAGAAAGAAAGAAGAAGAAAAGAGTAGTTGCATGACAAAGCCTCGATCTCCTTTATATCCCGCGAACTCGCATGAACAAGACACGGCCGGAGAAGATTTGAGCGACCCGCGACTCAATCTGTCGAATGCAGGACCGATCGAGCCACCATCGGTCAGAACCCTTCGACGGTCCGGGGACCGATCAGCCGATCGGTCCCTGCACCGATCAGATCGCCCACGCAAGTGCCCAACTGTTTTCCTCCGATCTGGCCCGCGGACCGATCGTTCCGATCGGTCCACGACCGATCCCACCTCTTACCGCACTCGATCGGCCGAGACCGATCGTTTCACCGATCCGTCCCCGACCGACCGCAAGCTCACGTAATTACGCATTCGCTTGTTATCCGATCGGTCACCGATCGATCGGATACACAATCAGATCACCGGATCGGTCACAGATCGATCCGAACTGGTTTTGCCCAAACCAAGTCCCAAACCTTCAAACCAATATCCGTCAACCTCGACCTATCGTACATCATGCTTAGTATCCTGGCCACTCGACCGCTAAGACTCCCCACCAAGTGTCCGTAATCCCCTTGACCCACTTAGACTTTCCTCTTCGTGCCAAGTATCCACCCCTGACCTACTTGACTTCCCATCACCGACGTCCGATCACCCTCGATCTATCTCGATTTTCCTGCCTTCACTCACTGTGACTTCACCTAGCTTCACCACTGTGGCTTCTACACGCCCTAACATCCCACCAGACTTTCTCACCGCCTCGGCTTTACTCACCGTGACTTTCCAACCGCCAAACATCCCGCTAGACTTTCCCAACGCCTCGGCTTCACTCACCAGACTTTCCACATCGCCTAACATCCCGCTAGGACTTTCCTGCACAAGTCTCCATACTGATTTTCCAGCCAAGTCTCCATACTGACTTTTCCCCGCCAAGTCTCCATACTGACTTTTTCACAAGCCCTCGCTGACTTTTCCAAAGTCTCCATACTTGGACTTTTCTAGTGCCAAGCCCCTCGCTTGACTTCTTCCGCCGCCAAGTCTCCATACTTGACTTTTCCCGAATCAGGTCAACCAGGTCAACCTTGACCTACGGTTGCCCCAATAATCTCCCAAACATCTATTCTTGTCCCATATCAAGAATACAACTCTTCCACGAGTGTCAAACATCAACATGCAACTCAACTAGGTCAACCTTGACCTAAGGTTGCACCGACAATCTTCCTAAGTCAAACATCAAAATACAACTCGAGTCAAGTCACCTCGAGTCGGGTCAACCAGGTCAACCTTGACCTAAGGTTGCACCAACACTTTGTGCACTGGGCTGCCCTTAAATGAATTCTTATGTAAGTAATGAGATTAAGTAAAATCAAGTAGGTAAGTGGCTTTGAAATCAAACGAGTTCAAGTCAAAATAAAGTATGTAATCATGTATCTTGACAAATAAGCTAAGTATCAACATCTAAAGTTAAGTTTAACTTTAAATTCAAAATAAATCAACATCTAAAGCTAAGTCAAACTAGCTAAACCTAACAAGACCTAAATCTTAGTCTGAGTGAAACTCAAAGTTAGCTTATTTCTTTTCGTCCAGAAATTTCTATCTTCTTTTACGTAGCTAGAGTTAATATAAGTTGAATCCACATAATGAACATGATATTTGGGGATCCAATACGAATTATGTCTAGTAGATTATAACTTAATTTCTTATTTTGTCCAAAAGTATCCTCTTGTTGTGCCGTAAGACATTTGTATGAAACATAAGCTAGGTTAAGTATGTGTATATCATTTTTCTTAACTCCTAATATGGTCAAGTTTGGTTCTTCAATGTACTTAGTTTAAAGACATTTTATTTTATAGCTAGTATCACACAACTTATTCATGCTAAGCAAATTAGACAAGAAATTTTCAACATACAATTTTTTCTCAATAAATAAATTCAAATTACCTGAGTCAATTACCTTTAACTTGCCTTGTTCGAATTCTGACTTGGGCTCGAGTTTTGTGCTTGCTGTCCAGCGCAGGGAGGACTCTCCTTGTGCTTGTTGTCTGGCGCTGTTGGAGGCTACTGTTGATGTTGTGGCCGGTGGCAGGGCCTTGCGCCGACAGACAACCAGCGTTTATGATGTTTGGCGACAGCGGCGCGTGCGAGCAGAGAGGGCGTTGCTCCCCTCTCTCACCTTCTCCAGTTTTGGCCGGACCTCGCTGATGCCAAGGTAGGACCACCGACGGGCGATGGTGTAATCGGCAAAGCAAGAGTCAGCAACCTCTTGTGGTCAGCAGCAGGGGACGAGAAGCCAAACGTGGTCAGCGGTGGAGGAAAGAAAAGATTAGGGATTCTCGATTTTCGTGCACGTCTTGTAAAGGAGAAGACGAAAAGAGATTTTAAAAAGCAAAGGAAAAGGAATAAAAGAAAATAAAAAGAAAAATTAATTTAAAATTAATTTAATTCTAAAAATAAATTTAATTCCAAATTAAATTTATTTCCTTATTCCATCCATATTTTATATAAAACTCCTATTGGGTGTGGATCAAATCCAAACTCATATCCATTAACTTGCAATCCATACCATTAGCCTTAAGTTTAGTTCAAAACCAAACCACTTGGTTCAATAACCAAATCTCTTTTACTTAAAGAACCAAACCAATTTAGTTCATTAATTAAACTAAAGAGTACCTAACTTGTCTTCAAAAGACGTGGCCCAACCATGCTTCCGTTACGCTAATCTTTTTTCTATATTTGCCCTTCATTTGGTCCAACCAAACTCAATCTCTCTCGATCTGAGAATTCAATTTTCAAACTCATTTTAAGTCATTCGGATAAACTTATAGTGCGTGTGACCTTATAGGTTCTCGGTTATGTTAGCCGTCCATAATTAACCATTAATTATGGATCAATCATGAGTGACATCTAGTAGTGCATCATGATCCCCAATTGGCTAGAAAATCAAACGGTTGATTCCAGAATCACTTCTAAACCTTTCAGCAACTATAGTAAGTCTTGTCTCGTTCCTTTTACTTGTTTTATACCTACTTGGTTCATGGCATGATTTATGTGTTAGTTCCTATTAGGCTGACTACATCAAGCTAAGTAATACTTCCTCGCCCTGTAGATTCAAATTACTCATACATGTGTCCAAGAGTCTCGTATTCTTGACATGTGATGTTTTGGCCAAAGACTTTTTAATAATAATCCTGATAAATGGTCATAGAGTATACAACTTCTTGTAAGGAGTGGTGAATCCTTTATTGGCTATTCAAAGACCTTCAGGCACTTTGACTTATACCCAATCATCCTGGGTCAACAGCTCTTCGGAGATGCTTGCTTAAGATGTAAAAATATAAGTTTTTATGACCAAGATGACTTGAATACTTAAGTCGAAGGAAACTTATACTCGAGCTACAATGAGATCTTGATTGGCATTATTATATATATATGTAGAGAACCATATGAAGTCTTATAGCAGGTCACTTCTATGAACTAGTTACCATAACTAGCATTCACATTTAACTCTTGGCATTCCAATATCTTCAGCTAGTGAGGAACAATTGCTTGGTTAAACTAAAGAGTATAACACGTACTAGTCTCACAGAATCGATGATGTCCGAATTCATTGATTCAACGACTAGGGATTATTTCAATATATTTATAATTACACATGTAGAGATACTCACTAGTCGTGATTCAATCACAAGTTCTCTCATGCTATGAATCATATTACGGACATTCAGTAAATGGTTAAGATTCAATTATATATATAGAAAATATGCACTCAAATAGTAAATTTTATTTATCCAATAAATAATATAATATCTAAGGCGATTGCTTTAGGACACCTTTCAAATATAACATACTCCCACTTGGCTTAATGCCAATCGCTACAATATCCAATACCACAAGCCTCTACATAACTCTCAAACTAGTTTTGAGGTAGAGGTTTCTTCAAAGGATCCGTTAGGTTCCTTTCGGTTGGAATTTTTCTTGATTTGTATTTCATTCCTCCTTATGAACTGTATGATCAAATAATAACGACGAATCACATGTTTAGATCGTTGATGAGACCTAATTTCTTTAGCCTGGTCAATGACCTCATTGTTGTTGCAGTAAACTGGTACTGCTTTAACAATGCTTGGAACTTTATTCGAGTTCAGTAACGAACTTCACAATATAAACCAATTTCATTGTTGTTTCAAAAACTATAATGTATTCTGCCTCAGTGGTAGAATATGTAATAGTTTCTTACTTGGAACCTTTCCAACTAATTGTGCTTCTATGTTAAGGTGAATATGTATCTAGACTGGGACCTGAAATCAACCTTGTCCATCTGGAATTTGGTACCAGTAAA
Organism: Zingiber officinale; assembly: GCF_018446385.1. Lineage (NCBI taxonomy): Eukaryota > Viridiplantae > Streptophyta > Magnoliopsida > Zingiberales > Zingiberaceae > Zingiber > Zingiber officinale. The sequence continues at coordinate 70,168,574 of NC_056002.1, forward strand.
CTCACGTATAATCATATCACGCCCTCTATAATCATGAACAAATCCTTTGTGCTTAAGGATTGCCTTGACATCCATCCAACAATCTATGCCTAGATTTGATTGATATCTGCTCGTGACACTCAGAACGTACGATATACCGGGCCACATACATAACATAGCATACATGGTTGATCCTATAGCTGCCGCATATGGGATCTAAATCATGTGAATCCTTTTGTCTTGTGTGCTCGGGCACATAGACTTCGAAAGGCAAATCCTTTGTCACATGGGAAGACAACTTTTCTTGAATTTTTCCTTGCTAAACCATTTTAGTACTTTATAGATGTATGTAGAGTGTGAAAGACTAAGCAATCTATCTGATCTATCTATATAGATCTTAATCTCAAGGATATAGGTTGTTTCTCTTATGTCTTTCATGGAGAATGTTTTGGATAACAAAACTTTAACTGACTTTAAAATAGGCACTTCGTTTCCTTTAAGTAATGTGTTGTCAATATATAACACAAGGAACTTGATTAAACTCTCATTAACCTTCATGTATACACAGGGTTCGTTTGGATCTTGTGAGAAATCAAACTCTCATCCATGGCGATTTTCTTCTTGAAAATCTACTTGCACCCAATAGGTACTATACCTTCGGGTGGATTCACTAAGTTCGAAACTTGGTTTTTAAACATAGAATACATTTCCAATTTCATGGTTTTCAAACCATAAGACCCTTTCTGAACTATTCTGAACTTCTTCAGAATTAGTAGGTTCATCATCCTCAATAAATAACATCTCTCGATTCTCTCGAGAATTAGACGTGTCCTACTAGATCTACGAAGAGGTGGTGTATCAACAGGTTTGACTGTTACCTCATCCCAATGAGTAATCAGCTGTGGTTCTTGAATAGGCATCTCTATGTCTATTGGAGTCACTTGAACTACTATTAGTTCAACCTTACTCCCATTGTTTTACTATAAGAGAGATTCTTTTTTTAGAAATATAGCATGCCTTGAAACAAACATATTTTATTCCAAGGGATGATAAAATTGGTAACCCCTAATTTTCTTAGGGTAGTCAATAAATAGACACTTATCAGATTTAACATCCAACTTATCTGATATAGTCCTCTTTAAATAATAAGGAAAACCCCATATCTTTAAATGAGGGCATGTACTAGTCCATTTCAAATGGAGTAATAGAGATTGCCTAAGTCAGGACTCTGTTTAACAAGTAAACAGCTGTCTTGACTGTGTAACACCAAAAAACTTTTGAAAGACTCGCATGATTCATCATTAGCCTAACCATGTTCAACAATGTTTGGTCTTTCTTACACATCATTGTGTTGTGGCGTGTGAGGCGGAGTTCATTGAAATAACATTCCATTGTTTTTGAGATAATTTTGAAACTCTTGACTTAAGTATTCATTAGGTCAAAGTAATTTAATACCTTTGTCAAAATGTTTCTATACTTTATTTCTGAATTCTTTGAACCTTTCAAAGGCCTCAAATTTGTACTTCAATAAATACTCATACCTAAATCGTGAGTGATCATCGATGAAGGTGGTGAAGTAGCTATAACCTCCTAGTTCATGAGTTGACATGGGCCCACATACATCAGTATGTATAACGGCCAATGTGTCATTCTTTCGTTCACGTTTTCTTATAAAAGGTAACTTAGTCATCTTGCCTTTTAAGTATGAAGCATATGTATTATATGAATCAAATTCAAATGATTCTAGAATATTACACTTGTGTAATTCGGACATACGTTTCTTACTTATCGTCTACTATTCTTTTAGCCCACTTATGTCATTACATATATCTAAGGTATACCTGGTATCCAATAATCAAGTGTTTAAAGGAATAGTATTCAATCTCGAAGATATTTGAAGGAGATAGGGCATCAAATGTCTTTATCTTCTTTCTGGACTCAAGATAAATCTTGCCATGTTTTCTCTAATGTTCCATCTTACAATAATGGTAAGGTAACATGGATCCTTTAGAGCTAGTTCTTCCTTTTTGGTCTTGAGAACAATTCTCAAGTTGTGTAGCCAATCCAAGAAGTTCGGCCTTGTCAATTTGGTTGTTTACAAAGTTGAGCGCAAATTCAAAGAAAACATGCTTATTCTAATAAACTAGAAATACACAATCAAGAAAATATGAGAGATATGATTTATAACATAAATGTAAACCATTTACACATGTATATGGATTCCCACTTATCGAACTCAAAAGCCCTTACTTTGAATTCAGAAGATCATAGGTTTTCTCCAAGTGGTTTGATATCCACTATAGATAAAAACAACCTTACTTTGGCTAACAAATCATTCTTGGTTATAGTAGTAGGTATTACATATACCAATTATGTATTGCATATACATAACTATCACATTATGTTATCAATCATTGAATATTCACATAAACATCGGGTTGTTAACATATTAATATGTATACATCAAATGTATATCATCCAATTTGACCTCTATCCATCTTGACCTTGGCTTTAGCACAACAAATCAAAGTTTCAAGTTAAAACAAATCAATTGGCTGAATTCATAGTGGGTATTATAGATATATAGAACGCTACTCTTAATTATTCCTAATCAAGCATTAATATACAAGGACAATATTAATGTCCTGAGACTAGCATGTAGGTTAACGGATGACTTAATCTCACAAGTCATGGACATGAGATATGAGGTTGACACATGGTTATATATTAGAGAATATGTACTGAATTGACCGCCATGAGAATGTTTCATGGATCGTTATATGAGTGTCATAAATATTCTCACTATTGGTATGAATAGTCCTTAGACCTGAAGTCACTACGGTTCCCTACATAAGGAGTTGTGTATTTTAATATCGTCAAACGTCGCCTGTAACAAGGTGGGCTATAAAGTTGATCACTGGGTATGCAATGAGTTATTGAGGGATGTGAGTGATGTAGATGAGATTTATCCCTTCCATATAACGGAAGCGATATCTGTGGGCCCTTGATTAGTAGGACACAAGAATGCATGACCATGCTCAAATGAGTCAATATGAGATATTGAATTTATTTATTTTGAGTGTATCTACTTGAAGATCAAGAAACACAAAGATTGATAAGAGGATGACACGGTCTATGCCTCAGTGATCGATCTAGATATCAAGGATAGAGGGACTGAGTCATACAAGATAATAGCTACGGACAGGTTAGGTCGGATCTTGACTTTCTCGTCACTTGGGTAGCAATGATGCATTGATAGATGCCACCCATTGTTTATGTATCTAAAATGTTGATTTAGATACATTGCCAACGTTACGAGAGTCTATTGGGTCACACACAAAGAACATGTTGGTTTGGAGATGGATATTTTAGTTTGACTAAAATACTGAAGATCTTAAGATTAATGGGTTAATCTAAAGTGTTGATGTCATCTTTGTAATGATTGACATTAGTGCTAATGGGAGATTGTTAGTAATATCCTTAAGCGCCAATTATGAGATGATTAGGCTTATTGAGTTATTGGGTTAATGGTTAATCCAATATAATAATCTAACCTATTAAGAGGAAAACAAAGAGAAGTTTAATCCGAATTAGACTCATTGAGTTAGACTTAATTAGATCCAATTACTGGATTGAGTCTAATTTGAATTAGATTCATTGAGTCAATTTGGATTGATGCCCATGGAGTCAATTGGGATTGATATGGTTTAATGAGTTAGACTCATTGGGTGAACTTGAATTTATCAAGGAAGAGGAAAGGTCAATTTTGACTTGACCAAAAGACTCTTCATAACAGATGACTAAGAGTCAATTCATGAAGAAGATCAAGAGGTAAAAGGGAGATCAAGAGCCAAATGGACTTTTGGTATTCCATGGGAGTACAAAAGGAGGAATTTTAGTCATTGATTGTAAGAAAGTTCATTTTTTATCTTCTTCTCCTTCCTCCTCTTCTTCCTCTTGGCCGATCCTTCCTCATGGTCGAATCACCTTATGTGGCTAGCACCATAAAGTTGGTTCTTCTCCTGATCGAGAGTTCATGAGACGAACAGAACATGTTCGTGTGGATACTGTAGAGGCGCGGACACTTGATCGCGCTGAGATTTGAATCCAAAGAAAGGTTGCTGTCGGGATTGCGAAGGACATGCATCAAAGGTATATAACTATCATGAAACTTAGTATAGGATGCTTGTTTATTCTTCCCAATGCATGAATCCTCTTGATAAGGAACTAGATGTTTTCCGCTGCGCTTTCGCGTGTTTAACGCCCTAGTTCCTTACAAAGACGCCTTCCATCTCCTGGAAGGCACCTCGGATATTGTTCACCCGAGGTCTTTTGTGCTATTCTTGCCATACAAAGCGTGTTAGTCCAATAAACCAAATAATAACCTGCAAGATAAGTGTTAGCACAATAATATTGAGTAGTAATTAGATCTTGTCTCCCTGAAACAAAGATCTAGTAAAAGGTCTCAGTTTAGGGATCCGAAATGGATTTCAACTGGGCCGACGTCTGTTGTCCCTCAATCGAGGCGCGTCCTCACCGAGTCACTCTCCTCTAGTGACTTACCTTTACTTAACAACTTGTAGTCGGTTGACTAGCCTCATAACCCACCAGGTCTTCATGTTAGTTGTCAAGTTCGCAGACCCAACTGGACTTTTGTCGATTGTCAGGTCCCGTAGACCCAACCAGATTTCCCGCTAGATATTAGGTCGGCCTGTTGACCTATCTAGACTTCGCACCAGCTATCCGGTCTCGTAGACTTAGCTAGATTTCAGCCTGCTGTCAGGTCCTTTAGACCCGTCAACTTCTGCACACTTGGTAAAGTACTTAAATCACAAAGACACCTAACTTAGCTCACTTATCATTCATCAAAACCCGAGTTAGACCGTTAGTGCAAATTACACCAATAATCTCCCTTTTTTTTTTTTTGATGAAATGACAATCTAGGTTAAAGTTAGGAAAAATATGCAAAAACATATATAAAATGATTTAAGAGAAGTCTAAAGTAAGATAGTTAGTTTTGTTCTCTTGATCATTTTTAGGGTTATTTTTCTGATTCTTCTGATAATATTTGGATTTCTCACAAACCCTAACCTTCAAAAATTCATAAAAATAATATGAGAGAAAAATGTAGTAAGTAAGCATGGAAAGTAATAAGACCTTAGCAAAATAAGTACAAAATTTTCAGGTTTATTGGAGGGAGAATAAAATGCACTTAATTTTAAAAGAAGTCTAACAAAGTTTTTAACAAGTTTTGAAAGCTAACTTTTGCAAAATAACTATTAAGATTTTAAAATTTAAGTAGCTTCTATGATATTTTCAAAGTAATTGTTAAAATAATTGTTCAGGTTTTAAAAATGACCTGGTTTTTCAAAACTATCAAAATTATGTGTTTTTCAAGAAAAATAATTTTCCCCAAAATGCTTTTTCAATACTTTAAAATAACCTTAAAACATGAATTTTAAGCATAAATTTTGAATTATACAAAATATTTTTGAAACAAGAATTTTTAACTTAGAAATATTTTCAAAGTAATTTTAAACAAGAATGTGTAAATTAGAAAGATTTTCAAAAGCTTTAAGTAAAGATTTCCAAAACAATTTTCAAATCGTTTTCAAACACAGCTTTCAATTTCAAAAATAAAATTTTAGGAAGTTTCAGAATACATTTTTAAAATTATGCTTCAATTATTCTCCCCTTGAACTTGACATTATTCATTCAAAGACCATAGATTTTTCAAAAATGCTTGTAAGTTTTCAAAACAAAACACAATTTTTATTTTCAATAGTAAAAAATAAAAAAATTTTGTTTGAAAGTATTCTCCCCCTGAACTTGATATTTTTTAAGAAAAATAGTCATATAGAAATTGTCCTTAAATGTCTAATCGATAGGCACTAACTAACTATCAGAAGATAGCAGTGTTCATTTGGTTAGTCAAGTTAAATACATGTATCCAGTTAGTATTTGACTAAGATGTATTACTTAACTTGATCACATAATTTGATATTTCTCGCCCAGACTTGTGTTGATGCACAGATATAAGCATCTAAAGTCCAGGCAATTAGTCTATGCATCTCACTCCGTTCTAAATTTTTGAATACACAATCAAGGTAGTCCTAATGTACTTGTGAGATACTCAAATCCTAGTTCTAGGAACATGCTTTCTATGGATTTGATCTAATCTAAGACTTAGAAAATAAAAGTCTATGGAATTGTCAATTTTAAAAGTCTATGGAATTGGAAAATTTTTAGAAAATAAAAGTAAGAAAATTTCCCTAGAATTTGTAAATTATTTGGAAATTATTTTGAAAATAGCTGGCATAGTCTATGAAACACATTCTTAATTGTCGACATAAATTGCTAAATTTATTTTCAGGGAGTGGTTTAGTAAATATGTCAGCTAAGTTTGACTTGGGCTAAATATAATTGAGTTCAATATTTCCTTTAGTGACATGATCTATGATAAAGTGGTGCATAATTCCAATGTATTTAGTTTTTGAATGATGCATTGGATTTTTTGTTAAGTTGATTGAGCTAATATTATTAATTAACACTTTTGTGTTTTTAAAGTTTAGATTGAAGTCTTTTAAGGTGTGCATCATCCATAGTAGTTGTGCAACACATTCTCCTATTATTGTCATATATTTTGCCTCAGTAGTAGATAGTGCAATACGGTGTTGCTTTCTACTAAACCATCCAAGTAGTTAACAACCGCCACTTGTACTTTTCCTATCTAGTTTACAGCCGGCATAATCTGAGTCAGAGTACCCTATAAGTTCAAAATTGGCTATTCTAGGGTACCACATTCCTACGTTGGACGTACCTTTTAAGTATCTAAAGATTCTTTTAACATTCACCAAGTGTGATTCCTTGGCATAAGTTTGGTATCTAGCGCACATATTGACTGTAAATAGAATATCAGGTCGACTGCCTGTTAGGTATAGTAGGCTTCCTATGACATTTCTGTAGTATTTGAGGTCATAGGTTTTCTATTTGGGTCACTGTCTAGGGTTACATTGGTGGCCATTGGAGTTTTAATATCTTTAGAGTTTTTCATTCCAAATTTCTTGAGTAATTCAAGTGTATATGATAAATATAGTTTTCTTCATTTGTTTGTTTGATTTGTAGACTAGGAAGAATGTTAATTGTCCGACTAGACTTATTTCAAATTCTTGTTCCATCAACGTTACAAATTCTTGTAGAAGTTTTGAGTTAGTTGACACAAATATTATATCATCTACATAGATTTGAGCTATACAGGAATCTTGATCAATTGTTTTTACAAAGAGAGTTGGGTATACTTGACCTTGTTTGAATCTTTTTGAGATTAAGTATGTGGTCAACCTTTCATACCAAGCTTTAGAGTCACTTAGTTGTAAGTTAAATTCTGAATGTGGGATTTTGCCTTATATAAATAGAAGGAAGCGACTTTACATCCATTTGATATAATTTGAAACCCTTATGGGTCGTATAGCTTAACAACATTTTAATTGATTCAAGTCTGACAACAGGGGCATAAGTTTCATCGTAGTCAAGTCCCTCAATCTAGCTGAATCCTTTTGCTACTAATCTGACCTTGTTTCTAACAACTTTCCCCTTTTCATTTAGTTTGTTTCTAAAGATCTATTTCGTTTCTATTACCTTTTTATGTTATGGTAATGGAACTGTTAGATCTCATACTTCATTTCTTTCAAATTGGGCCCGTTCCTCTTGCATGGCTAAGATCCAATCTGGGTCACTTAATGATTCTTCTATTATCTTGGGTTCGATGTTAGAAATTAAGGCAATTTGGCTTAGGTTTCTTAAGGCTGACCTAGTTTGGACTCTTGGTCTTGGTCACCAATTATTTGTTCAAGCGGATGGTTTGGGTTAACCAATATGGTTCTAGTTAGTTCATTTTCTTATAGTTGATGTTCTTCTTCGTGTTCTTGACTCAGGTTTTCACTTGGTCCCCCTTGACTAGTGCCACCTCTAATAAAATCATTGATTGAATTTGAGTTTGTTCTAAGTTAAGGGTAAAATTTTCAAACTTTACATTTATGGTTTCTTCAATTCTTAGTGTATTTTTGTTATATACTCTGTAACCTCTATTATTTAATGAGTACCCTATAAAATTTCATTTTCTACTTTTGAGGTAAATTTTTCTAAGTATTCTCTTGTATTTAGTATGTAAGTTGGGCATCCAAACACTTTAAAGTATTTAATATTGAATATTTTATTATAGTACAGTTCAAATGAAGTCTTATCGTAGTTCTATTTTGTACATAGTAGACTGTACTAACAACTTCTGCCCAAAAGTATTTAGGAAGTTGATATTCATTTAGCATTGTTCGTGAGACTTCAAGTAGGCTTCTATTCTTTCTTTCAATTATTCCATTTTGTTAGGGTGTTTTAAGCACGAAAATTCATGATAGTAGCCATTTTCTAGACAAAATATATCGAAATTATAATTCTTAAATTCACCTCCGTTATCACTTCTAATTCGTGTGATTTTTTTGGTCTTTTTCATTTTTAGTTTGTTTGCAAAAGTTACTGAAGACTTCAAATGTTTCGTCTTTATTTTTTAGAAATTTTACCCAGGTGAATTTTGAGTAATCATCTATTATTGCTAGATAGTAAAGACCACCACTTATTGATTTGATTCCATGGGAGTCCAATAGGTCTAGGTGCAACAATTCTAGTATTGAATTTGTTGGAGTTTGATTTGTTGATTTATGAGTTGATTTATTTTGTTTCCCTTGTTGACAAGTATTACAGATAGTTGAGTCTAAGTTAGATAGTTTTGGTAAGCCTTTAACTAAGCTATTTAATTTTGTTAGGTTTTAAAGTTTGTGTGAGACATTCTTCTATGCCATAACCAGGTTTATTCTTTCTGTGTTAAGTGACACTTAATTGAAGAGATGATTAGATTAATTGCATAGATATTTTCCTTCTTAAACCCTTTTAGTTTTATGTTAGGGTTATCTATGTGCTTAATTAAGCGTTCAGAAGATAGAAATCTAACTTTATATCTTGAATGACACAACTGGCTGATACTAAGCAAATTATATTTAAAATTATCAACAAGTAATACTTTTTTAATAATAAAGTCAGTTTTGAGTTCGATATCACCTATTCCAATTATCTTAAGTTTGCTGTTGTTTCCAAAGACAACCGTTCTTAAGCTTTTGTACGTGAGTTGAGTGAATTTGGTATGGTCCCTAGGCATGTGTTTGGAATAATCACTATCCAATATCAACTTAGTTTCCTACAAAATGTGGAAGTCATTATTAATTTAATTCATTTTGATTCAATTCAGTTTTTTAATTTTAATTTTTAATTTTAATTTAACTTAAGTTTAATTTTTTTTTTATTTTGAATTTTAACTTTAATTTAATTTTGGATCCTTAATCATCTTACCCGATTTATATTTTCAATCAGGGAATCTTATAATTTTGTGAGATGAGTTAGGTTGAATTTTAGGATTGGATTTAACTTTGGGTTCAACAAATAGATATTATTTAGATAAACTTCTAAGCTGTGGTAAGTCACCTGGATATCATTAGAGTAACCACGCCTTCGAAAATTTTCAAATAGTCCTATCCACTAAACTTAATATAAACCTCTGGTCTAACCAGTTAGGATTCGTATGAGGTAACTTCAGTTAATTCCATTAAGTCAAATATACCAGGTCGAAGACATATCTTTCTAGACATGCATAGGCAAAGTTTCCCTAACCTACTATCATCAAAACTTTACCATTACTGTTTTTCAAGTTAAACTTTTGTCTCTCTTTAGATTAGTCCTAATTACCCTCTTGGGTAAGTGTCCTAATTACCCTCTTGGGTAAGTTATTGATTTTAGAGGTGCCAAATAGTTTGGAGCCTCCCCTGAATTATTAGACTTGAGTTTTAAATTTTGGGTTTGAGTCAATTTGCTTTATAATTATAATAGACTTGGTTATAGTTTGAGTTTAGATTAATTTTATTTTTATTTAATTTAGGTTTAGTTGTTGCTTTGGTTAACAACACTAAATTTAGCTTAGAAGGTTTGATTTTTGAGATTAGGGTTGATTTATTTGGTTTTAGATAGTGTATTTAGTTTTAGGTACGTAGTATTGATTGATTTCTATTTGCGTGGTTAAGTACGCTTTCGGAACCTAGGATTTGGTTTGATTTTTATGTTGATTGACTAAAGATACAAATGTTTTGTTGGTTGAGCTGAACTTGTATCCGAGTCCGAACTTATTATACACAATTTTTTGTAATCCAAGTATCATATCAAGATACTTAGATCTAGTTGTGAATTTTTCTAGTAGTTGTTTTAGTTCAAGTACTTCGTTTTTCAATCTGGAATTGTCCTCCTCAAGTTGTGCAACTTGAGTTGGGATTGCATGTTGAATCGACTCATTTGTTGAGTTTGAATTTAGTTGTTCATTAAGTACTTTATTTTCTTTGCTTAGTTTGTTTATTTGATTTTCAGATACAGTCAATTTCTTATGTAAGCATGTAATAATTTTAAAAAACTTTTTGTTTAAGATAGACTGTACCTCATTGGAACCTTTGGAAATGAGTGTAGATTCGTGGTTCGATTCGGGTTCAGACTCGTCTTTCGATTCACTTTCTGATCCTGGTCCGTATGCTATCAGTGCGAGGTAATTGGTTTGCCTCGGTTTATTGTCGTCCGATTCCTCCGCGGATGATTCATCCCAAGTTGCTTCGAGGACTTTCTTCTTTTTGAAATTTGGACAGTTGTTTTTGTAATGTCTCTTCTTATTGCATCCAAAGCACGTGACGTTGATCTTCTGCAGGTACTTTTTGGTGAAGTTCTTCTTTCTCCTGGTGAATATCTTTTTTACCATGTTCACTAGGTATTCTTCATTGTCTGAGTTAGGGTCAAACTCAACTTCAGGTTCTGGTTTAGTTCTGGATTTTTCTTTTGATGTTCTTGCAATAAGAGCAATACCTTTCTCGTGTTTGGCGTTAGTCTGTTCGTGTAGCTCTAATTCACAGAAAAGTTCATCTAATTTTAGTTTAGATAAATTCCTCGAGATTTTGTAGGCATCCACGATGGATACCCACAATGCATTTCGAGGGAAGACGTTTAGAGCATACCTTATCAGATCTCGGTTCTCCATCTGATGGCCGATTGTGTCGAGCCTGTTGAGGATGTCTTTTATCGTCACTTTCTCCTTCTTGCATTTTGATTTTAAATAATTTATTTAAGAGTAGTTTCTTTTTGTTACCTTTGCGTCATTGGCCCCCTCGTGTAGTTCTATGAGCTTGTCCCATAGTTCCTTTGCGTTTTTGTGTGGGCTGACGCGGTTTAGTTCTTCCTTTGTTAGTCCACACTATATTGTGTTAAGGGTCTGGAAGTCGATTTGGGCCTTTTTCTTCATCTCATATTCCAATTTTTCGTGTCCATGGGAATTCCGGTGTTGTGGTCGACTGGCGCCTTGTATCCTTTGGTGACGCTGAACTACTGGTCGAAGTCGGTCTTCAGGTACATTTCTATCCACTTCTTCTAATATGAGAAATCATCCCCGTTGAATAGGAGCGGATGAATAGTATCGTATCCTTCATTTTGGGCCATTTATCATTGAAATAGAGAACTAGAGGAAGGTACCAAGGATTTTGTGTTACTTGATCTTGGATTAGCAGAGTTTAAGAAAATAAAAAGGATATCAAGGAACTCGAGTGGTGTTGCACTACGAGTAAAAATCGAACGAGAAAAAATTATTTAAAGAGGTAAACTTTTACCAATTCAAATAGAATACGAAAAACTGAAATCCAAAGAATAAAGCAACTCCCCTTGGCTTGATTGGTGGTTGTACCAATTCAGAGCAAAACCTTGGCTCTGATATCACTTGTTGGATCGAGTCGCATGTGAGAGAGAGAGGGGGGGGGGGGTGAATCACGTGATTTTGAAAAACTTGTCTTTTTCGTTTTTAAAACAAAGTACGCTGTGGAAAAGAAGTAGACAGAAATGAAAGAAGCACAAACATAAGGATTTTTTACTTGGTTTAGAGCCTTCGGCGACTCATACTCTAAGACCTAGGTCTTTCGGACCTATCGATGGGTAATCCACTAAATATCTCTTCCGGAACTACCGAAAAAGGGTGTCACGCCCCCAGAGGAGTACCCGTCCGAAGAAATTTCGGCAGCATCTCCCCTGTACGGCGGACAATCTGAAACTTTCTACATATTTCGATACCTCAGCCACATGCGGCTGGAATAAATAACAATAAATATAACACAACCACACAAACATCCACGCAGTTATAATAGTTAAACAGAAAAATAATACTCTGACTCGAAATCCACCCTACTCCACTACACTCGTAAAACTCAAATCCGACGAACTCACCTCTTCTGCCGTCCAGGCAGGCATGTAATAAAAACATATCGAATAGAACATCCATCAATATCGCAAAAGAAAACATACAATGCCCAAGTATCCAAATAACCAAGTCCACACATAATCAAAATAAAAACAAAACTAAATGATAGATAAAACATCGAGGTCGGCAGGGATATAGCACTACGTGCAGTGAGGACTAGCGACTGGAACTCCCTCCTGACAGCATCAACCTGAAAATAACAACAATGGAGGCGGGGTGAGTCCAACACTCAGCAGGTACAATTGATATGCAAAGTAAAGAAACAACACCTAGCACTAATCACGTGCGTCCTGATAAGAAAGATAAAATGCATCCAAGTAAACAGAGAATATACTAACCAGTCCCGAGTATAAGGTCAAACAACCGAGGGATAAGGAACTCAGATGATGTCAAACATAGGTATCCAAACAATACGCATATAAACGCAGCAAACACAAACACAAGCAATAAATGTATCATGCGTATGACGCCAACGATGCGTCTCGGTCACCCCGACGCCACGATCATCTCACACACATAGTGAGGCCGAGTGGGTAGTGACAACCGTGCACTCGTCATCACTACTCACGAGGTGGGGATGGATCATTGAGTACACTTATCCTCCTACCCCAAATCATAGATGGGAAGCGCAACGCCTCAACTCTCGGTACATCACGACGGGAGGAATCCGGATAACACGTCAGGTCACACTACCCACGAGACCAACGGTGCCTAGTCCCTCACGCAACACACTCCTCGAATCGACCACTAACCCGAGTGGTGTGTGCAGATCCATGAAGCGCTCAACAATAATGGAGCGGACTATCGCACAGATGCAATCACAAATGATGCATGGCAATAACCATATAAACATCCCGACCTAATCCATATATATAGAAAAGTGCACCCTAGGTCAACGAATCATATCGAATCAAAGGTACACGAAGGTATAAAAACCTAGGTCCTGGTATATCACTACCCACTATAAGCATGTATAAACAGGTAAAATATACATGAGATGCAAATCAATCAATCAATCAAGCACGTACCAAGATTTGGGTAGTGATTAACCGAAACAGATAAGAAACACAATTGATGCAATATGTTAATTTCATTACTAAGCATATCAAAGACAAAAAGTCAAAAGTACCCGCCTCCAATAGGAATGTCCAAATCCGACATCGAGATACTCGTCTCGCGTCAAAGTCCTGTAATACCAATAGATATACTTTTATTTAGCTAAAATTCAAATGAATTGCTAAATAAATCCTTAAAACTATTTAGGGCAAAAACCCTAAATAATAATCACCAATATACCTAATTCAATTAGGAAAACCCTAATTATTGATCAACCTTAACTGGTCATCAATTAATTTCTCCACAGCAAAAACCTAAATCCACAACGTTAAACAAGAACCTTACCTTTCACTTCTCACAGCAAGAATGTTTGCTGGAAATTATGGCTGCTGGACCCAAGATCAATCCGCAACAAAGCAAACCCTACAGGAAACCTTTCCCTCTGCTCAGATCAGATTGCGATACACAAATCACCAAATCAAGAAATCCTAATTATATAACACAAGTTCTTACCTCCCAAAAATCACCAAAACTCGGCTGAACCTAGTGGCCGGCGGCAGTGTGGTACCAAGACAGCGACAGGAAGACCGGCAGTGTCAGCAAAAGAAGGCGGCGGTGCTAGAGCTCGGGCGCCGGCACAGAGAAGTGACCGAGAGGTGTCAGTGGCGTCGGGGAAAATGCTAGGGCACCGGGGTGGCGTCGGGAGGAAAGAAAGGGTTGAGAAGAGGAGGAGAAAACTGCTCGGCCGGCGGTTAGGGCACCGAAGGAGAAGAAAAGAAGGAAAATGAAACCGTCGGGTGTGGGCACGCGGGCACAGTTCGGCGGAGGAAAAGAAAATAAAAGAAAATAAAGAAAAGGAAATGTAAATATAAACATTTCCTCGCTTAAACGGGGTAACCTAAACAGGTTTTTCCGAGCCCCATTTTTTTATTCCCGTTAACTTGTCCGTACGAGCTCCGAAAAATACCCGAAAAATTTTCAAAAATTCCGGAAAAATCCCTTATTAATATTCGCCTATTTTCCGGTATTTTACATTCTCCCCCACTAGTAAAAATTTGGTCCCCAAATTTCGTTATCTACCATCAGCAAGTACTAACAATAAACAGGAAGTATAAATGCTGAACGGTAAACTGAATCACATACCTCAAGTAAAAAGATGGGGATATCGAGCTCGGATAGTATCCTCGAGCTCCCAAGTAGCCTCCTCGTCCGAATGATGCTGCCATCCGACTTTAACCAGCCGGATAGTCTTGTTCGCAACTGACGCTCTTTCCGATCGAGAATCCGTACCGGAACCTCCTCATATGAAATGTCAGGCTGGACATGAACTGGAATATCTGCCAGCACATGCGTCGGATCAGGCACGTATCTCCTCAGCATCGATACGTGAAATACATCGTGAACGCCTGACAGGGACGGCGATAGTGCCAGTCTATAAGCTACCGCTCTGATCCTCTCCAAGATCTCAAAAGGGCCAATATACCGCGGAGCTAGCTTACCTCTGAGGCCAAATCTCTTCACCCCTTTCGTGGGTGAAACTCGCAGAAATACATGGTCGCCAACAGAGAACTCTAGTGGTCTGCGTCTCCGATCAGCATAACTCTTCTGGCGGTCCTGCGCCTCTGACATCCTTCGTCTGATAGTACGGACCAATTCTGCATCCTGCTGAACTCTATGAGGTCCCAACAACTGGGCCTCTCCAACCTCATCCCAGAGGACGGGTGTCCGACAAGGTCTACCATACAACGCCTCAAACGGTGCCATCTGGATAGCCGAATGAAAGCTGTTGTTGTAAGCAAACTCTACTAACGGCAGATGGTCCTCCCAACTGCCTCCGAAATCCATAACACATGACCTCAGCAGGTCCTCTAAAGTCTGAATGGTCCGCTCTGACTGCCTGGATGGAAAGCTGTACTGAAACGGAGTTGTGTGCCCAAGGCCTGCTGCAAACTCTGCCAGAAACGAGACGTGAACCGTGGATCTCTATCCAAAATGATACTCAACGGAACACCATGTAGTCTGATAATCTCCCGACAATACAGATCTGCCAATCGATCCAGGAATCACCTTCGAATCGCTAAGTGCGCGATTTGGTTAATCGATCTACGATTACCCAAATCGCCACGGCCTCGCCGTGTCCCCAACCCTACCACAAAGTCCATGGTAATGCGATCCCACTTCCACTCGTGAATAGAATCATCAAGTAATCCTCGGTGTTCAGCCTTCACCTACTGACAAACAAGACATCTAGCTACGAAACGCGATGTCTTTCTTCATACCGCTCCACCAATAGGAACGCCTCAAGTCTCGATACATACGGGTCCCTCCTGGATGGATCGCAAATCGAGAACTGTGCCTCAAGTAGCTCCCGAAGACCGGATGACCGAGGTACGATAATCGCCTCGAAGTATATGATACTCTCCTCGCCTCGTAAACTCCTGGCCCACGCCTTGAAGCTATCCGATCGCTAACGAACCGCAAATGCCGATCACCACTGGCCTCTTGATCCTCGCCCGATCGACGATCGAGCAACCATGGTAACAAGAATACCGCCTGCTGTCCTCGCCTCCGTGTCTAACTCAAAAACTCGAATCAAACCAGAATCAAATTGGCAAGCTAAAGTCCTCCGACTTCACGAAAGAAACCACATTAGCTTTTCCTGGTAGCTAATGGTACAATCGTAGTCCTTCAGAACTCCATCCATCTCCTCCGCCGGAGATTAAGCTCCTTCTAGTGAAAATGTATTTGAGACTCTTATGATCGGTGAGAATCTCAAATGTGATATCGTATAAATGATGACGCCAAAGCTTCAGAGCAAAGATGATGGCGGCTAGCTCTAAATCATGTAGTGGGTAGTTCTTCTCATGCTCCTTCAACTAACGAGAAGCATAGGAGACTACTCTGCCGTGCTGTATCAGAACAGCGCCCAAACCCTGAAGAGACGCGTCGGTGTAGAGTACAAATCCATCCTCTCCGGAGGGTAAAACCAAAACTGGAGCCGACACTAATCTCCGCTTCAGCTCTTGGAAGCTGGTCTCGCAGTCCTCGTTCCAAGTGAACTTCACGCCTTTCCTGGTTAGGCATGTCAGCGGCATAGCAATCCGAGAGAAACCCTCAACAAACCGTCTGTAATATCCTGCTAGTCCCAGAAAACTACGGATCTCCTGTACTGATTTCGGTTGCTCCCAATTGGTGACAACCTCGATCTTCTGAGGGTCTACTGAAATACCTCGACTAGAGACCACGTGCCCCAGAAAACTGACTGAAGATAGCCAGAGAGCACACTTGCTGAACTTCGCGTATAGCTAATGTCGTCAAAGAGTCTCCAAGACTGTGCGAAGATACTGTGCATGTTCCTCCTCGGAACACAAATAGACCAATATGTCATCGATGAAAATGATAACAAACTGATCAAGATACTCCAAGAAGACGCGGTTCATCAAATCCATAAACACCGCTGGAGTATTGGTAAGCCCAAATGGTATTACCAAAAACTCATAATGCTCGTATCTGGTACGGAATGTTGTCTTCTAAATATCAGATTCTCTGACTCTCAGCTAATGATATTCGGATCATATATCAATCTTAGAATACACTGATGTACCTCTGAGCTGATCAAACAAATCCTCGATCCGTGGTAAGGGGTACTTATTTCTGACGGTCACCGAATTGCCCGTAGTCAATACATAACCTCACGGTGCCGCTTTTCTTCAAACAGAATCGAGAACCCCACGGTGAAACACTAGGCGAATGAATCCTCGTCTAAAGCTCCCGAGTTGAACCTTCACTGCTCAACTCTTTCGTGCCATACGATACGAGCTGATGTCGGGCGGTTCCCTAATCACCAATAGTGAACTCCACCGGTCTTCGGGAGGCAACCGGCAGCTCCGAAATACATCCGGTACTCCCGACAACAGAACGCCGAGAGTCGCGAACTACATCGCCTCGATCGATCAACGACAACAGAAACCACGACCTGCGCTGAATCGCCGAAATAATCGAGATGCCGTCGTCTCTGATGCTGAGGGTTGGTTCGGAGGCCGGAAGGTGACCACCCTCGTCTGGCAATCAACGGTAGCATGATATACCGACAACCAATCCATGCCAAGAATGATATCAAACTCGACCATCTCCAATACTAGAAGATCTACCGTAAGTATCATGTTGCCAAAGTCTAACGGCAACCTCGATCTCCTGGGTGACGCCTAAAGTATCACCGACGGTAGGGAGACAACAATCGCCGCAACCTAACAGAGGGTAATCTACCAATCTCCCGCATAAAGGTACGGATATAAAAGAGTGCAAACTACCAGTATCAATCAAATATCAGCGAAGAATGCATAAATGGAAATCGATCGCGAAAACGGATCCGCGCCCGCCGAGCATCCTCTCTCGTAATCGCATGAACACGACCGCCTCGGCGAAGGAGGAGGTGGTAACATCGCGGCCGGGCGTAAGCTCGCCATCGAGGCGCTGACTATGTGCGATAAGAGAGGATGGTGATCGTACTGCACCGGCCGACCGAGTCTGACACGCCCGAGTCGGATAATAAGGTCCCGGAGCAAAACTCGGGTGCTACACCGAGTACTCCCAAGCATGCCAATGCCGCCGCGAGGGAGTCGCCGACGTCAGAAGATTGGGCCGCCTCCTCGATACGCCTCGACGACTAGACTGCCCCTCGACTGACCTCCGGGCCGAGCCTTCACCGACAATCTCGGTGCCCCAATAAAAGCAAACCGATCGTCCCAGAGCAAGTGGGTGAGGTGATCTCGATCCACA
Organism: Zingiber officinale; assembly: GCF_018446385.1. NCBI lineage: Eukaryota > Viridiplantae > Streptophyta > Magnoliopsida > Zingiberales > Zingiberaceae > Zingiber > Zingiber officinale. The sequence goes on from NC_056002.1 coordinate 70,186,764, forward strand.
TCTCAAACAATGAGTATCACCAAGGTGGTTGCGGCTCTGAGAAAACCGGAACGCCTGACGACCGCCTGATTTAGGCCTACGAGACGCCCCAGTACTCGACCGACCCTCATGACTTACTCGAGGCTGCCTGCCGCCGAGTCTCGCTGGACTCGCTCGATGTCGACCAGATGCTTTTTCTGTCCGGATACGCTCGCCGAGCTAACTCTATCATCAAAGCTCGATCCAGTGCATCTGAGTAAGATACGATCCCTAAACCGGCAAGTCGTACTTGCAGATAACCATCCAGTCCTTGTATAAACTGCATCATACGAGATCTGTCCTCCGCAACTAACTCTGGACAAAACTTAGCCAACCGGTTGAATTCAGTATTATATTCTGTCACTGAGCGATTGTTCTGCCGCAGACTCATGAAATCCTATCGGAGAGCCATCTGATATGATAGTGGAAAGAAACGGCTCTCAAAAGCCTCTCTGAACCTGGTCCCGATAATAGAATGCTGAGTAACCCACCAGGCATTAGCTTCATCCCGTAAATGGTAAGCAGCCAGCTCTGCTTTCTCCCACTCTGAGCAAGCCATATAGAAGAAAGTCTGCTCCATAGTCTCTATCCACGATAGAGCCATACTCGGATCGAGATCTCCGCGGAAAAGAGTGAAACGAGTCTTCATCGACTCACCAAGGCTGGAATCCTAGCTCGTGCTGCGACAATATCAGTGAGCTGTGTCAGGTGGTACCGCGGAATAAACCGGAGGAGGAACTCCCAGTCTGCTGATATACCGGAGCATAAGCCGTCGGTGGTACTGACTGGGAACAAAAGTGGTGGCAACTGGAGGTACAGAGGTAATGGTACGAGATATGGTGCCGGGGCACAAAGCATCGGTGTCTGCACACCGTAGGTCCAGTGGTGCCGAGTACGCCGAGGTCGCCTGAGCAAATGTCTGCACGCCAACGGTACACTGATGATACCGTGAATACGGGAGGGATACCGCTGTGACCAAAGTAGGTATCTCTACCGAGCTATCGGGATTGAGAGCCCGACGCCTCATCCCGAGTCCGCCCCGATCGACAGCTCACTGGGGCATCTCGCATATCCAGAGATCCTGGTCTCGTGACGCGTCGCCAAGACCACGTCTCGCAGCAATACGAGTAGATCGTCTCATATCTGTTAAATTAAATTACAGATATCAATACCAATATAACAAACATAAAATAACAACATACCTATTTCCCGTCTGGAGATGTTTCGTCGCTGTCCAGTCCCCAATTTGACCTCAAAATTCCGAACGTACATATCGCCGGAAATCCAAATAAATCCGAAACGGAAATCCGATAATGCCCAGTTTGACTCGCAAACCTGGCTAACCCAAATATCCAGAATACCAACAACAGGTATCCGATAAATCTCCAGAACACCAAAAGCAGGTATCATAACCCGCTCTGATACCAAATAAATTGGTATCAGATAAATCCCGAAAATCCAAAATACGAAACAAAAGATCGTAAAACCGTGCTCTGATACCACTAAATTGTCACGTCCCCCGAGGAGTCCTCGTCCGAAGAAATTTCGGCAGCATCTCCCCTGTACGGCGGACAATCTGAAACTTTCTACATATCTCCATACCTCAGCCACATGCGGCTGGAATAAATAACAATAAATATAACACAACCACACAAACATCCACGCAGTTATAATAGTTAAACAGAAAAATAATACTCTGACTCGAAATCCACCCTACTCCACTACACTCGTAAAACTCAAATCCGACGAACTCACCTCTTCTGCCGTCCAGGCAGGCATGTAATAAAAACATATCGAATAGAACATCCATCAATATCGCAAAAGAAAACATACAATGTCCAAGTATCCAAATAACCAAGTCCACACATAATCAAAATAAAAACAAAACTAAATGATAGATAAAACATCGAGGTCGGCAGGGATCTAGCACTACGTGCAGTGAGGACTAGCGACTGGAACTCCCTCCTGACAGCATCAACCTGAAAATAACAACAATGGAGACGGGGTGAGTCCAACACTCAGCAGGTACAATTGATATGCAAAGTAAAGAAACAACACCTAGCACTAATCATGCGTACAGTCTCCTGATAAGAAAGATAAAAATGCATCTGAAGTAAACAGGAGAATACTGTACTAACCAGGTCCTGAGTATAAGGTCAAACAATTCGAGGGATAAGGAAATCCTGTATGCATGTCAAACATAGGTATCCAAACAATATGCAGCATATAAATGCAGCAAACACAAACACAAGCAATAAACGATCATGCATGATGCCAATGACAAGGCCCCGGTCACCCCCGACGCCACGATCATCTCACACACAATAGTGAGGCCGAGTGGGTAGGACTGCACTCTCATCACTACTCCGATGAGCGACCGAGTGGACGGATGTTTGAGTACACTTATCCTCCTACCCCAAATCATATGGGAGCGAATGCCTCAACCAGACACGACGACGGGAGGAATCCTGCGGATAACACGTCAGGTCACACTACCCACGAGCGACCAACGGTGCCTACAGAGTCCTCACAACACACTCGCCTCGAATCGACCACTAACCCATGAGTGGTGGTGTGTGCAGATCCATGTAACTGGCGATGTGCTCAACAATAATGGAGCGGACTATCGCACAGCATGCAATCATGCAAATGATGCATGGCAATAACCATATAAACATCCTGACCTAATCCATATATATAGAAAAGTGCACCCTAGGTCAACGAATCATATCGAATCAAAGGTACACAGAAGGTATAAAAACCTAGGTCCTGAACATGGTGAAGCATGGTATATCACTACCCACTATAAGCATGTATAAACAGGTAAAATATACATGAGATGCAAATCAATCAATCAATCAAGCACGTACCAAGATTTGGGTAGTGATTAACCGAAACAGATAAGAAACAATTGATGCAATATGTTAATTTCATTACTAAGCATATCAAAGACAAAAAGTCAAAAGTACCCGCCTCCAATAGGAATGTCCAAATCCGACATCGAGATACTCGTCTCGCGTCAAAGTCCTGTAATACCAATAGATATACTTTTATTTAGCTAAAATTCAAATGAATTGCTAAATAAATCCTTAAAACTATTTAGGGCAAAAACCCTAAATAATAATCACCAATATACCTAATTCAATTAGGAAAACCCTAATTATTGATCAACCTTAACTGGTCATCAATTAATTTCTCCACAGCAAAAACCTAAATCCACAACGTTAAACAAGAACCTTACCTTTCACTTCTCACAGCAAGAATGTTTGCTGGAAATTATGGCTGCTGGACCCAAGATCAATCCGCAACAAAGCAAACCCTACAGGAAACCTTTCCCTCTGCTCAGATCAGATTGCGATACACAAATCACCAAATCAAGAAATCCTAATTATATAACACAAGTTCTTACCTCCCAAAAATCACCAAAACTCGGCTGAACCTAGTGGCCGGCGGCAGTGTGGTACCAAGACAGCGACACCAAGAAACTAGGGCAGACGAGAAGAGAGGAAAATGAGGCTCGGCAGAACCCAGGGCAGAAGAATGGACGGTGGTCGACGCTAGAGCTCGGGCGCCGGCACAAAGAAGCGACCGAGAGGAGTCAGTGGCGTCGGCGGAGATGCTAGGGCACCGGGGTGTGAGGCAGTGCTCCGTGCGTCGCCGGCGGCAGTGCGGCTCGGCGCTAGGGCACGGGAGAAGGGTCGGCGAAGCAAACTCGGCGGCGGCACAACCCAATCTAGGGCACGGCTGACGCTGCTCCGGTCCAGAGAGGGCAGCGGCGTCGGCAGAGCTTTGGTGCACTCGGGGAAGAAGGAGAAGAGAAGAGATCTGCGGCGGAAGAGGAGAATCGGAGAAGAAAAGAAGGAAAATGAAACCGTCGGGTGTGGGCACGCGGGCACAGTTCGGCGGAGGAAAAGAAAATAAAAGAAAATAAAGAAAAGGAAATGTAAATATAAACATTTCCTCGCTTAAACGGGATAACCTAAACAGGCTTTTCCGGGCCCCATTTTTTTTGTCCCCGTTAACTCGTCCGTACGAGCTCCGAAAAATACCCGAAAAATTTCCAAAAATTCCGGAAAAATCCCTTATTAATATTCGCCTATTTTCCGGTATTTTACAAAGGGGATCGAGTACAAAAGACAGGACAGTGTAACAGCCTACACTTCCCTTTTTAAACAGTAATATAAAGAATGCAACACTGTTTAAATTTACCAATACTTTAGAGCGCCCTTGTGTCTTCCTGTCGATCTGTTGAAATGATTGGATGACTTGAAAGCACAGCTTGGTGGCAGACAGAATTCTTTGAAGTAGCAGTAGGAAGTCGAAGCGGTCGAAAGTCCAATCGGAAGCGCAGAAGTTCGTATGAGTGATTGATATCATGACTTGGGCGAGCATTCCTTTTATTGAGCATGGAAGGCGCCTTCAAAGGCCTTGAAGGAACTTCCAATGTGGCAAGTTTGATTCCGAATAGCTTGGTTCTTATCTTTCACGAAATCTGAACTTTATCCTGCGGAAAGCACCTTTAAAGCACAGAAGACGCCTTCCATGAGTAGTCCTAAGGTGTCTTCCAATGCTTGAAGGCACCTTCCATTTCCTAGAAGGCGTCTCGGGTACTGTTCACCCGAAACTTTTTGTGCTCTTCTTGTCTTGCAAAGCGTGTTAGTATAATAAACCAAATAATAACCTGTAAGATAATTGTTAGCACAATAATACTGAGTAGTAATTAGATCATGTCTCCCTGAGATCAGGATCTAGTAAAAGGTCCCAGTTTAGGGATCCGAAATGGACCTAAACTGGGCCGACGCCTACTGTCCCTCAATCGGGGCGCGCCCTCATCGAGTCATTCTCCTCTAGTGACTTACCTTTATTTACCAACTTGTAGTTACTAGCCTCATGACCTATCAGGTCTTCATGTCAGTTGTCAGGTCCGTAGATCTAACTGGACTTCTGGCGGTTGTTAGGTCCCGCAGACCCAACCGGACTTCTCGCTAGAGATCAGGTCGGCCCGTTGAGCTATTTGAACTTCGCACCAGCTATCCAGTCCCACGGACCTAGCTAGATTTCAGCCTAGTGTCAAGTCCTTCAGATCCGTCAACTCCTGCACACTTAGTAAAGTACTTAGATCACAAAGACATCTAACTTAACTCACTTGTCATTTTTCAAAATCGAAATTAGACCGTTAGTACAAATTGCACCATAATTTCCACTTGTTTAGCCTTAGATGCAATGTAACTTGTTGAGACTTCCTTCAATGTAACCCCTATTAGGCTTCACCATCTGCTAACACCTAATGGACTTTCTTTCCACTTGTCAATTATTGAACTATCCACCATGAAGTAAGTTTGATCAAAACTGCTCCAAGGTGGTGCATTTTTGACCAAAGTTGCTCCACTTTGAAGATTCACTGTTCTAGGGGCACTAACAACTTTGACTAAAGTTTCACCACCTTGGAGCACCTTCGACTAAAGCTACCCCAAGTTGGTGTAGCTTTGGTTAAAGCTGCTACAAGGTGGAGTGCAGATGGGTATTTAGGTATCAAATTATGGTGAGGTGTTGTTTTAATAAATTGTAAAAGAGGAACACCCTTTTGACGATATGGATAAAAGGACGTTGTTTTGGTTTTCTGCCTAAATTGTTTATCATTGTCAAAATGCTCTCCATTCATTTCAAATTGTATCCCTGTCCACTAACGTTATTACACTATCTAACAAAATAATGATGCTGAGTTTCCTCAGTTCTATTAGATAAAACAATGATATAATGAAAATAAGACAAAATAATTGGAGTTTAAAAATTTAGGATACCTTTTGACTTTCTTGAAGCTCTAGGAAGCATTTTAAAAAAGAAAATAAATTTTTGGGGGATGAAAATTCCACAAATAATTGTGGGTAAAGACAAAGTTGAGTGCATTTGATTTTCTTCCTTCAATTTGTCTTAAATCAATTACATTATTTAATTGTCAGGTCAAGCTTCATGATCAAGAAACATCAGATAGACTTAATTTTTGGGCGTCTGAATGAGCATCGATAGACACAAATTTATGTCTCAAATGAATTAAGAAGATCAAAGATTCAAACTTAGATAGTAAGACTAGGAAAAAAAACATGAAGTTTGCCCACTACAAAGGCTGTTCAATTTCATGTTCAGTCACCCTCTTTTTTTCTCCTAATTCTAGAAAAATATGAACTTTCTTTTTATATTATGTTGTTGTGTCAATGCAAATAATTTTGTTACATTTTATTTCCCTTAATTACTTTTTTCCTACTATTTGATTGAAAGTGATAATTCGTCTCTATTTTTGGTTGAGTTCGTGGTATAATTCCGCGTGGAGTGTTGTGGGATGAAGTGGGCTTATAAGCTTAGAAGTGCACTATTATCAACTTGTGAGTTTTAATGGGACACTTCTGTTATGTAGATGAGTCATTACTTATTATGACACTTATTTTCTCCCATATGGAGAGCTGTATGTAGGCTGAAGAAAAGGGTTATAGGTTTAGATGACTACTAAATTGTGCTTAAGCATTTGAGTTATTAGCTATGTATAACAAAGGTAATGTTTCAATTTACTAATTTGATTATTCATTACTAAATCAAATTGCTTCGACAACAAATGCAATATCCTGATTTCAATCTCCTATTTAACGAGAACCAATCAAATCTATCTCTGCATATCCAATATTAAGATCTATCTTGATACAATTTCACCCTAATGTATTGAAGAATTATATAGAATAATAAATGATTATAATCTAAATTAGTTTGTTAAATCAAGAAATATGTGAATTATTGCAGAAGTATTTTAAAATCTGAAGTTGGTGGTCATGAAATTTGGATGAAAATGTTGTCTAATCACTAGGAATCTAGAATTCGAGATTGCCAAGGGAGACTACATTATGATTGTTTCCTATTGTTTTCACAAAGTTCAAGATTATAGAGTCCCACACCCAAGCATTTTATTAGCTACTACATGCTAAGCTAGACATGGGGCATGAAGTCAACTCGAAATTCAAATATATTGTTGTCCATATTTGTATTAATTATATATATAATAAATAGGTACCAACTAGTTAAACAAATATGTAGGTAGACCACCAGATTAAAATATCAATTTGTTGGATAACTTTAGTAATTAATCTAATTTGTATAACAAAGTACAAAAAAAAATACAAGAATGGAATCCACATGAAGACTAACATGTGACTTTGCCAACTTGTACAATAGTCATGTTAGGAAGTTTTTCTACAAAGTTGACTTAATCTGAATTGAGCCCTACCCAAGCTTCCCTATGTGTTTTGGGCTTTCAGTTGACCACACTTAGGCAAAATTTACAAATATGTATTGGTTAGCAAAAACATGTTTCATTATCTTATTTCATTCATCAAGATGGTGGAATTTTGAGTAATCTTTGGCATTTTATAGCTTGCCATAGAGTTGACTGGCAAAATAAGATATATGTAGCCAGAACCAAAATAGTTTGGATTCAGGGCTTATTGTCATGGTGGCTATCTTTGATGTTCTAAAGTCATTTTGCGCATGTAAATTTTACAATTCTCATACTATGATGGAAATAAGTGGTCATATTAACCTTAGCGGGATCTCCTTTCTGTTTCATTATGTTTCATTCGTTACTACTATTTTATATATTTTTTTTCCCATTTTGCTAAAACGTTGCATACTTTAGGCTCATGTTTATAAGACATCCTCTGGGACCTGTGCAGCATTTCTTGCTAATGTAAATTCCAACTCTGATGCGACTGTTACTTTTTATGGTAAAACATACCATTTAGCAGCATGGTCTGTGAGTGTTCTTCCTGACTGCGAAAATGTTGTTTTCAATACTGCACAGGTAAAACTATCTTTAATTCTTAAATTGTAAAATTTTCTAAATTATCAAATTTTACCTTTAAGCATTAAATTTCATGATCTTGAACCATTTATTGATTTCAAAGTCTTAACCTTGCTTCAATATACCTAGAAAATTTAACCTTGCTTGATATCTACGATATTTTGGTCCATATTTAGTAAAAAATGATCCAAATTCCTTTCAATATTTCCTTTTCTTGTGCAAGGACATGAAGTATATAATTAGATGTAGAAAAATAATTTTTGAGAAAATTGGGATTTTATGCCAGAAATACATAGGCCAAATCCTCTACCTATCCATATTTTAAAAATGTTTATTGCTGAAATGAACATCTTTTTGGGCTCATTTTTTTTTCTCGAGTAGACAAGGATATGTGGACCCTTGACATGACGGTAAGGTTTACTCATTTAGCTATGGAAGGATTTGGATTCGAGTTACATGAACACTTTGTTTTTATGTAGTGTGATGCAAAGACTGTTGTTTCCAAAACTATGCACTGGTAGAACATTCACTCTTCAATAATTCATTCTAGTTAGATGATGAAATCATGTTCAACCATTACTTGTTGCATCTTTATTTGGTTAATATGAGGTTTGATTCTATCGGGTGGAGATGATTAATAATTATTCTTTGTTAAATAAGACTTCATTTTGTATTCTTGCAAATTCTAAATCTCCTTTTTTTTTTGTTTTGAATACAAATTCACCAAAAAATATTTGTTCAGATGATAGGCATAAGCAAAATATCCTACTTGATCAATTGCAAATTTAGTATTTGCAAGCTTATATTGCAAGTCCTGGATAACCGTGCTATTTTCGGTATTAGCAAAATAATTCACATGAAAAAAAAACAATATGGCTGAAACTGCAGTTATCATTAATATTAGACTAATAGGTTGTGTTGAAATTATAAACATGTATTCCGTTTGGTAGCTATAACTTGCCGCATGGTTTATAACTTTAAGATGTTTATAGGTTGTAGCTATATACCACTATAGTAGCACGCATCTTGCATATCTTCAGAAAATTAGTCCAAGCCGCACAAAGCAGAAATATTTTGCAAATTAGTAAAGATAAGGATCCGATTTGAGGCATGTACGATACCTTCATTTTTCCCTTTCGTTGGAAATTTCCAACAATGTTGACCTAATATATGTTAGTTGCCTAGCACGAGGATGGATACTATGATACCACTTGATTAGGGAACCTGGTAAATTCCAATCCTTTAAGATTATTGTTAGAATATATAGTCCATATTTTCAAGATAAAATTTAGTGGAGGGGTAATACATGTAGCAACTATTTAATTCTCTAATCATCTCAAGTTCTTTCCTCACTTCAACACAGTGTAAGAGTTATGGATTTTTTCTTCCTGCAAAATTGTGGCCTTTCTAGTTGGAAACTACTCTTGCGAAAAATAAATTGTCATTATCTTTGTTAAATTTCTCATCAAGGACTTGTCATCTACTTAGTGTAACAAATTGGCATATTGATAATGATGATCCAATTTAAAGTTGGTTTAAAAGAAAGTCTCACATTTTCTATCGGTAATTAGTTATTATGATATTAATTAATTCAACATTGCATCTTTCTTTATGAGCATGTTGAACAATGTTAATGTGTGTTCATGAGTATGAAAGATATATCTATACAAGAAAGTCAAATAAAGGATGCAAAATTTGGTCAAAGCTAACTCTCAACTTTCAAATTCCACAAGCACACATGATTGCAATTTGCAATGTGTACATCACACCCATCTTTATGTATTAGAATGTCTCAGGGAATAAAAAACAGAAGAAAAATGGAAAAAACCATATATGACCTGAAGCTTAAATGAAAATAATCCAATTTTAAATTTAGGAATGTTCATAACTGATAAAGAAACCTTGTAAATGGATCGCCTTGAAATTCAGCTTGGGGAAGGGTATTGACGCCACACTCAAGCAAGATGAGAAGGTGAGTGATAAGTCATGGAGTTTTGATCGCCACAAGTTGCCTTGATAAGATCGAAATTAGTTCTTTGCCTAAGAACAAGAAGGAAGCTCTCACAAAAGAGAAACTCAAATTTTCATTCAAACTTACATGATTTGTCATACAAGAGTTCTCCTATTTAACATCCCTTAAGATCCTCTATGCACTAATTATGCAATAAATATCATGCTTGCATGCATGAGTTTTATTATCCACTAATGCAACCACTAATCCCTAATACTAGCTTAATGCAACCATCCATGCATGGTATTTGTTATACTAGCTTAGGAACTCTCAAAAATGCATTAAAAACCCACAAAGGACATCAAAAGTCACTTTAGAAAAACCCCCCATGCATGCACACGAAAATGGTCCTCATGTTGGTCCAATTTCACTTTCAAATTGAAGGAATGTGATCCACTTAGTTGTTGCCTCCATTGTGCATTGATCCTCCTTTTCCTTGAGCCTCATTATTAAGCCTTCCAAAGCTTGCTTCATTCTCTTAGTCTTGGACCTTGTCATGGGTCCCCCAATTTCCTTCAATGCCTCTTCTTGGCTCACATCATTCCCTCCTTCTTTAGGTGAATTCGTCCTCGAATTTAGGTCTTCATCTCCTACATCAAAAGGACTCAAATCAGCCACATTAAATGTTACACTAACACCATACTCACCGGGCAAATCAATTTTGTAAGCATTGTCATTAATTCTTTCCAACACTTGGAATGGTCCATCTCCTCTTGGTTGAAGCTTTGATTTCCTTTGGGTAGGAAACCGTTCCTTCCTCATATGAACCCACACCCAATCACCGGGTTCAAGGACCACTCTTTTTCTCCCTTTATTGGCTCGATTTGCATATTGCTCCATTTTCTTCTCAATTTGAGCTTTAACTTGCTCATGAAGCTTCTTCACATATTCTGCCTTTGTTTTGCCATCCTTGTGAACTAAAGAAGAAGTGTTAGGTAAAGGAAGCAAATCAAGAGGTGTTAGTGGATTGAACCCATAAACAATCTCAAAAGGAGAAAATTGAGTAGTAGAATGGACCGCCCTATTATAAGCAAATTCAACATGAGGTAAACATTCTTCCCAAGACTTAATGTTCTTCTTCTTAATAATTGCTCTAAGAAGAGTAGAAAGTGTCCTATTTACCACCTCAGTCTGGCCGTCAGTTTGTGGGTGGCATGTGGTGGAGAAAAGAAGCTTTGTTCCCAGCTTGTTCCATAAGGTCTTCCAAAAATGGCTTAAAAATTTGGTGTCACGATCTGAAACAATGCTCCTAGGCATGCCATGAAGTCTTACTACCTCTTTGAAAAACAAATCTGCCATATGAGTTGCATCATCCACCTTGTGGCAAGGTATGAAGTGTGCCATCTTGGAGAATCTATCAACTACCACAAAAATGGAGTCCTTACCTTTTTGAGTACGTGGTAGTCCTAAAACAAAATCCATAGACAAGTCAGTCCAAGGAAAATTAGGAATAGGCAAAGGCGTGTAAAGTCCATGAGGTAATGTCTTAGATTTTGCTTTTCTACACACAATGCACCGTGCACAAAATTTCTGCACATCGTGTTTCATGTGTGGCCAATGAAAATGTTCCAGCAGCATTTCTAAGGTCTTTTGAACCCCAAAGTGTCCTATTAAACCCCCCTCATGTGCTTCCCTAACTAGCAATTTACGCATCGATCCTCTAGGCACACAAAGTCTGTTATTCTTAAACAAGTAGTTGTCATGCCTAATAAACCCATTTTGTGATTTCTTTTCACATGCAATATATAATTGGGAAAACTCATTATCATGTACATACAATTCCTTAATATGTTCAAAGGCAAGCAATTTAGTTTCAAGTGTAGCGAACAAATTATACCTTCTTGAAAGTGCATCTGCTACAATATTTACCTTTCCTTGCTTATGCTTAATCACATAAGGAAATTGTTCAAGAAATTCGACCCATTTGGCATGCCTTTTGTTGAGCTTCCCTTGCCCTTTCAAATACTTCAAAGATTCATGATCACTATGAATGATAAATTCTTTAGGCAAAAGATAATGCTGCCATGTTTGCAATGCTCTAACAAGGGCATACAATTCTATGTCATAAGTGGAATAGTTGAGGGTGCCACCACTTAATTTCTCACTAAAATATGCAATGGGATGACCATCTTGAAGTAAAACAGCCCCAATACCCACATGAGATGCATCACATTCAATTTCAAATGATTTGGAAAAATCAGGTAAAGCAAGAATGGGTGCATGTGTGAGTTTATCCTTAAGTGTTTGAAATGTATTTTCTTGATTCTCTCCCCATCTAAAACCCATATTTTTCTTAACAATTTCATTTAGGGGTGCTGCCACTGTGCTGAAATCCTTCACAAACCTCCTATAGAAACTTGCCAACCCATGGAAGCTCCTAACCTCACTCACAGTTTTAGGAGTTGGCCAATCTCTAATGGCCTTAACTTTCCCTTCATCAACCTGCACTCCTTTGGAACTTATGACAAAACCAAGAAAAACCACATGATTAGTGCAAAAAGAACACTTTTCCAGGTTAGCATATAGTTTTTCCTTTCTAAGGACATGCAAGACAGATTGGAGATGTGCAATATGCTCAACAAAACTCTTAGAATATACCAAAATATCATCGAAGTATACTACCACAAATTTTCCAAGAAATTCTCGTAAGACATGGTTCATAAGCCTCATAAAAGTGCTTGGTGCATTAGTTAACCCAAAAGGCATTACCAACCATTCATACAATCCATATTTGGTTTTGAAAGCTGTTTTCCATTCATCCCCTTCCCTTATCCTAATTTGATGGTACCCACTTTTTAAATCAATTTTAGAAAAGAAGCAAGCACCATGCAATTCATCAAGCAAATCATCAAGTCTAGGGATTGGATGTCTATACCGAATTGTGATGTTGTTGATGGCTCTACAGTCAGTGCACATCCTCCATGTTCCATCCTTTTTAGGCACCAAAATTACGGGTACAACACAAGGACTTAAACTTTCTCTAACCCATCCTTTTTGCAATAACTCCTCCACTTGATTTTGTATCTCCTTTGTTTCTTGAGGGTTGCTCCTATAAGCTGGCCTATTGGGCAGAGAAGTACCAGGAATAAGGTCTATTTGGTGTTCAATCCCCCTCATTGGTGGCAATCTGTGAGGTACTTCCTTGGGAAACACATCTTCAAAATCCTGCAAAATAACAACAACTTCACTAGGCAAAGAGTTAGTATTAGATTCCAAGCAAGTTTCCTTGCACAAAAAAGAACCATTGGTTGCCTTGTCAAATAAGCTTTCTTCACCTCACTTACTCTTGTAAACAAATTTTTTATTTTTCTCTCTTTCTTTTCCTCATTCTTTCTTTTCTTTTGAATTTTGTCCTCAAAATCAAGTATTTTCTTTTGCACACACTCTTTCTTTTTCTTATGCTCTCGCTCTTCTTTTTCTCCTTTCTCTCTCATTTTTATTTGATCCTCACAAACCTCCCTAGGCGATAATGGTACAAGTGTAACTTTGCGAGAATTGTGGACAAAAGAGAACTTGTTGGAGAATCCATCATGGTGAGCTCGCCTATCAAACTGCCAAGGTCTTCCAAGAAGAATGTGGCTTGCCTCCATAGGCACAATATCACATAGAACTTGATCTTCATATTTGCCAATGGAGAAATTAATCAACACTTGCTGGTTCACTACCAATTCACCACTATTACTTAGCCATTGGAGTTTATATGGTCTTGCATGTGGTGTAGTCTTGAGGTTGAGTTTGGTGACCAACCTAGTGCTTGCCACATTGGTGCAACTTCCACCATCAATGATCATAGAGCATGTCTTTCCTTGAATAAGGCAGCGGGTATGAAAAATATTTTCTCTTTGGTCCTCCTCATGCTCCTTGGCTTGGCTTCCCAATAATCTCCTAACCACCAAGAGATCTCCATCTTGCGCATAGGCTGCTCCATCATTTTCTTCATCGCTTGAGGAAGAGGAATGAGAAGAAATTTCTTCACTAGAGATACTCCCATTATCCCTCACCACCATAGTCTTCTTATTCGGGCATTCGGATGCAATATGACCTTTTCCCAAACACCTAAAACACTTGATATCCCTACTCTTAGAAGTGGAAGAAGAGGTAGTAGGAATATGCTTCTTAATGCTTGCTTCCTCCTTAGAATTTGAAGAAGAACCCTCCTTCTTTGGCTTGTCCTTCCAACTTGAAGAGTAGTTTGGAGAAGATGATTTCTTCATAACGCCCTTTCTCTTTAATTGTTGCTCTATTTTCATTGCTTGATGCACTAAGTCGTCAAGCTCCACATAATGTTGTAACTCCACAATGTCTCCAATGTCTCGGTTTAAGGCCATGGAGAAACCGAGCCATGGTAGCTTCCCTATCCTCCACAATATTGGCCCTAATCAAAGCCACCTCCATCTCCTTGTAGTAATCATCCACACTCCTACTCCCTTGGGTGAGTCTTTGCAATTTGTTGTGCAATTCCCTATGGTAGTGGGAAGACACAAATCTCCTTCTCATTAAAGTCTTTATTTCGTCCCAAGTGTTGATAGGATGCTCTCCATACCTTCTTCTTTCCTTTTGCAATTGATCCCACCAAATTAAGGCATAATCGGTGAACTCAAGGGCAGCCACCTTTACTTTCTTTGCATCATTGTAATTGTGGCATGAGAAAATTTGTTCTATTTTCATCTCCCATGCAAGATATGTTTCAGGATCATTCCTCCCTTGGAAGGAAGGTATCTGGACTTTCACACCTCCTAGATCATCTTCTCGTCTATGGTCTCTACCTCCTCTTTCACATCTTCTTCCCCCTTCATGCCTCCTTCTTTCTCTTGGTGAATCATAGAATGGTTCACTTTGACGAAATTCTTCATGATTAGAATTGCCCCCACGGTTTGAAACTTTTTCTCCTTCAAGTCGGTCCATCCTTTCGTGTATTTCTTCAAGTTGTCTTTGAAGTATTCTCTCAAATTGTTGAGTAAGTGCCTCCATTTGAAGCCTATTAAGATCTCGCCTAGGGGAATTAGGTGATTTTTCCCCACTCATGCTTGCAACAAAAGAAGATGACAAGGAAAATTACAAAAGAAATGTTAGACGTACCTCACCACTCTACTCACGTGGTTGCACTAAGATTTATCCACTCAGCTTCCTTTATAAGCTCTTAAGGAAAGAACCTTATCAATGTCTTTCTTAAGACAGCAAGTAGACAATCAAGTGAACAAGAAACCAACAAGAGAAATATGTGTAGAACAAGAGAAATAAACGGATAAAACGAGAAATTCAGCAACGATCAAGAGCAATGAAAGGAATATCTTTTGAATTCAGATTTCACAAAGAAAGAATATTGAGTCCTTTCAATTCACAAATCCTCCTCTTTTTTTTTTTATATATTATTTTTATTTTTTTTTTCAATTAGAAACCAATGACTAATGATTCCTTTTTTTTTTTTTTTTTTTTTTCGATTTTTTTTTTTTTTTTTTTTTTAAGTTGAGGACCCAAATAGTGAATAGAAATTTGCAACAGATAGGGATGGAGAGATCAACAAAGATGGACAAGAACAAAGATGAAAACAAAACACAAACCTGAAAATCAAGGAGCCAACGCTCTGATACCAAATGATAAAGAAACCTTGTAAATGGATCGCCTTGAAATTCAGCTTGGGGAAGGGTATTGACGCCACACTCAAGCAAGATGAGAAGGTGAGTGATAAGTCATGGAGTTTTGATCGTCACAAGTTGCCTTGATAAGATCGAAATTAGTTCTTTGCCTAAGAACAAGAAGGAAGCTCTCACAAAAGAGAAACTCAAATTTTCATTCAAACTTACATGATTTGTCATACAAGAGTTCTTCTATTTAACATCCCTTAAGATCCTCTATGCACTAATTATGCAATAAATATCATGCTTGCATGCATGGGTTTTATTATCCACTAATGCAACCACTAATCCCTAATACTAGCTTAATGCAACCATGCATGCATGGTATTTGTTATACTAGCTTAGGAACTCTCAAAAATGCATTAAAAACCCACAAAGGACATCAAAAGTCACTTTAGAAAAACCCCCCATGCATGCACACGAAAATGGTCCTCATGTTGGTCCAATTTCACTTTCAAATTGAAGGAATGTGATCCACTTAGTTGTTGCCTCCATTGTGCATTGATCCTCCTTTTCCTTGAGCCTCATTATTAAGCCTTCCAAAGCTTGCTTCATTCTCTTAGTCTTGGACCTTGTCATGGGTCCCCCAATTCCCTTCAATGCCTCTTCTTGGCTCACATCAATAACTTGGACCATGCTACCATTCAACTCACTAAATCCATTGTATGGTAGAACACTAGAACTCTATAATTGTTGTATTGGCTTCCATTTTAGGTACTCCTGTATTGGAATACAATTCTTGCTTGCATTCAAAGCTATCACTAAATTACCAAGTATTATCTCCAGTACACCTATAATGGTTGTAGACTATTCTGATGCTTGTCTATCAAACTCCTGCCGTTGAACATTACATCTTCTCTTTTTTTTTTTTTTTGTGTATATTGAGGATCTCCTTAAAAGTCCATACAACTTGGGGGGCCTTTGGGCATTTGCTAATGTTTGAATGATGATAGAAAAATTAAATTGAAAAGTTGCTTCGTTAATAGTGACATTGCTCCAAGTCAAAAACATGAATCAAAATCTTGATGTTTCATCTTAAAGAGCCAAGACAACTTATGCCCATTGAGATGCAGAACAACAATAAAACATACTAGCATCATTTAGCAATGGAGACTTGATACTAGGATATATTAAACCTGAATCAAAAGCATGGTTTTAAATCTCATACAATGCCAAGGGAAATAGTCATAATGTATTGTTCTGATAAATTACAAAACTTGATACTACTTAGCACAAAGACAGCATCTGCTATGCCATTGTATCAATCATGTTGATGAGTATTATTTCATGTCAACATGACATCTCTTGTCATTCTAAAATTGAGATAATCTTATTATTTTTTTCTTCATAGTTGTCTCCATAGATGATAATGCCAAAATTGTAGCATTCCAGATGGAAAGCAAACATTGAATAATTGTCTTAGTTTTTTCTTCTTCACCTCATTCCTCCCACCTCTAATTTACCACCAAAACCATACATCGGAATATTGACATAGGCAAAGATCGAGTCCGAGATTTTGAACCCCGATCAAAAGATCAACATCATGGAATTTTATTTCATAAGACTATCAAACTTGCATAATTTTAGGGACAGAAGAGATTGAAGGTTCAAATTTGTACAAAACAGCTTCAATTGTCAAAAAAGACTTAGTTAGCTTTTTTACTGATTTGTATGAATTGTAGTGCCCTATATATTTGAATAGTTGAAGATCGGTGAACCAATGATAAATGAACTCTCATGGTACTTTCTAGATTGCACGGTCTTGACCCAATTATTTGATTAGTTACTGCACCAATGACAGATAATTTCTCAAGCTACTCTTTCAGAGACCAAATATGTAAAGACTTATAGTCAGGAATCAGATCAACCCATATTTACCTCTGAAATAACTGAGTCAGGATGGAAATATGTCCAAGAACCTGTGGGTATCTCGAAGACCAGTGCTTTTAAAAGAGAAGGATTACTTGAGCAGATAAATACTACTGGTGATGTCAGTGATTACCTCTGGTATTCGATAAGGTATTAGGTATCTCTGTTTCTGTATATTCAATCTATCTCTGCATCATTGGTGATTTAGTGTTGTAATCATAGTTAAATCTCTCTCATACATGTTTTACAGTGTCAATATAACTGGAAATGAACCATTTCTTTTCAATGAAACTCAATCTATACTACATGTGGAATCTCTTGGCCATGTCCTCCATGCTTTTGTTAATGGGCAGTCAACAGGTTATTTGCATTTTGACTTTCTGTATCTCTCATTTTCCCTGATAGTGATGCCTAATTAACCATATTTGTTGAATTTTTGCACAGGTAGTGGGATAGGCAACAGTGATAATGTAAACGTTTTACTGGAGACAACAGTATCACTTGTCCCAGGAAAGAACATTATTGATCTTTTGAGTGTGACAGTTGGTCTTCAGGTAGTCACAGTTCACATCATTTTTGTTCTGTTCATTTGATGTATTTATTTCACTGATATGATTGGATCATGAACTCCCTATCATGAAAGATCTAGATACAGTTACCATAGTTTTGGAACTTTTGCTCACTTATGAACCTAACCTCTTGAGCTACAAGGTTTTATATGCCAGAATCAGTAAAGAACCATCTAATATACAAGCTTTTGTAATTGAGAGGATCATATATGATATAATTTGGTGATCTATTGTCACAGTAAAAGCAAGTTCTGTGCTTTATTATAGGATAGCATATAAATGTTTCTCAGTCAAGGATTATTGAATTGGTATTTAGTGTTTTTTCTTTCTAAAGTTGGATTTATATTTTGTTTTTGTTTCGTTTGAAATTTCTCTCTAGAACTATGGTCCATTTTTTGACCTATCAGGTGCTGGAGTAACTGGTCCTGTGCTGTTGAAGGGCCAAAGCGGCAGGATAGATCTATCTTCAAACTTGTGGACATATCAGGTATCTTCTCTTTGTTATGTTACTGGGAAAACTCAAGTCCTAAGCATTTTGTAAACTTATAATACTTAATTGATGTGAAAACATAAATTAGGATGTATACTTCTATTTCATTGCACCATTGTACCATTCTATTCAGATTGGACTTCGAGGCGAAGATTTGGGCTTGTCTGATTCATCAATATGGATTTCACAAGATGTCTTGCCGAAGAATTCGCCTTTGATATGGTACATGGTCAGTCCTTGAGTTCTCTTTTTGCCTTTGTACATTCTCTTCAAATTTATTTTTCTCTACAAAATCACTAGCAATGATTGCTCGGAGAAATGAGACACCGAAGTGGTTGGAAGAAGGATGAAGAAAACTGCCATCTCAAGTATTTTTTCAGTAAACCTGTCTACCTAGCATAATAACTATCATCTTTATAATTGTACATAATTCTCGGATAAGGGAAACCTAATTGTTCTTTGTAAGAACTATTGATTGGACAGGGACACTAGGTTCTATCCTTTAAGAAATATGAGATGAAAATAAAGCATAAGGATGATCACTATGAGAGAATTAATCTGAAAATGCTTCAATGCAAAAAGAAAAATAAAAAACCTATTCTAGAGACAATAAAAGAACTAATTTATTATAGAGATGAAACAAAGGAGTTGTTAAAGTGGCCTATGAATTGATTGTTTTTTGTAGGATTGTATTACTAGTAACATTTCCTCATTGTTGAACAATAATGACTTATTCTTCTCTGATTTAAGGATAACCATGTTAAGTGTATTTTCCATAAGTCATCTCCAACAAAATTTTCCTTGCAGACGGACTTTGATGCCCCTGCTGGGAATGATCCTGTTGCAATAGAGTTTACCGGTATGAGAAAGGGTATGGCATGGGTAAATGGAGAAAGCATTGGGCGGTATTGGCCAGCATATCTTGCCCCACAAACTGGCTGCTCGTTGTGCAACTATAGAGGCGCTTACAGTTCCGACAAGTGCTTAAAGAACTGTGGAAAGCCGTCTCAGACACTGTACAATTGCATTATATTAACCACAGCATCTTTTTTTTTTTCAGCATCATGTATTTATACTCTTATGAACAGATATCATGTTCCTCGTTCGTTCATTCAACCCGGCAAAAATAAACTTATTCTCTTCGAGGAAATGGGTGGTGATCCGACGAAGATATCTTTCACTACGAGGCAAACAACAAGCCTTTGTGGATACATTTCCGAATCTCATCCAGCACCAGTGGATGCTTGGAATACTGCAAAGAACCAGGTACCAGTACTCCATCTTGAATGTCCCTATTCGAGGCAGGTCATTTCTTCAGTAAAATTTGCAAGCTTTGGCACTCCATCCGGCACTTGCGGGAGGTACGAGCATGGCAAATGCAGAGGTTCATCAGCTCTTGCTATTGTTCAGGAGGTACTGTTCCTGCAACCGCTCAATGCTCTCGCTAGAAATGAACTGTTTTGATTATCGGCTAACAGTTGATATAATGGTTTTAGGCATGCGTTGGTGCGAAGAGCTGTGATGTGGAGGTATCAACTAAGTTATTTGGCGATCCATGTGCAAATGTTAGCAAGAGCCTTGCAGTCGAAGCTGCGTGCTCTTGATGGAATGAGAATCTAAGGCTGCGCATTCAATTAATCCGAGTGGCGGGAATAAAATGTACAGAAGATGGAAGCAAAAGGACAGCTGATGAAAACTACATAAGTTTAGAAATTGGACGATAAACTTTCAATATATTATGTTATTGAAACTAATTTGTACTTTGTAGCTTGAAATTGAGAGATATCAAACAACAATTCCAATAAACTATTTTAATTATGCATATAACAAAAGTAAACTTAAAGCAAAGTTATGTAAAATAGTGATTATATTTGTTATATTATATCGAGTTGAATATTGGATTATGATTCGAGTATATGAATAGAACATGAGAGTTATGGAAATGAGGATTCGTGTGAGAATTAACAGATTCAATAGATAATCATTATCCTGTCCGATGTCAATTGACTTATGTGTTAGTTAGAGGCTTAGAGTCAATTATTTGATGATTGTTGTATAGATTCATTGTATCATATTTTTGTATATAAATAAAGGTATTTATTTTTTGGTTATTATACTTACTTGTATTGGTGCCAAATAATTAAGTATAATAGCGTCCTTGAGTAGAAAGTTCTTACCTATATCAATCGGTTAGTTGAATCGATAGTGAGATGATATAGGGAACACTACTCTTAATCATTCCTAGTCGAGTATTAACATTCAGGGATAATGTTAATGCGACGAGACTAGCATGTAGGTCAACTCGATGACTTGATCTCACAAGTCATGGATATGGAGATATCAAGTTGACACATGAGTATGCATTAGAGAATATATACTGAATGACCCGCCATGAGAAAGTATAATGGATCGTTATATGAGTGTCATATACTTTCTCATGTGGCTATTAGTATAACTACTAGTCCTTGAACCTGAAGTCACCATGGTTCCCTACATAAGGAGTTACATACTTTGGCTTCGTCAAACGTCACCCGTAACTGGGTGGACTATAAAGACGATTACTGGGTATGTAACAAATTATGCAGAGGGATGTGAGTGATGTAGATGGGATCTATCCCTCCTATATGACGGGAGAGACATCGATATTCTTGATAGAGTGAGACCACTAAGTACATGATCATGCCCAAATGAGTCAATATAAGATATTGAGCTCATTTGATTGAGTGAGTCTACTTGAAGTTCAAGATTTAGATTGATTAGAGGATGCCACGGTCTATGCCTCATATTGATCAATCTAGATGTCTAGGATAGAAGGACAATGTCATATTTTGTGAGGAGTCACAATTAGTAGTCACAAGGTGATGTTGGATCTCAACATTCTTGTAACTTGGGTAGTAATGATGTGTTGCTAGATACCGCTCATTACTTATGCTTCTAAATGGGTTTAGAAGCATTGCCAACGTTACAAGAACCTATAGGGTCACACATAAAGGACAATTAGATGGAGATTAGGTTCATATGATGAACCAAGAGGATTAGATTCATGTGATGAATCAAATTGGATTAAAAGTAATCCTAATTGAACTAATTGAGTTGGACTCAATTTGATTCATGTATTCAATGAGTCTAATTTAGATTATGACTCATTGAATTAATTTAATTAAATGAATTAGATTCATTATATTAAATTAGCTTGAATCAAATGGTTGGATTTGATCAACTATGGGAATTATAATGTCAAGTTTGACTTGACTTGAGAGGAAAATGAAAAGTCAAGTTTGACTTGACTATGTGCCACCTCATTTGTGAGTTGGCATTAAGTGGCCAATAATGGTGTTACACATCATTAAGTTTAGCACATGTGTGTGCCACCTCATGGAGGTTACAAATCTCCTCTTTAATGGCCACATTAAATGAGAAAGGAGGTTACACTTCTTAATGTGGCCGACCACTTATTGTGGAGTGAATGAATTCATTTTTTTTCATTCAAGCCAATTCATTCCATCCTCTTCCTCCTCTTATTTTCTCCTCTCCCTCTCCTCCTCCTTGGCCGAACCACCTAAGGTGCTAGCACACCTTTGTTTGGTCTTCTCCACTTAGTTTGTTCGTGTGGATACGCATAGAGGATCGTACACTTGACGATCTCGAGATCCAGCGAACCTTTGGACGAGCGGGATTACGAAGGGCATCACATCAAGGGTAAAATCTCTCAACCATATAGTTCTAGTGTAGATCTAGATGTAAGAAACTCGTACACGTAAAATTTTGTTTTATTTTACTTCGCACGGATCCTGTGGCATGGGAATCGGGGTTTCCGCAACGCGAAAAAACGGTTTTTGCGGCCCGAAAATCCCAACAGTGGTATCAGAGCCACGTGCGAAGTCTTGTATGAGTTTAATTTGTATTTTTATGAAAAATAGAAGATCTGTAAGTTTCTGTGAATTTTCTAATTTTATAGTTTTTATGGGTAATTTTCTCGTAAAAGCGAAGCACAAGTGTTTAGACACTTGTAGGCTTCGACTACCGAGAAGATTTTTCCGAAACGACAAGGTTTCACCCCAAAACGTTTTGAGACAGCGGGCTAAGGCGCTGTAGGATCGCTAAGGAACACTCGCGATGGTTATATCATGGGTAGGGGTACTGCCCCTAACCCCGTAAGGGGATTCGTTCCGCGATTGCGCTCGAAAACCGCTAATCGGGACCGTCGGGAATTCTTTACTCATAAAAATTGTAAAATAGTATTAAAATTACAGAAAATATGGAAATTACATAATTTAGAATTATGTATAATTTGTGATGGTCATGGCCCCAAAAGACCCAATTTGATTGGAATATTTGTGTTGTAATTCATAATACGGCCTGCGTGCCGTCATGTGATTGTGCGTGTTGTATTTGATTCGTGACCTGCGCGTCGTGCCTTCCTTCATTTATATTCTTGTTGTAAATAGTTTAGACTCGAATGTAACTCAAGTTTCACCATTTTGTAATGTACAAAATGAGCCGGTGGATGGTCCACTCAAGACGGAGCTACGAGGAGGGCGCGAGCAACACAAGGTGGTCAAAGGGAGGAGCTTGAAGAAGTTGTTGACCCTAGGTTGACCATCCGATCTTCTCATTAGCTTGAGAAGATCGTAGTAGAGCCATGACTAATCACAAATAGTATAATTAATTACTTATGTGTGTTTATTTGATGCATGCTAGTAAAGTAGTTAATTAGCGCCTCAACGATTCGATTCGATCAATCGCGTACATGATGCGCCCTAACGATTAGATTAGATCTAAATCGAGTATATGATACACATCGTTGATTAGATTAGATCTAAATCGCGTCAACTCTAATGCCTACCATGCTGTGATACCTATCACTACATCGATCGCATGTTGTTGTTGAATCTGCCAAAGCAGAGCAACGCATACTATCTTGGTAGGGTACGGAGGGACAATTTTGGTCCCACCTATCAACGCATGGGTGAGTACAACTCAATTAGATTAAGTAACTAGTTAACTCAATTGAATCGAGTTTAACTATAGGCATTTTCCAATTGTTGGTAGATAGGACAAAATCACGTTTATATTAACTCTTGGGCGTATTAGCCAAAGCTAACTCGAGTTTTAACATAAATGCGGATCTTGATCCTATAAACAAGAGTTGCATAGAGATGTAATTGGTAAATTAGTTACCTACTGATCATACTAAGTTTTGGGCGATTTAGCCAAAGCTAACTCAAGGCATAGTATGATGTGGATCTTGCCCCACATGAATTATAGAATTCAGTGGGAGCATCATTTAATTAAAAGGCCTAATTAAGTGATTACTAGAATATGATGTTTATTTATTTTCTGCATTTTTCTGTTGTAGATTACCATGACGTCAAACACGAACACCTTCTCTCTGCGTTCTGTCCTTGACAAGGACAAGCTCAACGGAGCAAATTTCCTGGACTGGTATAGGAATCTGAGAATAGTTCTCACCCAAGAACGTAAACTGTACGTTCTAGAGCAGCCCATTCCGGAGGCTCCTCCTGCCAATGCCACGCGAGCAGACAAAGATGCTTACAAGAAGCATCAAGCTGACGCATTAGATGTATCATGTCTAATGCTCACAACCATGAACTCTGAGCTTCAGAAGCAACACGAGTTGATGGGTGTTTATGATATGGTTGAACATCTTCGTCAACTGTATCAAGGACAAGCAGGGCACTGGAAGAGGAACTGCACAGGATACCTGGAAGATCTTAAGAAGAAGAGAAATAAAATTTCTACTTAAGGTATAAATGTTATAGAAGTCAACCTCTCTATTTCTTAATCCTAGGTATTAGATACCAGATGTTCTTCTCACATTTGTACTAATGTACAAGCGCTGAGAAATAGCAGAGCATTGACGAAGGGTGAGATAGACCTACGAGTAGGCAATGGAGCACGGGTTGCTGCTGTTGCTGTAGGAACTTACTATCTATCTCTACCCCATGGGCTTGTACTAGAATTAGATGAATGTTGTTATGTGCCTGCCTTGACTAAGAACATTATATCAGTTTCTTGTTTGGACAAGAAAGAGTTTTCATTTATAATAAAGAACAAATGTTGATCAGTTTATTTAAATGATATGTTCTATTGTAGTGCACCTCTGATGAACGGACTCTATATTCTACACCTTGAGAGCCCTATCTATAACATAAGTACTAAGAGGTTCAAGTCAAATGACATGAACCAAACCTATCTCTGGCACTGTCACTTAGGTCATATAAATGACAAACGCTTATCCCAGCTCCATAAAGATGGTTTGCTGGACTCATTTGATTTTGAATCATATGAGACGTGCGAATCATGCCTATTAGGCAAGATGACCAAGACTCCCTTTAGTGGACACAGTGAGAGAGTGACTGACTTGTTAGGTCTTATACATAGTGATGTATGTGGTCCTTTCAATGTCGCTGCTAGAGGAGGTTATAGGTACTTCATTACATTTACTGATGACTTCAGTAGATATGGTTATGTGTACTTGATGACACATAAGTCTGAATCTTTTGAAAAATTCAAAGAATTCAAGAATGAAGTACAAAACCAGCTTGACAAGAGTATTAAGATACTTCGATCAGATCGAGGTGGGGAATACCTTAGCCATGAGTTTCGTGACTATCTAGCTGAGTGTGAGATTCTATCCCAACTCACTCCTCCTGGAACACCACAGTGGAATGGTGTATCTGAAAGGAGGAATCATACCCTATTAGATATGGTACGGTCTATGATGAGTCACACAGATCTTCCTACATTCCTTTGGGGCTATGCTCTAGATACGACAACTTTTATTCTCAACCGAGTTCCATCTAAGGCTGTAATAAAGACACCATATAGGATATGGACTGGGAGAGATGCCCAGGTGTCTTTTATGAGAATTTGGGGTTATGAGGCTTACGTTCGACGTCAAGTCTCGGACAAATTGGGACCCAAATCCGATAAGTGCTATTTTATTGGATATCCCAAGGAAACGAAGGGATATTACTTCTACATTCCCAGTCAACACAATATAGTTGTGGCTAAGACTGGGGTTTTTCTAGAAAGGGATTTTGTTTCTAGAAAGACTAGTGGGAGTACGTTCGATTTTGAAGAAGTTCAAGATGCGAACAATAGCACTGAAGCCTCGATGGAAGTTGAACTGGAACCACAAAGTGTTGTGGATGATGTTGTTCCACAAGGAGTTGAGGAACCACAACCAGTTCAAGTAGACATACCTCTTCGCAGGTCTGATAGGGTATGTCATCAGCCTGAGAGATACTTATTTCTCTTGTCTGATCATGATGATGTTGTGCTCATAAAGGATGAGCCCACCTCCTATCAGGAAGCTGTGATGAGATCAGATTCCGAGAAATGGCTAGAGGCCATGAGATCCGAGATGGAATCCATGTACACTAATCAAGTATGGATTTTGGTTGATCCACCTGAGGGTGTAAAACCCATAGGGTGTAAGTGGGTCTTTAAGAGAAAGACTGACATGGATGGACTTATCTATAAGGGTCGCTTGGTAGCTAAAGGTTTTAAGCAGATTCATGGTATTGACTTTGATGAAACCTTTTCTCCAGTAGCGATGTTTAAATCCATTCGGATCATGTTTGCTATTGCAGCATATCATGACAGATGGATGTCAAAATCGCGTTTCTGAATGGAAACCTGCTTGAGGATGTGTACATGACATTACCTGAGGGTTTTGTAGATCCACAGCATACTGGCAGAGTATGCAAGCTGCATAGGTCCATTTATGGACTAAAGCAAGCTTCTCGGAGCTGGAATCTTCGATTCGATGATGCAATCAAACAGTTTGGTTTCATCAAGAATGAAGATGAACCTTGTGTCTACAAGAAGGTTGTAGGGAATATAGTTGTCTTCCTCATATTGTATGTGGATGACATACTGCTCATTGGGAAAAACATCCCTTTGCTACAGTCTGTCAAGACTTGGCTAGGGACTTGTTTCTCAATGAAGGACTTAGGTGAGGCATCCCGCATTCTAGGGATACAGATCTATAGAGATAAATTTAAGAGATTGCTTAGCCTAAGTCAGAGTACATACATTGACAAGATACTCCTTCGGTTTGCCATGCAGAACTCCAAGAAGGAATTTCTATCGATGTCACATGGCGTGAGTCTTTCGAAGACTCAAGGTCCCTCTTCTAGAGAGGAGAGAGACCGCATGGATCAGATCCCTTATGCTTCAGCCATAGGATCTATCATGTACGCCATGCTATGCACTCGTCCTGATGTCTCGTATGCTTTGAGCATGACGAGCAGATACCTGTTAGATCCAGGTAAAAGTCACTGGATAACGGTTAAGAATATTCTTAAGTACTTAAGAAGGACTAAAGAATATTTCTTGATATACGAAGGCAATGACGAGCTAGCTGTAAAGGGTTACAGTGATGCTAACTTCTAGACCGACCAGGATGATTATCGATCGCAGTCAGGATTCGTGTTTTGCATTAATGGTGGTGCTGTGAGCTGGAAGAGTTCGAAGCAGGACACAGTCGCTGATTCTACAACAGAGGCCGAGTATATTGCTGCATCAGAGGCAGCAAAGGAGGCAGTTTGGATCCGCAAGTTCATCACTGAACTTGGGGTGGTTCCTAGCATTGCTGACCCTATTGAGCTCATTGTGACAACAATGGAGCAATTGCACAGGCTAAGGAACCTCGCTCACACTAGCGGACCAAACACATACTACGGCGCTTCCATCTCATTCGAGAGATTATCGAGAGAGGAGATGTGAAGATTTGCAGAGTACCCACTAAGGCTAACATCGCAGATCCCTTGACCAAGGCTTTGGCACAGAGAAAGCATGATGGTCACACTAGGTCATTAGGCCTTAGAGCCTACACTGATTGACACTAGTGCTAGTGGGAGATTGTTAGTTAGAGCCCTAGAGCCAATCATTTGATGATTGTTGTATGGACTTATTATATCATATTCTTGTATATAAATAAATGCATTTATTTTTTGGTTATTATAATTACTTATATTGGTGCCAAATAACTAAGTATAATAGCGTCCTTGAGTAGAAGGTTCATACCTATATCAATCGGTTAGTTGAATCGATAGTGAGATGATATAGGGAACACTACTCTTAATCATTCCTAGTCGAGTATTAACATTCAGGGACAATGTTAATGCAACGAGACTAGCATGTAGGTCAACTTGATGACTTGATCTCACAAGTCATGGATATGGAGATATCAAGTTGACACATGGGTATGCATTAGAGAATGTATATTGAATGACCCGCCATGATAAAATATCATGGATCGTTATATGAGTGTCATATACTTTCTCATGTGGCTATTAGTATGACTACTAGTCCTTGGACCTAAAGTCACCATGGTTCCCTACATAAGAAGTTACGTACTTTGGCTTCGTCAAACGTCACCCGTAATTGGGTGGACTATAAAGGCGATTACTGGGTATGTAACGAATTATGCAGAGGGATGTGAGTGATGTAGATGGGATCTATCCCTCCTATATGACGGGAGAGACATCGATATTCTTGATAGAGTGAGACCACTAAGTGCATGGCCATGACCAAATGAGTCAATATAAGATATTGAGCTCATTTGATTGAGTGAGTCTACTTGGAGTTCAAGATTTAGATTGATTAGAGGATGACACGGTCTATGCCTTATATTGATCAATCTAGATGTCTAGGATAGAAGGACAATATCATATTTTGTGAGGAGTCACAATTAGTAGTCACAAGGTGATGTTGGATCTCAACATTCTTGTAACTTGGGTAGTAATGATGTGTTGCTAGATACCGCTCATTACTTATGCTTCTAAATGGGTTTAGAAGCATTGCCAATGTTACAAGAACCTATAGGGTCACACACAAAGGACAATTAGATGGAGATTAGGTTCATATGATGAACCAAGAGGATTAGATTCATGTGATGAATCAAATTGGATTAAGAGTAATCCTAATTGAACTAATTGAGTTGGACTCAATTTGATTCATGTGTTCAATGAGTCTAATTTAGATTATGACTCATTGAATCAATTTAATTAAATGAATTAGATCCATTATATTAAATTGGCTTGAATCAAATGGTTGGATTTGATCAACCATGGGAGTTATAATGTCAAGTTTGACTTGACTTGAGAGGAAAATGAAAAGTCAAGTTTGACTTGACTATATGCCACATC
Source organism: Zingiber officinale (assembly GCF_018446385.1). Taxonomy (NCBI): domain Eukaryota; kingdom Viridiplantae; phylum Streptophyta; class Magnoliopsida; order Zingiberales; family Zingiberaceae; genus Zingiber; species Zingiber officinale. The sequence goes on from NC_056002.1 coordinate 70,215,381, forward strand.
ATTTGTGAGTTGGTATTAAGTGGCCAATAATGGTGTTACACATCATTAAGTTTAGCACATGTGTGTGCCACCTCATGGAGGTTACAAATCTCCTCTTTAATGGCCACATTAAATGAGAAAGGAGGTTACACTCCTTAATGTGGCCGACCACTTATTGTGGAGTGAATGAATTCAGTTTTTTCATTCAAGCCAATTTATTCCATCCTCTTCCTCCTCTCATTTTCTCCTCTCCCTCTCGTCCTCCTTGGCTGAACCACCTAAGGTGCTAGCACACCTTTGTTTGGTCTTCTCCACCTAGTTTGTTCGTGTGGATACACATAGAGGATTGTACACTTGACGATCTCGAGATCCGGCGAACCTTTGGACGAGCGGGATTGCGAAGGGCATCGCATCAAGGGTAAAATATCTCAACCATGTAGTTCTAGTGTAGATCTAGATGTAAGAAACTCGTACATATAAAATTTTGTTTTATTTTACTTCGCACGGATCCGGTGGCATGAGAATCAGGGTTTACGCAATGTGAAAAAATGATTTTTACGGCCTGAAAATCCCAACAATATGTATGGTTATGGTTGTGATTATGGTCATGATAGATAGGTTTTGGCTAAGAAAATCTCGTGCTGTGATTGTAGCATCCAAGACAAGATACTTGATTTACAAAGACAAGTCACAGATTCTAGTGGCGTAAGATCTTGAAGATTGTGAGGCACGTGGTCGAAGTTGTGATAGACTGATTTCAGCTGAGCAAGTCTCACACTGTGATCGTACTGTCCGAGATCTTAAGGTTGTAAGTTCTCTTATCCTAATTTTGGTTTCATTTTCAAAAACTCATATCACAATCGTGCTCAGTTCCAGGAGCGCGATGGTCTAGAGGATCGATATAGATACATCGATTTTTGAGTTGATCTACCTAAATTTTTTTGCATGTTACAAGCGAAAGGATTCGCTGATTGACTATTACGCTACCACAAGTGCATAATTGTCGTTAAGTAATAAAAATAACGATTTTACAAGAACTGCTGATTAAGCACTACTTAACTTCGCACAATGAATTAGCTAGACAATCAAGAGGTGGTTCACAAACACTAGGAAGAGAGAGATTCTCTAGGAAGAGAGAGATTGAGAGAAGAGAGAGAGAAGGAAAGAGAGAGCACAAGTGAGTGAGGAGAAATAAAGAGGTTAGTTTTGGGGGTGAGAGATGCTAGCATTTTAATTTCATTATGATGCTAATTAATGCCCCTATGTATTATTTATATACCTAACTCCATACTTACATTCTTATAGGACTTTTAACTAAAGTTCGACATAACCCCACGCAGTTCACACCTAAGTTCTAACGCCATTAGGTAAATAAGTAATTCTAGAAAGCCTAGTTAAAGGGATACCCTAGGGCCACCCGGTCAAATAATCTCTAGAGTTAACCTGTTTACTTTCTAACGGTAGATTAATGCAAGTAGATGTAATCCAGAAAGTCCAGTTAAAGGGATATCCTTTGTCACAAGATCTCTCCGGTCATACAATTGCTATATTACACAAATCACTTACTGATCCCGTTTGGAAGCTGAGTCGGATGAAGACGGGCCTTGGTGTACTGGAAGTTGACGGAAAGTCACTGAAGGGTTGGATCTACCTGGTACCCCCCCTGGAAAGGTTCGCACGGGCGGCTGACGAAGAAAGATGACCAGGACGATGACATTGTTGCTCTGCGCACACTCAAACGAGCCCACGAGTCGTTAGAGACTAGAAACCAGGGGAAAAGTCCCCAGGTCAGGCCCTCCGACGCTCAAGTCAGGTCCTTTTCCCCAGAAAACAGAGAGAAAGGACGAAAAGTAAAGACTAGTGAGAAATGACGAGTGAGCGTACCTGCATAAGGGACAAAGCATCCCTTTTTATACTGCAACGGATGTCTCTGGGACCTGGCGAGTGTCAGGAAATGTCAGCTATCAGACTTTGTCTGGCGGTGATTGACACGTGGCTCTTCCTGATAGGCTGACAGCAAAATCGAAAGCGTAGCGAGCCCTGACTGTTAGCATATTTCATGACACCTTGATTGTTCTCTAACATTCTCTGACAAGCGGTTGCGATTCCTTGGCTTGTTTGTCCTGTAGTGCCTAAACGCTAGGTCTGCATCTTGACCTGCTTCGATCTACTGCTATCTATGGCTTGTACATTCCGATTTGCCCTACCTGTCTGTTTCTTGACATGCATTTGTCTACTGTAATCCATGGCTTGCACGTTCTGATCTGCCCAACCTGTTTGTTTCCTGACCTCCATTTGTCTACTGTAATCCATGGCTTGCACGTTCCGACCTGCACGCCAGGTTTGTTTCCTGATCTGCTTCTGTTTACCATTATCCTTGACTTGTATGTCCCGACCTGCATGTTAGGTCTGTTTCCTGACCTACTTCTGTTCACCGTTATCCTTAGCTTGTATGTCCCGACCTGTATGCTAGGTCTGTATCCAGACCTGCTTCTGCCTACCGTTATCCATGGCTTCCATTCCCCACCGGTACGCCAGGTCTGCGTCCAGACCCTGCTTCTGTTTACCTTTATCCTTGGTTTGTACGTCCCGACCTGTGCGACAGGTCTGTTCCCGTCCTGCTTCTGTTTACTGTTATCCTTGGCTTGTATGTCCCGACATATACACCAGGTCTGCGTCCAAACCTGTTTCTGCTTACCGTTATCCATGGCTTGTATGTCCCAACCTATACGACAGGTCTGCATCCAGACCTGCTTCTGTTTACCTTTATCCTTGGCTTGTACGTCCCGACCTGTGCGCCAGGTCTGTTCCCGACCTGCTTCTGTTTACTGTTATCCTTGGCTTGTATGTCCTGACCTGTACGCCAAGTCTGCGTCCAGACCTGCTTCTGCTTACCGTTATCCATGGCTTGTATGTCCTAACCTGTACGACAGGTCTGCGTCCAGACCTGCTTCTATTTACCTTATCCTTGGCTTGTACATCCCGACCTGTGCGCTAGGTCTGTTTATTCTACGCCCAAGACCTTCTTTCCTTTACCTCTCCTTTACTTTTACTTGGCTTGTGGGCTTAATCCTCAAATGTACCTGGCCCATGGGTCCTGTCTTTGACCACTATCAGGGCTGGCCCTTGTCCGACTTATACTCCTGTCCTTTGACCGCCCCATCAACTGAGACTTTGACCCTGTCCATGTAATCTTGACTTCTGATCAGCCACGGAGGCTAGACTTTTGACCTCCAAGTAAGTTTGACTTCTGACCTCCACGTAAGCTTGACTTCTGACCTCCACGTAAGTTTGACTTCTAACCTCCACGTAAGCTTGACTCATGACCTCCACGTAAGCTTGACTTCTGACCTCCACGTAAGCTTGACTTCTGACCTCCACGTAAGCTTGACTCCTAATCTCCACGTAAGCTTGACTCCTGACCTCCACGTAAGCTTGACTTCTGACCTCCACGTAAGCTTGACTTCTGACCATCCCGTGGTCTCGACTTCTAACCACATCATCTTACTGACCCCACAAACATGCACCGTATCACAAGCCTCCCCCTCAAGTCTAGTCGAAGGAGGCTCTAGTCTGACTGACTAGACCCATGTCCTTGAGTTACCTAACCTGGCTCTTGCGATTTTCGCCGACCTGTCTTCCATCTGTCTTCTGCAAAGTTTCCCTTCGTCCTGGGAGACGAACGGGCTCCTACACGCATGTTGACTTCTCAACTTCCGAGCGTACTCTTTTCCCATAAATGTCACACGGTTCTCCAAGCGTCGTCTCAAATTCCAATGAAATCCCTTCACCTTCTCCTCCCTTATAAAAGGTTCGAGCATCTAATGCTTCAAGCTATCCTCTTGCTAATACAATATCTTGTCTTCATGGACCCTACGACAGAACCTAACGAACTTGCTTCTTTACTTCGGTAAACTTCCCATCTGCTGGAGTTATCAGCTCAAAAAGAGGAAGCCTCGCTTCAGCAAATTGCCACTCTGACGGAGTTACTGGCTCAAAAAGAAGAAATCCTGCTAGAGATGACTGCGAGCAGAGATCTTCAAGCATCCCTTATGCATGAAATGGAAAGCCTCTAGCTGGCCGCCAAATCCAGAACCCGGGCTGAAGTTGCTCTCAAGCTGAAAGCTCAATCTGATTTCCAGAGCCAAGTCCATTATATTATTTACTTGAAAATGAAACATGAGGATGAGGTGACTCTTCTGAGAGAGGAAGGATGGATCAAAGATGAGACTATTGGGCAGCTGAAGCATACCATCGATCTCATTACAGAAGATCTAATTAAAGTCCGAGCTCATCTAACTAGAAAGGATCAAGCCTCTGGCTCTGGTAGCCATGTGAACCCTTGAAAAATGTACTTCTGATTTAACAGAATAAAACCTGTTTTCTGTGTTCCATTCATGGTGTAGCCCTACCCTCTATGTCTCGGGTATCATCATATTTTTATAGAACACCTGCGTTTGTCTAATATTTCTAGCAAAAATAGCAGTAATAAAAATAGCTTGCTTACCCCATTTTACCTCATAACATATGGGCCTTTGGCCAAAGCCAATGAGGCGCTTGAGGATATGCCTGCGAGATTTCATATTTAACAAGAAACTTTGAATACCGCTTACTGACCAGTCTGACACGATAACTTGGCTTATTGCATGGTGCATCAGTGAATATAAGACATACTGACCGAGAAAATCATTGCCCCGACCAAGAAGGTCGTTGGTCGTGAGAGCATGCTTACTTATAACTCGCACTGAGACAAGAGTCTGGGACCCGACCTGGAAGGTCGTTGGGCGTGAGAGCCTTGCTCACTTATAACTCGCACTAGGGCGAGAGTCTGGGATAGCCGACCGGTAAGGTCGTTGGGAGTGAGAGCCTTGCTCACTTATAACTCGCACTGGGACGAGAGTCTGGGACAGCCGACCGGGAAGGTTGTTGGGCGTGAGAGCCTTGGTCACTTATAACTCGCATTGGGGTGAGAGTCTGGAACAGCCGACCGGTAAGGTCGTTGGGCGTGAGATCCTTGCTCACTTATAACTCGCACTGGGACGAGAGTCTGGGACAGCCGATCGGTAAGGTCGTTGGGTGTGAGAGCCTTGCTCAGTTATAACTCGTACTGGGGTGAGAGTCTAGGACAACCGACCGGTAAGGTCGTTGGGCGTGAGAGCCTTGCTCACTTATAACTCGCATTGGGGCGAGAGTCTGGGACCCGACCTAGAAGGTGATTTCCCGTCCAGGATAGATATTGCGGACCTGGGGGTGATTTCCCAACCAGGATGGATAGTGCCGACCTGGGGGTGATTTCCCAACCAGGATAGATAGTGCCGACCTGGGGGTGATTTCTCAACCAGGATAGATAGTGCCGACCTGGGGGTGATTTCCCGACCAGGATGGATGGTGCCGACCTGGGGGGTGATTCCCCGACCAGGCATTACCTGAAGAGATTGCTTCCACTTTGTCTGCAATTAAGAAATATACTATATCAGATGTATTGTGAGGAAACCATATTAAAATCTTACTCAGTCCTGGCCTTGTCCCATTTGAATTTCTTTCCTGCCACTTTTCTTCGCCGCTTCTCGAGAAAATAGCGTGGTAAGTGTTTCCGTACACCCGCTTTATCTCATGATTTCCTTATCACATCTATCATTAATACGCTTCATAGGAGCTCGACACCTATCCCGCGCCTTTATTGCTTACGCCGTATGACGCCGCCGCCTCCACTCCTTTTTGTACACGACCTCCCAGAAAAGCCTGTCGTTCTATGATCGGACGGCTTTGGGCGCTTTATCCAAAAATATACTCGAAGCATCTTTTCGATATTCCCTAGGAAAACCCTCTTTATAAGCCCTAAAGGCAGTCCGCCGTCGTTGCCTTGAGCGTTTCGACTGCCTTCGTCTTCTTGTTGCTTCGCCGTCTCCGGTGCATCGGCCCTTCCCTTCCTAGACTCTTCCCGCTTGGTGCTCTTCTTCTTCTTGACTGAACTCTTCTCCAACCTCCCTCACCTCGATAATGGCTGATGGTAAGGCCACCCTTTAGTACTCGTGCTTCATTTCTGACATAGATGATCATGACCTATCTGTGATTCGGTCTGATCTGCAACTTAGCAATGCTTATGAACTTAGAGTTCCTACACCCTATGAACACCCTGCAAACCCTCCTGAGGGCTTCATGACTGTTTTTAGAGACCAAATTTTAGGAGGCCTTTGATTTCCTATACCTCCCTTTATCTCTTCCCTGAGCCGCTACTTTGGCATTTACCCTTCTCAATTTGCTCCCAACTTTTTTAGAGCGGTATGTGGCACAGTCATCCTATGTCGCATATACCAAATTCCCCTAACCGTTCAGCTCTTCCATCATTTTTATTCTTTCAAACGCTCGGAACCAGGAGTGTTTATGGTATAGGCTAGGCCTGGCTTTAAGTTCTTTTCTGACATGCCCTCTTCTAACAAGGGGTGGAAGTCGCGCTTCTTCTTTATTAGATTATCTACATCTTCACCCTTGGTCGAACCGACCCCTTGGCGCCCTGATATTCCCTCCAACCTTCCTGTACATCACCATCAGCCTTCCTGCGACGCCGCTTCAGAAAAACTTCAAGGAGTGGGCGTTCGCTTGTCTATATTACTACTGGAAGACTTTTTATATTTGTTCGGGCTCAACCCAGTTCAAGCGGATATAGGGGCCCCCTTAGGTAAGAACCCGTTTTCCTCTTTGCTATTCTTCGCTGACTGAGGTATCTCTCTTTCAATTTGCAGAGGCTGCCATGCTTCGTGCTTATTCTTCAGATATAAAACGCCAATCTTTCGCCATTCTGAAAACTATCAGTGCGGAACTTAAGCAGGGCCTAGCGACCTCTTCCCGGTCTGCCCCTTCTGCCTCGCAGTCCGCCCCTTCTGCCTCTCAGCTCGCCCCACTTGCGCCGGCCCAGGAGGCAGCTTCCTCGGCTCTTCCCCTGGACGTGGTTCCTGTAGAAGACCTGGCCACTGTAGAGCAGGTCGAGGAGGAACGAGCCGCGTCTCCCCTGCTAGCCAAACGTCTACGGCTCCAGCGCAAGAGGAAGAGGGTTACTCCAACAACTCCAGCGTCACCCCCGCTTCCTTCCGGCCATCGTCCATCAACCGCCTATCAAGCTTCGGAGGCCAAGACCGCTACCCCCGACCGGGAGACGACTTTGGGATCTGAGGTTCCCATTCTATCGCCTCAAATATCAGCCCCGCCCCCCGGTAGGGCTATACTTCCGATCAGGCCTCTCTTCCCACTCAGGCCTCCTCTCCCAGGCAGCTACCCCTTCCTTTAATGGACCATCCCGAGAGTTCTGCAACTCAATCTGCCTCCCTTCCGTTAGCTGCTCCGGCCTCTACTTCTCAATCTCGGAGGAAAATTCGCAAGAAGTATGCCTTTACTGACTCTTAGTGCCTGCCTTCCTCCACAGGGTCAGACGCCGCCGAAGAAACTGTTGAAGGGGCTCATTCCCCTATTGCCCTGGTTGAACTACAGGGCGATTTAGCAGCGTCCTGGCGATCAGGCAATCAGAAGTTTTGGAAGAATCCCCCGATGGAGGGGCTAGATCAAGCTGCTTGCCAGATAGTTTCCGTAAGTTCTCTTGTATCAAGGCTCCTTTGCTGGAATCTTTTATAATTTTTCTTCCTATATCTAACGCAGGTCTGTTCCACCAATCTGAGCGCCATTCAATACGCCTCTGGCTTGCAAAAGGAGAATGAAGTGCTAAAGACTCGTCTTCAGGAGTTGGAGCTGCCGCTAACTCCCCGAGATCCCATCAACCCGACCCCTGGGGATTTAGCGAGTTATCTCCGACTGATTGGGGAGTCTGTAGAGTCCGCCCGCAACATTTCCAATGTGGCTTTTGACAAAATTAAGACTTTGGAAGTGGCTCTGAGGACAAGAGAGTCCAAATTAGCTTCTGAGGCAGAGAGGCGTCGCTCGCTGGTAGCGGAGCTGGATGAAAAGGATGCCCGGTTGGCGAGTCTGCAGGAAACCCGGGAGGCTCTTCAGAAGACTTTAACTGATGTCCAAGGTCAACTGGCCTCCAGTTTAGATCGGGAGAAGACCCTTCACAGCCAGTGGGAGGCCAGCCAAGCGACCCTTAAATCAATGCAGGCCGACCTTTTGAAAGCTCAAGAGAATGTTTCCCAGGGTCAACAAGATTTGACTTTGGCCCCAGCTGCTACGGAGAAGGCCAGAGCTGATACGGAGAAGGCCCGGGCAGAGTTGACAGATTACCAGGCGGGAGAAGTGGGTCGTCTAAGAGCCTATAGGAGAGCCTACTGTTGGTTAAACCTAGGAAAACGTACCGGTTCCACTGTACAAAATTTTTTGTACAAGTGTCGAACCTTTCCTTAAATAACCTATTGTGTTATTTAGAAGTTAAATTAGGAATCGCAGACAGAACTTAACATCATTGATTCCAAATTTAACTTATCTGTTCTTAATGGTTTAGATTTGAATCGCAAGCGGAACTTAACACTATTGATTCAAATCTACCTAAATTATTAATTCCATAAATATTAATTTCCAAAATTGGCTTCCAGGACTGCATGGCGAGGCACATGGCCTTCTTGGATATGGGAACAACCACCACCGCCTAGGCAAAGCCTTTTAAGGAAAGCTAATATTTATTTCCTTAAATAACTTTAGGTTAACCAAAAAGAACAATCGAATCACAAGTTCGAAAAAGAAGAAAACACAAACTCGAAAAACTATTTCGAAAAACTAGATCTAATTGCCTCTTGTATTTAGAATTCTTACAAAGAGAAAAACTAGCATGATGCGGAAAACAATTGCTAATTATACCTTCTCTTTGTATGCTAATGACCTCGAAATCTTCTGCCGTATTCCCCGCCTCGCCTTGGACGTCGTGTGGGCGACGATCCTCCAAGATGAACACCACCCAAAAGAATACTTCCTCTTCCTCTAGAATTCGGCCACCACCACCACCAAGGAGAAGAGAGCAAAGGGAAAGGGAGAGAGGAGAGGGCCGGCCACCAAGAGATCACCCAAGCAAAAGAATAAGAGTTGTGTCTCATGAAGCCCCCTCACCCCTTCTTTTATATTACTTGCCCAAGGCAAATAAGGAAAAATCTTTTACAAAAAATAAAATCATCCAAGAGTTTTTCCTTTTCCCTTTTTATTTTTCCTTTTCTTTCCTCTTGATTGAATCAATCATCAATCAATGGTTGAGATCAATCCTATTTGGTTTAGGATTAAACTTGGTCGGCCCCTTGCTTGGGCACCAAGCAAGGTGGCCGGCCACCATGTTTTAGGAAAGGAATAATAATTTTTTTTAAAAAAAAAATTTACAAGAGAAAAACTCTTATAAAATTTTACAAGCTTTCTTTCCTAAAGTAGGAGTTAAAAAAGGAAAGTTTCTAAAAATTAAAACCATGTTTTAAATTTAAAAACTCTCTTATAAAATTTCCTTTTTTAACATGGTGATAGAAAATTTAAATTTTAAAACTTCTTTTCCCTTTTTTCTTAAACAATGAGGATGGTTTAAAAAGGAAAGTTTTAAAATCTTTTAAACTCTCTATTTAAACATGTGGCCTAATTCAAATAAGGAAAGTTTTAAAAATTAAAATATCTCTTTTAAAACTTATAGTTTTCTACAAAGAGAAGATTTTAAAAATTCAAAACAACCCTCCCTTTTCGAATTATTGTTGCCAGCCCCTACAAGTTTGGTCACTAAGCTATAGGGTCGGCCCCTATAAGAGGATGTGGCCGACCATTGCTTGGTCACCAAGCAATGGTCCGACCCCCTTCTTGGACACCAAGAAGAGCCTTACATTTGGATGGACTTGAGGTTATAATGAGGCTACGACAGGGACCTAGAGGAGAAATTGGTTTCGGCCTTCCGATGAGCTTGAGTATCCCGTGCTCGCCCCGAACACACAACTCAAGATCATCGATAACAACTCATTCCACTAGAGAGTTATTACCGCACTACCGCACCAATCCCAAATTACATTATGGGCTCCTTCTTATCATGAGTGTGTTAGTCTCCCTGTGTTTAAGATTACGAATGTCCACTAATTAAGTAAGTTACTGACAACTCACTTAATTAATATCTAGCACCAAGAGTAGTACCACTCAACTTCATTGTCATGTCGGACTAGGAACACCTGCAGGGTTTAACATGGCAATCCTTATGAGCTCCTGTTGGGAACATTCTCAACCTAGATAACTAGGACACAGATTCCTTCTATAATCAACAACACACACTATAAGTAATATCATTTCCCAACTTATCGGGCATATTGATTTATCGAGCTAAACCTCACCCTTTGATAAATCAAAGAAATAAATATTAAATATATGTGCTTGTTATTATATTAGGATTAAGAGCACACACTTCCATAATAACTAAGGTTTAGTTTTTTTACTAAGTCAGTACAAAAAGAACATACCTAAATGATCCTACTCAATACACTTAAAGTATATCAGTGTAATTTATTAGTCAAGATAAACTAATACTTAATTACACTACGACTATACTGATAGTTTGTTCCTTTCTATCTTAGTCGCGAGCAACTGTTTATAATTTATAGAGAACCGACAACATGATCTTCTGAGTGTGACATCACACTCCATGTTGTCTACTATATAAATTAATTGAACAATTGCATTTAACAAATAAATGCAGATATTGACCAATGTGATTCTTTTATTTCAACAAATAAATGTTTACAAAAGCTAGGCTTTTAGTATACACTCTAACAATCTCCCACTTATACTAAAAGACTAAGCTGCCATATCTATTGTCTTACATCTGATTCCCATCCCCTCCACATGCCGATCAAAAGCTTTCATCGGAAGGGCCTTTGTGAAAGGATCTGCTAGGTTATCTTCTGATGCAATCTTGGCGACGACAACTTCTCATCGCTTGACGATGTCTCGTATGAGGTGGTACTTGCGCTCTATATGTTTACTTGCCTTATGAGCTCGTGGTTCCTTCGAGTTTGCAACTGCACCGCTATTATCACAATAAATTGTGATGATCTTGGGCAAACCAGGAATCACATCTAAGTCCATTAGAAAGTTCCTGAGCCATACGGCTTCTTTTGCTGCCTCAGAGGCTGCAACATATTCAGCTTCCATGGTTGAGTCCGAGATGCATTTCTGCTTAACACTCCTCCATGCAATGGCTCCACCTCCTAGAGTAAACACATAGCCTGATGTTGACTTACTATTGTCCATATCTGATTGGAAGTCCGAATCCGTGTAACCCACAGGGAGTAAATCGTCTGCTTGGTAGACCAGCATATAATCTCTAGTCCTTCTCAGGTACTTTAAATTATGCTTCACAGCAGTCCAATGTCCTTGTCCAGGGTTACTCTGATATCTGCTAACCATGCCCACGGCAAAACAGATATCAGGTCTCGTACACAGCATTGCATACATAAGGCTTCCTACAGCCGATGCATAAGGAACTGCCTTCATGTCCTCAATCTCCTTTGATGTCTTTGGGGACATCTCTTTAGATAAGGCTACTCCATGTCTAAAAGGTAAGAAACCTTTCTTGGAGTTTTGCATGCTAAAACGAGCAAGGATTGTGTCTATATATAAAGCTTGGGATATGCACAACATTCTTTTCTTGCGATCCCTTATAACTTTGATCCCAAGAATGTGTGCACATTCTTCTAAGTCCTTCATATCAAATTGTTTGGACAACCATACCCTTACGTCCGATAATACCTTGACATTGTTGCCAATTAACAAAATATCATCTACGTATAGTACAAGAAATACCACCACATTTCCGTTACATTTCTTGTATACACAAGACTCATCCGGACACTGAATAAATCCATATGACTGGATTACTTCGTTAAAACGGATGTTCCAAGATCTTGAAACTTGCTTTAATCCATAAATGGACCGATTGAGTTTACACACTAGATGCTCTTTGCCCTTTTCAATGAATCCTTCTGGTTGCTTCATATGGATGTTTTCTTCAAGACTTCCGTTAAGGAAAGCTGTCTTGACATCCATTTGCCAAATCTCATAATCCATATGAGCAGTAATGGATAAGAGTATCCGGATAGACTTAAGCATGGCTACCGACGAAAAAGTCTCCTCATAGTCGATTCCCTCTTTTTGAGTATACCCTTTCGTAACAAGCCTTGCTTTGAAGGTTTCTACCTTCCCATCTGTCCCTCTTTTCCTTTTATAGATCCACTTGCATCCAACGACTTTTACACCATCAGGTGGTTCTACAAGCTCCCAGACCTTATTAGAGTACAGAGACTCTATTTCAGAATTCATTGTCTTTTGCCAAGATACTACATCTATATCTTGGAGTGCTTCGTCATATGTTCGGGGATCTGGTTCATGTTTACCTGGGATCAAGTCTGAAGACTCACCCAAAAATATGAATCTCTCAGGTTGTCTCACAACCCTCCCACTACGACGAGACACTGTCTCTGGCTGTGTATCATGTGTGACACGTGTTGCAGTTTCTTGTGGTACTTCATCTTGTACTGTTAGTACTAAAGTAGATGTGTCCTCTCTAATTTCTTCTAGAACTATTTCACTCATGGGCTTATGGTTCATTACATAATCTTCTTCTAAAAATCGAGCATTGGTGCTAACAATGATCTTCTGATTTTTAGGATTATAAAACAAACCACTTTTCGTTCCCTTTGGATATCCCACAAACAGACAAACTTCTGTACGTGATTCCAACTTGTCAGTATCTCCCTTCAGCACATGTGCTGGACTACCCCATATTCGGATATGATTCAGACTAGGCTTACACCCATTCCATAATTCCATGGGAGTAGAAGGAACTATTTTAGAAGGTACCATATTCAGAATGTACACTGCTGTTTCTAAAGCATATCCCCAAAACGAATTTGGTAATTCTGAATAACTCATCATCGATCTAACCATTTCCATAAGAGTCCTATTCCTTCGTTCTGCCACACCATTCTGCTGGGGTGTACCAGGTGCAGTCAATTGAGATTGAATCCCGACTTCTGATAAGTAATTCCCAAACTCTCCAAAGAGGTATTCACCACCACGGTCAGACCATAGTGTCTTGATACTTTTACCAAGACGTTTCTCCACATCAGCCCTATATTCTTTGAAGTTGTCAAAGCATTCAGACTTGCGGCGCATCAAGTAAATGTATCCATATCTTGAATAATCGTCTATAAAGGAGACGAAGTATTCATAACCACCTCTTGCCTGGATAGACATAGGACCACACAAATCAGAATGAACCAGTTCTAACGCATCTTTGGCTCTATACCCCTTGGCCTTAAAAGGTCTCTTGGTCATTTTACCTTCCAAGCAGGATTCGCATGTTGGAAAGTTTTCCAACTCTAATGAACCCAAGAGTCCATCGGCTACAAGCCTTTGAATCCTACTTAAGTTAATATGTCCAAGCCTTAGATGCCAAAGATATGTTTGATTCATTTCCGAAGGTTCTTTTCTCTTATTAGAGTTAGAAGATGTGTTATTAATTTCCATATTTTGCTTTGTGGGAGAAATTGGATTTAAAGTGTATAAATTGCCAACTAATGCACCAGAACAGATAATCACCTTATTTCTCTTTATAACGACATTGTTACTAAAAGAAACTGAATATCCATCCAAATACAGTTTAGAAACTGAAATTAAATTCTTTCTAAAACTGGGTACATAAAGACAATTTCTTAAAATCAAATTTCTATTCCTATCAAATGATAAGTAGACGTCTCCCACTGCAACAGCCGCCACCTTAGTAGCATTGCTCATGTAGACAGTTATCTCTCCATCAAATAGTCGTCGGGTTTCCTGGAACCCCTGCAAAAAATTGCAGACATGATCAGTGGCTCCCGTATCTACACACTAGGTGCTGGTAGATAACACCGCTAAACATGTTTCAACTACTAGAGTATGAGATATACCTTTATTGTTCTGATTCCTATGAGGACAGTCCGCCTTCCAATGTCCAGACTGCTTGCAGATGAAGCATTTGCCCTTCGGCTTCTTCATTCCAGCTTTCTGTCCTGTACTATGAGGTTTATTCACCTTCTTTGCTGAAAAGACTTGTTTCTTCTTCTTCTTGCCTTTCGACTTAGAAGTAGAACCATTTTCAGCATAGTGAATATGAGAACTGTGACGAAATATTCCTTCTGCTGCCTGTAGTTCTGTCAGAAGTTCCGCCAACATATACTCTCTTTTGTTCATGTTATAGTTCAGGCGGAACTGCTCAAAACTCCTGGGTAGCGTTTGGAAAATGATATCGACCTGGGTTTCCCCATCGATTTCTCCTCCAAGGACTTGTATTTCATTCAGATAAGCCATCATTTTGAGGATATGATCCCTTACGGGTGTCCCCTCAGACATGGTGGCTGTCATTAGCTTCCTCATTGCTTCTTGCCTAGCAGTCCGACTCTAGTTCCCAAAGAGTTCTTTGAGATTGTTCATTATATCATAAGCTGTTGGTAAATCTTGATGCTGATGTTGCAATACATTTGACATAGATGCCAAAATGTAACACCGCGCCATCTCATCAGCTTTTACCCATTTCTTATGATACTCAATCTCCTCTGGGGTAGAGTCACCGTCAGGTGCATCAGGGCAAGCCTCAGTCAGTACAAACTTATAGCTTTCAGCAGTAAGAACAATGTCCAGGTTTCTTTTCCAATCAATATAGTTGGGACCAGTAAGTTTGTTCTCTTTCAGTATAATGACTAATGGGTTGAAAGTCATCCTAAGAATCACAAAAATAAACTTTGGTCAAGACTCTAAATTTAGAATAATATTGATTTATCAAACAATACTATTTTAAATTAACCAACACCTCAAATCACCGTGAATATTGCATGCCACGTTAGTGTGGACGTATACAAATTCATCATTTGTAAGAGGAGGGTGTGACCCATTAATTTTATTATCTTGTCATCCTAACTTTATGACAAATAAAATTAATAGTTGGTTTCACTTTGGTCACACAATACAATAGCAGTGACTCCGTTGGGGAGGATACTATTGATTGCGTCTAAGTGTATATCATTACTGATACTAAGTCCATTAAATAGGATTGTGTCCCTTCAGTTGGAGAAGATCACACGCTCCTAAATAATTTCCTATAACCATCCATAAAAGGAAGTTTGATCTAGTGATCCGCAACAAACCCATCCGTTGTGGAGGGAGGCACTCAGAGCCAACACGCAAGCTTGTTGCATCACTTACAAACCAGTAATGGAGACCATGAGATTTATTAAAATCCCTCTCCCACTTAGTTATTTAAAAATGAGGATTTTTAACCTATCCTAGCATACATCACATGCATAAAAACATCACAGTAAATAAAAGCAATAAATTTAGAAATTAATTTTCCAACTATTATGGTCTTTTCCATCACTGTCTTCAGTATGCTCCAACCCTAGCTGCTGCCATCTTTAGCCACCGCCATCGGGTCGAGCTGTCGCATCCTTCTTGCTTCTTATTCTGCTGTGCCTCTGGTGCTCCAAAAGTACCTCACCTCGCAAGAATCTGATCCGCGACAAAAATAAAATTTTACATATATCGATCCTATATTCCACGAGAGAATGTACATGTATTCTAGATCGAACAAAAAATAAAATTCTAAAAATAATATAGCTCCTGCTGTATTTTATACATACAATCATGCACACAAATAATGCCCTTGACATGTCCAAGGGTCCAATCACACACAATATCAATAAGCCATAATAGTTGGAGCCTGCAACCAAAGAGTTAGCACATCCTACTATTTTCCTGCCTAAATTATGTATGACATGTGCATAACCTATTTGAATTCTAAAAATACACAGAGGCAAACCCTAGCTCTGATACCAATTGTTGGTTAAACCTAGGAAAACGTACCGATTCCATTGTACAAAAATTTTTGCATAAGTGTCGAACCTTTCCTTAAATAACCTATTGTGTTCTTTAGAGGTTAAATTAGGAATCGCAGACAGAACTTAACATCATTGATTCCAAATTTAACTTATCTGTTCTTAATGGTTTAGATTTGAATCGCAAGCGGAACATAACACTATTGATTCAAATCTACCTAAATTATTAATTCCATAAATATTAATTTCCAAAATTGGCTTCCAGGACTGCATGGCGAGGCACATGGCCTTTTGGATATGGGAGCAACCACCACCGCCTAGGCAAAGCCTTTTAAGGAAAGCTAATATTTATTTCCTTAAATAACTTTAGGTTAACCAAAAAGAACAATCGAATCACAAGTTCGAAAAAGAAGAAAACACAAACTCGAAAAACTAGATTTAATTGCCTCTTGTATTTAGAATTCTTACAAAGAGAAAAACTAGCATGATGCGGAAAACAATTGCTAATTATACCTTCTCTTTGTATGCTAATGACCTCGAGATCTTCTGCCGTATTCCTCGTTTTGCCTTGGACGTCGTGTGGGCGACGATCCTCCAAGATGAACACCACCCAAAAGAATCCTTCCTCTTCCTCTAGAATTCGGCCACCACCACCACCAAGGAGAAGAGAGCAAAGGGAAAGGGAGAGAGGAGAGGGCCGGCCACCAAGAGATCACCCAAGCAAAAGAATAAGAGTTGTGTCTCATGAAGCCCCCTCACCCCTTCTTTTATATTACTTGCCCAAGGCAAATAAGAAAAAACCTTTTACAAAAAATAAAATCATCCAAGAGTTTTTCATTTTCCCTTTTTATTTTTCCGTTTCTTTCCTCTTGATTGAATTAATCATCAATCAATGGTTGAGATCAATCCTATTTGGTTTAGGATTAAACTTGGCTGGCCCCTTGCTTGGGCACCAAGCAAGGTGGCCGGCCACCATGTTTTAGGAAAGGAATAATATTTTTTTTTAAAAAAAAAATTACAAGAGAAAAACTCGTATAAAATTTTACAAGCTCTCTTTCCTAAAGTAAGAGTTAAAAAAAGGAAAGTTTCTAAAAATTAAAACCATGTTTTAAATTTAAAAACTCTCTTATAAAATTTCCTTTTTTAACATGGTGATAGAAAATTTAAAATTTAAAACTTCTTTTCCCTTTTTTCTTAAACCATGAGGATGGTTAAAAAAGGAAAGTTTTAAAATCTTTTAAACTCTCTATTTAAACATGTGGCCTAATTCAAATAAGGAAAGTTTTAAAAATTAAAATATCTCTTTTAAAACTTATAGTTTTCTACAAAGAGAAGATTTTAAAAATTCAAAACAACCCTCCCTTTTTGAATTATTGTGGCCGACCCCTACAAGTTTGGTCACCAAGCTATAGGGCTGGCCCCTATAAGAGGATGTGGCCGACCATTGCTTGGTCACCAAGCAATGGTTCGGCCCCCTTCTTGGACACCAAGAAGAGCCTTACATTTGGATGGACTTGAGGCTATAATGAGGCTACGACAGGGACCTAGAGGAGAAATTAGTTTTGGCCTTCCGATGAGCTTGAGTATCCCGTGCTCGCCTAGACCTGATCACGGTTCGGAACCGACGGTTCGACGGTTCCAGGCAGGTCGACCCTTAACCTTAACCGCCCAAGACGGTTACGGTTCACGGTTCAGAACCGCCGGTTCACGGTTCGGTTCACGGTTCGTCACAGTTCGTCACGGTTCAAGATTAATATGTTAATAAAAATTAAAAATTAAAAATTAAACATTAAACATTAAAAATTAGAAATTAAAATTTATTAAAAAAAGGGCTTGCACTTATTTAAGTTGCCTACGTATCCCTTTAGGGGAATCAAAGCCCACGTAGTTCTTTTACATTTTTATCCTTTTACATTTTCATTCACTTCCATTTCCTGTTCCTGTCGTATTTGTTCCTTCAGTATCAAAATCTTCAACTTCGTCATCTGAAAGTTGCATTCCTTGGATTCTTTTCTCCGCTCTGGTCCAATCGTCCAGTAATGCTTGGGCTTCCAATGAGTCAGGAGACAAAGTTGATCGTCGTTCATCTAATATGTTGCCGCCGGCACTGAACGTCTGCTCCACAACAACAGTTGACACTGGACAAGCTAAAATTTCTTTTGCGATCACGGAGAGAACGGGAAAGCTTTGAGCCTTTTGTGACCACCACTTTAAGATATCGAAGTTTTCGCTATCTGCTTCATTAAAATCAAAAGAAGTCGTAAAATAATTCTCAAGTTCCTGTGTGGAACTTGAGGATCCCCGTGGACGTTTTGTCCGTTCTTTTAATAAGAGTTGTGCTTTTGTAAGTTTTAAATTACTACTAGTAGTTTGTTGAATTTCAAAAATATTAATTTGTGTTCCATATTTTGCATAATATTGATTATAAATATCATATAAATAAATTCTAACATTATATATAATATTAACTGGATCAGGGGAAGAAGAATCTTTAATTGGAATTAAAGCGTCATAATATAAAGTTAACATTTCTTGTAAAACTTCTAATTTAAATCTAGGATCTAAAGCAAATGCAATTAAATAAATTTCAGGAATTAAATAAAAATATTTTTCCCATTTAGTTTTCATAGCTAAGATGCAAGGAGATAAAGATTCATTATTAATATGTTCATTTAAAACTAATACTATATTAGAAAATTTTCTAAAACTAATAGAGCAGTGGGATAATAAACACCGGAAAGTTGATAGGTTGCATCATTAAATACTTTTAAAATTTCACAAATACTACTACAAATATTCCATTGTTGTGAAAATAAATATATATTAGCATTAGTGTTTTGTGCAAAAAATGAACATAATAATTCTTTATATTGAAATGAATCTTGTAATAATTGGTATGTTGAATTCCAACGTGTTGGTACATCACGTGGAAATTTTTTAGGTCTCATTCCATTAATTTTACAAAACCTACCCCATTGTTTCATTATAGATGGATGAGACCATAAATAAGAAATTGCAATTCTAATTGGTTTAATATAACTTTCTAAAATTTTTAAACCATCTTGAACACATAAATTTAAAACATGGCATACACAACGAATATGAAAAAATAAACCTCTAATAATAGGTTGACAAACAAATTTTAGATCATCTATACAAGCGGTATTAGAACTAGCATTATCTAATGATATTGAAAATATTTTATGAGTTAAACCATATTCTTCTAAAATTAAACATAATAATTGTGCGATATTATGAGCATTATGTGATTCATCAAAAACTCTATAAGCTAATAATCTTTTTTGGAGATTCCAAGAGTTATCGATCCAATGGCAAGTCACACCCATATACGAATGTGTTTGCCAATGATCACTCACAAAATCGGAACATAAAGAAACTTTATTATCTAATTTACTAAATTCATCAATTAAATTCTTTTTCCTTGTTTTACTAATTTTTTAATTATACGAGTAAGTGTAGTCCTAGGAACACGTTTAGCACATGGATTAAGAGATTCTTTACAAAAATCTTCAAATGTGCATTTAGATCCAAAACTAAAAGAAAGATGTTCTACGGAAACAAATTTAGCTAATGATTCTCTTAATTTATTATCCGAATATAAAAATAAACCGGAATCGGTACTACCGCTAGTTGAAGAAAATCTTGATAATTGTGTTTGAGAACGGTCGAGTCCATATTCCGTCGGGTGCTTCGTTTCTACATGTCGTTTCAACGACCCATAGCCGCTGCCGGCTTGGAATTTGTAGGAAGCATTGCAGTGCTTACATTTTGCACGCATTTCTCCCGACGGAAGAGTGACCTTCTCAAAATGTTTAGTAAAAATAGAAGATTTTAGAGGAGGAAGTTCCCGAACCTTAGAAGTAATTGCATCGGTACTTCCTTGTGTGTCGGGTGTCGGATTCGGAAGATGCTCGATCTCATCATCGGTGGATTGAATGTTGGGGTCCTCCTCCCGTGGATTCATTATTTGCTTTCCCTTCCGAGCTCGAGATGATGCACCTCCGCGGCCTCCTTCCATTGTAATTGAAAACGAAAGCGTGTAGAGATTAGAGAATACGAAAATGAGATTAAGAGTAGAGAAGATGTGTGTGAAAAATGATGAAATAAGCTCTCTATTTATAGAGTTTTGATAGTAACGGACACTAAATCATAGCCATTGATCAAAAAACGGTCAAATGATCCTAACCGTTGAAAAAATATATCCAAAAACTCCTCCCAACGACTACGAACCGCCGGTTAACCGGCGGTTCAAGCTGTTTAAGAAAAAAAAATTATCAGCTGAACCGACGATTCAACCAGTCGGTTTTACAGCGAATGAACCGGAACCGACGAACCGGATCAACGGGCAACTGACCCGTTGACCCGGTTACGAGCCCGGGCCAGGTCCGGGCTAGACCCGGCCCGGGGTCGGGTCTAGTTGCGAGTGCAAACTTATGATAGATTTATTAATTAGAAGAATTTTGAATTAAATAAATAAAAGTAAAAATCCTTACTAAGCTAAAAAAAATTCCATTTTTTTAAAAATCAAACAAAATCAATTACAGTAATTTTATTGCATAATTAATATCTAGCACCAAGAGTAGTACCACTCAACTTCATTGTCATGTCGGACTAGGTATACCTGCAGGGTTTAACATGGCAATCCTTATGAGCTCCTGTTGGGAACATTCTCAACCTAGATAACTAGGACACAGATTCCTTCTATAATCAACAACACAAACTATAAGTAATATCATTTCCCAACTTATCGGGCATATTGATTTATCGAGCTAAACCTCACCCTTTGATAAATCAAAGAAATAAATATTAAATATATGTGCTTGTTATTATATTAGGATTAAGAGCACACACTTCCATAATAACTAAGGTTTAGTTCTTTTACTAAGTCAGTACAAAAAGAACATACCTAAATGATCCTACTCAATACACTTAAAGTATATCAGTGTAATTTATTAGTCAAGATAAACTAATACTTAATTACACTACGACTATACTGATAATTTGTTCCTTTCTATCTTAGTCGCGAGCAACTGTTTATAATTTATAGAGAACCGACAACATGATCTTCTGAGTGTGACACCACACTCCATGTTGTCTACTATATAAATTAATTGAACAATTGCATTTAACAAATAAATGCAGATATTGACCAATGTGATTCTTTTATTTCAACAAATAAATGTTTACAAAAGCTAGGCTTTTAGTATACACTCTAACACCTACGTCACCTCCCCCTTCTTCTTGAAGAAGATTGGAGGTCTGATGAATCTCATGCTGTGTTGTGGTGCGGCCGGCGGGGCTCGGCAAATGTTTGAGCAGGATCTGCTTCCCGTTGCTCCTTCAGAAGATTTCTTAGACACCACCCGCCTAACGAACGAGCTCCCGGATGGATCACTACCTTCCTTCAAAGATGATGACGATTTATTCCTCCTACTTGAGCCTCCTGTTGACGCTGCGCCTTGCCCCCCTGAGCCTCCTGCTAATGATGATCCTTAAGATGGCACTATGTAGTGCATGTTAATGTAAAAATGTAGCTGTCAAACTCTCGCTCAAACAATCTGCTTAAAATTTTAGATTTGTCTTCACTTTGACGTGTTTAGCCTTCTTATGATATAACTTGACCGCTGACTTTTGATTTTCTCTTATAGTATATTAACCGTCTTATAGTATGTTCACCCTCTTATCAGTTGCCTCGTGTATTTTTCGACCGATACGACCCGTGACCCTGCAAATGTGTGATTTGGCCTTCTAGCTTGTCTTATTGGATCCTGGTCAGGAATCCCTTTTTTACGCCGACTTGTTTTCCTTGCCTTTTTCCACTGACCACTCAACTTAGCTTAACAAAGCGCCCTGGTTTGTGCTGATATCCCGACACGCTTAGCTTGCCTTTCTCTGCTGACCACCCTGGCTTAGCCATACCCCCTGGTCTATTCTTTTCCCCGTAATCCAGGTCAGGCTAACTTCAGACCGGGAAATTGAGGGTTAAGCCCAGACCGAGAAAGCGAGGGCACTTTTCCATAACTGTTGTCTTTTCCCGAGATCCATCTCCTCGTACTTCATGCCAGTACTTTTCCAAATATACCCTTGGGCATTATTTTCAAAGAAGATCCGTCGGTTCTCTTTGTTCCTGCCAATTATTGTGCACCGGTGGATGATGCCTGACCAAATTGCCCCTTTACCCAGCGGCTATAAATAATCTCCTCTAGCTTTGCCTCCAGTCTTTGCACACCTTCTTCCTTCCGCTGGAATCAAGTATCACTCCCGAATCTCTACTTTTGCGTCGATAGCTTCCCTCTTGATCTCTTCTCCTTTTCTTTCTTTTATCATGGCGTCCCATTCTTTTCTGTCTTCTTTGGCGATGGTGTACTACCCTGGCTCATCCACTTTTGACGAACTGGATCGGGATGACCTGCGCTATACCTACGGAGTCGGAGATAACGCGCACGTGATCATCCCCACCGGGATACACCGATTTTTTGATCCTCCCAATGGATATTGCACTTTCTTTAAAGAGCAATTTATGGCCGGCCTTCGTCTTCCTCTCCATCCCTTCTTTTCGGACGTATGCCGCCACTTCAAGATTCCTCTAGGACAGCTGATACCGAATTCTATAAGGCTCCTCTGCGGCTTCGTGGTACTCTGTGACGTTTGCGAGTTGTCCTGGTCCGCCCATTTGTTCCATTGCTTTTTCACCCTCCGGCAACAGGAAGAAGGCACCTTCCGCTTCCAGCCTCGTCTTCGGACTGCTTTTTTCTCGCCCCTACCACCTTTTGACCCAAGTTGGAGGAACAAATTTTTCTTCATCCAATTTCCCCAGGAGGTGGAGTGGCCCATGCGATGGCAATCTTCACTTCCCCCGAGCCCACCCCTGGAGGATTTTCATCTCGATACCTCCTATATAGAGGCTTTGTCTCGCTTAGCGAGCTGGCAATTGAACTTAACCTGCCTATTGTCCGAGGAGTTGCTTTTCTACTTCCGCCTGAGCTATCTTACTCCGGATACGCCTCATTCCCTAGGTAAGCTTCCCTTTCAGTTCAGTTTCTATTTCATAAGCATTTTGTTTTTCCTATTGCAACTGACTCCCCACTTTATCTTGTGCAGTTGAAGTCTTAACTCGTGCCTCAGAGGTTCAACCTCTTCCTTTGAGTGACATGGAAATCATGAGGCATGGTCGAGTTATTTTGCAAAGAAGATCGCTCCCCTATTCGTCTTCGACCTCAGTCGGTGGGGCTTCCCCAGCAAATCCTCGACCCCGACCTGCTCACCGAGGGTCTTCTAGTGTCCGATCTGCCCCCCTTGGCTCGCCCTACTCGCCCCCGGATTGAGCTTCCATCTCGACCGACCGCCCCTGTTCGCCCTCGGGGCCCGCCTACTGCTCAGCCCTTCACCCCGACACCCCTTCAGTCAGTTGATCCCCCTCGACCAACTTATATCCTCGGACGTGGTCTCGACCGAAGATTAGCCAATGTAACATATGTCAACCCTGCCTTTAGAGAAGCTTCTCAAGCAGCTCGACGGGTTCGTTCTATGAATGATCATGCAGATTGAAATGCCCCCTCTCCTTCTAGGCGCAGGGCTCGGCTACCATCTGAAGATTCTGACTTAGATGATCAGCCGTTGACTCAAAGACTTCACCGCCGAGCCCCTCCTTTGGTGCCAGACTCGGGCCCTTCCGCTACCCCTTATCCTTCACCTCTGGTTGCAACCGCCTCTCCTCCTTCGCCTCCTATCGCGACCCTGACTCATGTCCGAAGCCAAGCAGATGTTCGGCCTGATCCCTCCACAGTTCCAACTGAGCCTCCGCCAGCTCAACCTTCTCCGCTAGCTTAACCTTCTACCTCGCAGCAGCATCAGAGTACCGAGGTCAGTCCATCATATCGTCCTTCCCCAATTATCTCACCGCTAGAGCCATCTACTGTGCCCCCTTCGGCTCCTTCTGTGTCGGCCGCTGGACCCTCTGGATTAGCTGCAGGGCCTTCTGGATCAGCTGTAGGGCCCTCACAACCTCCACCACCTGTCCCTCAATTTTATCGTACCACTGCTCCTTCTGAGGTTGGGCTGCAGTCACAGCACGATATTTCCACTAGCTTCTTGATAATGAAAGGTCGTTTAGCCACCTTATGGGGAGAAAGCATGCGTCAGATGGAACTCTTACCGCCCCCTGCCCAGATGAAGAGATTCTCTGAGCTATATATCAAGGTCAGCTTCCATGACTGCTTAATGCAACTATTATCTTCCTCATTTTTATCAGATGTTCTTCCTATGTCCCAGGCCTGTGCAGAGTCTTTGGCAATAAACCAGTCCTTCCATGCTGTTAACCATCAAAATAAGATGCTGCAGGACAAGGTAACCGAATTGGAGCTTCAGTTGAATAACCCGGCGCAGGCTAGTCACGCCCTGAGAACTGAAGTAAAAGATCTAACCAAAAGGAAGAATAATATGGAAGTGTCCTTGACGATATCTGACAAAGAGCTTAAGGGCCTCAAGGAAGAAATAAAGCCAAATTGAAGTTGTGCGCCAGCAACTCATGGACCAATAAGCTTTGGAGCATCAGCGAACTATGGATCAATTGGCTCAAAAGCTGCGTGCCGCCGAAACTTTAGCGCAGGAGCAAGACAAGAAACTAAAATCCCAGGCGGCCCAATTGACATCCCAAGCAACAGAACTGTTGGCCGCCTGAAATGAACTGGCTCAGGCTCGGGTTACTGCAGAAGTATTGACAACCCTGACCATTTATAAAGATGGAGAGAATGACCGCTGTCAACAGAGTCGCGCTTTGTACCTGCGTTCCCCAGAGTTCTGCACCCAAGCAGGGCAGCGCTTCTCCACCTCTGTTATTTATGGTGCGGCCGGGGCTCTACAGCAACTTTATGAACAAGACTATTTGAAGTCAGCTCCTCCTCCTGAATTTTTAGATCATGACCGGATCCTTAAAGAGATCCCAGATGAAATTTTTGCTCCTTTCAAGTAATCCTTCTTGACTACTTGTGTGTAATGACTTAACAATTTCTTATGAATTACTTCACTATTTTTCCACTTGTACTAAGGTTTATCTTTTGCTAAAATTGCTTAGTTTGCCGCAAGAAATATTAGGACATACAATTTCCACTTCCATATCCCCTCACTGCTCTATCCGATCTACTTTTTCCCCGGTCTGTTAATTAGGTGACAACTCGGCTTACAGTTCGACTTACTCTTCTTTGTATGCTCCTTCAGACTCTGTAAGGTCGCAAGTAGTTAGCGCTCCATGGTCGATCTAACTTCTTGCCCCGATTATCTTGTAAGTAATAAGCTCTCGACGATATTTTTTTGATGACTTTGTAAGGCCTGTCCCACTGCGGTGCTACCTTGGTCACGTCCCCCACAGGCTTGATTTGCTTCCAGACCAGATCTCCTTCCCCAAAGAATCGAGGAATCACTCTTTTGTTATAATTTTGCCTCATCCTTTGTCGATAAGCCTCCAGCCGAGCCGCCGTTCTATCACGAGTTTCGCTAATAAGATCCAGCTCAACCAACCGCCGCTCTGTGTTTCCTTCATCATATAAGGTCCTCCTGACTGATGGCACTCCAATTTCTATGGGTACAACTGCTTCATTGCCATAAACCAGATGGAATGGTGTCAGACCTGTACTTTCTCGAGGTGTTGTACGATAAGCCCATAGGATGCTCGACAACTCTTCCACCCAGTTACCTCCCACATGATCCAGCTTAACCTTCAGACCTCGCACTATTCTCGGTTGACTACCTCAGTCTAACCGTTGCTTTGTGGGTATGCTACTGAAGTGAAGGCTTGCGTGATGCCGAACCCCTTGCACCAGGCCTGGATTTTTTACCCTTGAAATTGCCTTCCATTGTCTGATACCAGTTTGTGAGGAATACCGAATCTGCAAAGAATGTTCTTCCATAGAAATTATATGACGGCATCTTCTATGATTCTGGCCAGGGCCTCTCCTTCCACCCACTTAGAGAAATAATCTACCACCACCAATAAGAAACGTCTCTGACCTAGTGCTATCGAAAATGGTCCCACAATATCCATGCCCCATTGATCAAAAGGACATGAGACTATAGACGTTCTCAGCAAAGCCGTAGGTCGATGTGTTAAATTTTGATGTTTATGGCAGGACAGGCAGGTATTTACCAATTTGTGAGCATCTTTCTATAAGGTGGGCCAGAAATAACCGGCCAGGAGTACCTTGCGAGACAATGTCCGACCGCCTACATGATTGCCACAGCATCCCAGATGTATTTCTCGCAAGGCCTGGTCGGCCTCCTCCATATCCAAGCATTTGAGTAAGGGTCTGGAGAAGGACCTCTTGTAGAGCTGATCCCCGATCATGACATAAGCATGGGCTTGCTTCCTGACAAGCCGTGATTCTTCCGGGTCGGTTGGTAGGATACCCTGCCTGAGATAGTTGATCATGGGTGCCCGCCAATCAATAGTTGCTTCTCTATTGTTTTACAGATCTATCTGAGTTATCAGAAAAGTTTGTGCCGTTGACCGGTCCAACACCCAAGTGGTTAAGGAACTGGTCATCATTGCTAGCTCATCTGCCCTCTCATTCTCCGCCCTAGGGATCTTGGTTATGGTGATTTCTACAAATTCCTCCTTCATTTTCTCATAAGCTTCCCGGTATACTTGTAACTTGTCACAATTTATCATAAAGTTGTCGGCTACTTGCTGAGTTACTAGCTGGGAATTTGAATAAATGATTACTCGGGTTGCTCCTACGTGTTGGGCTACTTGTAGTCCTGCCAAAAAAGCCTCGTATTCTGCCTCATTGTTGGCGGCTCAGAAATTCAATCGAACCGCCAATTGGAGTATATCTTCTTGGGAAGATATCACCAAGACCCCGACCCCGCTTCCCTGGTGATTCGTCGATCCATCCACATATACCTTCCAAGTTTCTTCAGAGTTGGTTTGATGAATCTCTGTTAAGAAATCAGCTAAGGCCTGTGCCTTAATGGCTGTGCGCGGTTAATACTGTATATCATATTCCCCCAGCTCCGTCGCCCACTTGATAAGTCATCCTGAAACTTCTACATTAGTTAAAGCTCTTCCCATGGTGCTATTGGTCAGAACCGTGATAGGATGTGATAAAAAGTAAGGTCTTAACTGTCGAGCCATAAGGACCAATCCATAAACCAACTTCTCGAGGGTCGTGTATCGAACCTCGGCTCCTTTTAATAGATGACTGAAGAAATACACTGGCCGTTGTATATTATCATGTTCCTTAACCAGCACAACCCCTACAGCCTCGGGGGTGGCAGATAGATAGACCCATAAGGGCTCTCCAACAACTGCCTTAAATAGAGATGACAAAATCTCCAAATACTTCTCCAGCTCCTCAAAAGCTCGGGTACAATCTTCATCCCACTGGAATTTGGAGGCCTTCCTGAGCACTTTAAAGAAAGGAGCGACCCGGTCTGCAGACCTGGAAATGAATCTTGACAGGGCCGTTATTCTACCGACCATCTTCTGAGTTTCCTTCAAATTCTAAGGCGGCTGCATATCCTGTAGTACCCGAACTTTTTCTGGATTAGCTTCTATTGCCCGCTCGGTCACCAGGTAGCCCAAGAATTTTCCTCCCTTAGCCCCAAAAAGGCATTTCAAGGGGTTCAGCTTCAGCCCATATTGCCGGAGAGTTCTGCATGTTTCTTCCACATCCTTGATCAGGTTAACGGCTAACAGGGACTTGATAAGTATATCATCCACATACACCTCCACATTGAGCCCGATCTGCTCCCGGAAGATTTTGTCCATCATTCTTTGGTATGTGACTCTGGCGTTCCTGAGACCAAAGGGCATGACAGTATAACAGAAAGTACCGTCAGCCGTAATGAAGCTAACCTTTTCTTGGTCCTCCAGCGCTAAAGGTATCTGATGATACCCCTGGTATGCATCCAGCATGCAGATCCTCTCGCAGCCGGCCGTGGAATCCACCATCTGATCGATCCGGGGAAGATGATAGCAGTCCTTAGGACTAGCTCGGTTGAGGTCTCTGAAGTCTATACACACCCTCCACTTATTGTTCGGCTTCTTTACTAGAACCACATTAGAGAGCCAGGACGGGAATTGTACTTCTCGAACGTGGTCTGCCTTTCTGGGCTGGTCCACCTCGGCTCTGATTATTTTGTTCTGGTCGGCTGAGAAGTTTCTTTTCTTTTGCTTGACAGGTTGGGAGTCTGGTAATAAATGTAACTTATGCTCGGCTACTTCCGGCCTAACCCCAGGCAACTCTTCTGTAGACCAGGCAATGACGTCCCGGTTACGAATCAAGTATTGAACTAACTCTTCCTTGAGTGAAGAAGGAAGGTCACTTGCCAAGCGGGTCACACTCTCAGGACGCTCAGCGTATAGTTGCACCTCCTCCCAGGGGATGGGTTCTTCAGCCACATGAACAGCGTGGACACCCCCA
This sequence comes from Zingiber officinale, assembly GCF_018446385.1. Classification (NCBI taxonomy): domain Eukaryota; kingdom Viridiplantae; phylum Streptophyta; class Magnoliopsida; order Zingiberales; family Zingiberaceae; genus Zingiber; species Zingiber officinale. Next base: position 70,243,615 of record NC_056002.1, read on the forward strand.
TCCTGCATCATTTGATTTTTCCGAGCCTCCACTCGGACCATATCAATGTAGCATCGACGAGAAACCCTCTGCTCTCCTTTAACTTCGCCGACCTGCTCGCCAACAGGAAATTTGATTTTCTGGTGAAAGGTCGAAACAACGGCCCTAAATTCATGCAGAGCGGGCCTTCCCAAAATGACATTATAAGATGAGGGGGAGTCCACTACGATAAAAGTGCTCCTCCGTGTGCACACTAATAGCTCAATGCCCATAGATATGACCAGCTTAATCTGACCCATTGGCTTCACTTCATTGCCTGTAAATCCATATAGAGATGTGGCCACCGGCTGGAGTTCAGTAGCATCAATTTGCATCTCCTCGAATGCAGTCCTGAACAGAATATTGACCAAGCTTCCGGTGTCAACAAAAACCCGAGCCACTCGGCTATTGGTGATGATGGCTTTGATGATAAGAGCATCATCATGAGGCAGCTCTAGACCTTCCAGGTCTACTGGCCCAAAGCTGATAACAAGGCCAGCAGCCTGCTCTTGACTGCACCCAACAGCGTGAACATCCAAGCGGCGCACATGTGACTTGCGCGCTCTTCCCGAATCACCATCAGTTGGCCCACCAGATATCATGCCAATCTCTCTGACGGTGGTATTGCCTCTATTCTCGGCCTCCTGTGATTCTTCTGGCTCTTTCCCCCGACCGGGTTGATGAGTACTGGGTCCTACTAGGTCAGGGCGAGACTGCCCTGCCTGTCCAGCCGCGGCTTGTTCTTCCATCATCTTGATTAATTGAGGGGCTAGCTCGGACGGTGGTAAGCCTAACTCTGCAGCCCGCTTGGAGTCCCGAGCAAACTGGAAACAATGATTAGTATCATGAGTTCGAGACCGATGGTAAGTGCAATACCGAATGTTCCATGGTCCTGGTCGAGGAGCATGCACAGCTGCAACTCGGGGAGCGGGTCTGATCTCCGGCCCGGGCTGGAAGGTAGGTTTGGCTTCCCGAGCGCGCGACAGAGGTTGAGGAGGTGGTTGAGGCAGTTTTCTCTCCGGCTTGTTGGTAGAGGGAGGTGGTCTTTCGGCTTTCCTCCGAGCCGCTTGTGCTTCTTCTACCTTAATGTAGCAAGCGGCTTTTTCCACCATCTCATCAAAATTCCGAGCGGGATTTTTGATGAGATCCCTGAAGAATTCTCCTTCTCCTAGTCCATGAGAGAAGGCGCTCATTAGAATCTCCGAAGTGGCGGTGTGGACATTCTGGGCCACTTGATTAAAGTGGTTGATATAACTTCTTAAGGGCTCAGTCAACACTTGCTTCAGAGTGAAAAGACAGTGATATATGTCTTCTGATATTTCTTACTACTAGCAAATCAACGCAGGAAGGCCGTCTTGAAGTCCAAGAAACAGGTGATGGATCCTTGAGGTAACCCATCAAACCATTTTAATGCCGAGCCAGCTAGAGTGTTCAAGAAAACTTGACACTTGACAGCATCACTATATTGGTGTAGCAGGGCTGCATTTTTAAATTTGCGTAAATGCTCTTCCAGGTCTTTTCTCCCGTCATATTCTCCGATCGACGGAGCTCTATAGCCCTTAGACAATCTTTCATTCAAGATCCTGACCGAGTAAGGTACTCTCTCGTCCAGATCTTCCAAGAATATCTCTGGTACGATAAGGGCCTTCCCCTTCTTCGAGTCTCTGGGCAAGGAACTTTCAGCCATGGAGACTTGTGGCTGTTCTTTCTTGAGGCTGTGGCCCTGGGGCTTTGGCTGAATACCCCACACCGGGCTCACGATAAGGAACCTGAGGAAATACCTCAGGCTGTTTTCTTTTAGAGCCCCGATTTGAGACAGGGAGGGGCTCCTTGGAAGCTTCAACAGGAGCTTGTCGCGGTCGTTAGACGGTCGCTTGCCTCTTGGAGGCTGCTCGCCTCTTTACCTCCTTGAAAAGTTCATATTCTCCAGCGGTCATAGTGACATTGATGCGGTAAGACTCCTCCATCTTCACGTTCCGGAACAGGTTGTTGTGTTCCCACAGACGGCGCCAAATTTGATCCTGTCCGGAAGCTGAGTCGGATGAAGGCGGGCCTTGGTGTACTAGAAGTTGACGGAAAGTCGCTGAAGCGTTGGATTTACCTGGTACCCCCTGGAAAGGTTCGCACGGGCGGCTGACGAAGAAAGATGACCAGGACGATGACGCTGTTGCACTACGCACACTTAGACGAGCCCACGAGTCGTTAGAGACCAGAAACCAGGGAAAAAGTCCTCGGGTCAGGCCCTCCGACACTCAAGTCAAGTCCTTTTCCCCCAGAAAACACAGAGAAAGGACGAAAAGTAAAGACTAGTGAGAAATGATGAGTGAACGTACCTGCATAAGGGACAAAGCATCCCTTTTTATACTGTAACGGATGTCTCTGGGACCTGGCGAGTGTCAGGGAATGTCGGCTGTCAGGCTTTATCTAGCGGTGATTGACACGTGGCTCTTCCTGATAGGCTGGCGACAAAACCGAAAGCGTAGCGAGCCCCGACTGTTAGCATATTTCCTGACACCTTGATTGTTCTCTGGCATTCTCTGACAAGCGGTTACGATTCCTTGGCTTGTTTGTCCTGTAGTGCCTAAACGCTAGGTCTGCATTCTAACCTGCTTCGATCTACTGCTATCCATGGCTTGTACGTTCCGATTTGCCCGACCTGTCTGTTTCCTGACCTGCATTTGTCTACTGTAATCCATGGCTTACACGTTCTGACCTGCACGCCAAGTCTGTTTCCCGATCTGCTTCCGTTTACCATTATCCTTGGCTTGTACGTCCCGACCTGCACGTTAGGTCTGTTTCCCGACCTGCTTCTATTCACCGTTATCCTTAGCTTGTATGTCCAGACTTGTATGTCAGGTCTACGTCCAAACCTGCTCCTGCTTACCGTTATCCATGGCTTGTATGTCCCAACCTGTACGACAGGTCTGCGTCCAGACTTGCTTTTGTTTACCTTTATCCTTGACTTGTACGTCCCGACCTGTGTGTTGGTTGCTACTCAGAAAACCTAGAGGTTCCACTGTACAAAAATTTTGTACAAAGTTCTGAACCTTTTTCTAACTACCATGTGTTCTTTTAAATTAAATTTTGGATCGCCTGCAGAACTTAACACGTTTGATCCAAAACTTAATCTATTCGTTTTTTTAGGTTTTGACTTGGGTCTCCTGCGGAACTTAACACGTTCGACCCAAATCACCTTAAGTTATTAATTCCATTAAATATTAATTTCCATAATTGATTCCCAGTACTGACGTGGCGAGGCACACGACCTTCTTAGATATGGGAGCAACCACCACCGACTAGACAAAACCTTTTATGGAAAGCTAATATTTAATTTCCTAAAATAACTTTAGGTTAACCGAAAAGAACAATTAAATCACAAGGATAAATAAAACAAAAGAACATAACATCGAAAAACATATTCGAAATACTAGAATCGTAAGCCTCTTGTATTTGGTATTATTTCCATAAATAACTAGTATGATGCGGAAAGGAAAAATTACTAGTTATGCCTTCTAGAAAGACCTCTTGATCTTCTACCGTATTCCTCTTCTAACCTCGGACGTTGTGTGGGCAACGATCTTCCGAGATGAGAAAACACCAACCACCTTCTTCTCCTCCTAGCTAGGTTCGGCCACAATAAGGAAGCTTTACCAAGGGTGAAGAACAAAACACCAACGAAGCTCCAAGAGATGCAAGCTTTCTCTCCTTCTTCTTCTTCTTCTCCAAGTAGTATCCGGCTACCACAAGAACTCCAAGGGAGATGAAGGATTCGGCCACCACAAGAGGAAGAGAGGGAGAGGATGATGGCCGGCCACAACACCAAGGAAAAGAGGGAGAGAAATAATAGAGGTTGTCTCTAATGAAGGCAACCCCACCCCCTTGTTTTATATTCCTTAGCCTTGGTAAATTAGGAAATTTAATTACAATAAAATTTCCTTAATTTCCTTGACATGATTTAATTGAGAAAAATAAAATAAAATTTCCCAATTAAACTATAATGGCCGGCCACATCATGGAGGAATAAATTAGACAAGTTTTAATCAACAAATTAAAACTTCCTAATTTGTTTCCGGAAATTTTAAAAATAAAATTGCTCTTAAAACTCTCTTCATGGTTGATAAAAAGAAATTTCTATAATTTTAATTTTTCAACATGTGAATAATTTTTAAAGAGAAAATAAAATATCTCACCAATCTACAAATAAGGAAAGAGATCTAATCTCTTTCTTTAATCTTTTGTAGATCCTTTACAAGAGAGATATTTTAATTTTAATTCTCTTTAATAAATTATATCTTCCACATAATAAAAATAAAAATTAAAATTATTTTAAATTTAATATGGCCGACCCCCTCTAGCTTGGGTTCAAGCTAGGGCCGGCCAACTTAAACCATGCTTAGGCCGGCCCTAGCTTGATTCCAAGCTAGCTTGGCCGGCCCCCTTTAGGTGGGTATAGAAGGTGGGTAAAGGTGGGTATAGTACTCTATAAATAAGAGGCTACGATAGGGACCGAGAGGAGGAATTAGTTTTGGTCTCCCGATAAAATTAAGCATCCCGTGTTCGCCCCGAACACACAACTTAATTTTATCAATAATAATTCATTCCACTAGAGAACTATTATTAAACTACCGCACTAATCCCAAATTACATTTTTGGGCTCCTTCTTATTATGAGTGTGTTAGTCTCCCTGTGTTTAAGATATCGAATGCCCACTAATTAAGTGAGTTACTGACAACTCATTTAATTAATATCTTAGTCCAAGAGTAGTACCATTCAACCTTATCGTCATGTCGGACTAAGTCCACCTGCAGGGTTTAACATGACAATGCTTATGAGCTCCTCTTGGGGGCATTATCAACCTAGTATCTCTAGGACACAGTTTCTTCTATAATCAACAACACACACTATAAGTGATATCATTTCCCAACTTATCGGGTTTATTGATTCATCAAACTAAATCTCACCCATTGATAAATTAAAGAAATAAATATCAAATATATGTGTTTGTTATTATATTAGGATTAAGAGCACACACTTCCATAATAACTGAGATATATGTTCCTTTATAAAGTCAGTATAAAAGAAACAATCTCAAATGGTCCTACTCAATACACTCTAAGTGTACTAGTGTAATTATATAGTCAAGATAAACTAATTCCTAATTACACTACGACCTTCCAATGGTTTGTTCCTTTCCATTTTGATCGTGAGCTACTGTTTATAATTTATAAGGTATTGATAACATCATCTTCTATATGTGACACCACATACTATGTTATCTACAATATAAATTAATTGAACAACTACAAATAAATATAGATAAATTGACCAAATGTGATTCTTTATTTAACATAAATGTTTACAAAAGCTTAGGCTTTCAGTATACACTCCAACAATCTCCCACTTATACTAATGACTAAGCTGCCATATCTTCTACCATACATCTGATTCTCATTCCCTCCACATGCCGATCGAAAGATTTCGCCGGAAGGGCCTTAGTGAAAGGATCTGCCAGGTTATCCGCTGATGCAATCTTGGCGATGACAACTTCTCCTCGCTTCACGATATCTCGTATCAGGTGGTACTTGCGCTCTATATGTTTACTTGCCTTATGAGCTCATGGTTCCTTCGAGTTTGCAACTGCACCACTATTATCACAATAAATTGTGATGATTTTGGGCAAACCAGGAATCACATCTAAGTCCATTAGAAAGTTCCTAAGCTATACTGCTTCTTTAGCTGCCTCAGAGGCTGCTACATACTCAGCTTCCATGGTTGAGTCCGCAACGCATTTCTGCTTAGCACTCCTCCATGAAATGGCTCTACCTCCTAAAGTAAACACATAGCCTGATGTAGACTTACTGTTGTCCCTATCTGATTGGAAATCTGAATCTGTGTAACCCACAGGGAGCAAATCGTCTGCTTGGTAAACTAGCATATAATCTCTAGTCCTTCTCAGGTACTTTAATATATGCTTTATCGCAGTCCAATGTCCTTGTCTAGGGTTACTATGATATCTGCTGACCATGCCCACGGTAAAACAAATATCAGGTCTCGTACATAGCATTGCATACATAAGGCTTCCTACAGCCGAGGCATAAGGAACTGCTTTCATGTCTTCTATCTCCTTTGATGTCTTAGGAGACATCTCTTTAGATAGAGCTATTCCATGCCTAAAAGGTAAGAAACCTTTCTTGGAATCCTGCATGCTAAAACGAGCAAGAATTGCATCTATATATGAAGCTTGGGACAGACACAACATTCTTTTCTTGCGATCTCTTATTACTTTGATCCCAAGAATGTGTGCACACTCTCCTAAGTCCTTCATATCAAATTGTTTGGACAACCATACCCTTACGTCTGATAATACCTTGACATTGTTGCCAATTAACAAAATATCATCTACGTATAGTACAAGAAATACCATTACACTTCTTATATACACAAGACTCATCCGGACTTTGAATAAATCCATATGACTGGATTACTTCATTAAACCGGATGTTCCAAGATCTTGAAGCTTGCTTCAGTCCATAAATGGACCGATTGAGCTTGCACACTAGATGCTCTTTGCCTTTTTCAATGAACCCTTCTGGTTGCTTCATATGGATGTTCTCTTCAAGACTTCTATTAAGGAAAGCTGTCTTGACATCCATTTTCCAAATCTCATAATCCATATGAGCAGTAATGGATAAGAGTATCCGGATAGACTTAAGCATGGCTACCGGTGAAAATGTTTCCTCATAATCGATTCCCTCTTTCTGAGTGTACCCTTTCGCAACAAGCCTAGCTTTGAAGGTTTCTACCTTCCCGTCTGTCCCTCTTTTCCTTTTGTAGATCCACTTGCATCCAACGGCTTTTATACCATCAGGTGGTTCTACAAGCTCCCAGACCTTATTAGAGTACATAGACTCTATTTCAGAATTCATCGCCTTTTGCCAAGATGCTGCATCTATATCTTGGAGTGCTTCGTCATATGTCCGGGGATCAGGTTCATGTTTACCCGGGATCAAGTCCGAAGACTCTCCCAAAAACATGAATCTCTCAGGCTGCCTTACAACCCTTCCACTACGACGAGACACTGTTTGTGGTTGTATATCATGTGTGACACGTGTTGCAGTTTCTTGTGGTACTTCATCTTGTAATGTTGGTACTAAAGTAGACGTGTCCTCTCTTAGTTCTTCTAAAACAACTTTACTACTGGGCTTGTGATCCATTATATAGTCTTCTTCTAAAAACTGGGCATTGGTGCTAACAATGACCTTCTGGTCTTTAGGACTATAAAATAAACCTCCTTTCGTTCCTTTGGGATATCCCACAAACACTCGAACTTCTGTACGAGATTCTAACTTATCAGCATCTGGTTTCAGCACATGTGCTGGACTACCCCAAATCTGAATATGTCTTAGACTGGGTTTTCGCCCATTCCACAATTCTGTGAGAATAGAAGAAACTGATTTAGAAGGTACTAAGTTCAGAACGTATACTGCTGTTTCCAGAGCATATCCCCAAAACAAATTTGGTAATTCTGAATAACTCATCATTGATCTAACTATCTCCATAAGAGTCCTATTCCTTCGTTCTGCTACACCATTCTGTTGGGGTATTCCAGGTGCAGACAATTGGGATTGAATCCTGGCCTCTGAAAAGTAATTCCTAAACTCTCCTAAGAGGTATTCGCCACCACGATCAGATCGTAGTGTCTTGATACTTTTACCTAGTCGTTTCTCCACATCAGTCTTGTATTCTTTGAACTTATCAAAGCACTCGGACTTGCGGCACATTAGGTAAATGTATCTGTATCTTAAATAATCATCTATAAAAGAGCCAAAATATTCAAAACCACCTCTCGCCTGGATAGACATAGGACCACACAAATCAGAATGAACCAATTCTAACACTTCTTTGGCTCTATACCCCTTGGCCTTAAAAGGCCTCTTGGTCATTTTACCTTCCAAGCAAGATTCACAAGTTGGAAAATTTTCCAACTCTAATGAACCCAAGAGTCCATCGGCTATAAGCGTTTGAATCCTACTTAAGTTAATATGACCAAGCCTTAGATGCCAAAGATATGCTTGGTTCATTTCCGAAGGTTCTTTTCTCTTATTTGAGTTAGAAGATGTGTTATTAATTTCCATATTTTGCTTTGTGGGAGAAATTGGATTTAAAGTATATAAATTGCCAACCAATGCACCAGAATAGATAATCACTTTATTTCTCTTAATAACTATATCGTTACTAAAGGAAACTGAATATCCATCTAAAAACAGTTTAGAAACTGAAATTAAATTCTTTCTAAAACTGGGTACATAAAGACAATTTCTTAAAACCAAATTTTTATTTCTACTAAAAGATAAGTAGACGTCTCCCACTGCAACAGCTGCCACCTTAGTAGCATTGCCCATGTAGACGGTAATCTCTCCTTCAGATAGTCATCAGGTTTCCTGGAACCCCTGCAAGGAATTACAGACATGATCAGTGACTCCCGTATCTACACACCAGGTGCTGGTAGATAACACCGCTAAACATGTTTCAACAACTAGAGCATGAGATATACCTTTGTTTTGGTTCCTACGAGGACAGTCCGCCTTCCAATGTCCTGACTGCTTGTAGATGAAGCACTTGCCCTTCGGCTTCTTCACTCCATCTTTAAATCCTGTACTCTGAGTTTTATTCACTTTCTTTGCTGAACCAACTTGTTTCTTCTTCTTCTTTCCTTTCGGCTTAGAAGTAGAACCATTTTCAACATAGTGAATATGAGAGTTGTGACGAAACAATCCTTCTGCTGCCTGAAGTTCTATCAGTAGTTCCGCCAATGAATATACCCTTTTGTTCATATTGTAATTCAGGCGGAATTGCTCAAAACTTCTAGGTAGTGTTTGGAGGATCATATCGATCTGGGTTTCCCCATCAATTTCTTCTCCAAGGATCTGTATCTCGTTCAGATAAGCCATCATCTTTAGGATATGATCCCTCACAGGAGTACCCTCTTGCATGGTGGCTGTCATTATCTTTCTCATGGCTTCTTGTCTAGAAGCCCTATCCTGATGACCAAAGAGTTCCTTGAGATTGTTCATAATATCATAGGCTGTTGGTAATTCTTGATGCTGATGTTGCAATACATTTGACATTGAAGCCAAAATGTAACACCGCGCCATCTCATCTTCTTTTACCCATTTCCTATGATATTCAATCTCCTCTTGGGTAGATTCACCAGTAGGTGCTTCAGGACAAGGCTCAGTCAGTACAAATTTATAGCTTTCAGCAGTAAGGACAATATCCAGGTTCCTTTTTCAATCTATGTAATTAGGTCCAGTAAGTCTATTCTGTTGAAGTATGATGGACAGTGGGTTGAAAGTCATCCTAAGAATCACAAATAACTTTTGGTCAGAACTCTAAATTTAGAACAATATTGATTCCTCAAACAATACTATTTTAAATTAACCAACACCTCAAAACACCGTGAATTTTGTATGCCACGATAGTGTGGACGTATACAAATTCAACATTTGTAAAAAGGAGGGTTTTAACCCATTAATTTTATTATCTTGTCAACCTAACTTTTTGATAAATAAAATTAATAGTTGGTATCCTTTGGTCACACAAATAATAGCAGTGACTCCGATGGGGAGGATACTATTAGTTGTGCCTAAGTGTATACCATTACTTGACACTAAGTCCATTAATAAGATTGTGCCCCTTCCGATGGGGAAGATCACACGCTCTTAATTAACTTCCTATAGTCATCCCAAATGGAAGTTTGTTCTAGTGATCCACAAACAAGCTCATCCGATATGGAGGAAGGCACTCAGAGCCAACGCGCAAGCTTGTTTGCATCACTTACAAACCAGTAATGGAGACCATGGGTTTTATTTAAAAATCTCTCTCCCACTTATTTATTTATAAATGAGGAATTTTAACTATGCTAGCCTACTAAACATGTATACTAACATACACACACAGCACAATATAAAATCAATAAATAGAAAATCTAATTTTCAACTATTATGGCTTTTATCTATGGTTGTCCTCCGTGTGTTGTCATCCCAAGCTGCTGCCATATTTGGCCACCGCCACCGGGTCTAGCTGTCGCATCCATCTTGCTCCTTGTTCCGCTTCGCCTCTGGTCCTCAGAAGGTTCCATGCTTTGCAAGATTCGATCCGCGACATAAATAGAATTTTACAATTTTGATCCTATATTTCATAAAAGGAATGTACATGTATCTAGATCAAAAATAAAATCCTAATAAAACTAAATATAGCTCCTGCTGTATTTTATAATACAATCATGCACACACATATAAATGCCCTTGACATGTCCAAGGGTCCAATCACACACATAAAACTATAAGCCATAATAGTTGGATCCTGCATCCACAAAGTTAGCACATCCTACTATTATCCTGCCTAAATTATGTATGACATGTGCATAATTAAACTAAAACCAAATACACAGAGGCAAAACCCTAGCTCTGATACCAATTGTTGGTTGCTACTCGGAAAACCTAGAGATTCCACTGTACAAAAATTTTGTACAAAGGTCTGAACCTTTTCCTAGCTACCATGTGTTCTTTTAAATTAAATTTTGGATCGCCTGCGGAACTTAACACGTTTGATCCAAAACTTAATCTATTCATTTTTTTAGGTTTTGACTTGGGTCTTCTGCGGAACTTAACACGTTCGACCCAAATCACCTTAAGTTATTAATTCCATTAAATATTAATTTCCATAATTGGTTCCCAGTACTGACGTGGCGAGGCACACGGCATTCTTGGATATGGGAGCAACCACCACCGACTAGACAAAACCTTTTATGGAAAGCTAATATTTAATTTCCTAAAATAACTTTAGGTTAACCGAAAAGAACAATTAAATCACAAGGATAAATAAAACAAAAGAACATAACATCGAAAAACATATTTGAAATACTAGAATCGTAAGCCTCTTGTATTTGGTATTATTTCCATAAATAACTAGTATGATGCGGAAAGGAAAAATTACTAGTTATACCTTCTAGAAAGACCTCTTGATCTTCTACCGTATTCCTCTTCTAACCTCGGACGTTGTGTGGGCAACGATCTTCCGAGATGAGAAAACACCAACCACCTTCTTCTCCTCCTAGCTAGGTTTGGCCACAATAAGGAAGCTTTACCAAGGATGAAGAACAAAACACCAACCAAGCTCCAAGAGATGCAAGCTTTCTCTCCTTCTTCTTCTTCTTCTCCAAGTAGTATCCGGCCACCACAAGAACTCCAAGGGAGATGAAGGATTCGGCCACCACAAGAGGAAGAGAGGGAGAGGATGATAGCCGACCACAACACTAAGGAAAAGAGGGAGAGAAATAATAGAGGTTGCCTCTAATGAAGGCACTCCCACCCCTTCTTTTATATTCCTTAGTCTTGGTAAATTAGGAAATTTAATTACAATAAAATTTCCTTAATTTCCTTGACATGATTTAATTGAGAAAAATAAAATAAAATTTCCCAATTAAACTATAATGGCCGGCCACATCATGGAGGAATAAATTAGACAAGTTTTAATCAACAAATTAAAACTTCCTAATTTGTTTCCGGAAATTTTAAAAATAAAATTTCTCTTCAAAAATCTCTTCATGGTTGATAAAAAAAAATTTCTATAATTTTAATTTTTCAACATGTGAATAATTTTTAAAGAGAAAATAAAATATCTCACCAATCTACAAATAAGGAAAGAGATCTAATCTCTTTCTTTAATCTTTTGTAGATCCTTTACAAGAGAGATATTTTAATTTTAATTCTCTTTAATAAATTATATCTTCCACATAATAAAAATAAAAATAAAAATTCTTTTAAATTTAATATGGCCGACCCCCTCTAGCTTGGGTTCAAGCTAGGGCCGACCACCTTAAACCATGCTTAGGCCGGCCCTAGCTTGATTCCAAGCTAGCTTAGCCGACCCCCTTTAGGTGGGTATAGAAGGTGGGTAAAGGTGGGTATAGTATTCTATAAATAAGAGGCTACGATAGGGACCGAGAAGAGGAATAGTTTTGGTCTCCCGATAAAATTAAGCATCCCGTGTTCGCCCCGAACACACAACTTAATTTTATCAATAATAATTCATTCCACTAGAGAACTATTATTAAACTACCGCACCAATCCCAAATTACATTTTTGGGCTCCTTCTTATTATGAGTGTGTTAGTCTCCCTGTGTTTAAGATATCGAATGCCCACTAATTAAGTGAGTTACTGACAACTCATTTAATTAATATCTTAGTCCAAGAGTAGTACCACTCAACCTTATCGTCATGTCGGACTAAGTCCACCTGCAAGGTTTAACATGACAATCCTTATGAGCTCCTCTTGGGGACATTATCAACCTAGTATCTCTAGGACACAGTTTCTTCTATAATCAACAACACACACTATAAGTGATATCATTTCCCAACTTATCGGGTTTATTGATTCATCAAACTAAATCTCACCCATTGATAAATTAAAGAAATAAATATCAAATATATGTGTTTATTATTATATTAGGATTAAGAGCACACACTTCCATAATAACTGAGATATATGTTCCTTTATAAAGTCAGTATAAAAGAAACAACTTCAAATGGTCCTACTCAATACACTCTAAGTGTACTAGTGTAATTATATAGTCAAGATAAACTAATTTCTAATTACACTACGACCTTCCAATGGTTTGTTCCTTTCCATTTTGGTCGTGAGCTACTGTTTATAATTTATAAGGTACTGATAACATCATCTTCTATATGTGACACCACATACTATGTTATCTACAATATAAATTAATTGAACAACTACAAACAAATGTAGATAAATTGACCAAATGTGATTCTTTATTTAACATAAATGTTTACAAAAGCTTAGGCTTTCAGTATACACTCCAACAATCTCTCACTTATACTAATGACTAAGCTGCCATATCTTCTACCATACATCTGATTCCCATTCCCTCCACATGCCGATCGAAAGCTTTCGCCGGAAGGGCCTTAGGCTACGTTTGGTTGGGTGTAATGTAATCTAACTTGTAATGTAGTCAAATTTGTAATGTAATGTAATGTAATCTTGATTACATTACTACGTTTGGTAATGTAATGTATGTAATCTTTGATTACAAAGGTGATTACATTCTTTTGTTTGGTGTCTATTATTTTTTATAAGGAATGTAATTCATATTATTATAAAATGATAAAAATATCCTGTGACCTCTATCGGCGGTTGCCACACCTCTGCTAGAGTTTGCGGTAGCCATCGGCAACCAATGGCCGGCGATCGGCAGCGGCCGGCGGCGACCGGTGGCGGCCGGCGGCGACCGGCGGCGGTGACCGGTGGTAGGCGGCGACCGGCGAACGGCCGACGACGAAGGTCGGCTACCGGTGGCGGGCGACGGTCGACAACAGACTAGGGGTATATTCGGCATTTAAACTTTGGTGAAACAATGACCTCGTAATGTAATCATATTACATAGCATTTGCTTTGTAATCCAGATTACAAATCTTCACTACCTTTTGTAATTCAGATTACATTACATTACAACTTTTAAATCAAACCAAACAAAATAATCGACTTTATAATGTAATCTGGATTACATTACAAGGTAGATTACAGGCTACCAAACGCAGCCTTAGTGAAAGGATCTGCCAGGTTATCCGCTGATGCAATCTTGGCGATGACAACTTCTCCTCGCTTCACGATATCTCGTATCAGGTGGTACTTACGCTCTATATGTTTACTTGCCTTATGAGCTCGTGGTTCCTTCGAGTTTGCAACTGCACCACTATTATCACAATAAATTATGATGATTTTGGGCAAACCAGGAATCACATCTAAGTCCATTAGAAAGTTCCTGAGCCATACTTCTTCCTCAGAGGCTGCTACATACTCAGCTTCCATGGTTGAGTCCGCTACGCATTTCTGCTTAACACTCCTCCATGAAATGGCTCCACCTCCTAAAGTAAACACATAGCCTGATGTAGACTTACTGTTGTCCCTATCTGATTGGAAATTTGAATCCGTGTAACCCACAGGGAGCAAATCGTCTGCTTAGTAAATTAGCTCCACCTCCAAGTAAGTCTGACTTCTGACCTCCACTTAAGCTTGACTTCTGACCTCCACGTAAGCTTGACTCCTGTCCTCCACGTAAGCTTGACTTCTGACCTCGACGTAAGCTTGACTCCTAACCTCCACGTAAGCTTAACTTCTGACCTCCACATAAGCTTGACTTCTGACCTCCACGTAAGCTTGACTCCAGACCTCCACGTAAACTTGACTTCTGACCATCCCGTGGTCTCGACTTCTAACCACATCATCTTACTGACCTCACAAATATGCACCGTATCACTTACTAACATTAACTAGGGAAAACCCTTTACAACTGACTAGACTCCCGTCTTGTGATAGCTGACCTAAGTAAGGGATACCCTCGATTAAACAAACTAGAGTATTTCCTCTACACGGTGAACAAAACTCTAAATCTACATGAATTGACCTCATACACATTTCTTCAAAGCACAATATACATAGAACATGGTATAAACATATCATAGCATAAAAAAAATATCCAAATGTATAGTTCATACATCAACATTAGGTCACAACTACTTCCTACATCCAAGATATGGAAAATCTACTCTATTGTGAAAGATTTACAAACAAGAGATAAGAAAATAGCAATCTACAACTCAATAAACAAGATAAAGAGAGGAGAAAGCTTATCAATCCGTCATTGATCTTCTTGCTTGCAATCCTTACTCCGGAGGTGGACGGATCGATGAAGATGGATGACAAGTAGTAGAGAACAACAATTTAGTTCTTAATTTCCCCCACAAATTCTTCCAAAAATAACTTAAAAACTTTGCATCCCTATCAGAGACAATGGTCCTAGGCATGCCATGCAACCTAATAACCTCTTTAAAGAATAATTCAACTATATGCAATGCATTATCGGTTTTATGACATGGAATGAAATGCGTCATTTTGGAGAATCTATCTACCACAACTAACATTGGATGGATCTATTGGGTACCTATCTACACTATGGTATGGAAATATCATGCATATATATATATGAACCCAATCATGACTAACAAACATAACTGCATAGGTATCAACAATAGTTCAACATATAAAGATAATAATATGGTATCAAACTTAGGAGCAATATAGGATAGATTTAAAGTAAGCGAGTAACTGTAACCTCATCAAACATGACAGTAAACAAACATGCAATCTAATCAAGCTATCAAGAAGATAAGTAGGATCTACCCACCTCTATTGTAGATCATTTTAATCGTCTTTAAGTTATAAGGTCTATCTTGAGCATGAATCCTACAAGTATAGGATATGAAAAATCTAAGAGTTTATTAATCCATATCCAAACTCTATGGATTAATTAATCCATCGACATAATTAATTCCCAATTATTAATCGTATTGACATTTTATTCTCATGAATTAATCTTACAAAATCAGATAGTGATAAGTATCAAACTACCCAGTTAAATAATCCAAATCTACATCATCTTAATTAATTTATCCAAATTAATTTATAGGTTAACAACTTAGTTAATTAACTAACCCTAATTAATCAAATAATTTTGATTAAGTAATCATCAGTTACCTTGAGATTCCGATGCATTGTGACAAAGGGTTGGCGGTGACAACCTCTTGGATGATGGAAAAGGTGCGTGACAACGGCGATCACGGGCCGTCGACATAGCAACAGTGCACGCAATGTGCATTTGCTCAAAACAATCGGACGCTGCGGGTGGCTTCGGCTCATAGGTGGGGAGGATAGGAAAACACCAGTAAGGTGGTGTCGTGATCAGGGTGAGGACGGTACGCGGGGCAACAAAGGTCCAGCGCCGGTGGTTACTGATCAGGGATGACAACGCGGAGAGGGAGGCCACTTGTCGGTGCTCGAGGCTCCCGTTGCAAGGACGAGAGAAGGAGAGGCAATAGAGGAAAGTGTAAGGGCGGCGGAAGTGCTCAGGCATGAGCAGGCGGCTGGTGCGGCGACCTGGTCGCGGTGGGAAGAAAGACGAAAGACGACTTGGGCCGCTGATCGCTCGCGACATGGATCGTCGGTGTTCATTATCGACGACGGAGGAGGGGGTTCTCCGACGAACGTCCGAGCAGCGGTGGGGACTCGGGACAACCGGCGCGACGAGGTTGCAGGCATTGCGTGCTCGCAAGGAAGAAAACGACAGAGAGAAATCAAAACCTAGGTTTTAATTAATGCAACTTAGGTTTATATACTTATTAACTCCCATTTTAATTGGGTATTATCAACAAGCTTTAAATATTACTCATTTATACCCCTTAAAATCTAAAATAACTCATTTAAATTCTGAAAAAATTTTATAAATTCATAAAATTTTATTTCCTGATATATTATCCGACCAAAATATTTATTTCCCTTAAAATAATTTAATTATATCACATTTGAATTATATTTAAATGTTTATTTTATTTTTAGTATATTACACCTAAGGTACGATCGAGAACGCAAGTTGTAAGAGAACCATAAGATCAAAGAAAAATAAGTGAGCGGGAATAAAATTAGGAGGTGCTTAAATACGAATTTCATTAACACATGATAAGATTAGCTCGCTGAAATGCAGTTGATCATCCCTCAAAATTTTTCCTCATTCATGATTAGTAGAAATATAAGAGATTCAGGGATGGGTGAACTTCTTTTCTAATTCTCGCCATGAGCTCGGCACCCAAGGCAAAAATGTTTTATATGCCTCATTTTCTCCTTTTCTTTCACAATCGTGATCCGGGTTTGTGCCAATTCATCTTGGGTTAACTTCAGGATTCGTTGTTGTTGCGCGATCAACTAATTCTTAGCCTTCGCTTCTTAGATTACGAGGGATAAGGAAGATTCATGTCTCCCTTTTAAAAAGATCATGGCTTGGGTCTGACTCTCTATATCTAAATAGGTTTTCATCCTCAGCGTTGTCTCAGCGCAGACCCAAGATTTAGCAGCCAACCAACGTTCTTCAATTTTCCTTTGAAGAAAACATTGAAAGTCCTTCTCCTACTGTGCCTCTGCAAGAGCTATGCCCTTCTGAATGAGCAGTCGAGCCATATAATCCAATCGTTGATGAAGTTGCTGTAACTCATCAATTTTGGAAGTCGACGCCATATTTTTAGGGGATGAAAGATATACAACGGGGAGTGTTGGGTCATCCTCTTTTAAAGGAAGAGTTGCAGAGTTAACACTTGTAAAAAATTAAGCCACCCCTTTCCCAAGATCGATAGAGCAAATAATGAATAAATCGGGTACGCTTCCGATGGTCTGGAAAAAGAAATAGCATTTATAGTCACAAAAGAGAGGAAGCTAGAAATCTAGATTGAGGTCAAGCATGTTAGTCTCACTATTGGTAGTGTTATGGGTTATGGTGTGGGTTTAGGAGATGGATGTGGATAAAAGGATAAGGAAGGCTGAAAAGGGCGAGATGATGTTCCGCTTGATTACCCTGCATCAAAATCCTGAAAGTGTACCCGAGTGTTTCCTGAGCAGGATGCTCGGATGGGACCGATCAGTTATAAGGTTGGAAGAACCCCTCAATGATCCTACGCACAATGAGATGAGCCGACAAAGCATTAGTGACCTAAGACCGAGGTGGGGATCCCTAGCTAGGCCCTCCGACACTCAAGTCAGTTCCTCCCTAGAAGGTGGAAGAAGAAGTAGAAGAAGTACAGTAACTAAAGTACTTACAAATAGAGTTTGGATGCTAGAACTTACTTACCTTGCCAACGGAGAGGATCCCCCGTTTTATACTATCACATATAACCTTCGTAGTCATGAGGTGGTCCCCGGTTTGTTCAAGTTTGTTAGAAGATGAAGTCATCTTCTAGGTTTCGTGCAATAATCCTTTAAGGAATCTTTTTTGTACCCCAGATGTACCTTTTTTGTCATTTGTGGCTTATATTCCTGATGAAGTATGCATAGAAACATGTCACCGTAACTGAAGAAGCTTCTAGAAGATATTTTTTCCAGCTAAATTTTCCAGGTTGTCATATTTCCAGCCAATCCTTTAAACCGATCACATATAGTATATCTCGACCGGTCATTCAAACTGGCCATATATGATGTTAAGAATACCTTCTGTTGAGCATCTATTCGCCAGTCATTCAAGCTGGCCATCTATATTAAGAATACCTTTTGTTAAGCATGTCTCGGCCGGTCATTCAAGCCGACCGCATATATATTAAGAATACCTTCTGTTAAGTATGTCTCGGCCGATCATTCAAGCCGACCGCATATATATTAAGAATACCTTCTATTGAAAATGTCTCGACCGATGGTCATTCAAGTCGGCCGCATATATATTAAGAATACCTTCTTTTAAGAATATCTTTATGCTTGGTCGGGCTTTGCCTGACCGAGTGCCTATAAGATTCTTAGTGCTCACTCTTCACAATATGTGACAAGTGTCATTCTATCCTTGACATATAGATTGATCAATATGAGGCATAGACCGTGTCATCCTCTAATCAATCTAAATCTTGAATACGAAGTAGACTCACTCAATCAAATAAGCTCAATATCTCATATTGACTCATTTGGGCATGGCCATGCACTTAGTGGTCTCACTCTATCAAGAATAATAATGTCACTCCCTTCATATAGGAGGGATAGATCCCATCTACATCACTCACATCCCTCCGCATAATTCGTTACATACCCAATAATCGCCTTTATAGTCCACCCAGTTATGGGTGACGTTTGATGAAACCAAAGTATGTAACTCCTTATGTAGAGAACCATGGTGACTTCAGGTCCAAGGACATTGTCATACTAATAGCCACATGAGAAAGTATATGACACTCATATAACGATCCATGATACTTTCTTATGACGGGTCATTCAGTATACATTCTCCAATGCATACCCATGTGTCAACTTGATATCTCCATATTCATGACTTGTGAGATCAAGTCATCGAGTTGACCTACATGCTAGTTGTCGGTTGCTACTCGGAAAACCTAGAGGTTCCACTGTACAAAAATTTTGTACAAAGGTCTGAACCTTTTCCTAGCTACCATGTGTTCTTTTAAATTAAATTTTGGATCGCCTGCGGAACTTAACACGTTTGATCCAAAACTTAATCTATTTGTTCTTTTAGGTTTTGACTTGGATCTCCTGCGGAACTTAACACGTTCGACCCAAGTCTCCTTAAGTTATTAATTCCATTAAATATTAATTTCCATAAAAGGTTCCCAGTACTGACGTGGCGAGGCACATGACCTTCTTGGATATGGGAGCAACCACCACCGACTAGACAAAACCTTTAATAGAAAGCTAATATTTAATTTCCTAACATAACTTTAGGTTAACCAAAAAGAACAATCAAATCACAAGGAAAAGAAAGAAAACAAAAGAACACAACTTCGAAAAACATATTCGAAATACTAGAACGTAAGCCTCTTGTATTTGGTATTATTTCCATAAATAACTAGCATGATGCGGAAAGAAAAATTACTAGTTATACCTTGTAGAAAAACCTCTTGATCTTCTACCGTATTCCTCTTCTAACCTCGGACGTTGTGTGGGCAACGATCTTCCGAGATGAGAAACCACCAAGCACCTTCTTCTCCTCCTAGCTAGGTTCGGCCAAAACAAGAAAGCTCCACCAAGGAAGAAGAAAAACACCAACCAAGCTCTAAGAGATGCAAGCTTCCTCTCCTTCTTCTTCTTCTTCTCCAAGTAGTATCCGGCCTCCACAAGACCTCCAAGCAATAGAGAGTTTCGGCCACCACAAAGAGGAAGAAGAGAAGAGATGATGGCCGGCCACACCACCAAGGAAAAGAGGGAGAGAAAACAATAGAGGTTGTATCTCATGAAGGCACCCTCACCCCTTCTTTTATATTCCTTGGCCTAGGCAAATTAGGAAATTTAATTACAATAAAATTTCCTCAATTTCCTTGACATGATTTAATTTAGAAAAATAAAACAAATTTTCCAAATTAAAGTTCAATGGCCGGCCACATCATTGGAGAGCAAATTGGACAAGTTTCAATCAACAATTAAAACTTCCTAATTTGTTTCCGGAAAATTTTAAAAATAAAATTTCTCTTTAAAAATCTCTTCATGGTTGATAAAAGGAAATTTCTATAATTTTAATTTTATCAACATGTGGATAATTTTAAAGAGAAAATAAAATAACTCTCCAATCTACAAATAAGGAAAGAGATTTAATCTCTTTCTTTAATCTTTTGTAGATCTTTACAAGAGAGATATTTTAATTTTAATTCTCTTTAATAAATTATTTCTTCCACATAATAAAACTAAAATTAAAATCCCTTTTAAATTTAATTTGGCGGCCCCCACTAGCTTGGGTTCAAGCCCAATTTTATACCTAGGCCGGCCCTAGCTTGTTCCCAAGCTAGCTTGGCCGGCCCCTATTGTGTGGGTATAGAAGGTGGGTATAGGTGGGTATAGAACTCTATAAATAAAAGGCTACGATAGGGACCGAGAGGAGGAATTGGTTTTGGTCTCCCGATAAAATTAAGCATCCCGTGTTCGCCCCGAACACACAACTTAATTTTATCAATAATAATTCATTCCACTAGAGAATTATTATTGAACTACCGCACCAATCCCAAATTACATTTTTGGGCTCCTTCTTATTATGAGTGTGTTAATCTCCCTGTGTTTAAGATATCGAATGTCCACTAATTAAGTGAGTTACTGACAACTCATTTAATTAATTTCTTAGTCCAAGAGTAGTACCACTCAACCTTATTATCATGTCGGACTAAGTCCACCTGCAGGGTTTAACATGACAATCCTTATGAGCTCCTCTTGAGGACATTATCAACCTAGTTTCACTAGGACACAGTTTCCTTCTATAATCAACAACACACACTATAAGTGATATCATTTCCCAACTTATCGGGCTTATTGATTCATCGAACTAAATCTCACCCATTGATAAATTAAAGAAATAAATATCAAATATATGTGCTTGTTATTATATTAGGATTAAGAGCACACACTTCCATAATAACTGAGGTCTTTGTTCCTTTATAAAGTCAGTATAAAAAGAACGACCTCAAATGGTCCTACTCAATACACTCTAAGTGTACTAGTGTAATTATATAGTTAAGATAAACTAACACCTAATTACACTACGACCTTCCAATGGTTTGTTCCTTTCCATCTTAGTCGTGAGCTACTATTTATAATTTATAAGGAACCGATAACATGATCTTCTGTGTGTGACACCACACACCATGTTATCTACAATATAAATTAATTGAGCAACTACATTTATCATAAATGTAAACATTTGACCAATGTGATTCTTATTTCTAGATAAATGTTTATACCAAAAGCTAGGCTTTTAGTATACACTCTAACACTAGTCTCATCGCATTAACATTGTCTCTGAATGTTAATACTTGACTAGGAATGATTAAGAGTAGTGTTCCCTATATCATCTCACTATCGATTCAACCAATTGATTGATATAGGTAAGAACCTTCTACTCAAGGACGCTATTATACTTAGTTATTTGACACTAATACAAGTAAGTAAAATAACCATAAACAAATGCCTTTATATACATAAGAATATGATACAATGAGTCCATACAACAATCATCAAATGATTGGCTCTAGGGTTTTAACTAACATTTAAACCCTATAGTCGATCGGTCATATTAAACTGACGACCATAGACTTTAAATCTTAAATCGATCCATCGCGTTAAATAGATTATCATAGACTTTAAACCCTATAGTCGATCGGTCGTTCTAGGCAAACAACTGGAGACTTTAAACACTACAATCGATTTGCCAAGCTAAGTACACTATCGGAGACTTTAAACCCTACAATCACTCGATCTCGCAACACAGATGGCCGAAACTTTAAATCCAACAGTTGATCGGTCACGCTAAGTTAACGATTGGGGACTTGAAACCCTAGAGTCGATCGGTCCAGCTAAGCAGATGACCAGATGCTTTTAACCCAACAGTCGATCGATCGCGCTAAGCAGACGATCGGAGACTTTAAACCCTACAGTCAATCAGTTGTGCTAAACAAATGACCAGAGACTTGAAATCCTACAGTCGATTTGTCGCACTAAATAGACAACCAGAGACTTTAAACCCTACAGTCGATCGATCGCGCTAAGAAAACAACCAGAGACTTTAATCCCTATAGTCGATCGGTCGCGCTAAGCTGATGATCAAAGACTTCAAACCCTACAGTCGATCGATCGTGCTAAGCATATGACCAGAGACTTTAAACCCTACAATCGATCGGTTGTGTTAACAGATGACCGGAGACATTAAACCCTATAGTCAATTGGTTGCGCTAAATAGACGACCGGAGACTTTAATCTGTACAGTCGGTCGGATGCGCTAAACAGATGACCGGAGACTTTAAACCCTACAGTATATCGGTCGCGCTAAACATATGACTGGAGACTTTAAACCCTCTAGTCGATCGGTCGCGTTAAGTAGACGACCAGAGAGTTTAAACCCTATAGTCGATCGGTCATGCTAAGCAGACGAAAGGAGAATTTAATCCCTACAGTTGATCGATCGCGCTAAACAAACGATCGGAGACTTAAACATTACAGTCGATCGGTCCAGCTAGGCATACAACCAGATTCTTTTAACCCACGAGTCGATCGGTCGCGCTAAGTAGACGACTAGAGATTTTAAACCCTATAGTCAATCCGTCATGCTAAATAGACTACCGGAGACTGTAAACCTTACAGTCGATCGATCGCGCTAAACAGACAACCGATGACTTTAAACCCTATAGTCGATCGATTGCACTAAACATACGATCAGAGTCTTTAAACCCTGCAATTGATCAGTTGTGCTAAACAAACAAACAGAGACTTTAAATGCTACCATCGATCGGTCGCGCTAAATAGACAAACGGAGACTTTAAACCCTACAATCGATCTATCGTACTATGTAGACGACCGGAGACTTTAATGTTAGTTAGAGCCCTAGAGCCAATCATATTATGATTGTTGTATGAACTCATTGTATCATATTCCTATGTATATAAAGGTATTTGTTTTGGTTATTATACTTACTTGTATTGGTGCAAAATAACTAAGTATAATAGCGTCCTTGAGTAGAAGGTTCTTATCTATATCAATCGATTGGTTGAAACGATAGTGAGATGATATAGAGAATACTACTCTTAATCATTCCTAGTCATGTATTAACATTCAGGGACAATGTTAATACGACGAGACTAGCATGTAGGTAAACTCGATGACTTGATCTCACAAGTCATGGATATAGAGATATCAAGTTGACATATGGGTATGCATTGGAAAATGTATACTGAATGACCCACCATGAGAAAGTTGTAGGACCGTTGGGCCGGCTAGAAGGGGGGGTTGAATAGCCCTGCAAGAATCAAAACGCAACCACCCTTCTCAAACTATTAAACTAACACTTGCATAAAATAAGAGAAATAAATAAAAGCAGAAAAGTAAAAGACACACCAAGATTTACTTGGTTACAACCGGGAAGGTTGTTAATCCAAGAAAGCGTAGCACTAGTATCTCCTTCAGGCGGAGAAGCCTTTTACAGCAATGAAGCGCACAACAGAAGCTTAAAACAGAAAAGCGTACAAGTGTAGAAAGAATGCTTGAGTTCTCAGTTAATTCTGAGCTTCTGGACCAAGGCTATATTTATAGCCTTGGTCGGGGGCGCCTGGAAGGGTTCTGGGCGTCCTGGGGGGGGGGGGGATAAAACTTTATCCCCCAACGTTCAGATAACGTAAATCGTGATCTTGGTCAAAATCAGGGTCCGGGCGCCCCAGAGCCCAAAGTCAATAGCCGTTGACTTTTTCGTCCGGGACCTCTTCTCTGGTTCAGTCCCGCCTCGGTCCGGTTCTTGTCCTTCGGATCTGCTCACTTGGGTGATCTCTGTCATCCGAAAAAGGGCTCACCCGAACCCAACTTCCGATCTTCTCGAGCGGGCTTCCCTCCGGCTTCTCGTCCCTCGGAAGTGCCGCGTGTTTCCTTCTCGTCCGCCAGCGTACTCATCCGCAGTCTTCGTCCCTCGGTCATTGACCTTCTCGCTAGCTGCGTCTCTTGCTCCCCGAGCAATCTTCCGCTCCGACTTTCGTCCCTCGGAACCACCGCGCTCTTCCTTCTCGTCCGCCGGTGTACTCTTCCGCAGCACCTCGTCCCTCGGACTGCCGTCCTTCTCGCTAGCTGCGTCTTTCGCTCGACTACCTGTGTTCCTAAGCTCCTGCACACTTAGACACAAGGTTAGAAACAAACAGGACCTAACTTAACTTGTTGATCACACCAAAACAACCTTGGGGTTCCAACAATCTCCCCCTTTTTGGTGTGATCAACCCAAGTTAAGCTAGGGTTAAAATAGACATTAAATAACAATAAGTAAATTAACTTAATTTTCAATTTAAGTGCAAAAAGATAGAAAAGATAAAACCATATTAAATCTATCTACCTCCCCCTAGACTTATACTTTCCCTTTTCCCCCTTTGATCACAAAAAATTGGGGTTCCAAGAAAAATAATCTAAGGGTTAAAGACTTAGAAAAAGTATTTCTAAGTAATTTAAGCTGAGATTTCTAGTTTCAAGAAAAAAGTTCTTAACTTAGGAAAACATAATTTTTGAGAATATTTCTAAGTATAAAAAAAATCCAAAAAAAAATATCCTAACTTACATTTTTAAGTATTTTTTTTAAATGACTTAAAAAAAATTTCTAAGTAGGTAAATTTCTAATTTGAAATAAAATGTTTTGAATAACCTTTTTCAAGCACTAATTAATTCTTGTATTAATGCTTCATTAGTAAGTTAATTAAACATTTATTTCAATATTTTGGCTTCCAGGTCGTGGCGAGGCACTATGCCTTCTTGGTTATTGGAGCAACAACCACTTCCTTAGACAAAGCCTCATAAAGAAATTCTTTGTTTAATTTTCTCACTTAAAGCGCTAATTTTACTTTTAAAATTAATTTAAGCATGATTTAGGAACCCAATATAGGTTCCAACCTACTGGATTAACTAAAAAGTTTTTAGGGACATATTTTCTTGAAATGTTCCTAATTTGTCCTGGGTGATATTTAAAGTACTAATTTAAATTATTAAATCTTCTAACATTGGTTTTAGATGAACATGCATAATTGTTTAAGTTATCTATTTGGATTTTCAAATTTTGATTTTCTAATTCCAATTTCTCATTTTTTAATTTTAATTTATCTAATTCTTCTAAGGGACAAGACTTAGTTAGAATTACTTTTAAATTTTTATTTTCACTTTCTAATTTACAGCAGTCTTTTGTTAAAAGTTTAACAAACTTAAACATTTTATCGAGAGGAAGAGATCGAACCTGACTTACCTTGTCGATCTCTTTGTCCGTTTCTCCCCCTGAGCTGCTGCTTTCTTCTGACGTGTCTCCCCCTTCATCTATGCTCTCGATGCTCATTTCGGAAGAGCTTGAATCACAGTCGTCGTCTTGATGACTCGCCATTAGTGCGAGTCCGGAGAATGCTTCGACTTCCGATTCGGACGAAGTATCGTCCACGTCGCCTTCAGGGCCTTTCGTTTCTGGATAGGCTTCTTTCCCTTATCCTTGTCTTTGTTCTTCAGCTTGGGGCAGTTGTCCTTGACATGCCCTTCTTCGTCGCAGTGGTAGCAGCGGATTGTCCTTTTCTTTTTCCCCTGCAGATGGTTAGTAGATCTAGATTTACAAAGTTTCTTGAATCTTCTTACCATCATTACCATTACCTCGTCATCGAGAGAGGATTCCGACTCAGGTTCGTCTCTCGATGCTTTGAGGGCGACGTTGTTCTTGGGCTCCTTCATTCCTGCACATCTTGACTCATGGACTTCAAATGTTGAAAAATATTCTTCTAATGAAATTTTTTCTAAGTCCTTAGAAATGTAAAAAGCATCTACTAGTGATGCCCATTTTGAATTTCTCGTAAATGAATTTAACGCGTACCTGAGCGAATCTCGGTTACTTACCGTTTATCCGAGATTCGTGAGTCCGGTGATGATTTCTTTTATTCTGGAGTGCAGATGTGCGACTGTCTCGTCTTCCCCAAGTCGCAGGCTAGTGAGCTGATTGCGAAGCAGATCTCGTCTAGCGAGCTTGGCTTCGGACGTACCTTCATGCAGCTCGAGGAACTTCTCCCAAAGTTCCTTTGCGGAGTTGTATTTACCGATCCTGTTGACTTCTTGAGGCGAAAGAACGCTTAGCAGATGGTACTCTGCTTTGCCGTTTGCCACTAAGTCGGCCTGCTCCTTTTTTTGTCCATTTATCTATTTCCTTGTCCTCTGGAGCTTCAAAGCCAAATTTCATTGTTAAAAATAATTCAATGTCTGTTGTAAGAAATACCCGCATCAGTTTTTTCCAGGTAGCGAAGTCCCCTTCATATTTTGGTGGGTGGATGCTTGGTCCGGCCATTGCGTTGCTTCGTTCGGCGGTTAGTCCTCCTGAAGCGCCTCGGCTCTGATACCACTTGTAGGACCGTTGGTCCGGCTAGAAGGGGGGGTTGAATAGCCCTGCAAGAATCAAAACGCAACCACCCTTCTCGAACTCTTAAACTAACACTTGCATAAAATAAGAGAAATAAATAAAAGCAGAAAAGTAAATGGCACACCGTGATTTACTTGGTTACAACCGGGAAGGTTGTTAATCCAAGAAAGCGTAGCACTAGTATCTCCTTCAGGCGGAGAATCCTTTTACAGCAATGAAGCACACAACAGAAGCTTAAAACAGAAAAGCATACAAGTGTAGAAAGAATGCTTGAGTTCGCAGTTGATTCTGAGCTTCTGGACCAAGGCTATATTTATAGCCTTGGTCGGGGCGCCTGGAAGGGTTCCGGGCGCCCTGGGGGGGATAAAACTTTATCCCCCAACGTTCAGATCGCGTAAATCGTGATCTTGGTCAAAATCAGGGTCCGGGCGCCCCGGAGCCCAAAGTCAACAGCCGTTGACTTTTTCATCCGGGACCTCTTCTCTGGTTCAGTCCTGCCTCGGTCCGGTTCTTGTCCTCCGGATCTGCTCACTTGGGTGATCTCTGTCATCCGGAAAAGGGCTCACCCGAACCCAACTTCCGGTCTTCTCGAGCGGGCTTCCCTCCGGCTTCTCGTCCCTCGGAATTGCCGCGTGTTTCCTTCTCGTCCGCCAGCGTACTCATCCGCAGTCTTCGTCCCTCAGTTATTGACCTTCTCGCTAGCTGCGTCTCTTGCTCCCCGAGCAATCTTCCGCTCCGGCTTTCGTCCCTCGGAACCACCGCGCGCTTCCTTCTCATCCGCCGGTGTACTCTTCCGCAGCACCTCATCGCTCGGACTGCCGTCCTTCTCGCTAGCTGCGTCTTCCACTCGACTACCTGTGTTCTTAAGCTCCTGCACACTTAGACACAAGGTTAGAAACAAACAGAACCTAACTTAACTTGTTGATCACACCAAAACAACCTTGGGGTTCCAACAAAAGTATCATGAATCATTCTATGAGTGTCATATACTTTCCCATGTGGCTATTAGTATGACTATTAGTCCTTGGACCTAAAGTCACCATGGATCCCTATATAAGGAGTTGTATACTTTGGCTTCGTCAAACGTCACCCGTAACTGGGTGGACTATAAAGGCGATTACTGGGTATGTAACAAATTATGCGGAGGGATGTGAGTGATGTAGATGAGATCTATCTGTGGGGATTTTCGAGCCGCAAAAACCGCTTTTTGTGTTGCGGAAACCCCGAAATTCCATGCCACCGGTTCCGTGCGAATATTAAATTTTCATGTATGTGTTTTCTAATCCTAGATCTACATGTTAGGAGTTTATCCCGCTCGTCCAAGAAGATGCCAGATCTCAAGGGTGTCAAGTGAACACCCCTCTATGTGTATTCACATGAACGATTAGGTAGAGAAAAACACCTAGAGTGTGCTAGCACTCTTGGATGTTTCGGCCAAGGAGGAGGAGAGGGAGAGAAGAAGAAGCAAGGAGGAATAATGATCGATAATGAAAATAAGAGTAAAAAATGGCTTAAGTATTTTCATCTAATGAAAATACTTAATGCTCATTAACACCATTAATGAGCCTCATTAATGAGCCTTAATGAGTATTTAATATTCTTCATTAAATGGCCATTTTGAAACTCATTCGAAATTTGAATCTAAAATTCAAATTGAATTCCATTTATCATTGAATTCAAAATTCAATGAATATCATCATTAAGCCTCACTTGAGTCTAACTCAAGTCTAGCCTCACTTAAGTCTAACTCAAGTCTAACTCAATCGAGTCTTACTCAATTAATCTAATTTGGATTACTCTTAATCCAATTTGGTTCATCATATGAACCTAATTCTCTTGGTTTATCAAATGAACCTAATCTCCATCTAATTACCCTTTGTGTGTGACCCTATAGGTTCTTGTAATGTTGGCAATACTCCTAAACCCATTTAGAAGCATAACTAATGAGCGGTATCTAGCAACACATCATTACTACCCAAGTTACAAGAATGTTGAAATCCAACATCACCTTTTGACTACTAATTGTGACTCTTCACAATATATGACAAGTGTCCTTCTATCCTTGACATCTAGATTGATCAATTTGAGGCCTAGACCTTGTCATCCTCTAATCAATCTAAATCTTGAACTCCAAGTAGACTCACTATAATCAAATGAGCCCAATATCTCATATTGACTCATTTGGGCATGACAATGCACTTAGTGGTCTCACTCTATCAAGAGTCCGATCGACCGGCTCTACTCATCCCCTCCTCTTCTGCTATTGTTTCAGCTTCTTCTGCTTCTGAGGTGGTTGTTATCCCCTCTGTATCCTCTCAGCCTCTTGCACTGGCCTTGCCTCCTTTGGCT
This sequence comes from Zingiber officinale, assembly GCF_018446385.1. Lineage (NCBI taxonomy): Eukaryota > Viridiplantae > Streptophyta > Magnoliopsida > Zingiberales > Zingiberaceae > Zingiber > Zingiber officinale. The sequence goes on from NC_056002.1 coordinate 70,272,482, forward strand.
TCTGGGCCACGAGCTAAACGAACACCTTGCCGAAGATCTTCTCCTAATGCAGGGCCCTCAGCGATTCACGCTTCGACAACTGAATCAACACCCCTTGCATTACCACCTTCCATCCCCTCTAGCTCTTCTTCCGCTGCTCTTGTTTCTACTACTTCTTTCCCTTCTATTGCGTCTTCTTCCTCCCTATCTCCTTCTTCCTTAGTTCCCCCACCTTTATTCAGACAAGCTATGGGTCTACCTTCCCAAATGGGATAGACCTCTGATCCCCCTAGTCATTGTTCCCTACAATTACAAGGCTTGTTGGCTGAATCTTGGCTGCATAGTCAAGAACAATTAAGGGGCACCAGTCTTTCAAGTCGGGTTGACAACCACAGTCGTCAAGTGGTTGCTGTAAGCATTCTTAGTTATATGTTATTAATTCCTTACCACTTTTTCTAACTAACTCATTATTTTATTTAGTTCCTTGCCTCAAGTCTTCACATAGATCAGCTACTTATGGCTCGGGACCGGGAGGACAGTAAGCTAAAAGCTCAAATAGAAACATTGAAAGCTACTCTCCCTCCTTCCCATGCTAACATGACTCAACTGTAAGAGAAAGTAGCCTCACAGGATCGACAACTAGAAGCTATGGAAAATGACTTGCAGGAGTTACAGCAGTCACTGAAAGACAAAGAGCTTGAAAGGAGAACTTTGGAGCTACAAGTGGATCGATTATATTCTGGTCTTCGACTAGAGATTACTTTGAAGGAAAAAGCTCTCTCAGATGTTTCTCATAAAAGTCTCATTTTAGAGAAAGTAGAGAGACTTCATAATATCTTTCTTTCTGAGCAGGATCAAGACTCAGCCTCACATGACTTTGCTATTCTACAGGAACAAGAACAAAGAAAGGCTCAAGATGTCGAGCTATCATTGCTCCAAAAGGAACTGGAACAACTTAAATTGGAGAAAGACACTCCCAAAGATCAAAACACTAAACTACAAGCTGATTTTCAAAGTTATAAGGAGCATGAGGAAGAACGATGGGAAGAAATGCGTTTAACTTTTCTAAGATCTCCAGCATTTGCTCAAGAATATGTTCGTCGAATTATAGGGCTCTGAATCATTCTGTGAAAAGGATCCTCCAACAACTGAGAGAGGGTGATATTTACCCAGAGAACCTCCTCCTTCATTCATAAACCGTCGCAGACTCAACAAAGAATTACCTGAAGATTTAACGAGTCACTTTAAGTAAGCATGGTTATGTATTTAAAAATATTGGTAATGAAAGAACTTGCAATGAAAAGACTTGTAATGAAAGGAATTGTAATTGAAAAATCTGTAATTAAGTGATTGCAATATCAGGAGAAAGTTTGATACTTACCTGTTTCTTTTTCCAGTTTGTGTTAGCTTGAGATTGCTTCCTTTGAAATGCTTCCGGAAACTGAGCATAAGTGCTACTTTATTCAAGAATTCCTTGCTTAATCCTCGGAATTAAATCTTGTTTTAATAAACTCCTTTGCCGATAATATCTTTCTTGACCATATGATTTTGAGCAGTAAAGTTTCCCATAGTATCATTCATACTTCAGAAGAACGAGTAATTCCGAGCGATTTTATGTGAGGAACTTAATGGGATTTCTGAGCTCTTAGCTGAGTATAATATTCTGGGTGATTTTAAATAAAGAGCTCCATGTGATCGTGCCTCCAGATAGGAAATGTAATGTATATATATATATATGGAATCCCCCTCGAACCTTGGCTTTTGATTCAGCGTGGAATACCAAATGATTTTTGTGAAGAAATCTATATAACTTTGAATTTACCTCGACAATATAATCCTGATCGATTATGCTTTTATGACAGTTTAAAGTCTCCGGTTTCTCCCATGAAGACCCGTCTGGGCTGTTTCATGAGATTTCCTGATCGACTATGCTTTGTGATAGTTTAAAGTCTCCGGTTCCTCCCATGAAGACCCGTCCGAGTTACTTCATGAGATTTCCCGATCGACTATGCTTTGTGATGATTTAAAATCTCTGGTTCCTCCTAGGAAGATCCGTCCGAGTTACTTCATGAGATTTCCCGATCGACTATGCTTTGTGATGGTTTAAAGTCTCCGGTTCCTCCCATGAAGACCCGTCTGAGTTACTTCATGAGATTTCCCGATCGACTATGCTTTGTGATAGTTTAAAGTCTCCGGTTCCTCCCATGAAGACCTGTCCGAGTTACTTCATGAGATTCCCCGATCGACTATGCTTTGTGGTAGTTTAAAGTCTCCGGTTCCTCCCATGAAGACCCGTCCGAGTTACTTCATGAGATTTCCCGATCGACTATGCTTTGTGATAGTTTAAAGTCTCCGGTTCCTCCCATGAAGACCCGTCCGAGTTACTTCATGAGATTTCCCGATCGACTATGCCTTGTGATGGTTTAGAGTCTCTGGTTCTTCCCATGAAGACCCGTCCGAGTTACTTCATGAGATTTCCCAATTGACTATGTTTTGTGATGGTTTAAAGTCTCCGGTTCCTCCCATGAAGACCCGTCCGAGTTACTTCATGAGATTTCCCGATCGACTATGCCTTATGATGGTTTAAAGTCTCCGGTTCCTCCCATGAAGACCCGTCTAAGTTAGTTCATGAGATTTCTCGATTGACTATGCCTTGTGATGGTTTAAAGTCTCCGGTTCCTCACATGAAGACCCGTCCGAGTTACTTCATGAGCTTTCCCGATCGACTATGCCTTGTGATGGTTTAAAGTCTCTGATTCCTCCCATGAAGACCCGTCCGAGTTACTTTATGAGATTTCCTGATCGACTATGCTTTGTGATAGTTTAAAGTCTCCGGTTCCTCCCATGAAGACCCGTCCGAGTTACTTCATGAGATTTCCCGATCGACTATGCTTTGTGATAGTTTAAAGTCTCCGGTTCCTCCCATGAAGACCCGTCTGAGTTACTTCATGAGATTTCCCGATCGACTATGCTTTGTGATAGTTTAAAGTCTCCAGTTTCTCCCATGAAGATCCGTCCGAGTTATTTCATGAGATTTCCCGATCGACTATGCCTTGTGATGGTTTAAAGTCTCCGGTTCTTCCCATGACGACCCGTCCGAGTTACTTCATGAGATTTCCCGATCGACTATGCTTTGTGATAGTTTAAAGTCTCCGGTTCCTCCCATGAAGACCCGTCCGAGTTACTTCATGAGATTTCCCGATCGACTATGCTTTGTGATGGTATATAGTCTCCGGTTCCTCCCATGAAGACCCGTCCGAGTTACTTCATGAGATTTCCCGATCGACTATGCTTTGTGATGATTTAAAGTCTCCGGTTCCTCCCATGAAGACCCGTCCCAGTTACTTCATGAGATTTCCCGATCCACTATGCTTTGTGATAGTTTAAAGTCTTCGGTTCCTCCCATGAAGACCTGTCCGAGTTACTTCATGAGATTTCCCGATCGACTTTGTTTTGTGATAGTTTAAAGTCTCCGGTTCCTCTCATGAAGACCCGTCTGAGTTACTTCATGAGATTTCCCGATCGACTATACTTTGATGCAAAACTATAATGCTTGCACTGACCTTGTAATGATTTATTGTTTCTGAGTTTTTCTTAAGGAAATTGGATAGGCCCTTCCTTAGGGTTCCCAATTGTTGATCGTTTGAATAGATTATAAAAGTTTGGCCAATGATTATCAAACTGTTTGAACCACATTTATTTCTCGAGCGACGTTTGTCTTGCATTGTATCTATTGAAAGAAATAGAGTACATAAACTATAAGCATATTTGTCCTTTGTTCGCCGGGAACTTACTTCAAATAATTATGATTTGTTCCTTCAGATGTATTCTCGAATGGTATGATCTTGTTAGGTTCGGTAAGGCTATAAATAATTTCCACTCCAGGGACACTCGAAAATTCTTCCTTCAGTATCCTGGAGATAATATGAACCCGATGCGAGTTTTTCTATCACTTTGTAAGGTCCTCCCCATTGTGGTGCTAGCTTGTTGACCTCCCCAACGGATTTAACACGCTTCCATACTAGATCTCCTACTTGGAAAAATCTTGGAATGACTCTTCTGTTATAATTTTGCCTCATTCGTTGTCGATATGAGGTGAGACGAGCTGTAGCCTTGTCTATAATTTCCTCTATCAGGTCTAGCTCCATGAGTCGTCGATCAGCATTGTCTTCATCATATAATTGTTTTCTATCAGACTCTACCCCCACTTCGATGGGAACTACTGCTTCTCCTCCATAAACTAACTGAAAAGGAGTCATTCCTGTAGCTTCTTGAGGTGTAGTACCGATATGCCCAAAGAACACTAGGTAATTCATCTACCCAACTACCTTCGACATCATCCAGTTTGGTTTTTAAACCCCTTATAATTTCTCTATTGGTTACTTCTGCTTGACCCTTGTTTTGTGGATACGCCACGGAAGTGAATGCTTGAATATTACCATAACTTTTGCACCAGTCTAGGGATTCTGTCTCCCTGAAATTGCCTTCCATTATCAGAAACTAATTTATGAGGAATGCCGAATCTGCATATGATATTTTTCCGTAGGAATTTAATAACTGCATCTTCGGTAATCCGCGCAAGTGGCTCCGCTTCTACCTATTTAGAGAAATAGTCTACTACTGCTAATAAAAACCTTCTTTGGGCAGCCGCCATAGGAAATTGTCCCACTATATCCATGCCCCACTGATCAAAGGGACAGGAGACTATAGAGGTCCTTAACAGTTGCGTAGGATGATGCGGAATATTCTGATTTTTTGACAAGAAATATAAGTTCTTACCAATTTGTTAGCATCCTCATGTAGAGTAGGCCAGAAATATCCTGCTAATAAAATTCTGTGAGCTAAGGATCTCCCTCCTATATGACTGCCACACGAGCCTTGATGAACCTCCTATAGAATAAATTGTATATCTTCCGTGCCCACACACTTGAGCAAAGGTCGGGAGAAAGCTCTTTTATATAGCTACTCCCCTATCATAGTATACTGAGCAGCTCTCTTCTTAAATATCCTTGCTTGTTCTGCATCACTGGGAAGAATGCCCCGCTGTAAGTACAATATGATTTGTGCCCTCCAGTCGCCCTGTATTTCTACATCAGCTTGTCTTTCAATACAAGATATTAACAGAGTTTGTTCTACTAGTCGATCCAAATTCCATGGCGTTATAGCAGAGGCTAACTTAACTAATTCATCTGCTACCTGATTTTCGGACCGAGGGACTTTTTATATATTTACTTCTTGAAACTGAGACTTCAACTTATTAAATGCCTCGGCATATAACTTGAGCCTATCATTATTAATTTCAAAGTTACCTGATAATTGTTGGGCTGCTAATTGGGAATCAGAATAGATGAGGACCCGAGATGCCCCTATATGCTGAGCGGCCTGCAATCTGGCTATCAATGCTTCATATTTTGCTTCATTGTTAGTGGCTCTATAATTTAATCTGATAGAAAGTTAGAGTCTGCCTTCTCTTGGAGATATAAGAAGGATACCAATTCCGCTACCTTGTCTGGTTGAGGAGCCATCCACATAAACTTTCCAAGTATTTTCTTCCTCGGGACCTTGAACTTCTATAATGAAATCTACTAGAGCTTGTGCCTTGATGGCCGAGTGGGGTTGATACTGTATGCCATATTCACTAAGTTCAGTCGTCCATTTGATCAGTCGACCTGATGCCTCTGGGTTAAGTAGCACCCGTTCGAGCGTACTGTTGGTCAATACAACAATTTCATGTGTTAAGAAATATGGGCGCAACCTCCGGGCAGTCAGCACTAATGCATAAGCCAACTTCTCTAGTGTAGTATATCTACACTCAGCTCCTTTTAATAAATGGCTAGAAAAATATACAAGTTGTTATTCTTTCCCTTCTTGCCTAACTAATACAGAGCCTACAACATTCTCGTTAGCTGACAAATACACCCAAAGGGTCTCTCCTACTATAGGCTTAGCTAATACAGGAAGGGTAGACAAGTAAACTTTTAATTCTTGGAAGGCCTTATCACATTCCTTGTTCCACTGAAATTTGTTTGCCTTCCGGAGTATTTTAAAGAAGTGGAAGCTACGATCGGCCAACCTGGAAATGAACCTAGACAAGGCTGTAATCCGATCGGTAAGTCTTTGAGCTTCCCTCATGTTGCGCGGTGGCTCCATGTTCTGAAGTGCCTTGACTTTGCTCGGGTTGGCCTTTATTCCTCGCTCGGACACCATATACCCCATGAACTTTCCCCCTTTTGCTCTGAATAGACATTTGCTTGGGTTTAGCTTGAGCCTGTATTTCCTCAATGTTTTGCAGGTCTCCTCCCTCTACATCCCTGCACAGATCAATAGCTTGAAGGGACTTAATTAAGATATCATCGACATATACTTCCATATTTCTTCCAATCTACCTCTGGAAGACCTTATTCATGAGCCTTTGATAAGTCGCTCCTGCATTTTTTAGTCCGAAGAGCATAACATTATAACAATAAGTACCTTCAGATGTTATAAAACTGATCTTTTCTTGATCTTCCTTAGCTAGGGGGACTTGAAGATAGCCCTGATAAGCATCCAGCATAGAGATGTATTCACACCCAGCGGTAGAATCTACCAATTGATCAATCCGGGATAGTGGATAATAATCTTTCAGGCAAGCTTTGTTGAGATCCCGGAAATCAATACATACCCGCCATTTGTTTCCTGGCTTAGAGACCAAGACCACATTAGCTAGCCAGCTAGGAAACTGTACCTCCCTGATGTAGCCAGCCTCTATGAGTTTAGTTACTTCTTCCTTGATGATTTGGTTCTGCTCTGCACTAAAATTTATTTTCCTTTGCATGATCGACCGGGCCTCTAGAAAGACATGCAAAGAATGTTCCATTATTGCAGGGGAAACCCCGTGACCTCTTTGGGCGTCCAGGAAAAGACATCACTATTCTGCTTCAAGCACTGCACCAGCTCGGCTTTCAATGTAGGATCAAGATCAGCCGCGACATAAGTAGTAGCTTCAGGTCGACCGGTCTAAATCTGGACTTCTTCCTTTTCTTCATAAACCAGAACAGGTGGCTTTTCCTTAACGGCATTGACTTCCATTCCTTGAATTTTTCGAGCAGCATTAGCTTCAGTCCAAACGATCTCTACATAACATTTACGGGTTGTCTTCTGATCACCTTGCACTTCCCCTACCTGGTCATCAACAGGAAATTTAATTTTTTGACAGAAAGTAGAAACGTTCGCCCTAAACTCGTTTAAGGCCGGTCAACCCAGTATCACATTATAAGAGGACGGGGCATCCACCACCATAAAATAAGATCTTCTTGTTCTCATTAGGGGCTCCTCCCCTAGAGATATGACCAACTTTATTTGACCGAGCAGTTATACTTCATTACCCGTGAATCCATATAGAGGAGTTACCATCTGTTGAAGTTCGCTCGGGTCGATCTGTAATTGATCAAAGGCCTTCTTAAAGATAATATTGATAGAACTACCAGTGTCTATAAAGGTACGAGAAATAGTATAATTGGCTATCACGACCTTGATTATTAACGCATCATCATGGGGTATTTCTACCCCCTCAAGATCTCTAGGTCCAAAACTTATCTCGGGACCAGCTGCTCATTCCATGATGCACCCCACAGCATGAATCTCAAGTCTTCGTGCATGTGCTTTTCTGGCCCTATTAGAATCTACATCAGTGGGCCCGCCCGCGATCATACTAATATTGCCCCGTGCGGCATTACTCTTGTTTTCTTCTTGTCGAGCTATCATGGCTTCAGACTGAGTCTTCTCTGATACCTGACTTGTACCGGCCGGGGTAGGTAATGCATCCTGTCGAGGCTCGACCAACGATATTACAATTTGAGCGGACTTTGCTGCCTAAGGTACAGCTGCCGATAATAGTTTTGCCTTTGGTAGCGCTCCCTGTTTGCTCTTTTATTTCTCAAAACAAAACAGTCTTCAGTATGATGACTGCTAGTTTTATGATAAGTGCACCATCTTCTGGGTGCCTCTGGCTGTATCTCCACATGTTGCACTGCTTGCGGACGATATTCCGGATGACGATGAGGTGGATGAATTGCCCGCGCCCCCCTTGGTGGAGGAACAGGAGTAGGAGCTTTCTCCTTGACCAAAGTAGGAGAAGAAGTAGTGCCCTCCTTTCTGCGGACAGCTTGAGCTTCTTCCACATTAATAAATTCAGTGGCACGTTCAATTAATGAATCAAAATTGGCAAGAGGGTTTCTCACCAGATCTTTAAAGAAATCATTATCATTTAAACCTTGAGAGAAAGCGCTTACTAAGATTTCAGTAGTAGCATTGGGTGCATCGATAGCTACCTGATTGAATCTTTTGATGTAGGCTCGGATGGACTCTTTGGATGCTTGTTTAATTGAAAATAGACTCCAAGGAGTCTTATGATACCTCTTGTTACTGGAAAAGTGGTGTAGAAAAACTTTCTTGAAATCCTTAAATTTTCGAATAGATTTTTTTGGTAATCTCTTGAACCAACATTGTGCAGCTCCTCCGAGTGTAGTAAGGAACATCCGACATTTCACCCTATCAGAGAATTGTTGTAATAATGCCACATTCTCAAATTTCAATAGATGATCCTCTAGATCTGTAGTCCCAGTGTACTCGCCGATCTGAAGATTTTGATACCGCTTAGGAAGCGGATCATCTAGTACACTTTGAGAGAATAGAGAGATGACTTTTTCTGGTGAGCTATCACTAGTTATCATTTTAATTTTACGCTTTTCTCTATCTGGTGCTTCGCTAGAAGATTCCTGAAATACAGGCCTTTGTCCTCCCTACTCCATGGGAGTACGAAGAAAAGCTTGCGGACGCCTTGTCGGAGAAACTATAGCTGGAGGAAAATATGCGTGCTCTTCCTCTTCTGGCTCTTTTCCCTTCCGGTGCTCAGTAGTTGAAATTGCTAGATTATGAGCTACCTGTAGAGTGGCTCCAGTATGAGCTTGTTGTTGTTGTTGTTGTTGTTGCAGAGCCTTCTACACATGAGTGTTGATGAGGAAATCTAGATCCTCACAGCTAATGGTGAGTAGATTTGATTTTCCAGTCTCTTCCATCTTGTAGTCTCAGATTCAGGTGAAGTTCCCATAGACGACGCCAAATTTGATCCTGTCTGAGAAGCTTGACAAGACGGAAAGCTGGGAGAAAGATCTACTATTGATGAAGAATACCTAACTGAATACCGATCCGAGAAACCCAAAGCGGATCGGGGAGAATATGGTCACAGAATGCCCTCCCTGTGCGAAGATCCAATGACAAGAGAGAAATCTGACTGAAGAAAACTGAGACCCGAAGCTTCCAAGGTTTCCTGCGCACTAGAGACCAACCAACACTATTGTCAGTGACCTAAGACCGGGGTGGGAATCCCTGGCTAGGCCCTCCGACGCTCAAGTTAGTGATCTCTCTTTGTGTGGGAAAAGGAAGAAGAAGATGAACAGTAGTTGAAAACTAGGGTTATGAATGTGAGCAGTGATGTGAACTTACCTTACCAACGGAGAGGATTCCCCCTTTTATACCACTTCATATAACCTCCATAGTCATGAAGTGGACCCTGGTTCATTAGATCTTGTTATGAGATGACGTAAACTGTGTACTTGTGGAAAATGATTTTTAAAGAATCTTTTTTGTACCCTAGATGTACCTTCTTTGTCGTCTAATACCTGTAGAAACATCCAGAAGCCTTTCTCCTGCCATATTAGCAAACCTGTTATACAATCACACACTGCAGATATCTTCATTAAACTACTTTATTTGAAATATTTACTTCTGTCATGTTTCATAAGTTATTTCAGAGTGCATCTATCATTCCTGCTCGCCCCTCCTGTATTTGTTATATCATAGACAGCTTAATATAACATCGCTCCTTGTATTAGTCAAAATTGAACTCAGACTAGGTCCGGTCAATTATTATTACCTCTCACGATGTTTATTAGGCAATACCGGTCTACATCCCTCTAGGTTTATTACCCTAGCTAGTATTGGGCTGTATTTTATTAAGTGTGTAATCTTGACCAATATTAGCCTATCCTTTTCAAGGTATTATCCAGCAAAAACTGGCCTACCTCTTTCAAAGTATGTTCCGGTCGGTATTGGCCTACCTCCTTTGAAGTACATCTTAGCCGATGTTGGTCTACTTCCTTAGAGGTATATCTCAATCGATTTTGGCTTACCTCCTTTGAGGTATGTCTCGGCCGATATTGGCCTTCCTCCTTCCCAGAGGTATATCTCGGTCGATATTGGCCTACCTCCTTTGAGGTATATCTCGGCCGATATTGGCCTACCTCCTTAGAGGTATATCTCGACCGATATTGGCCTACTTCCTTAGAGGTATATCTCGATTGATAATGGCTTACCTCCTTTGAGGTATGTCTCGGCCGATATTGGCCTTCCTCCTTCCCAGAGGTATATCCCGGTCGATATTGGCCTACCTCCTTTGAGGTATATCTCGGCCGATATTGGCCTACCTCCTTTGAGGTATATCTTGGCCGACATTGGCCTACCTCCTTTAAGGTATATCTCGGCCGACATTGGCCTACCTCATAAGAGGTATATCTCGATCGATATTGGCCTACCTCCTTTGAGGTATGTCTCGGCAGATATTGGTCTACCTCCTTTGAGGTATATCTCGGCCGATATTGGCCTACCTTCTTAGAGGTATATCTCGATCGATATTGGCCTACCTCCTTTGAGGTATGTCTCGGCCGATATTGGCCTACCTCATTTGAGGTATATCTCAGCCGATATTAGCTTACCTCTCTGGAGGTATATCCCGCTCAATATTGGCCTATCTTCTCAACTCGGCTATCCCCTTTCCCTTCCTCATCGGGGATCCATGAAACCTAACCCATATCACACATCATCAAGGATAGTACATGTGTGTGCAACCTCATAAGGGAGATCAAGAGTTGTGACTCTTGGTATTCCATGGAGTTTAAAACTCCTCATGAAGTGGCCCGCCACATTATTGTGTGGGTTATAATTTTGTGATTCATTCACTCCTTCTTCTTCCCCCTCTCATCTTCTTCTCTCCCTCTCCTCCACCTTGGCTGAAACCTCCAAGAGTGCTAGCACACTCTAAGGTTTCTTCTCCACCTTTTGTTCGTGTGGATACATATAGAAGAGTGTCCACTTGAACACTCTCAAGATCCGACAACCTTGGACGAGCAGGATAAGCGAAGGGCTTCACATCAAAGGTATAAACTCCTTAACATGTAGATCTAGGTTAGAAAACAAGTACATGAAATTTTGTTCTTTTAATCTTCGCACGTATCCAGTGGCATGGGACTTCGGGGTTTCCGCAACGCAAAAAGCAGTTTTTGCGGCACGAAAGTCCCAACATTTAAACCCTACAGTCAATCGGTCTTTATAAGCAGACGATCGAAGACTTAAAACCTTACAGTCGATCGATCATGCTAAGCATATGAACGGAGACTTTAAAGCCTATAGTTGATCAGTCGCGCTAAGCAAACGACTGGAGACTTTAAACCCAACAATCAATCGGTCGCGCTAAACAGACGACAGGAGACTTTAAACGTTATAGTCGATCGGTGACACAAAACATATGACCGGAGACTTTAAACACAACAGTCGATCAGGCGTGCTAAATAAACGACCAAAGACTTTCAAGTACACAGTCGATTGGTCGCACTAACTAGACGTCTGGTGATTTTAAACCCTATAGTCGATTGGTCACTCTAAAGTAACGAACAGAGACTTAAAACGCTACATTCGAATGGTCGCGCTAAGCATATGACCGGAGACTTTAAACCCTACAATCGATCGGTCGCGCTAAGCAGAGGACTGGTGACTTTAAAACTTACAGTTGATCGGTCGAGCTAAACAGACGACCAGAGACATTACACCCTACAATCAATCGGTTGTGCAAAACAAATGATCGGATACTTTAAACCTTATAGTCGATTGTACGCGCTAAATAGACAACCGGTGACTTTAAACCCTACAGTCGACTAGTCGTGCTAAGCAGACGATCGGAGACTTCAAACCCTACAGTTGATCGATTGCATTAAACATACGACCATAGACTTTAAACCCTACAGTTGATCGATTGCGCAAAGCAAGCAACTGGAGACTTTAAACCCTACAGTCGATTGATCACACTAAGTAGACAACCGGAGACTTTAAACCCTATAGTCGATCAATAGCACTAAGCATATGACCGAAGACTTTAAAACCTACAGTCGATCAGTCGCGCTAAGAAGACGACCGGAGACTTTAATCTCTACAATCGATCGATCACGCTAAGTTGATGATCAGAGACTTTAAATCCTACAGTCGATCGATCATGCTAAATATACGACCAGAGACTTTAAACTCTACAATCGATAGGTCATGCTAACAGATGACCAGAGACTTTAAACCCTACAGTCGTTTGAATGTGCTAAATAGACGATCAAATACTTTAATCCCTACAGCTGATCGGAAGCACTAAACAGACGATCGAAGACTTTAAACCCTTTAGTATATCGGTAGAGCTAACTAGATGACTGGAGACTTTAAACCCTATAGTCGATCAGTCACGCTAAGTAGATGACCATAGACTTTAAACACTACAGTCGATCGGTCGCGCTAAGAAGATGATAGGAGACTTTAAACCCTGAAATCGATCGGTCCCGCTAAACAGACAACCGAAGACTTTAAACCCAATAGTCGATCAGTCGCTCTATGAAGTCGACCATAGACTTTAAACCCTACAATTGATCAGTCTAGCTAGGTAGATGACCGA